>NC_057864.1:371950740-372596157 GCF_019393635.1 Dromiciops gliroides
TCATTCATAACTTTGAAATAACAGTATTTCAAACAGATCTTGGTTTGGGAGCCTTAAGTACTAATTTGGGAAAATAATTTCCAAAGATACATAGTTTTAAAATATCAGAATAAACCTTTAAATCTTGGATATACTACCCCATCCAACTCCCAAATTATGTTGCATAGCAGGATATTTTATTTGTTTGGGTTTTTTATGGGGAAACATGGAGTGTTTTCTACTTTCATCTTATTATAATTTCCCCTGACGTAGTCTTCAAGGACTCGAGCCAGAGACAATCACCCAAAACCAGATTTCAGGGAATCTATTTCCCCAGGGAGCCAGTATCCATGACCTGTGGCTTCATCTTTCCCTTCTGGCTTATGATGTTTGTATAACATTGCTTAACGTGGCTTTCCAATGTCTCAACTTGACTGCATAACATTTTAATTTATTTAACTCTATTGGCAAAGTCACAGAGTAAAATGCTAGCATATCTTATTTTTGCATCTCCATGTGAATCATGCCTAATTGGCACTTGTTTCCATCTGCACAGCTCTCCTATCTTCACTCACTCCTGGAATGAGCTGCCCAGATTTGCCCATCCAACCTCTCCATGACCTTATGAAGCTAGTCTACCTTTACAGTAATTTTCTAGAGCAGTCTTAAACTGAGCTACCAGCCTGTGAGACCTAGATCGACTTAGGACCTAAATAACATAAGAGGGAGTTTCTGCTTTTGTGCTACCACTATAGAAAAGTTCTGTTTTAATTCCATCTTCCCCTAGATATAAAAGGCCCATGCTAAGGATAAGGAACTTCTTTTGCTACTTCAGCAAGCAAAGGCAAAAGTTAATAGCCTGGGGCCTCCGACTTATTCCCAGAGAATAACAGAGGATTTAATGGGGTTTTCCTAAGCCCCCATATATGTCTGAACTATGTTGCTTTGGCCTGTGCACTGAGAGGACAATTAGCATCAGCTTGGATGTGAAACATCTATTTACAAGGGATTGAACTGAAACCACTAAATTTATTTCTCACAGGTTTCACAAGAGCTTTTATTTGACCTCCTCCTACAGATGATTAGAGCTTCTCTATATAAATCTACATTGGACTGGTTTTGGCAGGGGCAGAAAATTGCCTGAACACTCCTGGCTCCATCCACTCATACCCCAAAGAAGCCAAGTCATTCCTCTCATAAGCATCTTCCATATGCAGTCCTCATAGGGATGGAACTGCCTACCTGAAGGAAGCCCTTCCAGACTAAAAGACTATCTTCCCTGCCCAGCTCACTGAAGGCTGAAATTCTATAATTATAGCCAATCATCTTGTAAATGTTTGCCTTAGGTCATACCATGTAAATGCAAGTGGTTCATTATAATCTGTCATCACTCTTCACTGAGCAGACTTTAGTAAGATGAAATTCAGTAGGTTAAAAAGATAAAACATTATACTAGGGTACAAAAGAAATCAACTTCCCTAATACAAGATGGAGGCATAGTTTTGGGGCTGTTTGAAAACATCTGGGGGCAGTTAGGCAGCTGGGTGGTGAAGTGGATGGAGCACTGGATTTGTAGACGGGAAGATATTCTCAGTTTGAATCTTGCTTCAAAATCCTTCCTGGCATTGTGATGCTCCACAAGTAACTAAACCTCAGTCTTCTCATCTGTAAACCCCCAGGGACGTTGTGAATATCAAATGAGACAGTGTGTGTCTTTGCAAACCTTAATTCTTTTAATGTAATATATAGATGATAGCTTTATATTACAAATAGGTTTGGGTTTTTTGGGGGGTGGGGCAATGAGGGTTAAGTGACTTGCCCAGGGTCACACAGCTAGTAAGTGTCAAGTGCCTGAGGCCAGATTTGAATACAGGTCCTCCTGAATCCAGGGCCTGTGTTTTTTATCCACTGTGCCACCTAGCTGCCCCATACAAATAAGTTTTTTGTAATATGTACATATGTGATAGCTATTATTATTGGGAAAACATATGTCTTCCTTACAACACATTCATAGCATCATCTTCATGCCTCAGTGACAGAATATCATAACTTGGTAGTTTTACTCTTCCTTATATGAGATTTTTTGTAGGCTCTTATGTTATGTGCTTGAATTGAGGACTCCTTTATCACTAAAGGAATCTCATTTTCCAATTTTTTTGTATAACTATCACAAAGTCCCTAAACACATATTTAGAGATTGTATTGATAGCTTGTTTAAAAGTTACTTTAGTTTGCAGATCATAAATAAAAGAGAAATTTAAAAAATTATTAAAGACATTGGAATTCCCTTAAATTTGACCATGGGTGATTGCCTACGGCTGAGGATTTTGTAGACAAATGGTGACCAACTCAAATAGAAATGTAGCCATAGAGGCCCATATTAGAAAACCACATATTAACTTTATATATATATATATATATATATATATATATATATATATATATATATATAGTATTTTATTTATACTTACTTTGTCAAGCATTTCCCAATTACATTTTAATCTGACTCAGAGGAGGAATTTTAAGGTCTAGGAGTTTGACATATCTGCTGTACATTGTTTCAGGAGAATAATGTTAAGATAAAAGCAGATAATCCAAACTTAGTGGAGTTGTGAAAAGATCCAAGAATTCTGGAGAGTAATTTGGAACTATGCCCAAAGGGCTAAAGAGCTGTACATACCTTTTGATCTAGCAATACCATTGCTAGGTTTATATCCTAAAGACATGCCAAAAAAGAGTAATAGACCTATTTGTACAAAAATATTTCTAGCAGCTCCTTTTGTAGTGGCTAAGAACTGGAAATCAGGGGCAGCTAGGTGGTGCAGTGGATAAAGCACTGGCCCTGGAATCAGGAGGACGTGAGTTCAAATCCGGCCTCAGACACTTGACAATTACTAGCTGTGTGACCCTGGGCAAGTCACTTAACCCCCATTGCCCTGCCCAAACACACACACACACACACAAAAGAATTGGAAATCAAAGGAATGCCCATCAATTAGGGAATGGCTAAACAAGTTGTGGTATATTATGGTGATGGAAGAAATGACAAGCAGGATGATTTCAGAAAGGCCTGGAAAAACTTGTATGAACTTATGTATAATGAAATGAGCAGAACCAAGAAAACACTGTGCACAGAGACAGCAATATTGTTTGATGAAGAACTGTGAATGACAACTATTCTCAGCAATACAAAGATCCAAAACAATCCCAAAGGAGTAATGATAAAGCATAGTATCCACCTACAAAGAAAGAACTGATAGTGATTGAACACAGACTGAAGCATGCTATTTTCACTTTCTTTAGTTTTTTTTCTTTTATTCAAGTTTTCTTGTACAAAAAAACTAATACGGCAATGTTTTATATAATTGTACACGTATAACCTATATCTTATTGCTTCCACCTCAGGGAGGGGGAAGGAGAGGGAAGGAAGGAGGGATAAAATTTGGAACTCAAAACTTTAAATAAAGGAGTATTTACTGA
This sequence comes from Dromiciops gliroides, assembly GCF_019393635.1. Taxonomy (NCBI): domain Eukaryota; kingdom Metazoa; phylum Chordata; class Mammalia; order Microbiotheria; family Microbiotheriidae; genus Dromiciops; species Dromiciops gliroides. The sequence goes on from NC_057864.1 coordinate 371,954,200, forward strand.
AAAAAATATGTAAAAAAGATAAAAGCAGGGAACAAGTATTATCAAAAACCTACCTTATACTGTACCATGTTCTAAACACTAAGATACAAAGCAATATGAAAACAGTCCATTGGCTCAAGAAGTTCACAATCTAATGAGGAAAACAAACAAATAAAAATCTTGTAACATAACTCAGGGATTGGGTTAGAGATGATAAATAAGAGATTTAAAGGATTATTCTGGTATTGTTAATTAGTTCTTATGCAATCTCCCCAAATTAGTATTTTAATTCTTCTAGTCTATCATGACACCTCTTTTAATATTCTAACAGAGCCTTGCTGCCCATCCATTCAACAACAAAAATGTAATAACTTCTGTGTGCATGGTGTCATGGCTTGAGAGATAGTCTGGCAATGAAGATTCAAGACCTGTCTCTGAAACAGGTGTGCTGTGTGACCCTAGGCATGTTACTCTCAGTATTATCAGGCAACACTGAGACAGTAAGTCTGCAGAAGAGGCAGAGTTTCTTCATCAGAAGTTTCCAATGCCAATTAAATCATCGGTTCAATTTTTTGTTGTTTTTGATTTTGTTTTTGTTTTTGATTGGTTCAATTTTTAAAACGTATAAGGCACTGCACTGAGCCCTGGGAAAGTGAGAAGACAACTAAGGTACTGTCCTCAATGAGGCAGAATCAGATCCATTTCATTTTCCTATAGATCTGCTAGTTCTGTCTTGTTTATAATTGTAAGATTTCATTTCTGCCTATACAGTGTCAAACTGTATGACTCAAAAGACATGTGAGGAGTGCTTATATGAACTTTAATGGCCTTTAATCTTTAGAGACTCATTTTTTTGGCAAATAGCCATGAATATGTGAAAAAATGTTTAGAGAAATGTGATAAGTGGGACCAGCTCTAGCAACAGCTTCAGGCCTTTCAAGAAATACAAGCCACAATGACCTTCCTGCACATGACTCTGAGCAGACCATGCATGGTAGAGCTCTAAACAAATAATTAGTGAATAAAAGGCATTTTTTAAATGACTTGAATCTGCACAGCAGAAATACACAAGATTTAAAAAAGAAAACTTTAAGGCTGAAAGTTAATTCTGACAGTTTTCAAAACTGAAGTTTATCCTTTTTAATCTACATCTATAGTCTGTCATATATTAAACCGTCTGCCTCCTTCATAGTATGACCTAATACATACACTTAACAAGATGACTGGTTGCAGTTGAATTTCAGGCATCAAGAAGTTGGTTAGAGAACATATTCTTTTTTTTCCTTTTTTCTTTTTTGCAGGGCAATGAGGGTTAAGTAACTTCCCCAGGGTCACACAGCTAGTAATCTGAGATTCATATTTGAATTCAGGTCCTCCTCCACCTAGCTGTCCCTGAGAACATATTCTTTTAATCTGAAGCGCCCCCCTCATCCCTTTACATATATTGCAAACTACCTCCAGTGTCCCATTCCTGTTGATTTTCTATTCCTTTATATATGGACACCAGTTTATGTTTCCTGGTAACAACTCCTAGATATTGGGAACCCTAGAGTCACACAGAATCATAGAAAGTTAGGGTTGGAAGGGTCCAACCTGCATCAGATCAGGAATCCTTTCTGTAACATAGCTGACAAGTGGTCATGCAGCCTTTGCCTGAATACATTTGGGGAAGATGAGGGGGAAACCCCTACCTTCCTGGTTAGATTGTAATTTCCATGTGAGAAGGTATAATTTCTTCCTTCCTTCCTTCCTTCCTTCCTTCCTTCCTTCCTTCCTTCCTTCCTTCCTTCCTTCCTTCCTTCCTTCCTTCCTTCCTTCCTTCCTTCCTTCCTTCCTTCCTTCCTTCCTTCCTTCCTTCCTTCCTTCCTTCCTCCCTTCCTCCCTTCCTCCCTTCCTCCCTTCCTCCCTTCCTCCCTTCCTCCCTTCCTCCCTTCCTCCCTCCCTCCCTCCCTCCCTCCCTCCCTCTCTCCCTCTCTCCCTTTCCTTCCTTCTTTCTTTCTTTCTTTCTTTCTTTCTTTCTTTCTTTCTTTCTTTCTTTCTTTCTTTCTTTCTTTCTTTCTTTCTTTCTTTCTTTCTTTCTTTCTTTCTTAGGACAATGAGGGTTAAGTGATTTGCCCAGGGTCACACAGCTAGTGTCAAGTGTTTGAGGTCGGATTTGAACTCAGGTCCTCCTCAATCCAGGATCAGCACTTTATCTACTGCACCACCTAGCTGCACCCCCCCCTTTTTTGTCATTTCATTCTTTATATTTGCAATCATAGACTCAGAATAGTGCTTGGAATATAGCAGGCGCTTAATAAATAGTCATAACTCAGCACTCATCGGCTTCGGAACTCGGGGAATTCAGTATTCAATGCACTTCAATGAGACCAAAAAAATGCTTCAGCACTCCATGCTTGCTAAGTATTTGTTGCACTTGCTAAAACCTGAATGAGTGAAGACATCAGCCCATATCCTGTCTCTCTGGATGAAACAAAGAATGACCACAGTAGCTGGTGCTTAGTGCAGAACCCCACATATTTCCTTGTGTACTTTCTTGTGCTTTTGTTTTTCATTTTCACAGAAAGGGAAAATTCATGATCATAACACCAAATCCCACACCCATCCCTTCCTTTCCCCCTCGGGCTTGGATTTGCTCCTTAACAGACCCTTTTCACTGTAGACGTTCATTGAATCACTATGGGAAAATCGAGTTTACTCCATGCTGTTGGAGACAAATACTTCTCTCTGAGTCAGCAAATGCCATGGTTAAAAACTCTATCGTCCATCCCTGGAGTACACTGGTATGGTCCTTCTGTTGCCTGAGGAGTGTGGGATTTCTGGGATTTGTGTTAGTGTCTTTTAGTGTGCAAACAGTAACAAAATGTTGGATTGAAAGTGAAGCTCAATTAGACTCATGGAGAGCCAATCTCAGAGGAGACAGGGGCAGCAGAGCCCAAACGAGAACAAGGTTGGTGAGCTGGCATCAGGAGCAGAGGGGGCGGGGTCCCCCATGCTGCCTTGAAGACCTGATTCCCCACCAGCCTCCTGTGCTGATGCAGGGAAATTGGGGGTACGGGGGTGGGGAAGGTTCAGAAAACAAGTTGTCTAGCCACAGCTGAGGCTCCGCTTCCCCTGAGAACAAACAAGAGCCAACAGACACAGTTCAGGCTGCTGTAAGCCACCCAGGGAATTTTCTGAAACCCTCCTCCTCCTCCTCTTCCACCACCCATTGCCACAACCTTTGAGAAAAAGGCTTAGAAGAAGGCTTATTTGCTTCTCCTTTGAGCTCTGCCTCAGTCCTTCCAAGAAAGGGACTAGCAAGCTAGGTGTGTTGGGCTGGGGGTGTACTTCATGCTGTTTTCCTGGCTAAACATTCTCAGGTTCTGGGAGCCCATTATTTCAGATAGCACAGCACCAGCCTATCCTCTATACACACCCCCACCCTATGCTCATGTCCCTGAAGGAAATGGGTGTCTGTACTTAAATAGGCTTTGAGGTCCCCTTACATATCCCATGATGAGTAGTCATTGTGGCTGGGGGTGTTGTAGATGTGTACATGAGGGGGTGACAGGATGGAGAAAGGGAATTTGGGACTAGGGAAATGAAACAATCGATTTTTTTTTTGTGGGGCAATGGGGGGTTAAGTGACTTGTCCAGGGTCATACAGCTAGTATCAAGTGTCTGAGGCTGGATTTGAACTCAGGTACTCCTGAATCCAGGGCTGGTGCTTTATCCACTGTGCCACCTAGCTGCCCCCCGAAACAATTGATTTTTAAAAGTTAGCTTTTGTTATTTAAAAAAATAAAAAGGAAAACCCCACCAATTTATAAATTCCCAAGTAAAATGTGAAATTTCTGGAGCTCAGGAAAGGATTATTTAAATTTACATTACCCCCTATGGGAAAAATTCATTCAGTACTTGTTTTTGCCACTTGTGCCTTCTAGAACCAACTAACAATGAGTACCGAGGTAGCACCATACTTGTTTATTGGTAGGTTGATTGATTCTCAGGTGAGCTCATCCTTGCTTCCCTTGACGAACCTCCCAAATAACAACCTAGCAGTCATCGGTGGTGAGACAAACAGCCAACCCCAGCTCATGGAGGTAAGAGAATGAAAAATGCAGCCCCTGAAGGTTCACCTGTGTTTCCACACCAATTGTCATGCAATCTCTAAACATCAGAGAATGAAAGGCTGTGAGGACTTGCCGGTCATTTTCAGTCTGCCCCATTATTCTGGCATCTCAGCATGCAAACCAGAGAGCAATAGTGGTCTGGGATGCTTTGGATGGCTTCTTTTCACAACCCTTCTTGTAACCAGTTTTAATTTCACTTAGCTAGAGAGTTTGACAGAAGTTGTTTTGTGTGTCTTGGCTATCTCTTGTCATTTCATGCCCACGTGGGTAAGCCAGTTAAGGGGTTTGACCTGTATACATGGTCCCAGAATTGTCCAGGCATGGGCAGAATGGTACAATTAACTGTTGGATGCTGATTCTGTGTCCTAAGTCTATTTCCCCTTTCCCAAAAGTCACAGCCTCTGACTGATTTCCCCCCCGGGGGTTCTTGCAAGTGGTACAATTACGTAGGGATGATGGCATGAGAAATATCCTACCCATTTGCCCTAATAGTTCTATCCCTCTGACTGACCAATACTGCCAAATCTCTCCTCCCTTTTGTGGCTAAACCTTAGAAGGATATCTGTATTTGAGGCTTCTACTTCCTTGATTCTTACTTTCTTCTGAACTCTACAATCCAACATCTGCCCTCATCATTCAGTGCTTTCTCCAAAGTTGCCAAAGATCTCTTAATTGACAGACCTAATGACCTTTTCTTCATCCTCATCCTTCTTGACCTCTCTGTAGCTTTTCACACAGTCAATCACCTTCTTCTCTTTGATATTCTCTTCTATGCAGGTTTCTGTGACACTGCTCTGTCTTGGTTCTCATCTTACCTGTCTGATAATTCCTTCTCGGTCTTCTGTGCTAGAATTTCATGCTGGCCATCCCCACGAATGGTGGGCATCCCTTAGGACTTTGTTCAGGGCCCTCTTTTCTTTTCCCTCTATACTATTTCACTTGTCGATCTCATCAGCTTTAATGGATTCAATTATCATCTCTACGCTGATGCCCTTTAGATACATTTATCTAACCCTAACATCTCCCCTCTTCAAACTAACATCTCCAACTGCTTATTGAACATCTTGAACCAAATGTCTGATAGATATCTTAAACACAACATGTCTAAAACTGAACTCATTATCTTTTCCACCAAATAGTTATTCTTCATTTATTTCAGTTGTGTCGTGTCTGATTCTTCCTTACCCCATTTAGGGTTTTCTTTCTTTTTTTTTTTAAACCCCATCACATTTATTTTGTTTTGGGGTTTTGTTTTGTTTTTTTGGTGGGGCAATGGGGGTTAAATGACTTGCCCAGGGTCACACAGCTAGTAAGTGTCAAGTGTCTGAGGCCAGATTTGAACTCAGGTACTCCTGAATCCAGGGCTGGTGCTTTATCCACTGCGCCACCTAGCCGCCCCCCATTTAGGGTTTTCTTGACAAAGATACTGGTCTGCTTTGCCATTTCCTTCTCCAGCTCATTTTACAGATAAGGAAACTGAGGCAAACAGGGTTAAGTGACTTGCCCAGGATCATGTGGCTAGTACGTGTCTGAGACCAGATTTTAACTCAGATTTTCCCGACTCCAGGCTTGGCACTCTATCCCTGAATCACCTAGCTGCCTCTAAACACTCTCTTCACCCACACTTCCCCATTACTCTTGAAGGTACCATGATTCTCCCAATTACTTAGGCTCAAAACCTAGGCGTTATTCTTTATTTTTCTCTCTCTTATCCCTGACATCCAATCTGTTGCTAAGACCTAACAATGTTACCTTCATAAAATTTCTCATATCCACCCTCTTTTCTAGTTCCACTTTCTAGCTCTCATAACTTTAAGACTGAACAATTGCAAGAACATTTTGGTTGGCCTTCCTGCCTCAAATCTCTCTTCACTTCATACTATTTTGCATTCATCTGTCAAATTAATCTGATGTGGGAATGGACAGAGTCTCCTGCTTTGTCAGGGACATCCAGAATGTCCCAATGCAAGCTCCTTGTTATTTATGCCAACAAATCAATAAATAATACTTTTTTTAAAAAGACAAAAAAAGGAAGTCCCTTCCTTAAGGGAACTTAATTCTGCCTATCATCATGGACCAATTCTCTAATGATTCAGACATGCTTGTTCTTACCTTTCTATCCCCACTATGTCACAAATGTTTGTTAACTGACCTTGGGCCTGCTATATACCCCTTTTGCTCTGCCCTCCCAAACAGGAAGGAAAAGGGTTCTAAGAGGATGCTGTCATCAGTGGCAGGGAAAACATCAGGGACAAGTCACCAACCCAGATAACTCTTTTGTGTCATCAGGAAAACAGGGCTGGAGTTTATCCACATACTAAGATCAAGAAGAACAGCGAGGAGCTGTTGGGTTTTTGAAATTGAACCATTATTCTATTAGCATAGGGCAGCTAAGTAAATGGGAACAAGAAATCAAGTAGAAATGATCCCCATACATCAAGCCAGAACAGCCCGGGAAGTTGTGTTTTTATTCCTTCTTTGGACAAAAGAAGTGTGGAAAGAGTGCTGGAGTTGAGGTCAGGAAGACACGAGTTTGAATTCTGAATCAGGCAATTACTAGGTGTTTGACCAGGGCAAGTCACTTAACCTGTCATCCAGTTTCCTCATCTATAAAACTGGAGAAAATAATAGTACCTACTTCACAGGCTTATTGTGAGGATAAAATAAGATGATATATGTAAAGTACCTTGCAGACCTTAAAGTGCTACATAAATATTAATGGTGATGCTAATGCTGATGACATACTTAGCTATTACCAGGCATGAATACAAAGAATGCAACAAAACAGTTCTTGGCCTCAAGGAGATTACATTCTATTGGGACCAGGTTTCCCCAAATAATGTTCCTTGTGTGTTTATTGTTCTGACCAGACAACCCTCTACTAGAGGAGGTATCTATCCAGAGGATTGACATGTGTGTGTGTGTGTGTGTGTGTATGTTTTGGTTAAGTCTTGTTTCTCAATATAAATAAGCAAATTGTTCCTTCCCTACCCCTTACCTCCAGAGAGGGAGAAGAATTTTCAGCAAGTGTGCATCAATAAAGAATTGGTCAGTGATGCTAAGTAGAATTAATCTCCTTAAGGGAAGGGACTTCCTTTATGTCTTTTTTTTAGTAAATATTTGTTGATCTCTTTTGTTTTTACATCACCCAAATTTCCCCCTGTATGTCTCCCACTCCTCCCACTCAGAAAGCCATCCCCTATAATAGATTTTTTTAAGAAAAGAGGAAGAGAAAAAAACCTGAAAATAAATGCAATGTTTCACTCCTGTGGACCTCTCATCCCTACAAAGGAGTGGGGAGTAGGCATCTTCTCATATCTTTTCTTTACGGCCTTGCTTGTTCTTTGTAATTTTGCCACCTTCTTCTTGGGTTGTTTTGTGGTGGTTGTTCTTTCCATTCTCATTCTTGTGTATATTGTTTTCTTGGCTTTGCTTATTTCATTTTCTTTGTATCCCAAGACATGCCTAATGAAATGAACATGCTTACTGAATTGAATTGATCAACCTAATGCTCAAATTTGCAGCTGTTTATAGGCTAACTGTACTCATGAGGTTATTTTCTATGTTCTTAGCTGCATGCAAGTGGTATAGGCCATAACCTCTTAGACCTGCCCTGACCTCAATCCTGTCCTACCATACCCATGAACTCCTCCTAAGTGAGAGAAATGATTATTAATAACCAATGATTTGAGGAGATCCAAAGTTTCTCCCCCTTTTTTCTTTAATTTTTTAATAATAAAAGTATTTTGTTATTTTCAGTTACTTGTAAAGATTGTTTTCAACATTTGTTTCCATAAGATTTTTAGTTTCCAAATTTTTTCTCCCTCCCTTTCTTCCCTTCCCCCTCCCCCAGAGTGAAAACAATCTGATATAGGTTATACATGTACAATCACATTAAACATATTTCTGCATTAGTCATGTTGTGAAAGAAGAATCAGAACACAAGGGAAAACCTCAATAAAGAAAAAAAAACACCAAAAAGTAGAAATAGTTTGGCTCAATCTACGTTCAGAATCCACAGTTCTTTTTTCTGTATGTGGAGAACATTTTCTTTCATGAGTTCTTTGGAATTGTCTTCGATCATTGCATTGCTGAGAAGAGCCAAATCTATCACAGTTGATCATCATACAATGTTGCTGTTACTTTATACGACGTTTTCCTGGTTTTACTCACTTCACTCAGCATCAGTCCACTTAAGTCTTTCCAGGTTTTTCTGAAATCTGCCTGCTCATTATTTCTTATAGCACAATAGTATTCCATTACATTCATATGCCATTCCCCAATTGTTGGGCATTCCCTCAATTTCCGATTCTTTGCCACCACAAAGAGAGCTGATATAAATATTTTTGTACATGTGGTTCCTTTTCCCTTTTCTATGATCTCTTGGGAAACAGACCTAGTAGTGGTATTACTGGGTGAAAGGGTATGCAGAGTCCCATAGCCCTTTGGGCATAGTTCCAGATTGCTTGCCAGAATGGTTGGATCAGCCCACAACTCCACCAATAATGCATTAGTATTCTGATTTTCCCACAACTTCTCCAACATTTATTATTTTCTTTTTTTGTCATATTAGCCAATCTGATAGGTATGAGGTGGTACCTCATAGTTGTTTTAATTTCCATTTCTCTAATCAATAGTGATTTAGAGCATTTTTTCATATGACAATAGATAGCTTTGATTTCTTCATCTGAAAAGTGCCTGTTCATATCCTTTGACCATTTCTCAATTGGGGAATGACTTGTATTCTTATAAATTTGATTTAGTTCCCTATATATTTTAGAAATGAGACCTTTATCAGAAACACTGGCTGTAAAAATTGTTTCCCATCTTTCTGTTTCCCTTCTAATTTTGACTACATTGCTTTTGTCTGAACAAAATCTTTTTAATTTAATGTAATCAAAATTATCCAATTTTCATTTCATAATATTCTCTATCTCTTGTTTGGTCATAAATTGTTCTGCTCTCCATAGTCTGAGAGGTAAACTATTCCTGCCTCTCCTAATTTACCTATGGTATCACCCTTTATGTTTAAATCCTGTACCCATTTTGACCTTTTTTTGGTATACTCTCTCTTTTTCTAAAGTTCTTATTTCAAATAGCCTCTGAAGAACAGAACTGATGACTGTAGATATGATTAATATTCTCCTCAATCTAGGAATTGCTAACCCACCCAACCTTACAAGGAATTTAAACTAAGATGAAATTCTGGCCAGTTATGTTCTAACTCAGGCTTGACTGGATGATACAAATCTTCTGTCTAGATTTCTCAGAGGCTGGGGGTGATTTGGAAGTATGGAATATGATCAAAGTCATGTCCTCTGTCCCCTCATTAGAATAGGCCTACCTCTTATTATACATTCTCAGGTAACATAAAATAAATCGCATTACCTTTCAATTTCAATTTCAATTCAATTTCAATTTCAATTACCTGGTGTAAAATAATAGAGTTAAATTAGATAATCTCTACATTCCTTTCTAATTTGAGACTTTATATGCTATGATCTTAGTGGTACTATGAATTGAAAACCACACTCAGCACAATCACATAACTTCATAACCTCTACCTGTCATAATCTACAATAGTTCCTGAGTAACAAAAATCCTGAGGTATTAGACCATAATCATAATCCTAGTCATTCATGAGGAGATTCCAATAAGATAAAATAGTTTAAATAGCTTTCAAGGGAGGTGGTTTTTAAAAACCTAGTTCAATTTTGACCCAGAAAAAAAGACAAAACTATGCCTCCCTTCTTCTTTGCAAGCTGGGGAATATATGTATGGAATACATCACAAACTGTTAGACTAATTTGTATTGATTGATTGTTCTGTACTGTTTTTCCCCACTTTTTCTTTTCTATTCTTTATTACAAGGGATAGGTCTCTAAAAAGGGTGAGGGTGATCTTTGGAAATGAAGACATTGTAAACACAAAGACATTAACAAAACAGAAGATATATATGTGTACATATATATGCATATATATATATATATACACACACACACATGTAAAAGCCAAAGGCAATCTGAGAAACATTAATAAGAAGGTAAAATGTGATTCTACTTCAACAAATGGACCCAGGGTCTGAAACACAAGGTATCTTCCAATGAAATGAGGATGAAGAACTTGCATTGTAGATTCATTAGGTTTTGCTCACTTGGGAACAGTGCTTTTATCTTTGTCTGCCAGCCTTCTCTGTGGGTTCCATTATATAGTTTCCTATGCCTGAACAAGAGGTTCAGATACTACCCATATAATGAATTCCATGAAAATATTTTTTAAATTACAGGTCTGGAAATTGCATTAGCAGTCATTTTTCTAAATGGTAGATTAAATTACCAAGTTCAGGCCCTCATCAGGTCTCCCCTGGACTATTTCAATAGCCTTCTAACTGGTGCTGTCTTAAGTCTGTCCCCTCTTAGCTGTCAGTTATTTTTCTAAAGGGCAGGTCTGACTATGAGTACCCCAAACTCAATGAGCTACAGTGGCTTCCCATCACCTCCAGGATCATATGCCAAGTTCTTTGTCATTTAAAACCCTTCACAATCTGGCCCCTTCCTAACTTTTTGCCTTCCTTAGATCTTACTCCCTTTTGCACACTTTACAGATCAAGCTATAGTTGTTTACCTGCAGTTTCTTTTTCTTTCTTTCTTTCTTTGTTTTTGTGGGGCAATGAGGACTAAGTGACTTGCCCAGGGTCACACAGTTAGTAAGTGTCAAGTGTCTGAGGCCAGATTTGAACTCAGGTCCTCCTAAATCCAGGCCCGATGCTTTATCCACTGTGCCACCTAGCTGCCCTCTACCTGTATTTTCTTGAACAGAATATCCTGCATCCCTTTCTTCACAGTGGTTGTCCTCCATGCCTAGAATGTTCTGCCCCCTCACTTCTGTCACTTTGTTTTCCTAACCTTCAAGGCTCAGCTCAAAATTGTACCTTCTGGGGGCAGCTAGATGGCGCAGTGGATAGAGCACCGGCCCTGGAGTCAGGAGTACCTGAGTTCAAATCCGGCTTCAGACAGTTAACACTTACTGGCTGTGTGACTCTAGGCAAGTCACTTAACCCCAATTGCCTCACAAAATAATAAAAAAATTGTACCTTCTGCATAATATTTTTCCTGGTTTCCGTCCTCACCCCAGTTGCTCATGCCCTCTCCTTTGAGTTTATCTTCATCTATTCTGTATATTTTATATGTGAATTGTCTTAGGAAGATTCTGAAGGTCACCTAGCAAGATAAGGATAAGGTACCAGACACTGAGGTCCTCTCTTAAGCTGAACTGCCATGCATTGTTTACCTAAAAGACCATTTAATATAGAATTTACACAAAGCAAGGGCTCACATGGAGGTGAGAAGAAGCAATACAAGGAAACTCTCAAGGTCTCTCTGAAAAACTTTAGTATCAGTTGTGAAACGTGATGTCCACCATGGTGTATAGCATCAAAGAAGGTGCTGGGCTCTGTGAGCAAAGTAGAATTGCAGCAGCTCAAAAGAAATGCACAAATTTAGAGACATCGTCATTCCAAATGTTCATATGGACTATTCATGCCTGACCTGTGGTAGAGCCTTCTGAGCTCATATTGATCTAATCAGCCACAGTCAGACACACTGTACATTGACCTGGACATCATGATGTCATTTTGGGAATATAAAGGACAAAAACAATGACCTTGACCCAAACATGATGATGTCATTGGTCTTCTTTTAGTAGGAAGGATGAACAACATATCTGATATGTGCCTAATTATTTTTTATGCTTATCTCCTCCATTAGAATGTGAGCAGCTTGAAGACAGGAACTGCTTTTTGTATTTTCAGCACTTAGTACAGTCCCTGGGAGACAGCAAAGGCTCAATAGATACTTTATGACTGACAAATAAAAATAAAGGTATATTTGGGGCTCCTTTAGCAGACTGAAATAACCGTATGCTTTTGTAGAGTAGGTAGTAATCTATAGGATGTGCTTTGAGGGATCCTAGGATGATACTCTTGTAGCAAAATGTCTCATTCATCAGGTGCCCAGGTAGCTATAAATAAAATAGGAGATATTTATTGCTCCCAGTTGAACACTGTATTCTCTAGGTAGGATCTTTTTGACTATAGACACCCTTAAAGGGTTAACTATTTAGTTACTAACACCTGGGTAAGAATTGGACCACAAAAGAGTACTCTACTGCTATAGGAGATTAGTGGGAGATTATGGGAGATTAAAAAGACTTGGAATGATGAAATAAGGGGGTAGAACAGATAATCTAAAAGGAAATAGAAAGTGTAGCCTGGTAGTACTTGGTCAAAGGCAAATTTCCTCTGCTTCACAATTTTGCCTAGAGCAAGCTCTGTTTTATACCAAGTGCCAACTTTCATCGGACTCAGTTACATTTTCCAAAGTTATTATGGAACAGAGAAGCAAGCATTCAATATTAAAGGAGTAAAAGCCATCTCAAGAGTATTTTGTTGTACACAGTGACTGCTGCTTTCCAAGGTTAACTATAAATATAAGTACTTTTTTTTACATTATATGAATAAGATTGTGGGGAGGAGTCTAATCTTGTTATTTGAATGGTATAAAGAAAATGCACCATTATATATGGAAAGGAAAACTCCTTCCCCCCATGCAGATCAGCAATTTAGAGTCTTAAAGAATTCCTTGGGGCACATGGTCAAGTGCCTTGACCATAGCCACACAACTAATTTGAAAAGTGAAGTTATTTGCCTATTGCTTTAACATAGCTAATTGGATCAAAAGCAGGACTTGGATCCAGATCTGTCTTGATTCCAAGGTCAACCCTCTATCCACTAGACCAAACTGTCTATTTACTTCAATAATTTCCTTATTAATCTTGTTTCCTCAAGTCTTTTTCCAATCCATTTTCTGTATGACTGTTAAAATTATATTCTTAAACCACAGTTGTGATCATATCTCTCTCTCTCTCTCTCTCTCTCTCTCTCTCTCTCTCTCTCTCTCTCTCGACCTTCTGTAGTTCCATAGTGCCTCAAGGATGAAATATGTAAAAATTCTTTTATTTGACACTTAAAAGTCTTTCACATCCTGGCTCCAACCTTATCATTCATTTCTCCCCTTCAGTTCCAATAAAACTGGCCTGCCTCTTGCTCCTCACACATACACAACCTGCCATCTCTTTTTTCTGGTCTTTGCATGGGATGTTACGTATGTCTGTCACTCCTTATTGTTACCTCTTAAAAAAACCTAGCTCCCTTCAAAGCTCAGACCAAGTATCAACATTTACAGGAGGCATTCCTTATCTCTCTTCATCACCCCCAGATGCTAGTGCTTCCTTGAAATTATTTTGCATTTCTTTTATATTACTATTGAGGAGCTGTATTATTGTAGTGAATAGAAAGCTGGCCTTATATCCAGAAAGATCTGTGTTTAAATCCTTCCTCTGACACTTGGTATGAATCTAGGTAAATCACTTAACTTCTTAGTATCCCATACAATTCTCTAAAATTATTAGTTCCAGATAAGATGAGGACCTGTATTGATAGTGGAAATTCATGATTGGGAGCTGCCTATGATTTCAGTGAAATCACAAGAACAGTCACCTATATTTTTGTATTCACTTATATGAGAATGTTGTGTCTTGCCCCTCTCCCTACCTCTCCAATAATGTTAAACTCTTTGAGGGCAAGAACTTATTAAAATAAGTTTTCTTGTAATCCATGTGTCTTCAGGGTATACTGACACATAGTATTAATAAATGCTTATCAATTGATGATGTCAAATATGAAACTTATTATTTTTTTCCTCCTCCAATGAATTGGGTAGATAGACCCTCTATGGAGGATTTATGAGAGGACATGGAAAATAGTTGCACAGACTGAGAGGGTCTGAATGGTTGTAATCTTTTTCCATGGAGGTAGTTCTTCCACTAATGAGGGCACAGATCCATGAAAGCATCAAAGCAATATTTGCCATTTGTCTAACACAGATATGGAGTGTTTAGGGAGAACTAGCATGTGAAGGCTTCCTCCAACAGAATAGGTGGATAGGAACAAATGGATGGAAGCTGGCTGAAGCAGGAACGCTTGGAGTTTGGTCAAACATTGAAGGTGCCAAAATCATCCACTATATCCATGGACCATTGCAAATCACCTTGACTTTTGTGTTGCCACTGGATTTTGATGACTCTGGAAGAGACAGTAAGGCTGACAACTTTGTGTAATTTTGCTTTACTTTAATCCAATTCACCAGCAAGTCAAGACATCACCCCACAATGTCATTGGTTCTTTTCAAAAATGAAGGACAAATAACAACAACACAGATAAGAAATGTAACATTTTAAATAGATTTGGAACTGTGAAGACATAAGTATTGATTTACTTTATTAGAAGTTGTCTTTTCTTTTTTTCTTTTTTCTTTTTTAATTTTTTTAGAAGTTGTCTTTTCTTAAGAAAATTGCCAGTATTATTTTCTTAACACTTATAACTTCCACCCATAGGACAAAAGCAGCATAGAAATCTTTTTGTTTTTTTGAAAGGAAAAGTTGTTTCTTCAGAAGGTTGGCAGGTTTATCTTAGTAAAGTATGTCCAGCAGAGGCTGGATGATCCTTTTTGGAGTTATGTGGTAGGGGAATTCTTGTTTAGGTACACGTTGGCTTGGTTGGCTTCGGAGGTCCTCCCATTATATCATTAGTAACAACAACAACAACAACAACAACAACAACAACAGAAATTCCATTTCTTTCTAGGGATCTATGCTTGTCTCTATACTATTTAACATTTTTTAACAATAACTTGGACAAAGACATTTATTATATGCTTAAAGGACTGGCCCTGGATTCAGGAGGACCTGAGTTCAAATCCGGTCTCAGACACTTGACACTTATTAGCTCTGTGACCCTGGGCAAATCACTTAACTCTCATTGCCTCACCAAAAAAAAATCTTATGCTTGGGTACAAAAAAATCAACTTATAAATACAAGGGAGACAGAGACAACAGTTGTTCTGAATAAAGATCTGAGGATTATAGTGGACTGGGTGAGTTAGTTAGCAGTAGGGTATGGCAGCCAAAAAAAAGGCTAATGTGATCTTAACCTCATTAAGAGAGGCATTAACTTGTATAGACCAACATCTAACACCATATACTGAGATAAAGTCAAAATGTGTACATGATTTAGACAAACAGGGAGATATGAGCAACTTAGGAGAGTGTGGAATATTTTGCCTGTCAGATTTATGGATAAGGGAAGAACTTATGACCAAACAAGAGATAAAGTAAATTATGCAATGTAAAATGGATAATTTTCATTACATTAAATTAAAAACAAAACCAACATAGCCAAGATTAGAAGGAAAGTAGGAAACTGGTGAGAAAGTCTTATTGCAAGTTTCCCTGATAAAAACTTCATTTCTCAAATATATGGAGAATTAAGTCAAATTTATAAGAATATGAGTAATTCCCTAACTGATAAATGGTCAAAGGATATGAAGATACAGTTTTCAGAAGAAGAAATCAAAGCTATCTATAGTCATATTTTTAAATTCTCTAAATCTTTATTGATTAGGGAAATGAAAATTAAAACAACTCAGGTGTCATTTCACCCATATCAGATTGGCTAATATGATAGAAAAGGAAAATGATAAATATTGGAGGAAACATGGAGAAATACGAACATTAATGCACTGTTGGCAAAGTTGTGAACTAATCCAGCCATTCTGGAAAACAATTTGGAACTTTGCCCAAAGAATTGTAAAACTGCATACCCTTTGTCTTAGCAATACCACGACTAGGTCTGTACCCCCAAGAGATCAAAGGAAAAGGAAAAGGAAAAGGACCTAAGTGTACAAAAAGATCTATAGCAATTCTTTTTGTGGTGGCAAAGAATTGGAAAGTGAGGGAATATCCATCAATTGCAAAGGTACTGAACAAGTTATGGTATATGTTATGATAGAATACTATTATGCTATAAAAAATTCCAAACAGGACAGCTTCAAAAGAACCTGGGAAGACTCACATGACTTGACACAAAGTGAAATGAGCAAAACTAGGAGAACATTGTATACAGTAACAGCAATATTGTAGGATGATCAACTGTGTATGACAGCTATTCTCAGCAATACAGCGATCCAAGACAATTCCAAAGGGTTTATGACAAATGCTATCCACCTCCAGAGAACGAACTGATGGAGTCTGAGTGCAGATTGAAGTATACTTTTTTTACTTTATTTTTCTTGGTTGGGCTTTTTCTTTTGGTCTGCATTTTCTTTTGCAACGTGGCTAATATGGAAATGTTTTGCATGACTGTGCATATATAAAATATATATCAAACTGCTTACCTTCTCAAGAAGGAGGAAAAGAGGGAAGGAAAAATGAATGTTAAAAATAAGTTTTTACATGTAATTGAGAAAAAATAAAATAAAATAAGAGAGGCATAACTTCCAGATATGAGATGATAATCTGTACTGTGTCCCTAGACAGACTACATCTGGAGTATTGTGCTCATTTGGGACACTATAGTTTTGAAAAGATGTTGAAAAGCTGGATAGCAACCAGAGGATACTAAATTAATTCTCATAGCAAACTTATAAGGCAGGGAGCATGTGTTTGTTATTAACCATCCCCCCCCACCCATTTTACAGTTGGGAAAATTGAGATTCTAGTGAGCAAAGCAAGTCATAGGGCTGGTAAGGGGACTTGGACCCTCGGTCCTTGGGCTCCAGAGCCAATGAATATTCTTTCTATTATATTCAGCACTCTCTGTTAGCTATAGAGAAAATGTATACTTTTGCAAAGCCATACTTTGCAAAGTTGGTTATCCACAAACATCTTCTGTAGACTAGTCTTGAGCTTTGGACATAGATTGGTGAGACATTTACTCCCATTTGTCCTGTACAGGTGTTTGATCAGATTCCTTTTCAAAGAGGGGACACTTGGTAAGTCAGTGTAAGAACTTTAGTGTGAAACAGATCTTCAAAGGAGTTTCTATGGCAAAAAAATAAGTTAAATAATTTTGTCAAGCTATCTGCCCACTCAAGGGATTCATAGCAGTCATTGACAGAACTTATAAACTCTAATCATTAAGAGCCCTGGGTGATGAGCACATTGTTTAGCAGATTTTGAACAGCTACTCTTTTTCCCCTACAAGAAAATCAATCACCTATTTTGTTTCATTTTGGTTTTGTTTGCAGGGCAATGAGGATTAAGCAGCTTGCCCAGGGTCACACAGCTAGTAAGTGTCAAGTGTCTGAGGCCAGATTTGAACTCAGGTCCTCCTGAATCCAGGACCAGTGCGTTATCCACTGTGCCACCTAGCTGCCCCAATCAACTATTATTAATTAAGTGACTACTATGTTCCAGGCATTGTGCTAGGCACTGGGAATATAAAGAGAAAAATGGAATACTTCTTGACTTCAAGAGGTTTACATTTCATAGGAAGGACACACGCTACACATACAAATTTATACAAAACAACTATTAACAAATTGTGTGCAAAATTAATACAAGGTAATCTGGGGGTAAGTAATGGCAGTTAGAGAGATTGAGGAAAAACTTCATGTAGGAGTTGTTGTTTGGGATGAACAAGATGGAAATGAGGAAGAATGCATTCCAGGCATGGGAGACAGCCTATGCAAAGCCATGGAAGGGGGAGAAGGATCTAATGTGAGGAATTTCAAGGGTGGTCTGGGCGGACTGAGAAGACATGATGGAAAGTAATATAAAAAAGCTGAAAAGGTAGGTTAGGGCCAGGTTGTCAAAGACTTTACATGAGAAAATTGTTTTGAACGCTACAGATAATGAGGAGCCACTGGAATTTTTAATGAGTAAAGGGTTAGAAATAGCACTTTTGTGCCTGAGTGGAAGAAGGATTGGAAAAAGAAGAGGTTTCAGGCAAAAAAAAAAAACAATTAGAAGATTTTCATGATAAGCCAAGAGAGACCTGATGAGGGCCTGAATTTGGGTGCTTTCTTTTAGAGAAGAGAAAGGGATGGATGCCAGAAATGTTGTGGAAGTAGAGTGTAAAAGACTTGGCAACTGACTATATATGTGGTACGAGGGAGAGTCAGAGGTTAAGGGAGACTTTAAGGTCCTGTGCAAACAGGGAGGATTTGGGGTGAAAGATAAAACACACCCTTAGAGTAAAGGCAAGTAAAAGAAGCAGAGTATATAGTAGATAAACCCTAACAGCTGTTTCCTTTTTCTCTCTCCCTAGGTATAAACATCACCCAAGAGCCCTTAAATTTCAAGACTATTTATTTTGTAATTACTTAAGGGAAAGAGAGGCAATTTGGATATTTTTGCTTGAGGGCTCTAAAGTAAAACTCACACAACTTGTTTGCAATTGTTGTTTGTTTTGTGAGATGCCATGTTTAGTGTATTTTTTAAAAATCTATATTACACACACACACACACACACACACACACACACACACACACACACACACACACACGAGTTTTCCAGTTTCAAAAGCCATACCAAAAGGCAACAGTAGATGGCCTGCCTCTCATAGGAAGGGAAATCTCAGCTTCAGCACTGGGCACTTAATGAAAGGACAGGAATCTATTATTTCCAAAGGGGGAAAAAACCCAAACATTAATAATGTAAGGAACAGAAAGAGTCAGTCTTCCTTAGAAGGTGATGGGAGAATCAATACTTAAATAGGGGCAGACATATTTCTAGGACGTGCTGCCTTGCCATTTCAGAGTGATAACGAAAGTAGTGAAAGTTTGAACAGGGAAGTTAGCAAACCATCAAAGTTAAGTCCCAAAGATTCCTCCTGGTGTGTGTGTGTGTACGTGTTGTATTGTTGGGGGTGAAAGTGGGAATAGGAAGATTCTTCAGCACACCGGAAACATTTATGCAAAAATTAGGGGTATGTGTGTCTTTCCTGCCTCACTGGAAAGTGGACAGACCAGAAAGGCTGGGAATTTTCCATTGCATAATCTGTTTTTAACATCATTTTCATTTTCACTTTCCCCATTTCCATTTGCAGTTTCAGTGACATAGACTAGATGTGGAGTTCTGTTAACAGCAAGTTAGTCAACCTGGCTTGGATTTCTAAAGTCTTTAAGCTTTATAAAAATATAGCTAGCCTTCTAATTTGCAATTGTCCAGGAGTGTACTAATACTATCTTAAATAGGGCTCAAGGGTTTTAAAAAATCTTTCTAGTTTTCCCAAAAGTGTAATTTTAAACCATTGAATCAAATCTTAAAAACAAAAAACAAAAAACAAAACCAAAACCCAGGGCAGCTAGGTGGCGTAGTGGATAAAGCAGAGGCCCTAGATTCAGGAGGACCTGAGTTCAACTCCAGACTCAGACATGTAGTAGCTGTGTGACCCTGGGCAAGTCACTTAACCCTCATTGCCCTGCAAAAACAAAACAAAAAAACAACATATTTTTCTTCTCATGAATCAATTCAATAAATATTTGTTAAGTATTTAATATGTGCCAGGTCCTATCCTAGGCATTGGGGATACCAAAATGAAAAATGTCACAGTCTCTGCTTTCAATAACCTCATAACTTAATAAATCGGGAGAGATAAAAACTTGAGCCTTAGAACAAATTGTAATGAGGAAATTGCAAAGGAGAAGCCAAATAGAAGAATCGAAGGTGTGGGGAATTGATTCACTTTTAGGTAGTAGGATCAGAGAAAGCTTGACAGAAGAGGTGGCATTTAAGATTGAACTTGAGAAGGAAGGCATAAAAGTAGTGGTAGTCATCGGGGCAAAAGTAAGCAAGAAGAGATGAGATGATAATAAAACCTTGAGTAAGTCATGTAGTTTCTCTAAGCCAAACCGAGGTTGTAAAAGAAGGCATTGGACTCCTTGATCTCCCAGTTTCCTTCAAGTTCTAAATCCTATACTCATAGTAGAGCCATTTGGTTGGAATATAAAGTGTATGAATGGGATCACTGTGAAGTAAGTCTAGAAAAATAAGAAGTCTCTAGTATTTATGCCTTACCATAAGTTGAGTGCTATGATAGAATTTATGCCATTGAAGGTCATAGATGTCAAGAGAGGACAGTGTATCAATAAGTGAGGCTCGTCAATGGGGTCTGATGGTGCAGAGAGGTCAAGCAGGGTGAGGAGGTCATTTGATCAGGATATCATTAGTGATCTCTGTAATCATGAACAGGATTGTTGTTTAATTTAGTTATGTGTATAATAGTCCAATTCTTCTACTGTACAAACTAAGATGAAATGACTTACCCAAGATCACTCAATGGATAAACTAGAACTAAACAGACTCTTACGACTTCCATTCTCAGGCTCTATCCAGATGGTGTTAGTCCCTACTGGTATCTAGACAGTCATTGATATTAAGTCTTATTTTTATTGTTTTATGACTGTGTTCTTATACAAACTCAGGTCTCCTCTTAATCCTATCCTGCATTCCCCACTAACTCTAAGGCCCTTTGATACCTAAACAAACTAACAATCAGTCAAAAGAGCAGCTTCCTTGAGTGATAGGATGACTTGGCAATTAATTCTGATGGATGATTATGTGAAGAGACTATGTAATTCTTAGACTTAGAATTGACTTAGATAAGAATAAACTATGTAATTCTTTTTGTGTGTGTGTGTGAGGCAATTGGGATTAAGTGACTTGCCCAGGGTCACAGAGCTAGTGTCAAGTGGCTGAGGTCAAATTTGAACTCAGGTCCTCCTGAATTCAGGGCTGGTGCTTTATCCACTATGTAATTCTTAGTCTTAGGATGGACAGTGCTAAAAAGATGAACCTTTATTTTTGGGGGAAAGTAATATAAGCATATCTAAAGTATAGATAAGATTAGCATGTAAAAAGAGTTCCATTGGATTTAAATTTATTTTGTAAATGTTAATTGCATTCTTGAAAGTAATGACTTTCGTAACCATAGCAAGATTATGCCCACTTTCCCTCTAATAATTATATTTAGATAGTTTCAAAGTTTGAAAAAATTTTTCGTACCAGTCTAATAAGGAGAGTAGTAGACATACTCCCATTATACATATGACAAAATGAAGGCCCCATGATCACAAAGCTAATAAGTATCTGAGGTAGAATTCAAACCCAAGTTTCCTGAATTCAGATTCAACCTTCTATCTACAATACTATGCTGCTTCCTATGGGCAAGAAGGCAAATTTTTCTTCACAGCCTGACCTGAAACTCAGCTCAGATAGAACAAGAAGGAGGAATGAAAGATGCACCATAAAAGGAAAAGATGTGGTTTCAGCAGCCAAAGCAGCAGTGATGGTACTAGGTACATTTTCATAGATTTGGAACTAGAAGGAACCTTAGCTGTCATGTAGTCCAATCCCATTATTTCATAGATGATGAAATGTGGAACTAAGGGACTCGCTGGAATCAAGGTCACACTGGTAAGAAATCAGAGAGCTAAGGTTGGAATGAAGAGACCGAGCAACCACAGCCTCTAATAATAAATCCAGCATTCTTTCTACTGTATCACAATCTTGGACAGAAGAATAAGAGCAATGAAATTCCATAAGAAATTACTGTTGATGGTCATAGTAGTGTGAGTATTCTATAATAACAGCTGATAAGCATTTTACAAATATTATCTTATTTGATCCTCTCAGCAACCCTGTAAGGTAGGAACTATTTTTATCCCCATCTTAAAGCTGAGGAAATTGAGGCAGAGGTTAAGTCACTTGCCCAAGGTTACACAGCTAGAAAGTGTCTGAGATAACATTTGAAATCAGTTCTTCCTACCTCCAGGATAAGTCTTCTATCCACTGAGCCAACTAACTGCCTTTATTCTATCTGAAAGGGATTAGGGAATGCTAGAAGTTATTGTTTAAAACTTTACATTTTTTGTAAGCCTTGTGGCAGAGTTCTCCCTTATATTTAGGGATTGAGGACACTTTGGTGCCTCTAAATTCTATGGATAATCTGTCCCTTCCTAGACAACACCTGTCTCAACAACAAGAAGATTACACCTGGAAACAGCAATGTATTATATAACATTCGTGGGTGGAATCAAAATGCCTTTTGAGTTATTTCAAACTTTCAGCTCTATATCTGAGAGCCACAGTCCAGATCAGTCCCCAAAAGACCTCCACAGGCATTTGTGGGAGTCACCTCAACTAGTTGCCATTTCTTATTGGTAACTGAATTAGTGGAATCTTTTCTCTGATGCAGGAACCAAAGGATGGGCTTCCAACTCAATCAATGCCTCCCAATGGATCTTTTGGTGGGGTAATAAAATTCTTGGGTTCCCTTTCAGTTTGCTTTTTTTAAACTCCCCATCCTCCCTGGAAGCAGCTAGACCAGTTTATGCAAATTGCATGGACTGCTTTCAGAATTCTTAAAAACAACAAGAGAGGGACAGAGTTAGCTCCTACTAGCACAGACACCAATGTTTGAGGGAGAGGGGCCTCCAATAAGGGAGAAGGAAATCTTGTAGATCCCCCTTTACTCACATGGACCTCTATAAACCCTGCAACTGCAACAAACTGCAATTTTTTTTAGACCTAAACCTTGATTCTTGCCTATCTGAAGCCTTAACCCTGGACCTTGTTATAACTCCTAGATTTGACCTTGCTTTAATGGGAGACTCTACATCCAGCCTCTGGCTCTTTCAGCTTTTTAACTTGTCTATCCTGTTCTTGATCTTAACTCATTAGCACAGGATGCCTTACTACCATCAACAGAAAAATTTATTGATTACCCTTTTTCCCCCTGATCCCCAAACTGGAGGCTGCTCAATCAGCCTCTTGGTCAACACTTAACCTCAGATCTTCATGATCCTTCAGGTGGAGACTACCAAGGGGTTGAGCCACAGGATAATGAATGGATGGATGGATGGATGGATGGATGGATGGATGGATGGATGGATGGATGAATAATCACTTGTTGCTCTGTGCCAGTCACTAGGGATACAAATACAAAAATAATCCATACCTCTCCTTAAGGAGCTTATATTCTAATAGGGAAAAACAAACCATTGGGGTTGAGTCATAGCCAGGGGAAAGGAGTTCTGGTCTGGAGATTCAAAGGGACTAGGAATAGAACCATCAGCAGTGGATCGTTACATCTTTTTCGGTCACAAGATCAATATTGATTTCATTACTATTCTGAGAGCAAGAGGTCAAAAGCAGGAAACCAGAACTTTGGCTCAACTATGGCCAGTTTATACAGATACTTAGAAGTGTAGTGATAGATTCTAAAACACTGTCTATCCATTTATGAGTAAAATTATATTTTTAAGGAGACTGAATCCGGTTCGCTACTCAAAATGTGATACTTTTCTAACCTTCCAGGGGTGCTCTCTCCTTATAATTGTATGACTACTTTATAGGAGTGTACCTAGAAGAATAAACAATGAGAATAATTTACTTTTCCCCCTTTCCAGGTTATCTCAATACTCAGATACAGTTCTTTATTCATCCCCAAAATAAACATAATCAGGAAAAGGAACTATCCCAAAGTTCAGGACAATGCCCAACATGCAATGAAGCATACTCTATCAAGAGAAACTAGTGAAATAATAACAATAACAACTAAAGTTTTTATAGCATTTTAAAGATTTGAAAGTACTTTACATATATGGAAGGTCATTTGATCCTCACAATATCCTTATGAGGTAGGTTAAAATACTCAGAACCATAAAAAATGAAAAGAATAATTCCACTAAATTACAAAATATTCAGGTCGCTTCTGAAAGAGAGATGTAACATGCTTCATGAGAAAGCATAATGTTGTGGTAAGGTCACTGAATTCAGAATCAGAAAAAACTGAACTCAGACTTCCTCTGACACTACCACAAGCAAGTCATTTAAGCTTTCTGTGCCTTAGTTTCCCCATCTGTAAAATTATAGGTTTGGACATGATAACCTCCAATGTCCCTAAATTGATAATGCTATGAATGGTGGCTTTCAATAGCCCAGACCTGTATTATCAGCTGTGCAATTTCAACTCCTTGAGAGAAAGAGAAAATTAGTTCATGAAAGTGGGGCAAAAAAGTGGGGTAGCACACAAATTCAGAATATGGCTGAAGTATGAATAATTCAATAATATGAATAAGTCAAGTATGAGTTTATATACTGTTTACTACCCTCTGAATTGCAGAAGCAAGGAAATTCAGAAATAAACTACTCCTGATTGTGGAAGAAGGGATGGGAGAAGAGAATAAGCATTCATTAACCACCTACTTTGTGCCAGGCACTATGCTAAGTGCTTTACAAATATTACTTATTTTATTTTATTTTATGGTTTTATTTGTTTGTTTGTTTTGCAGGGTAATGAGGGTTAAGTGACTTGCCCAGGGTCACACACCTAGTAAGTGTCAAGTGTTTGAGGTCACATTTGAACTCAGGTCCTCCTGAATCCAGGGCCTGTGCTTTAGCCACTGTGCCACCTAGCTGCCCTCTCTCTGGTTTTTTTGTTTTGTTTTTTGTTTTGCTTTTAGGCAATGGGGGTTAAGTGACTTGCCCACGGTCACACAGCTAGTAAGTGTCAAGTATCTGAGGCCGGATTTGAACTCAGGTACTCCTGAGTCCAGGGCCGGTGCTTTAACCACTGCGCCATCTAGCTGCCCCCTCTCTCTCTGTTTTTAACGTAATAAACATTTTTATTTATAGTCTTGGGTTCCGATTTTTATCCCTCCTTCCCTGCCTCCCCTCCCTCCTCCCTGAGCAATCAGATATGGGTTATACATGTATGATTATGTAAAATATTACCATATTTATCATTTTGTACAAGAAAACTCAATTTAAAGAAAAAAATGAAAGTGAAAAATAGCATGCTTCAGTCTGTTCCATCAATATCAGTTCTTTCTTTGGAGGTGGATAGTATGGTTTATCAATAGTCCTTTGGGTTTGTCTTGGATCATTTTTACAAATATTTGATTGAAGGACAAGGATGATGTTCTTCTTGCTTATCTCAGTCCTTTGCCAAAGAAGAAATGGGGGAAAGAAGAGAAGATAAATCCAATAAAAGTTGAGGTTCAGTAAAAGAACTCCTGGGATTTCCCTCCAATGAACCTAAGAGTTTTTCATATATACCTGAATAAATATCTGAAAGACCTGAGTTCAAATCTTTCCTCAGACATTTATTAGCTTTGTGACCCTAGGCAAGTCACTTAACCTCTCTCAGTCTGTTTCTTCAGCTGTAAAATGGGGATAATAATAGCACCTACCTCATTCATAATTTTGTTGTGAGGATCAAGTAAGATAATGTGTAAAATGCTTTGAAAATCTTAAAGCACTATATAAATACTAGCTAATATTATTAATAATTTGTAATGCTAGTAGTGGTGGGTGGTGGAGTGGGGGTGGCAGTAGTAGTAGTAGTAGTAGTAATAGTAATAGTAGCTAGCAATACAGATTTGAAAATGAGTCCCAGAGGTCATGAAAATCTTGGAAAATAGTTTGCTGACTGAGAGAAATATGTAAAAAGAGAAGACTTTCTGTCTCTGTCTTTCTTTCTCATTGCTGGAAGGCACCAATATGAAAACTATACTAAATAAACTACGTCCTAGAATGCACCAAATGATCTGCTTTGTATAATGGGCTCTGCTTTATTACTTTAAGAGGTACAGATTTCCTCATGTTGTTTTCAGATCACCTCCTTTAGTTTCTAATTGAAACACTTTTCAGGGGAAAAAGAATGCCTGTATGCATTTAAATTTATTCATTATATTCTTTATTATTAGCCATCTTCTATTTCTTTTTTCTTCATTACCTGATTGTCTTTTTTCCAAGAAAAAAAAGGAAGATAGTGTTTGGTAAATATACACTGCCAGAATTTTTAATGAAAGAAAGGAAGTTTAGTGTCTGCAGGGTGATAAGATTATGTGGGAGGGATATTTTGCATGGCTTCAAAGAACCTCATATTTTTCTGCTGTAGTATCAAGTTGGTATTATCTTCTTAATGAGAGAGAGAGAAAGAGAAAGGGGGAGGAGGGAGAAAGAGTGGGAGGGAAGAGGGGAAAGGGGGAGGTAGGAGGGAGGGAGAGAGAGAGGAAGGGAGGGGAGAGAGAGAGAGAGAGAGAGAGAGAGAGAGAGAGAGAGAGAGAGAGAGAGAGAGAGAGAGAGAGAGAGAAACTTTCCCTTTCGTAAACTCCTGTGTTAGAAATTAAACATACGTAGAGCTGGGTATGAAGATACAAATTTCATCAAGTACCCTTTGAGAAGTTACAAAACTCATGACGAAATAACAGCTTCTTTAAACACAATGTGTTCACCATCTTTGTCTTCAGTTTAGACGGTTAGGAGGCCCCAGGCATCAGCACATCAGCTTTCCATCCTGTACCTTCCCATGCTATGAGCAAATAAGAGAGGAAAGGGAGAAAAGGGGGGCGGGGATTTATACTAGCAGCTAAAATGTCTAGTTCTGAGAGGAGGACTCCACTCTGTCATCCTGAACAATCAGCTATGAAGATCAAATCCTGTCCTTTCACCTGTTTGTCAAAAGCCTTTTGTTTTAAAATTTGAGTTCCCTTGGTCTTTGAGGAGCCATGTGGTTTGAATTTAAAAGCCATCTCTTCTGCCTGCCAGGGATAGGTTTTCCCCCTCTTTTTCATAGCAAAGATTGACTTCTGTCTTATAGGAACAACAGGGCATCAGTAAGATCAGCACTAGCTTTTAAGTATTAATTGATTGACTTACTACCTGCTATCGATTAACCACTTCTAAAACATTTTGGCTTCTACTGTAACTGAATTAATTTAGCTCAATGATTATAATTATGGCATGCATGCATTTGCCTTTTATTAGAACTTGTCCAATGTCACTTTCACAAGCCAGTCCTTTACCTTATGTGGATTACAAAACATCATCATTATGGAAAAACATTTATTAGACATCACACAGAGAGATACCTAGACATAGTCTTGGCTAACTGAGAACTCTTAGGCTACAATGGACAATGCTGAGGTGTTTCCAAATTAACCTTATGCTACCAAGTGACATGTATTGTACTATTTGTTAGATGTTATTGCTTAATTTTTCACTCAACTGTATTTTTTGTCCCCTTACTAAAACGTAAGCTCCTTGAGGGTAAAGTATACTTCTTTTTTCCGGGGCAATGAGGGTTAAGTGACTTGACCAGGGTCACACAGCTAGTAAGTGTCAAGTGTCTGAGGCAGTATTTGAACTTAGGTCCTCCTGAATCCAGGGCCGGTGCTTTATCCACTGTGCCACCTAGCTAACCCTCATTGCCCCACCAAAAGAAAAATAATACATTTTATACTCAGTGCCTTTCACATAGGAGATACTCGATAAGTGTGCTTACTGACTGACTATGAGATAAGCAGATGGGGGAAAGCACAACAGACCAATATACAAATTGATAGTAAATGTATAATATCAGTACAATGGCACAAATAAAGATTTTTCAAGCTTAAAAAGCAATTTAGATACATGTATTAATAGTTACTTATATCTCCTTAGTTGCCTTTAAAATGTTTTTCCTTTTTTAAAAAAAGTTTTATTTATTTTAAATTTAAACATAAAAAGAAAAAAAGAACATTTCCATGTGCACAATAGAACATAAAGAAAGGATTCAGTATAACAACACAAATTTCCATTTCAGATTGTTTACTTTGAAAAAAAACAACTATGTAATAAATACTACACTTTGTTTTCAAAGCTATCCATCTTTTCTGTTCTTCCTTCTAGGTTTTCTTTTGTTCTTGGCTATGTATGCACATTTAATAATTTTTTTCTCCCTCTCTCTCCACCTCACTCTAGAGAAGGCTACAATTAAACATAAATACACATACATATATACATGTAAAACCATAATATGGGTGCCTTTTTAAGAAATAGTATTGGACATGATCTTTTTCATTCTTTTAGAATTGTTGGGGCAGCTAGGTGGCGCAGTGGATAGAGCACCGGCCCTGGAGTCAGGAGTACCTGGGTTCAAATCCGGCCTCAGACACTTAACACTTACTAGCTATGTGACCCTGGGCAAGTCACTTAACCCCAATTGCCTCACTAAAAAATAAATAAATAAAATTTAAAAAAAAAAAGAATTGTCCTTTCTAAAATAGCTCAAAAATCTTTCCCTCAGTTCCCTTAAAATTGTGTTACTACTAGTATAGATTTCTTCCATTTGTATTTGATTGAGTCTTGCCATTTTTTCTGATATCATTTTAAATGTCATTGTCTTTTACTCACACAGTCTGTTGAGTGCTGAGATGATAAAGTTAAAAGGAATAACCATCCTTATTCACCCAAGACTACATTTAGAAAGGTTCTATTTGCCAGTTTGCATTTGGGTCACATCAAATATAAATGGCTCCATTTTCACATTTTATATTTTGGTTTATAGAACAAAAGCATTCAAGTCATGAGTAAGGGCCTTTTATGGGTGGGAGGCAGAGTAAGAACAAATCAGAGGACATTTAAAAGAGGAGCCAAAGAAATTTTATATCTTCTATAGATGCAGGAGAAGGAATCTGTTCAACTCTTTTCTGTTTGGTCCAGACTTTGTGAACAGGGTAGAATTCCAGAAGCACTTATATTATGGGAAAGACTAAGGAGAAGCAAACAAGCATAGGTTCTGATTTGAAAAAGATTCAAAGGCTGCAGTGGGACAGATATATAATGGAGACATTAAATAAGTGTGCCTGAGTCAAGAGTAGGGCTACTGACTTGGGAGAGGAGGAAATGAGGTCATGTAGATCATTTTGTGAAAGGCTTTAAAGAAAAATATGATTGGCATTGCTCATTGTGATAGGGAAGTTGGTCATGGGGAAAGGATGTAAAAGCAAAATGAGCAATACTGCCTTCATAGTGTTTGCCAGTCTGCCCCAGATTATCTCACTTTGTCAACTCCTACACCCCAGAACACCCCCTTGATTCATACCAAGAACACTTGCTTGATTACTTAATGTTCTTATTTAAATTTTCTTTTTGGAAATGTAGTAAGAAGATAATTTTTAAAATAAGCTAGAGACAGGTCAAGAAAATTGACTATAGACATTATTTGATCATGAGGATGAAAATATCCTGAGAAATAAAATCTATAATAAAAACCTCATCAATTTAGGTTTCACTCATTCAGAGTGAAATTTGTAATACATAGATCAGGGCTAGCTTGTAGTTTGTTAGTGAGATCAATGAAAAAGAGAACATGATTAAGAAAGTAAATATCGTAATCCAGATTATAAAAGAAATGTTTGCCAATTTAGTAATAAAAATCTACATTTCTATCACCACTTACAGTTTTCCAAGTGCTTTCATATATTTCATACAAGCTAATGGTTATTTCATATCTCCAAAAACTCCATGAGGAAGATAGAGTGGATTTTATTGGCCCCCATTTTGGAGATGAGGAAGGTGGGATCCAGAAAAATAAGACAATTTGCAAAAAGCCTTTAAATTAATAAGTGATAGAGCTAAGACCTAGTCTCATGACCTCTTTTAATGCTGTGCACTTTCCCCTTGTAAACAGAAAACCTGGAACAACATAGTATAGTGCATAATGGACTAGACTTGAAGTCAGAAGCACCTGGCTTCAGATCCCCTTTATTAGATGCTTACTAGCTGTGTGACTCTGGATAGATAAGTCAGTTATCTTCTCTATTGCTCAGACACTCATCTGAAAAATCAAGGGATTGGACTTAATGGCCACTAAGTTTCCTTTGAGCTCTAAATCTATGATCCTGTGAAATGCCCACTTTGTCATTTGCTGTATGACCAAGCCAAGTCACTTACCTCTTCAACCTGTTTGAACTTAAAACACTGTATAAATGTATCTGGGTTGGTTTGTTGTTGTGTTTGGTTTTTTTTTCACATGTGATTTCATTGGAATAGGGAACTCCCAGTGAGGAGACTTCTTCTATCATTGCAGATCAGTAACTATTTTTCTACTTGTCATCTTAGAAAGTTGCCTGGGGTCCTTCCAAGTTAAGTACTGTAACTTGTTGAAGGTCACAGAATCAGGATGTATTAGAATTGAACCTAGGTCCTCCTCATTCTGAAACCAGCTCTCCATCTACTCTACCAGGCTGTCTCTCTAGTTTTTATTAATAACAAAGGAAAGGTATGGGACCTGTGATTTCATTAGTATAGGGAATTCGCGGGGTGAGGAAACTCCCTTTATGAACACACATCCTATACACATTGTTAGTAAGTGCCAGAGCTGGGATTCAGACTTCCATCCCCTGGCTCTATTACCATCATTATACTGAATGTAATAGAACCAACCAGTCTAGTGATTGTTGACCCTATTATTTTCTCAAGTATACAAAATGGAGGTTTGTGCCTGAGATGACAGAGGGATCAGTCAAAATATCTGAAAGAGGGGAGGATTCCCAACACTTGAAAATAATCATAGATGGCCATCCTCTCTCCCACTACTGCTGTTTAACTGTCCAACCCAGACCTCCAGAGACCATGGCTGGGAAGAGCTAAATCATTCAGTTCTGAAATCCCTTTGCATCTGCTTCTTCATCTTCACCCCAGTCATTTTTCACTCGACTGTGGCTCACATGCCACCTTTCCACCACTTTCTCTGGGAAACTGTACTGAGACAACAGTACCATGTCTACCCAATTGTTTCACTCATCATCCCTATGACTTCCAAAACCAAAACACATTTTCCACTATATGTGTTGTCTCCATGATGGCAAAGATTGCCTTGATTTTTCTATTTGTATCCCTAGCATTTGGCACAATTTTTGAAAAACAGCAAGTGCTTAATAAAAACTGTTTTCATTGTATCATTCCTTCATGTGATTACAATAGATTGGGTGAGATAATATGGTATAGTGTTAGAGAGTGAGGAAGACTTTGGCTTAAATTTCACCTCAGACACTTACTAGTTGTGTGACCCTTGGAAAGTCACTTAAACTTTCTCAGTTTCTTCATCTAAAAATAGGAAGTTGGACTCAAATGTCTCTAAGATTCTTTTTGGCTCTAAATCTATAATACTATGATTTTTAAAGGTATTAATAACTATATGTCTACTTTCCCTTTTCAATCAAATCTTTAGGAGAATAACATAAAGGCCTTGATGAAAGCATGAGAAAGGAATAGACAGGTTTTTACAAACAATATTCTACAGTAGATCATATATTTATAGTCACACAATTGACTGAAAGGTACAAAGAAGATAAAATCTTATTACTTGTTTACTATTTTTAAAAAAACCACTTGATTCAATAGAACAAAATTCTGACCAATATTCTCCTTCATTAATGTGTCTTCTCTGCATATGTTAGAATCTTGAGGAGTATGCCACCCTTAAATCTGGACCTCCATCATCTCACACCTGGATCATAATATAGCCATATAGCCTGCCCCACCTCCCAACTTCAGATTTTCCCCTCTTCTATCCATCCCACACATCATTTCAAACTCATCTTTATTTAAAGAGAATAATTCTTGCAGTGATCTCCTATTGCTTATCCCACTCTTTAATCCTTTCCCTAGCTTTTAAGTGCCTTCTTGATCTGGCCCCAGCCTATCTCTCCAAACTCTAGTAGAAAGAGCATTGAATTCAAGGGGGAAAGATTTGGATTCCAAGGAAATTGGACAAAATCTCTGAAGTTTCTTGCAATTCTGAATCTCTGATCCTATCATCCTTCCCCAGAAAAAACCTTCAGCCATCACTGTCCAACAAACAGGCTCTACTCATTTCTGCTCCAGTGGATTCATTCTTGTTCCCCTTGATGAGGTGCCCTCAATTTCCTTCTCAACCATCCAGATCCTGTCCATTTCTCAAAATCCTGTTCAAATTTTATAGCCTTATGATGGCTTCCCTCATGATTCTAACTGTAACTGATTTTTCTCCTGTCATTTAGTAGACCCATATGACAATACACAAATAAAAATATAAAACAAAATTGATAATCCTTTATTAAGTGCTTATTAAATATCTAGCACAGAAGCACAGAAGCAAGACAGGGTGATATGTAAAGTCTGAGGAAAAGAAGAAATATAGCTAATACTTTTCTGTTATCTCTTCTACCCTTATCCTGACTCCACTTTAAACATTTCCACACACAAATGCCCCCAAGTATGATGAAGTTTAAGAGAGGCAGTAGAGGGGCAACTAGGTGGAGCAGTGGATAAAGCACCGACCTTGGATTCAGGAGGACCTGAGTTCAAATCCAGCCTCAGACACTTGACACTTACTAGCTGTGTGACCTTGGGCAAGTCACTTAACCCCCATTGCCCTCCCCCCCCAAAAAAAAACAAAAACAAAAGAGAGGCAGTAGATATTAAAGCCCAATAAATTACCTGCTAGTCCTAAAGCCAAGAAGACTGAGATTCAAATTTCACCTCAGCCATTGACTAGTGATGTGACCCTGGGCTTTGACTGGCTGTGTGATCCTGGGCATACTGTGTTTCTTCATCTGTAGCAGTATCTACTCCGTAAGGTTATTCTAAGGATCAAATGAGATAACTTATGTAAAATAGTTAGTAAACCTTAAAGTGTTATATAAATGTGAGCTACTTGGAGAAGAAAACTGAACTTAGCATCACATCATGCAATTCTAACACAATCCTTTCTTTTTAACATATGAAACTTCCTTAGAATTTTCTAAACAAGAGGAAGCATGGCCACACAATGAAAAGGCACTAGACCAGGAGTTAGAAGAACTGGTTTCTAGTTCTAAGTACTTTTCCAGTTGTGTGTCCTAAGGGCAAATCACTTGACACCTTTGGGTCTGTATTTAATCCATACATAAAATGAAGCAGTTAAATGGTGTCAAAGTTTTCATTCAGCTCTAAAAGTCTACGATTCTATGGAACATGGACACCTGAATGTACCTGTAATCTGAGGGAGAAGGGTCTATCTCATGTTTCTCAGTTGAGTCTACCTAGCTTATTAAAGAGGGAATGTTTCTTCACTATAGATCTAGAAGGTGGCCTCTAACTTCCTCTTGGACCCTAGAAGGGGAATGGCTACAAGGAAAAGGCAACACAGACCAAGGATTTCAAGGTTTAGGAGGCCCAGTCTGGGCTCTATGACCTCCCATCAATCACAGATTCCATGAAGGCACACCTTCAGACAGTAAGAAGAATGGATAGAGGCCAGTCAAAAGAAACATCTTTTGTGATGGAAATTGAAGGTACCAGTTAAACAAAGAACATGAAAGGAAATGAGAGAGGGCACTTCTAGGTGTGAGGTTTGTCAGCTTTTTTTTTTTTCCTAAGGAGGCACTCCAATTCTCGGTGAGTGCAACATGTTTAGCCCCAATGTAATAGCAAAACTCATCATGAAACTGGAGCCGACATCATTGCTGCATGAGCAATTTCATAGAACAACAACGGACTTGATCTGGTTTATGACAGACTATGAAAAGGAAGCAAAAATGAGCAGTTAAAAACATCCAACAGCCTAAACAGTGTGATCTAACAAGTTATGTTCCTACAACACTTTAATGTCTATTGAACCCTTTCCTTAGAGCAACTCTGGGAGATTAAGTAATGCCAGCATTATTATCCTCAATTGTGTTGCTGTTCAGCCATACCTGACCCCATTTAGGATTTTCTTGGCAAAGATACCAGAGTGGTTTGCCATTTCCTTCTCTAGCTCATTTGACAGATGAGGAAACTGAGGCAAACTGGGTTAGGTGACTTGCCCAGGGTCATATAGCTAGTGAAGTATCTGAGGCTGGAATTTGAAAGCAGGTCTTCCTGACTCCAGGCCCATTGCTCTATGCATTGCACCACCCAGCTGCTCTTTTTTTTGGGGGGGGGCAGGCAATGAGGGTTAAGTGTCTTGCCCAAGGTCACACAGCTAGTAAGTGTCAAGTATCTGAGGCTGAATTTGAATTCAGGTCCTCCTGAATCCAGGGCCGGTGCTTTATCCACTGCACCACCTAGCTGCCCCTCTAGCTGCTCTTCAAAAAAAAAAAAAATACTAGTCATGGAATTTTCTTGGCAAAATACCAGAATGGTTTTGCCGTTTCCTTCTCTAGTGGATTAAGACAAACAGAAGTGATTTGCCCAAGATCACACGGACAGTAAGTATCTAAGGCCAAATTTGAACTCCTAGTGCTCTATCCACTGAACTGATTTACAAAGGAAACAACTGGGATTCAGAGAGATTCACTGAATTAGTGAGGAATAGTTTGCAGCATGCTAGCTGGAGTGGAGGGAGAGAGTTAGATTTCACATTAACGGATCTGGGTGAATACTGACTGTTACTATGAGTTTGACCTTTAGCAGCTCACTTAACTACTACTGTAAAATAAGGGTCTGGGTTAGATTATCTTTGAGGTCCTTTCTAGCTCTGATCCTCTGATACTCAGAATGACACAGGATTCAAACCCTGACTCACCACATCGCCCTTCTCTTCTCTAAGAAGAATGAAGCCTGGGCATCAGATAGTTTGAAGATTTATCCACAAATGTAAGTATTATCTTTCTACCAGTTGATTCTGAAACTAAATATACTTAAATATAGGGTATTTTTCTTAGTAATTTGTTGTGTATTATCAGGTATTTACATAATTGCTCTAATTAAGCTAGCTAGAGCTGTTCTTGTAAATATGTGAAAGATCACTGAAACATGTAATTATGTCCTTAAATCATTAATTAAAGTGCATCAGCTGGTGTAATTACTGTAAAAATGTCTGGAGATGTCATTAGTCTATGTAATGAAGACACAGAATTCTTTATTAAATTACAATAAGGAATGTTGTGTGTTGATTCACACCACTATATATGGTTTTTAGAGATTTTCCTTCAGCATAGGCAACCCCCCCCAAAAAAAAAAAAAACCAAAAAAAAAAAAGTAGATTCATGTTTTGAGGTTACATTCATTACAAATATTTGTTTAAAAAAATGACAGGTAGGACCATTTTCTTGGTGGTAGCTGACAGCATTATCATCGGAGATTTCCTAGAGTCCCCGGAGTGGAACTTTTCTATCTAGGAATCAGGAGAGCTGGGTCCTAGTCCAGGCTTTGTCACTTACCAGCTGTGTAACCTTGGACAAATCACTTCACATTACCCCCCACCCCCTTCCTCATCTTAAAAGGAAGAATTGGATTAGATGATAGGTAAAGTTGATTCCAGTTTTTTCTAGCTCCGGAACTTTGTATTTGTTTTGGCACTCCTAGCCTCTCTAGGGTTCCAGCATCCACCAGAGGTCAATCCCATTCCCTAAGGCTTTTTTTAAACTAGACTTCTTAAGAAGACTAGTGGTTTTCAAGTTACCTTTTCCAGAGATATTTGCAAGTTAATAGGAGAATCTGGAAGAGGGAAACTCCTTTCATGCCCAAAGGAGTGACTAGGTGAGCACTGAATTATAGACACTGATCTCCAAAGGCCGGGCCTGCAGGCAGTACTCAGGGCTACTTCCTGTCTTCTTTCATAAAAGTGCCAGTGCTTAGTCAAGTAAAAAAGGAAATTGCTTTGCTAGGGAGATGCCAAAAGGTGGCCCCTGAAGCCTTGATTGGCTGACTGTGTGATGGTTATAAGGAAAAAGATACACAGGACTGAAAAGACTAGGGGATCCCCAGGGCGACACACAGGAAACCCCCCTCCTTCAGAAAATAACAAACAGAGAAAGCTTTCAGTTCTTCAAGTGCAAAAAATAAAAGCTTGTGACTAGAATTCTGTTTCTTTTTATTTCAGTGTATATGTTAAGAGAATGAAAAACTGAAGAATTTTCTTTGAACTTTGTTCTTGGGTCCAAATCTCACACAACCAGTTTCAA
Source organism: Dromiciops gliroides (assembly GCF_019393635.1). Lineage (NCBI taxonomy): Eukaryota > Metazoa > Chordata > Mammalia > Microbiotheria > Microbiotheriidae > Dromiciops > Dromiciops gliroides. Next base: position 371,989,875 of record NC_057864.1, read on the forward strand.
TCTTAAATTGGAATCTAATGTCAGCATCTTAAAAGGTCTAATTCTTTCAAATAAGTTCTTAAGTTTTAAAAGAAAATAATTCCATGAACTTAAGGGGAGCAATTAGAATTAAACTTCTGAATATAGTTTTAAAGTTTTACATGTGAAAGATATTTGCATTTGATAGTTCTTATGCTAAGTTACCTTTAAGGTTACCTTCACTAGCTACTTGAACTATGACATTTTGTTTAGAAGACATTTCTTTTTCAAACATCAATCTCCGGCAGCAGGAGCTATATAGCATAGTCAGAATTAACCTTATTTGATTCAGGGAAGATTATTTTGAAACACCGTGGCTGTCAGAGGCATTGAAATTGTAAAATGGCCCTAGATGCATAAAGGGAAGCTAGTAATGATAAATGCCTCCATATCCTATATGAATTTGAACACTAAATTGAAATTTTAAAATTCATAAATATTATTGTTTGGTATTTTTCCCCCATAAGTAGGTTGACAGCTTCTTTGATCACCATTTCCCACAAGTGGATTTTCACACATAGGTATAAAACATGCCTTTAAACTGTTTGTTATTAATACATCATGTACTGAACTGACAAACTTTCAACTGATTCATTGTGTGGCGGCCCCTTTGTAGTGTTGCACAATTAGCATGTTGTCAAATGACATCTTTTCCAGAAAGGCAAGAGCATCTCAGATGGGATTGTTAGTTACATTTCCAGACTAGTAGAACAGGAGATTGCATAAGGTCATAAATGTCTGGATTATGGTAAAGTGTGTGACAAAGTCTTCCAAATTATCCTTATGAATAAGAAGGAGAACTGATTATTTAATGATTCATAGTATTATAGATTTGGAATTGTAAGAGTCCTAAGAGGTTTATCAAGTTCAACTTCCTGATTTTATAGATGAGGAAACTGAGGACCAGAGAGATGAAGTGACTTGCCTTTGGTCACACAGTGTCTGAGGAAAGACCTGAACTCAGGTCTCCCCAGACTCCAAATCTAATATTTTATCTTCTATACCACCTGGCTGTCTCTTATGATTAGTAAAATTATGTGGATTTAGAACTGCTTGAATGATTGGATCTAGGGAAAGACTGGACCCAAGAAGTATTGATTAATGGATCAATATCAACATGGATGGAGACCAAAGGATTTGGATCTGAAAGGCACCTTAGAGATATTCTAAACCAAACATAATATTTTATAGTTGAGAAACCTAAGGCCTAGAGGGGTTAAATGACTTTACCTATGGTCACACAAGAAATAACCAGTAGGGCCAGGATTTTAACTCAGATCCTCCTACGTCAAATTTCTACCTTTCTACCTTCTAATGGAGTGTCCCAGGTCTCTTTCCTGGGCTCTGTTCTATTCAACATTTCTGCGTGTAAAATTTGTGTATGACATGAAGTTAGAAGAATTAGTTAACATTTCAAATGGCAGAATTGTTATCCCACAATATCTGGATAAATATTAGAAGTGATTAATTGAATCTAATAAGATTCAATTTAACAGGGATAAATGTTTTAGAACTTGGATTTAAAGCAATAAAGTGAAAAAGTACAGGCTGGGTAGTCACAGTTAGACAATAGTCCATGTCAAAAACACTTCCTGCTTCTCAGTCGCAATAGCTCTGCCAGATTAGTATGAGTCAGCAGTGTGTCATGGCATCCAAAAGAGCTAGTGCAATCTTAGCCAACATCGATAGAAGCAGAGTGTCAAAGTCTTGTTCTACTCTACCCTCCTAATTCTATCTGGAGTATAGTATAGTGCTTAGTTCCAAGCATCACAATTTTGGAAGGATGCTGGGTAACTGGATTATGTCCACAGAACTTGAACCAATCCCATATCAAGTTGTGTTGAAGGAACTAGAGGTGTCTAGCTGGGAGAATAGTAGACTTAAGGGTTATAATAACAGTCTTCAAATATCTGAAGGTTTGTATGGAAGAATGATTAAATTTGTATTGCTTGACGTAAAGGCAGAACTAGTAGCAATGAGTGGAAAGTACAGAAGAACATAAATATTTTTCTTATTATAAGAAAAAAATAATCTAAACAATTAGGATCTTTTGAAGTATCAATGTTCTAGGATATCTAAGGAAAATGTCATTATGTTAATATGGGAAACTGTATCTCTGCAATAATCTCACTGTCACTTCCAGTATATCTCCTCACCATGTGGTTCATTCTCTAGCCATCATCCTCATCTTCCTCCCTAGGCCCCCCCCCCCCCACACAATCTTGGACTCTGCTTTTAAGCTCCTCCCTGCTATAATCACTTTATCTTGTTAGATACTTCCCACTCATCTCCACACTGTGCCATTTGATAAAAAACCTCACCCTTCCCTTTTCCAGCTCCCCTTAACAGTTTGTCTTCTGCCATGTGAATAACCCCAAAGAATTTATCCACTTATTACACTACAATATCACAGTACTCCTGATCATAGGTTATGTTCCCCTGAAAAATAAAATTTGGTTTTTCTCTACAATCATACATTTGTTGTTGTTTTTGTTCAGTCGTTTTCAGTCATGTCTAACTCTACAAGTCTCTATTTTGGGTTTCCTTGGCAAAGGTACTGGAGCGGTTTGCAATGTCCTTCATTTTACAAATGAGGAAACTGAGGCAAATGGGGCTAAGTGACTTGCCCAGGATCACACAGCTAGTAAGTATCTGTGGTAAGATTTTAACTCAGGTCTTCCTGATTACAGGCCTAGCACTCTATCCACCATGCCATCAGGCTGCCCCATGATCATACATAAGTTTTGATATTTCTTGTTGAACAGAAACCCAAGTGTTTAAATTCAACTCAAGTCAATTCAACAATTTATTCAAACAAACTAATTCAAATAATTCAAACAAAATTTACTAAGCACATAAAGTATTGGGTGTAGAGCACTGTGTTAAGCATCGGAAGAGATAAAAAGTTTAAATATGATTCAGTCTCTGAGATGAAGAAACTTTCTTCTAGGAGGGAGATATGTCACATACCAAAAATAACTGATAAATAATAATGCACGATAAGTACATAAGATAGGTGCAAAGTATTATGGGAGGTCCCTTGTCAAATTGACTCGACTCGGGGAATAAGAGTAGGATTGGAGGATATAACATTTGGGTTTGGCTTTAAAGGAAGCATAGAAATACAACAGATAGAACCAGATGGCAAGGAGGATATTCTCGCACAGGCACCAGTTCAACAAAGGCACAAAGGTGGAATACTTATAGTATATGCACAAGGGTACGTGATAGTTTAGTTCACATGAAGCACAGAATCTATGAAGGGAAATAAGGCTGGTAATACAGATAGGCAATATATTAAGGAGGGCCTTAAGTGTCAGGCTCAGGAGTCTGAACTTCATTCAGGAGTCAGTAGGGAGCCACTGAGGAACTTTGAGCAGAAGAATGACATGATCAGATCTAGGCATAAGAAGGATGGTCTGGGAGTAGTGTGAAAAGTTGCCCCATGCCCTTTTACAGTGTGTATGTGTGTGTGTATTGTTTTCTCACGTCGATTGTTAAGCTGCTTGAGGTCAATAATAGTTTTAATTTTATCATTGCAACCTCAGTTCATGCCACAAAGTAAGTGCTTTATAGGTGATTGTTGGTTGACTGAGGTCTTGATAGGAGGTGTGAGACAGCTGAGCCCCACAAGCGATATTCCAGGCAGGTGGTAATGAAAGCCTGGGCTGGGGTGCTGACAGTGGAATTTGAGAGGACAAAAAATAAAACAGTCCCTGCTTTGAAGGAGTTTACATTCTACTGGGAAGTACAACATCTAAGCAGAGATGCAAAGTTGTCTTGTAAAAAACGAGATTGCTTGGTCAATCAATGCAAGCTGATTAGTTTGAAGAGAAAAAGGACCAATACTTATGAGGATCAGGAAGGGCTTCCTAAAGGTGGGGTAGTACCTTAGCTATGTTTTGAAGGAAGCTAAGGATTCTAAGAAGTGGTGATGAGGAAGGAGTAAGTACATGACAGGTCTGCGCTAAGACATGAAGGTGAGCTGTGGCATGTCGGGCCAGTTTAGTTGGAATGTAGATCATGGGAAGGGGAATAATAGATGACAAAAGTCTGAAGACTTTTGTGAAAGGTTTTAAATGAGAAAGTTTATTGTATTCTAGAGGCAATAGAGAAACACTAATGATCCTTGAGCAAGGAGGTGTTGTAGTCAGACCTGTTCTTTAGGAATACACACATATATGCATACACACAAACATACAAACACCCATGCATATATAAACATACACCTGTGTCTATAAGATATATGTGTGTATACACGCATGTTGTTGTGGTCAGACCTGTCTTTAGGAATACATATATGTGTGTATATATGTATGCACATATATGCATATGTGATTTTGCAAAAATATAGAGGATGGATTGGAGAGGAAACTTGATGGAGAGAAACCAATTAGAAGCTTTTGAAAGTCATTATGGATGTCAAGTAACTGGGACCAGAAGTGAATGAGAGAGGAAATGAGCAGGATGGAATTTGGGAAGTTGGCAGAAATTTCAACACCAAGCTTCTCTCTGGCCCAACAACCTCTCTTTTTAATAACATTATTCTTTCAGTGATGCTGTCTGGCTATAGATGATAGAAAATCATGGCCACAGTCTCCAGGGAATCAAAATTTCAAGTGACCCAAAGGGTAGTGGGTGGGTATAACTAGGCTGTAATATTTTCCCTTTGAAGTAATGGGCACAAGGAGTGACATAAAAGGTATTATCAAAGACATGTATGATCAGAAAGGAGGTGAGCCTTTCATGTAAGGAGAGTGAAGGATAGCTAATGACCTGCCCTAGTTTTGTCAGTGGTTCCAATGAAATGCTTAAAAGATCTAGAGGAAGAACTCCAGTTCACAGGGTTGATCCTCTGTGGAGGATTTATGAGAGGACATGGACAAGAATCACCTGGGAGGAAAAAGTGAGAATGGGTCGTGACCTGTACCAATGGAGGGGATTACCCACATCTATATTGTCATATATCCAATTAAATATTGAAGTACTTATTGTCAAAAATGTGCTTTACTCTATAGAAGCAGGTCTTCAATCAATGTCTTTTTCCAAGTCTCTTTCCTACTATATAATGCCAAGTAACATTTTGTTTCAGCTAAAAGAAAAATCTAATGTTCTTAATCTAACAACCAACCAATACAATATTTATTGGAGGAGAGGCAGCACAGCATAGTGGTCTATATGGAAAGCCTGCCTCAGTGATAGAAGACTTGGCTTCAAGCCCTGCCTCTAACATATACCAGATGTGTGATCCTGGACAAGTCACTTAATTTCTCAGAGAATCCAGGTTCACTCTAGGTGTATGAGTTGCTGATCTGCATTGGTGAAGGGAGTTTCCTCACTGGGAATTGTCTGAACCAATGAAATCACAGGTATGGACCAAAACCCAAAAAAGTCAAGGTACCTTTTGAAGGTTCTAGGATTGAAAATTTTAAAAATGAGACAGCCTTTGCCTTCAAGGAGTTTCCATTTTAGTAGGGGGTATAATTTATCAGTGAACAGTGACCAGAGAAAAGAATTTTGGTATCCTGCATTCACAAGGTTTTCAAATGAAGTAAGAGGATGAGAGATGTCATTCCAGGTATTTTTTATTTAATTATGATTCCCTGAACAAAAGGCATATTGTGAATGGTGGCAAGGCAGGTGACAAGATGTCCATACAAGTTAAGCCCTTTTGTCCTATTGGATTGCTGAATGGAATAAAGCATTTTCTGAGGTTAGATAAAGAGGGCTGTGGTGAGGACTAGCAAGAACCAATTGGCATAAATTATGTTATTCCTTACCAGGAAAGAGCATGCAAATTATTTTAAGCATTCTGACCATTGAGAAGAGATTTGAGTATAGTACATCCTTGAAGATATCTTATTTAAAATATCTGATCCAAAAGTTCCAGCATCACAAAGCCAAATTAATTATTCATGGTAATATGGGACAGTATTAAAAGGACATTCAAATCTCATTCTCCAAATTTCAAAATTTCAGTTTAGCCAGTGTTTTTAATTTGCCTCCCTGGAAGCTTTTCCTAGGACTTCAAAGACGGAATAATATTAACTACATTGTTTTAGGTTATTTTATCTGCCCTGGCCAAGGTCAATTGGCAGTACTAATTATTTCAGGCAGACTGCCAAGGGACAAAGGAAGGGAATCAAAGGGATTGGATAATCCACATATTGATATACTTTGATACTTCAAGGATCCACAATTTATCCTTTCACTAACTGTGATGGTAATGTGTTTATGACTTTATAAGATTGTTTTGGGAGAGTTGTTGTAACTGAAAAAATTAATCAACTTATGGATGGATCTCCACAAATTGATCTAAGCTGATTCAAGATGAGAAATATTTAGTCTATTAGTGATGTCATAGTCAAAGTCTTTCCTATTTGGTATTATCTGCCAAAACTTGTGTTTCATTGGCATTGTCCTTGAGATCTCAATATCACCTCCACACCATGATGCACAACAGGAACAGGCTTGATCCACAACCCTTGAATAATTAAGACAAATAAATAGTTACATCCAAACTCTGTGTGACAAATTCTTTTGAATGAATTATTCTGTTTAATTAAAAAAAAACACCCATCGAACACTAACTAGACACTAGCACTGTGCTAGGTACTAAGATAAAAAGATGAAAGCAAAAGCAAAAAGTGATCTCTTGCCCTTACAAAGGGCATTATGCTAGGCAATATGACATCTAAACAGCTACGTCAATGCAAGATAACTTGAGGAGGGAGAGAGTACTCATACTTAGGAAAGATTTCCCAAAGAAGGTGGCACCTGAGCTATCCTTGAAGGGCTCTAAGGATTCTAAGAGGTAGGGAGAGGGGTGAGGAAGGCAGGCATTCCAACCATGAAACAAACTGTGTCAAGACATAGAGAAGGAAGATAGAATGCCAAGTAGTAGGGCAGCTAGTAGGCTATATTGCCTCTGTTGTAGAGTCTTGAAGGGCAGTAATATTAATTAAATCTGGAGAAGTAGATGGATTAATTCTTTGGGTATCTTTAAATGCCAGGCAACATAGAGCCACTGAGGTTTTTGTTTTTGCTTATTTTTTTTTAATTTTTTTGGGGGGGAGGACAATGAGGGTTAAGTGACTTGCCCAAGGTCACATAGCTAGTATGTGTCAAGTGTCTGAGGCTGGATTTGAACTCAGGTCCTCCTGAATCCAGGGCCAGTGCTTTATCCACTGCGCCACCTAGCTGCCCCTTGCTTATTTATTCGTTTGAGTAGAGGAGTGGTATGGCCAAACCATAGATCTGTTTAGGAATGGCATCTGAAACATATGTATGTGATGCATTTTCAAGATGAGAGACTGAAAACAGAGACCAGCTAGGAATCTTTTACAGTATATTTTACTATTGATCACTTTTTCCTGGTTACTCTTTCCTTTCTAGGTTTTTGTGATTCTACTCTCTCCTAACTCTCTGACTGTTCCTTATCAGTTTTCTTTGCTAGATTTTCATCTTTACATTCACTAACCATGAGTGGACCTCAAGGTTCTGTCCCTGGACCCTCTTTTCTCTCTGTATTCTCTAACTTGGTGATCTCATCAGCCCCCAAGGGCTCAATTATCACATCTAGGCAGATAACTGTCAGATCCATATATCTAGCCCTAGTCCCTCTCTTGAGCTTTGGGACCATATCACAAATTGCCTATTAAATATTTTGACCTGGGTATCTCAAAGTCAATGTGTCCAAATCAGAGATCAGCTTTTCTCTAAAGATACCATTGTTCTGAATATCTCTTCTACTGCTATGGCTGTCAACAACCTCCCAGACACTCGGGTTCATAACCCAAGGTTATCACTGATTTCATGCTCTTCCTCTTCCCATATATCCATTCAGGTGCCAAATCTTGCTATTTCTACTACTACAACATCTCTCGTATTGATCCTCTTCAATAAACATCATTCTATTCCAGGACTTCATTACCTCTCCCCTGGACTATTACAACACATTCCTATTTGGTCACATTGCTTTAAGTCTCTCTCCACTCAAATTCATTCTTCACAGAGCTAGCAAAGTGATTTTCTTAAAATGCAGGTCTGACCATGCCACTCCCTTCTCAGTGAGCAATGGGCTCTTGTGGTTCCATATTGCCGCTAGGATCCAATATCCCTATTTGGCATTTTAAACTCATCCCAAGCCTTCCTAGCTTTCTGTCTTCTCTTTTTCCTCTCATTACTCATCTCTACCTATTCTACAATCCAGGCACACTGGCCTATTCATCACAGAGCACTTCATTTCTAATCTCTGTATTTTACATTGCAAAGGAAGAAGGGAACAAGCATTTATTAAGTACCTACTATGTTCCAGGTACTGTGTTAAACACTTTACAAATATCATCTTATTTGATCCTCACAACAACCCTGTGAGGCAATGTTATTATCACCCCCCCCCATTTTAGAGATGAGGAAACTGAGGCATACAGAAGTTAAGTGATTTGACCAGGGTCACACGACTAGTGTCTGAGGCTGAATTTGAACTCAGGTCTTCCAGGATTAGCACTCCACCAATTATATTACCTACCTGCCCAAAGTAGCTATGAGCTTCTTGTGGGCAGGAATTGTTTTGATTTTAAATTTGAATCCCTCCTGCTTAGCACAATACCTGGCATATAGTAACAACTTCATAAGTGTTTACTGATTGATATTATAGCAGTCCATGAAAGATTGATAAGAGCTTGGACTAGGATATCAGCCATTTGAGTAGACAGAAGTAGATAGACTTGAGAGATATTGTGCGGGTAGAATCAACATTACTTGGCAAATGATTAGATATTGAGAAGGGGCATGAGGAAGAAGAAAGATTTAAAGGATACTTCAAAGTTGTGGACCCGGAGGGAAAATGGCAGCATGCCAGGACAAAGAGAATACTAGATCTCCCACTAAGGTTTACAGACCCACCCCTCTGGTAAGAGATAGAAAGAATCACTTCTAGACTCCCCTTCCCTAACCCAGGCATCCACAGATGGATCCCTGGAATGCTAAGAGAGGGTAGAGTGCAGAGCACAGCCAGCCAGCCAGTCCCTGGAGTCATGGGACAATTGTAGGTCTTTGAGCCTAGCTTAGTAGGACCAATCCCAGTCCATCCAGAGCCTTACCTAAGGCCAGAACAACAGGAAAGTGATTGGGGGGCATTCAGGAGCAATGTAGCGAAATACTCCCTGTTTGACCCATATAGTACTGGAACTTCACCTTCCCCAAGCATGCACTATTTCCTGAGAGAGAAAGAATGAGAGAGATGAACATACACACACAGAGAGAGAGAGAGAGAGAGAGAGAGAGAGAGAGAGAGAGAGCAAGTGAGTGAGCAAGCAGCCTCTTGAGTTGGGAGGGAGAGGGTGGTTCAGGGCAGTGTTCCATGACTGAGTCAAATGAGCCTAAGGCTTGCCTAGCACAATAGCACCAAACCCAGTCCTAGCCTAGCACAGAAAGCCACCTTGGAGTATTCCAGGAAGGATCCAGTATGGTCCCCAAGCCTGAGCTCAGGTGTAGTAGAAAGGCCTGAGGCAAAATCTAGCCCAAACAGTCCCTGAAGCCTCTGGTGGGAGCCCTGCATTAATACTCCTGACCCTAGCAACAGAGGGAAAGGCCCCAGTCAGAGCCTATAGCATGGAGAGTTCCCAGAACACTGTAACAGTAGGGGGCTCCTAGAAAGAACCCAGGATTGGAGCAGCCTGAATCTCTTGAAGTAGGGGTCTGGTCTGGTCTACTATACTCAGGCCTAGACAACCTTTTGCTCACACCATTCAGTTGTAGAGGTGGATCTAATCTCCTCCATGAGGAAACTAAGGAAAACTGGGAACACGGTAAGGAAATACAGTGAATTAAGTGATACCCAAAGGACAAACCCCTGAAGAGGATAGAGACCTGACAACAAATATAGGTAAAGCCTCAGAGGAAAAAAAAAATAACTTGGCCACAGGGATACAGGAGTACCTGGAGAAAATGAAACAGGAGATATAGAATGAAAAAGCTAAAAAGGAAAGAATAGCAAAGAAAAATAACTTCCTAGAACAAAAGGTGGAAAACTTCTCTAAAAAACTGAATGCCCTGAAAATCAAAAGGAGCTAGAGAGAAAACAATTCAATAAGACAATAAGAAATATTAAAATAAAACCAAGATATTGAAAAAAAGTAGAAAAATCTAAGAAATACAATATGAAACAAAACTGACCTCAAATAAAGGTCAAGGAAAGACAACTTAAAGATTATTGGACTACCTGAAAACAATTATCAGAAAGAAGTATGGATATCATGTTACAGGAAATTATAACTCTTAGAATTAGAGAGCAAAGTGAAAATAAAAAGAATCCACTAGTCACATCAGGAAAGAAACTCAAAAATGAAAATTCTCTGGTATATCATAAACCAAATCCAAAGTTTTCAGGTCAAAGAAAAAATACTTTAAGCAGTCAAAAAGAAGAAACTATATGAAGGAGCCACAAGAAGAATCACCCAAGACTTAATAGTTGCCATTATAAAAGAGAGAACTCTGAATACAATTTCCTGAAAGGCAAGAGATAAACTTATCTAGTATAGCTAAGTACAATCCTATAGGAGAAAAATAGATATTCAAAAGGAATAGAGGACTTCCAAGTATCCCATATGGAAAGGCCAGAACAAAGTAGACATTTTGAAATGGAAATGTAAGTCCTAGGAGAAACATAGAAAGGTACTCATATGTATTTAATTGAAAGAGGACATCTGTGAATGAATTATTTATATGTTAATAGGTGGATAAGAAACAAATGTCTTCTTAGAACCCCAATATCTTTAAGGTTCTTTTAAAAAGGCTAAAATGACAGAGGGTCTGTGGATGGTTTTGTTCTATTTCAAAGTTCTTATGAGAAAATAAATATGAGGACAGGAAACTATTTTGAGGAGTAAAGAAGAAAGAAGGATAGGGAAATCATTATTACATAATAAAGGTACATAAGTTAAATAGATAATCATAGAGAAAGGAGGTGGGGAATTGGCATTCTTTTTTTTTTTTGGTGAGGCAATTGGGGTTTAGTGACTTGCCCAGGGTCACACAGCTAGTAAGTGTCAAGTGTCTGAGGCTGGATTTGAACTCAGGTCCTCCTGACTCCAGGGCCAGTGCTCTATCCACTATCCCACCTAGCTGCCCCTAGGAATTGACATTCTACAAAGCTCACTTTTGTGTGAAATGGATAAAGGAAGATGGAACACAATTATACACAAACAAACATCCACATGAAATTCAGTAAAAAATATATTAAATTCAAAAGGAAAATAGGAGGTGATAGGGACAAGGGAAAGACAGGGAAGAGTATATAAGGAGGGAAGAATAGATAAGGGAACAGTCACCAGCAAAACAAACCTGAACATTGGTAGGAAGAACATAAAGGTAGAATTAAAAGAAAAGGAAGGAAGAGTAAAAACTTTGGATTGGGTCATAGTGAGAGAAGAACTGCAATAGAGAGGAAATAGGCTATCATTTATAAGATCACAAGTATCAGGCAAACCTCCTCTCTTCTACTATCTTCCTATTTATAAAGAGGGAGGCTGGAGTAAAAAGAGAGCCAGAGGAGGACAAAATGAAGGGAAATACACAATTGTGTGAATGGGATGAACTCACCCATAAGATGGAAGAGAATAGCAGAATATGACAATATGTTGTTTGTTAGAAACTCATTTGAAACATGAAGATTCACATATAGTAAAAATTAAGGTCTGGGAAAAAATCTGTCATGTTTTAGCTTAAAGTCATCATAGATAATGAATCAATATTAACATTATATGCTAGTGCTTTCCCTCTATTAATTTCCTATTTATCCTGAATATAGCTTGTTTTGTTTATATTTATTTGCATGTCTCCTTGATTAGATTGTTAGTTCCTTGAGAGTAAGGACTATCATTTGCTTTTTAAAAAAATCTCTTGCCCTTAGCACAATTCCTGGCACATAGTAGGAATTTAATAAATGTTTGTTGATTGATCGATATATACACCTAATAGCATAGCATTTAAGTACTTAAAAGAAAAATTAATCAGATTGAATGAGAAAATAGATGACAATACTATAATAGTGAGGGACCTTAATGTATCCCATTTCTTACCTAGACAAATTTAATCAAAAGGTCACCAAGACAGAAATTAAATACATTAATAGAATTTTTTAAAATTAGAGATTATAGCTTTCTGACTATTACTGAATAGGAAAAGAAAGGAATTCACTTACTTCCCAGCTATACATGACACTTTAACAGAAATTGATCATGGGTTGGTGCATAAAGATCTCACCAAATATGTAAAAAATCAGAAATACTAAGCACATAACTTAGTGATCACAATGCAAAAATTATATTCAATAGAGTTCTTAAAGAAAGAATTTTGAAGTAATTAGAAACTTAATAATATTACTCTAAAGATACGATGTCACAGAACAAATTAAAGAAACAATAACTAATATCATTAAAATGACAATGATAAGATAATATGCAAAAACTTATACAAATCAGTTAAAGTAGTTTTGGGAGAAAATTTATATATTTAAATATTTTATAAATAAAAACTTAACAAATCAATAAATTGTACATATGTTGTTAAAAATTTTTTTGAACAACAAATCAAAAGTCTCCAATCAAGTAAAGTAGAAATTATGAAAATTAGGGGTAAGAAATTATGAAAATTAAATAAAAGATCAGCAAAACTGAAATCAAACAATGATTAAACTGATAAATAAAACTAGAACATTTTTTGTGGGGAGGAAAACTAATAATATGGAAAAATATTTATTTATCTGTATCCAAGAGAAAACATTTTATATAAGGCAGAGAAGTTAGAAACCTTTCAAATAAAATCACTGGTGAGATAAGCATCTCTAGTATCACCACAACTATTTAACATATTGCTAGAAATGCTATAGAAATAAGAAAAAATAAATATGGGCAAAGTAGAAACGTTGATTTTTGCAGCTGATATGAGGATTGACTTGGTAAACCCTAGTCAACGAAGAATTAATTGGAATAATTAGAAACTTCAACAAAGTTACAAAATATAATACAAATCCATATAAATCACCAGAATTCCTATATATAATCAACAAAACCAAGCAAGAAGAAGTAGAGAGATGAATTCAATTAAAAATAGCAATAAAAAATTAAAAATATTTGGGAATATGCCTACAAATATTCATTTAGGACCTTTATGAATTTAATTACGAATAACTCTTTGCATAAATACAAACCTAAACTATCTAAATTAATATACCTATATCAGGATTACAACAATTATACTCCATGAATAATAATTTATAGACCTAGAAAAATAATTTTTAAAACTCATATAGAGAAACAAAAGATCAAGAATCTCTAGGGCAATAATGAAAAAAATGCCAAGAAAGGAGGTTGGTCAATACTAGATTTCAAACTGTACCAAAAAGAAATAATCATTAAAAGCCATTTGATACTGGGGGGCAGGGAGAGGGAGAGAGACAGAGAGAGACAGAGACAGAGATAGAGAAATAGAGAATAGTGGAACAGATTAGGTACACAATATATAGGATCAAACACAGTAGCATAGTATTTGATAATCTAAAGGACTCCAGTTATTGAAAGAAAGACTCACTATCTGATAAAAAAAATCAGGCAAAACTGTATAGATGTCTGGCAGAAATTGGGTTTAGACTAATACCTTACACTATCCATCAACATAAGCTCCAAGTGGATATTTGATAAAAAGTCATATCATAAAGAAACTAGAAAAGCAAGGAAGAAGTTACCTTTCATATCTTTGGCTAGAGGAAGATTTCATTATTAAACAAGTGATAGAAGGACAAAGATACACAACTACCAAACACTCTTCACACAAATCAAATCAGATCTAAATAATTGGAAAGATATAAATTGCTCATGGATAGGCAGAGCTAATATGATAAAAATGACAATTCTGCCTAAATTAATTTACTTATTCAGTGCCATACCAATCAGACTACCTAAAAATCATTTTATAGAGTTAGAAAAAATAATAACAAAATTCATCTGGAAAAACAAAAAATCAAGAATATCCAGGGAAATAATGAAAAAAAAATTCACAGGAAGGTGGGTTAGTGGTACCAAACCTGGAGCTTTACTATAAAGTGGCAGTCATCAAAACTATCTGGTACTGGCTAAAAAATAGAGTGGTAGATCAATGGAATAGGCTAGGCTCAGGAAATGCAGTAGTAAATGACACTAGTAATGTAGTGTTTGATAAACCCAAAGACTCTAGCTTCTGGGATAGGAACTCAGTATTTGACAAAAACTGCTGGGAAAACTGGAAGATAGTATGGCAGAAATTAGGCATAGACCAACATCTGACACCTTATACTAAAATAAGGTCAAAATGGATACACGATTAGACATAAGAGGTGATACCATAGGTAAATTAGGAGAGAAAGGAATAGTCTACCTATCAGATCTTTGGAAAGGAAAACAGTTTATGACCAAACAAGAGATAGAGTATATTATAAAATGAAAAATGGATGATTTTGATCACATTAAATTAAAAAAATTTTGTACAAACAGAAGCAATGCATCCAAAATTAGAAGGGAGGCAGAAAGCTGGGAAACAATTTTTGAGGCCAGTACTTCTGATAAAGGCCTCATCTCTAAAATATATAGGGAACTAAATCAAATTTATAAGAACCCAAGTCATTCCCCAATTGAGAAATGGTCAAAGGATATGAACAGGCAGTTTTCTGATGAAGAAACCAAAGCTATCTATTCCCATATGAAAAAATGCTCTAAATCTCTAATGATTAGAGAGATGCAAATTAAAACAACTCTGAGGTACCACCTGACACCTATCAGATTGGCTAAAATGACAAAAAAGGAAAATAATAAATGTTGGAGAAGCTGTGGGAAAATTGGAACACTAATCCATTGTTGGTGGAGCTGTGAACTGATTCAACCATTCTGGAGAGCAATTTGGAATTATGCCCAAAGGGCAATAAAGCTATGCATACCCTTTGACCCAGCAATACCACTTTTGGGTCTTTTGCCCAAAGAAATCATGGAAAGGGAAAAGGGACCCACATGTACAAAAATATTTATAGCTGCTCTTTACGTGGTGGCAAGGAATTGGAAGTTGAGGGGGTGCCCATCAATTGGAGAATGGCTGGACAAATTGTGGTATATGAATACAATGGAATACTATTGTGCTGTAAGAAATGATGAGCAGGAGGAGTTCAGAGAAACCTGGAGGGTCTTGCGTGAGCTGATGATGAGTGAGATGAGCAGAACCAGAAGAACATTGTACACAGTATCATCAACATTGAGTGTTGATCTACTGTGATGGACTATATTCTTCTCACCAATGCAATGGTATAAAAGAGTTCCAGGGAATTCATGATAGAAGAGGATCTCCAAATCCAAGAAAAAAAAAAAAAAGAACTGCGGAGTATAGATGCTGAATGGACCATGCTATTTTTTTTGTTTTTGATGCTGTTGTTTTTTTCTATTTTGAGGTTTTTCATCATTGCTCTGATTTTTTCTCTTATAACATGACAAATGCAGAAATAGGATTAATGTTATTATGTGTATATATCAGATTACCTGCTGTCTAGGGGAGGAGGGAGGGAGGGGAGGGAGGGGAGGGAGGGAGAAAAATCTGAAATTGTAAAGCTTGTATAAACAAAAGTTGAGAACTATCTTTACATGTAACGGAAAAAAATAAAATACTTTATTAATTTTTTAAAAAGGACAAAGATAAAATGGATAATTTTCATGATATAAAATTTTAAAAGTTTCGCACAAATCTGCTGAAATAAAAAATTGGAAGGTAACAGCTAACTGAAAAAAAAAAAAACCTTTGTAACATGTTTCCCTGATGGAGGTTATATATTTATGATATATTCATCCTAATTTGTTGATCTCGATTTATAAGACTAAAAGCCAGTCCCAATAGATAAATTGTCAATGAACATGTACTAGCAATTTTTAAAGAAAGAAATCCTTTATGGGACACAGCCAAAGCATTTAGGGGAAAATTTCTATCTCTAACTGCTTACATCAATAAAATATAGAAAAAGCAGATCAGTGAATTGGGCATGCAACTAAAAACCTAGAAAATGAACAAATTAAAAATCCCCAATCAAACACCAATTTGGAAATCCTGAAAATCAAAGGCAAGATTAATACAACTGAAAGCAAGGAAACCATTGATCTAATAAATAAAACTAGAAGCTGGTTTTATGAAAAATCCAATAAAATAGATAAGCCATTGGTTAACTTGATCAGTAAAAGGAAAGAAGAAAATCAAATTACCAGTACAAAAAATGAAAGGGGTGAACTCACCACCAATGAAGAGGAAAATTAAAAAATAATTAGGGGGCGGCTAGGTGGCGCAGTGGATAAAGCACCGGCCCTGGATTCAGGTGTACCTGAGTTCAAATCCGGCCTCAGACACTTGACACTTACTAGCTGTGTGACCCTGGGCAAGTCACTTAACCCCCATTGCCCCGCAAAACAAACAAACAAACAAACAAACAAACAAAAAATTAGAAGCTATTTTGTCCAATTATATGCCGATAAATTTGACAATGTAAATGAAATGGATGAATATTTACAAAAATATAAATCACCCAGATTAACAGAAATGAAATACTTAAATAACCCAATTATAGAAAAAGCAATTGAACAAGCCATCGATAAATTTCTCAAGAAAAAATCCCCAGAAATAGTTGGATTCAAAAGTGAATTCTATCAAACATTTAAAGAAAAATTAATCCCAATACTAAATAAACTATTTAGGAAAAGAGATAAAAGAGTCCTACCAAATTGCTTTTATGAGACAAATATTATGCTGAGACCCAAACCAGGAAGACCCAAAACAAAGAAAGAAAGTTATGGACCAATTTCCCTGATGAATATTGATGCAAAAGTTTTAAATGAAATACTAGCAAAGAGATTAAAGCAATATATCACAAGGATCACACACTGTGAGTAGGTGGGATTTATCCCAGGAATGCAAGGCTGGTTCAATATTAGGAAAACTATCAGTATAACTGACCATATCAATAACAAAACCAACAGAAATCATGTGATTATCTCAATAGAAGCAGAAAAGACCTTTGACAAAATATAGCACCCTATTCTATTAAAAACACTAGAGAACATAGGAATAGATGATGCTTACCTTAAAATGATAAGTAATATTTATCTAAAACCATCAGCTAGTATTATCTGTAATGGGGATAAGCTAGAAACCTTTCCAATTTAAACGGGATGAAGCAAAGATGTCTATTATCACCTCTATTATTTAATATTGTAGTAGAAATGTTAGGTGTATCAATAAGAGAAGGAAAAGAAATCAAAGGAATTAGAATAGTCAGTGACGAAACAAAACTATCTCTCTTTTCAGATGATATGATGTTGTACTTAGAAAACCCTAGAAAATCAACTAAAAAACTACATGAAATTATTAGCCACTTTAGCAAAGTTGCAGGATACAAAATAAGCTCACATAAATGATCAGCATTTTTATATATTGTCAACAAAGTCAAGTGGCAACTTATAGAAAGAGAAATTCCATTTAAAATAACTGGACAATACCTGCCAAAACAAACCCAGTAACTATATGGATACTATAGACTATAAAACACTTCTCACACAAATATAGTCAGATCTCAACAATTGAATAAATATTAATTGCTCATGGGTAGGCCAAGCCAATATAATAAAAATAACAATCCAACCTAAATTTATTTATTTAGTGTCAAACTAATCAAACTATCCAAAATTATTTTATAGATCTAGAAAAAATAATAAAATTCATCTGGAAGAACAAAAACTCAAAGACATCAAGGGAATCAATGAAAAACATGCGAAAAAAGGTGGTCTAGCAGTACCAGATCTCAAACTATATTATGATGTGATAATGATTAAAATAGTCTAGTACTGGAGGATCAGTGGAATTACACCATAGTAAATGACTATAGTAATCTAGTAAATAATAAACCCAAAGATCCAAGCTTTTGAAACAAAACTCATTATTTGACAAAAATTGCTAGAAAGGCTTTATTTTATGGGGTGTTTTTTTTAATTGTTCAATGACCAGGGGTAGGAGTAATGGGACAGATTACCTTTCTTTTAAGGCTTATTAAATTGAAAAAAAAATAAAGTAGTAAACTATTTAAAAAAGGTTTTGAACCTAAGTAACTAAGAAGGATGTCAGTTCCCTCAATAAGAAAAGAGAAGTTTGGATAAGGGGGTATTCAACCTGTTGAATTTGATATGCTAATGGAATCTAGATATATGTGTCCAGCAGATAGCTTGTCATGTATGATGAGTTTTCAGAAGATAGACTGAGGTTGCATATATTGATTTGGGTGGAGATAATCACTGAGCACATAAGAGCAGATTAGATCACAAAGAGCATGGAAGGAGGACCAGGAAAATGTCCTTGGGAGATACCTACATTTATCAGATGGTAGGCCAGCAAAGGAAACTGATAAGGGGAACCAGAGAGAACAGTATCACAAAAGCCAAAGGAAGAAAGAGAAACCAGGAGGATGGAATAACCAACAGTGTCAACTTGGTAAACTTGGAGAAAACAGTTTCAAATGAATGGAGAAATAAACCAGCCAAGATCTGGTGTGCATACACACACACACACACACACACACACACACACACACACACACACACACATATATATATATATATTCCAGTACATCTATATTTAATATATGTACTATGTCATATATTAAATATATATGTATATTATTTCATTCCTTACAATAGTGTGTTCTCTTCCCATGTTTTAATTTTGAATTTTGAAGAACTGTAGTATTAAATCAGTGGGGCAGCTAGGTGGCACAATGAATAGAGTGCTGGGCCTGGAGTTAGGAGGACCTGAGTTCAAATTCAGCCTCAGACATTTATTAGCTGTGTAACCCTAGGGAAGTCACTTAATCCTGTTTGCTTCAGCTCCTCATCTACAAAATGAGCTCGAGAAGAAAATGAGAAACCACTCCAATATCTTTGCCAAGAAAACCCCAAATGGGGTCATGAAGAGTCGGACATGACTAAAATGACTCAACAATAACGATAACAACAGTATTAAATCAAAGGGGACTTTTAAATCAACATAATTACCTAGAAATATTCAATTTAATAACTAAAAGGTAATATTACATTGCCAAAGCATATTCTATAATTTTAAAATAAGCTTTTGAACTATTATTTTAAGAAGAATTTCCAAAATGAAAAGTTGTCTCTTTTCTATTCTCACCTATATAAGGTTTCTAAAAAGTTCCAGGCTGATATTATTAACATAATATCCTATAAATGTGTTCTGAAAGGTGTTTCAGAGAGACTGATACCTCTCTTCTAACACTTTTTCTTTGAGAATTTCAGAGGACTTGACAAAATTTTAGGCTAACCATTACTATTCACATACGAGGACTCCGAAAAGATAAGGCACAGATAGAATATTAGAAATTTAACAACAGAATTAGTTTTGCCTTACCTTCCTTTTAAAAAAGTGTTAAGGGCTAAAATTCTAGCTAAACTGTCTAAATTATCTAATGAGTGGTCGCCAATAAATTATAAGCTTTAGCAAGAGTTAGACTTTTAAGCATTTATTAAAGAGAATAAGAATTTGGTAAAGAGAGAGAAAGGCCTAGATTCCTATCTATTAAAGGGAGAGCACATTTCTAGCTCCGCTCTCCACCAGAGTCCAGAGGAAAGAGTGCGCGAGCCTGAGCACCAGTCTCTTCCTTCCTCCTCCCACTAGCCCGCGTCACTTCCTGACGCCAAAGAAAAGACTCCTGGTCTTGCCCTCAAAGACCTTCACTTCATGGGCGGAACTCTTCTACAGTAAGTCTCCAGCAGGTGGCGTCATTCCAATCCTTACAAAAGGAAGGGAGAAACTCATGTACTCCTATGAAGAGAGATGCTGAAAGTGGTACTATGCACACACACATATCATAAATGTAGTACTATATATAGTAGTCTTATAGTATATATATATTATATATAATATTACACATGCTTAGTGATCATTTTTTTTACAAACTTTTAAAAAAGGAACATCAATTTACCACTATTTTCTATACTACAAAGTAACTTAAAGAACTGATTTTACTTAAAAGCTAAGTATAAGCTGACTTTGGAGTCAGAGGACTTGGGGTCTAAGCCCTCTTCTTCTGCTTATGAGTGGTATGACCTCAGACAAATCACTTAACTTTCTTTCCCTGGGCCTTTGTTTTTGTACCTGTAAAATAAATGGGTCAGACTAAATGGCCTCTGAGGTCCCTTCTATTTGTGACCTTTAGCCTGTTTTAAAAATGCTTAGCTTTTAGCCATACCTATAATTAACTTTCTCTTTCTTCTCTGTATCCTCAGCAATCTCTTTTTCTTTCTCCTGTCCTGTTTTTTTGTTTGTTTTTTTTGTTTTTTTGTTTTTGTTTTTTTAGTGAGGCAATTGGGGTTAAGTGACTTGCCCAGGGTCACACAGCTAGTAAGTGTTAAGTGTCTGAGGTCGGATTTGAACTCAGGTCCTCCTGACTCCAGGGCCGGTGCTCTAACCACTGCGCCATCTAGTTGCCCCTCTCCTGTCCTGTTAATGTAAGCATTATCCCAGTTCCCGTCTTTGATCTTTTCTCCCCCCTTCCTCTACACTTTTCCTCTTGCAAATTTCAGCTTCAGCTATTACCTTTAGGTAAAAAGTCTCTATATTTATCACCACCTCACATGGTTGTTGGGAGGAGATCATTTGGTAAGCCTCGAGATGCTGCAAGAATTCTCTTCAGAGATTGCCATGCCAAAGAATGGAGCACTAAGCTAGATGAAGTTGGATGACAGGCGTTTATTGTTAAAGCCTTTCCAGCTTAGTAGAATCCGCCAAACCTTCTACTCTTCTGGCATAGGTTTCAGAAGTAAAAGGTTACCTCCGTGTTATGAGGAGGCGTCAGAGGAGGTAGGATGTGGTAGAGAAAAGATCAAGTCCATGATCTTTGGATTAAAATTCCTATGTTCTACTGACATGTATGACTAGAAAGGCAGGTGGGCTGGTCATGAGGGGAACATGAAGAATATCATTGTTCTGATGGCTAATAAATATTAAAAGATCAAGGAGGTCTTCAGTGTGATGGGTGGATGCTATATGGAGGATTTATGAAGGGATGTAAACAAGAACTACATAGGTTGAGAAGACTTAGATGCCTCACCGTCTGTACCAGCACTAAGATCACAGTGCCACCAAAGCATTAAAGTGTTATTGGCCATTCAAAAAGACCTTACTGAACACTTGCTATGTGTATGGCAATGATCTAGGCTCCATGGGGCAGTCTAATATTGGAAGGAGGAAAATGTGGGTACAGTGCCAGTCCTGTAGTCGGGAAGATTCATCTTCCTGAGTTCAAATTTGGCCATAGACACTTAGTAGCTGTGACCTTGGACAAGTCACTTAACCCTGCTTGTCTTAGTTTTTTCACCTATGAAATGATTTAGAGAAGGATATAGCAAACCACTTCAGTATCTCCACCAAGTAAAACCCCAAATGAGGTCACAAAGAGTCAGACACGACTGATAAGACAACAACAGCAACAAAAGGCCCCATGGGGATTCAAAATACATGAAATAATAATGACAACAACAATAATAGCATTTTTATAGCATTTTGGGGGGGCAGGGCAATAAGGGTTAAGTGACTTGCCCAGGGTCACACAGCTAGTAAGTGTCAAGTGTCTGAAGCCGGATTTGAACTCAGGTCCTCCTAAATCCAGGGCTGGTGTTCTGTCCACTGCGCCACCTAGCTGCCCCTTATATAACATTTTAAAAGTTAACAAAACACTTTACAGGTTATCTCACTTCAATCCTCACAATTCTAAAGAGAATTCCAGCTCAGGTGTTCTTGATTTCAAGTTCAGTGCTATGAAAGGGCTACAATTCAGTTGGGGGTGGGTGAGGGAGAGACATTCAAAAAACTTGGGTACAAGAGTGAGTGAATAAAAAAATAATACTACCAAATATACTCAAGGGCTGAGGAAATGTGAAATAAAATGACCAAGGTCCCCTTGAGGTATTGCAATTTTAGCTCAAAGAGCATAAGGAGCTACTGACAGTTCTGGATTAGGATGATAAGATGCTGGACACAGCTTTCAAACACTAAGATCTGGGTGAACTGGAGAGTGGAAAGATTGGAGACACAGAAATCACCTAAAGGATGTTACACTGAAGATGTATGAGGTTGTGATGTTCTATACTATGGTACTGACTATGGAAACAGAAGGCCTGAACTAAGAGATATTTGAAGGAAAGGATTTATAGGATGTGATGCCTGAAAATGTGAGAACTAGTGCTCCATGAAGCAGCATCATTGGCACTCTTAAATGCATCAGGCCTACTGGGATAAAATGTTTAGTATGAAAGGTTGAAATCATTCCCTAACATGCAGTGATTATGAATTTCAATTATATAGACCATATCTATTCTCCTTTATCAGAGATGAACAAAATTGTCAATATTTATATTAGTTCTCATAATCAGTCTCCACTTCTACCGGCTTCAAATTGGGTGGACAGAAGTGAAAGAGCTAGGACGGAAATATATGAGCAAATAGGTTTTGGTCTGCTGCCATCTTTGGCAACATTCATTCATCTTTGATATATTTGCACTAGTCAGTGACTCATACAAAATTACAAAATAATCAGTGGCAAAGCTTTATGGACGTAGACATTCAACAAATCTATTCTTTTACCATTCTGGAATGGTTAGAGCGAAACAGAGAAGAGATGAGGAAAAGGAGAGAGAGAGAGAGAGAGAGAGAGAGAGAGAGAGAGAGAGAGAGAGAGAGAGAGAGAGAGGGAGGGAGGGAGGGAGAATGGTCCTTCTAAGGTCTGTGATTTGTGAGCAATTTCTTTCTTTCAAGTTTGGGGTTTGTGCACATTTTGTTTATAAGGGGAAAAGAGAACCAGAAACTCCCAACACTCCCAGCTCATTGGCAGCATCTCTCTATAGGTTTGGAGGTGAATTAAGAAAGTTAATGATCCTGAATATCCAGTCTAGGGGATGTGGAAAGGAGACAAATAAAAAGATAATTCTGGTCTGGTTATCCCTTCAACCCAGTCAATGGCAGGCAGTCACCTGCTCTTTAAGTAAGTCATTTTGCTGTCCTATGAAGCATAAAGTAAATAACAGGGTTTTTCCCCCTCCTTAAGATAAAACACAATTTAGGATTAGCAAGTAGGCATTCAAGGAATTTTTTTTTCTTATTTTTCTCCTTTTAAAAATGTGTGCAGGCAAATAAAGTCATATCTAAACAAGTGGAAAAATATTAATTGCTTATGGGTAGGACAAGCTAATTTAATAAAAATGACAATCCTAAGTTAATTTATTTATTTAGTGCTATACCAATCAAACTATGAAAAATATTTTATAGATCTAGAAAAAACAATAGCAAAATTCATCTAGAAGAACAAAAGCTCAAGGATATCAAAGGAATCAATGAAAAAATGCTTTTTAAAAAAATGTGGTCTAGCAGTACCAGATCTCAAACTGTATTATAATACAGTAATTATCAAAACAATCTGGTACTGGCTAAGAAATATAGATGTGGATCAGTGGAATAGAACAGGGACAAATTACACTTTAGTAAATGACTATAGTAATCTAGCATATGATAAACCCCAAAGATCCAAGCTTTTGGACAAAAACTCATTATTTGACAAAAACTGCTGGGAAAACTTGAAGACAGTATAGCAGAAACTAGGTATAGACCAATATCTCACACCATATACTAAAATAAGGTCAAAATGGGCACATGATTTACACATAAAGGGTAATACCATAAGCAAGTTAAGAGAGCATAGAATAGTTTATCTGTCAGATTAATGAACAGGGGAATTTAGGATCAAAGAAGATATAGAGAGCAATACAAAATGTAAAATAGATCATTTTGATTATATAAAATTTAAAAGTTTTTGCTCAAACAAAACTAATATAACTGACATTATAAGGGAAGCAGAAAAGTGGGAATTTTTGAAACAAGTATCTCTTGATAAAGACCTCATTTCTCAAATATATAGAGAACTGAGTCAAATTTATAAAAATACAAGTCAATCCCAAATAATAAATGGTCAAAGGATATGAACAGGCAGTTTTGAGACAAAAAAATCAAAGCTAACTATACTCATATAAAAATGTTCTAAATCACTACTGATCAGAGAAATGCAAATTAAAACAACTCTTATATATCACCTCATACCTATCAGAGTGGCAAATATAACAAAAAAGGAAAATATTGTATGTTGGAGGGGATGTGGGAAAACTGATGTTCATTCACTGTTAGTGGAATTGTGAATTAATTCAACCATTCTGGAGAGCAATTAGAACTATGCCCAAAGATTTGTCAAAGTGTGCATACCCTTTGATCCACTAATAACTCTGCTGGGTTTATAGTCCAAAGACAACTTCGTACAAAAATATTTATAACAGCTTTTTTTGTGGTGGCTAAGAATTGGAAATCAGAGGAATGCCCATCATGGGGGGGGGGCGGTAAACAAGCTGTAGTATATGATTGTGATGGAATATTACTGTGCGATAAGAAATGACAAGCAGGAAGATTTTAGAAAGGCCTGGAAAGATTTGTGTATAGGCTGATGTATAGTGAAGTGAACAGAACCAAGAGAATGTTGTGCATAGAGACAGCAATTGTGTGATGAAGACCTTTTCTCAGCAATACAATGATCCAAGACAATACCAAAGGACTAATGACAAGGCATGGCATCCACCTCCAAAGAAAGAGTTGATATAGAGTGAATACAGACTGAAACATGGTATTTTTCACTTTCTTTTTCTTTTATTTGAGTCTTCTTTACAAAATGATTAATATGGTAATGTTTTACATATTTACACATGTATAACCTATATCTGATTGCTTACCACCTCAGGTAGGGGGAAGGAGAAGGAGGGAAGGAGGGATAGAATTTGGAACTCAAAATATTCAATAAAAATGTTTATTATTTTTAAAAATGTGTGTAGGTAGTTTAAATATGCTAATAGTAAGAACTGTGAATGAGAGGCAACATTACCGAATGTATAGTGGGCCTGACTTGAAGTCAGGAAGGCCGGAATTAAAAATCTGCCTCTGATACATACTAGCTAAGTGACTTTAGGCAAGTCCCATAATATCTCAGTGACCCAAGCAATTTTCTTTTCTTTTCTTCTTCTTCTTCTTCTTTTTTTTTTTTTTGGTGAGGTAATTGGGTTTAAGTGACTTGCCCAGGATCACACAGCTTGTGAGTGTCAAATGTCTAAGACCAGAATTGAACATATGTCCTCCTAACTCCAGGATCTGTGCTCTATCCACTGAGCCACCTAGCTGCCCCCCCAAGCAATTTTCTAACACCTTGAACCATATACATTTGCATCAACTGAAGTTTCCATACCAGTGACTTCTAGACCCCTATACAAAGGAAGCATTTTGCAGTGTATTTATATTTATGTAGTTTACTCTCTCAAGTTTTTAAATCAACAGGTAACTTATTTTATGAAAGTAAGTTTGAAGAATAACCTGTCTAAATATTTGTATACTGAAGGATAAGGACTAGAAAATAGGGACATCCCAGATGAGGAAACTACTTCTAACACAAGCACTTGTTCTGCAATTAACAGTCTTAGAGACTTGTATTTCCAAATTACATGATTTGCCCAGGGTCATACAAAAAGTACTTGAACTCAGGACTTCTAGACTCTAAGGCCACCCAAGTCCTTTACAATAATGCATGTAAAATTCAATTTTAGTTATACAGTCATGTGAATGCATGGCATTTTCTTTTACATGGAAGATATTGTATATGATAAAATCATAAATAATATACCCAAAGGTAAAAAAAAACCAAAATATTATCCTATCCATTTCCTTTCCTGCAAAAGAATAAAAAAAAATCTGAAAACAATGTACAGAAAGAATAAGTTTCACCAAGGGAATGAAATAGAAGCAGTAGATCTTTCTATTATGAGTGTTTTCAGAGTGGTACATCAGTTCCACTTAACTAGTAGTCTTAGAGTTGTGAATTCAATTCTGGTATGGTCAGGGTTTCATTCAGAGCCAAAGAAGCTTAGCGTTTTGGGGAACATGCCAGCCAATTAGACTCCTCATGATTCCTTTAGGTGTGCTTTCTAGATGTTTATTTTAGATTTTTGCTTTTTGTTTTTATTTGTTTTGGGTGAAAGAAGAGAAAGGGTTCTATTTTTTATTGTAGAATCTAGAAATAAATATTGATTTTTAAAACATTATATTTGGGAGTGACTTACTTTTGAGAGCTTGTACAAAGGAAAGCATTCTTGATAACTTTGTTTCATTGTCGGAATAAAGGAAAGAGTCTAAGAGACTTTACCAGCAGCTAGGCTCTGATGAAAGGTTAAAAACTATACGGCAAAGCTAAAGAAACAAAGTTTAAAACTACAGATAAAGGTTTGAAACTTTGCATGTTTCACCATTTTTCAAAATTATGACTCATTTTAGTAACAAAAATGTTTTCTGAGCTAAGTTTGAACTGCTGGAGCAGATCGGACACCCACAAACTCAGCCAGTAACAGCCTCGGGCTCCTATGAGATAAAAGGAAAAATAAACTTGAGTATGAGAGAAAGAAAAAAAAAATCCCTAATGAGACTAGCTTATAAACGGAAGTAAAACCAAAACTCCCCTGAAATCCCCCAATCAGCAATCCTTATAAATTAATAATTCATCCCTTTCCTCGGCTTTTTTGGCTGCCTCTTGTTAAGAATGATTGTCGCAATTTCCATCTTTTAAAGCAGGCTGATTTCATCCGAAGCCTCCTTGAGTGTCACGAAACTCATATCCAAATGCATACCCCAAATGCTTTGACCTTTCGAAGCGGTCTGCGCAAATGCGGTGCTTTCTGACACGTGCATGCTGTTTGGTGGGGTCTTGTATTTGTAATCGTGTGCATTTCTGCAGGTGTGCAGTGGCAAACATGCGCTGCTGCATGCTACTGAAATGTGCCTGTGTATGTGTGCATTTATCCTGTCTCCCTTGGCAGGGTTGGGACGGGGCGGTGTGTGAATGAGTGTAAAGGGTATATAGAACAGTGGCTGGGATTATAACATGTGACTACGTGTGGGTGGTGTGGTGTGTCAAGTTGCATGATCTGTGCATGTGAATGAGGGCACCGAAGAGTTGTGATGTGTGTAGGGGTGAAGGAAGGGTGATTCTGGGAGCAGTCCCCCACCCCGTAAATTATTTAGGGGAGTCTTTGCCACTGGTACTTTGAATAGAGTAATAATCTTTTTGAAAACTGACAATATGTAAACCTCTTAGAAACATTTCTTTGAAACCTAGGCAGGTAAAAATCCTCTGTCCTCAGAGGGAGAGCTGAGACTTAAAACATATCTAAAAAGCTAATTCCAAACAAGGGAATTTCCCCGCTACTTCCTCCCCCCCCTCCCCCGCCCCATTCCCCATCGTTTTCTCCCTCGCCCACTACCAAGAGTCAGACTCTGGGGCAAGCTCTGGTCTCAGTGACTGGGAATCGTAAGGGAGGTGGGGGCATGGGAGAAGGAATCAGTGGGACTCGTTCTGGGCAGAGAGCGCAGCAGCAGCCCTTGAGCGGGGTTTGTGCTAGAAAAGGCGCCTGTCCTCTTTCCCCCGCCACCTCCCCCTCCCCCTTCCCAGTTCTTGCTCCCCGCCTCTGCGCGCTGCCCGGGGCCGCCGCCGCGGGCAGAGAGCCCCAGCGCCAATATGAGGGGCAGAATGGAAGCAGTCACTCCACCAGCGGGAACGCGAGCAGGAGGAGCAGCAGCAGGAGCAGCAGCAGCAGCAGCAGCAACAGAGACCTGCAAGCAGCAGAGGCGGGGGTGGCGGGTGGGGGCTGGGGGGGGGTGTTAGGACGCGTGCGCACTGCAGGGGCGCCAGATTTGGCGGGAGGGGGAGTGTCCAAAAGCTCTTTGTTTGATGGCATCTCTGTTTACAGAGTTTACTCTTATAATATCAACCTGTTTCCTCCTCCTCCTTCTCCTCCTCCTCCTCTTCGATCTCCTCCTCCTCCTCCTCCTTCTCCTGAGAAACTTCATTCGGGTGGCGTGGAGCTCCATTAAGCAGCCGGCGAAGGCAGGGGCAGCCCCCCTCCCCATCCAGTCCCGGCTTCCCGGTGCTAAGTGCCTAGCAGCAGGATGGCCAGGAGACCCAGGCACAGGTAACTTGGAACAAGTCCCCGAGTAAGCAGCATGAGTGCGCGAGCTGTGTGTGGCGAGTGTGTGTTTGGAGGAGAGTGTGTTTAACAGCCTGTGGGTGAGGTTTTTGCAGGAGTAGCAGGGAATTCGACGCTACGCTCAGGGGCTGTCAGTCCGTGCAAATGAACTGGAGCACTTACCCTGCAAAGAAGCTGGAAAAGCAAATGAATGGAAGTGTGGAAAAGAGAAATGTAACAAGATGTTGGGAAGGACACCTTGCGATCCCTTTTGCAAGTTGCACAGGGAGGAATTTTTCTTTCAAAAAAAAAAAAGGCAAGCAAATTATCCTCAAACACTGGCATAATCTAGCACACCAACTCCTAGGATTTTACCATATGATTTACTGGATCCAGCGGGTGTCCGCGAGTTACTTTCCACATAATTGCTGGATGCATTAAGATGTGTTTGGACTTGGATGAGTAGAGCATATGGCAGATATAAAAAAAAATGTCGGACTTGTTTAGTAGCTGCAGGTAGTTCATTTAAATTTCATTCATTCTTTGTGGAGGTGAAGGATAGTGTCAGCTGACAGGCAGCAGGAAAAAGAAAAGACGATTTTAGGAGAAGTAGAAAAAGAGGCTTTTATGTTTTCAAATCTTTCCTTTCATTCAACCCTTGGCGTTGATGCCCCTTTAATCGCTATTTTTTGGGAAGGCCTTTTATTTTTAATGCAAACTGCACACACACACACACACACACACACACACACATCACATCCCTAGCCAGCTAGGGCTCTCACTTGCATGGGTGATATGATGAAAACTAGCCCTTGGTCTGAGGCTGGGGAAGAGGCGATGGTATTACAGGCTTGAGGGACTTGTCAGGAACTGTCACTCGGCTCCTTGCTGCAGCTTCCCAGTTTCTGCAACTCTGGGAACCTAGCTGTCCCAGACTTTAGGTACAGGAGCGAAGGAACGTTTCCCGAGTTATTGTTAAACTACAAGACGAGCTAACTTGCTGTAGCCTTTTTAAAAGTCTTTCTCGGGGGTGGCGTGCAGCCAGCAGTCAGTGGAAAGGAAAAAAAAAAAGAGAGAGGAGAGGAAACGCCTCGTGGTTGCTGCTGCTATGGAATAGAGATACAGTCCTGGATCCTACTCACCCACCCTCCCCTTCCTGAATGATCCTAGGGGCTGTAGCTCACACACGTGGACTGCGTTCCAGGTTCCGTTCTACTCAGGCTCACTTTCCTTAGCTGTTGAAGCCTTCTGCTCACCAGGGTTATGAGTGGGGACAGACTGTGTAGAAACCGATTGTAGAATTGTGTAGAAACCTCCCGCTAGAGCGGTGGGAAATCCCTCCCCTCTCCTTTTTCCTTTTTTCCTTTTTTTTTTGGGGGGGGGGTTGTTTGGAGGAGTGTTTTATTTTTCCCTTCTTTACTTCTTCCTTTTTTTTTTTTTAAAGACCGCTGTAGGTGTTTCAAAGATGGAAAGTGAGTGGGTGTAGGAACTCAAATCTTGAGAGCGGATCATATCTAGTGTGTTCCTAGGTCAGGGGTGGGGTGAGGAAGGGAGGGGAGGAGAGAGCACTTAGAGTGACCCTGGGGCAGCACTGAGAGGCTGGGGGAGAGCAGCAACCTGCGGCTTTCCCTCCCTGGCATTTTTCTCTTTGGGGCAAGAACCAAGACTGAAGCCCTAGAACTACGCAGGGAAAGAACTGCGGAGAGAAGAAACGGGAGGGAAAGGCTAGAGGGCAGTTGGAGCTCGGAGGCCTTCTCTTCTGTTCTCTCTCGTTTTCTCTCTCTCTCTCTCTCTCTCTCTCTCTCTCTCTCTCTCTCTCTCTCTCTCTCTCTCTCTCTCTCTCTCTCTCTCTCTCTCTCTCTCTCTCGTTTTGGTTTAGCTTAAGGCAAACTGCAGTAGCTTTTTTTTCTGAACGCTGACTGAGAGGAGGAAAGGAACGAGGGAGGGAAAGAGGCAATTGGAGCAAGGGCGGTTCTGGGGAATGCCCTATTGTGGGGGTGAATGAAGTGCGCCCAGGTCTCCTTGACCTCCTCGGGGCGGGCGCGCGGGACGCCTGGAAGGTGGCGACACCGCCTCGGGTCCTTTGAGGTTCCCCAGGTAGCAGAGCTGGAAGGGAGGGGAAAGGGAGAGGCTGCCAGGGGAGGGGTAGGGAGGAGCGCGAAGCGGAATCCACTAAGGAGAGTGGAGAAGAGAAAACGGGCGGGCTCCTGCGCGGAAGGGCCATTGGGAGCCGGTAATTCATCAGGTCCGCCAAAGGAGTCGAACCCCATTTCTAGAATCACGGTAGCGGCCACAAGTCACTTCCTCCCGTTCCCCCCTCTTTCTACTCCTACCCCCACCCCTCTTTTTTATGGTATGGTTGCACGGTTTGTTTCCTTGACAGAATGTCATATTCATAGTTGTATATAGCCTTTTAACCGCACTTCGGGCTAGCAGGTGGGGAGACTTGAGCATTAACCCTTTCAGGAGGCCTTTGAAAGTACTGCTCTGCCTGCCATTTGGTTCTAAGTTCTTGTCAAGCAGATAAGGGGGGGGGGTGTATTTCAGGTTCTTAGTAGAAATTAATCATACTCCAGATACATGCTCCAGAACATCTCTCAGAGCAAGGAGATGACTGCAAGATGTCAAGTTAATATAGCCTTTCCTCTTAAACTGTTCATCTCTTTTAGGGGTACTGTCTTTCTGAGGAAGCTGTTTCTAAGGGCAGCCAAGACTCAGAGCTCAGAAATCATCCAGGCCAATTGGCCCATTTCTCCAAGGGGGAGACAAAAGCCCAAAGAGGCAAAGTGATTTGTCCAAATTCACACATCTAAGGGGGATTTGAACCCAGGTCTTCTCTTTAATAAATCCAGCATCCTTTCCACTGCATCATGCTGCCTCTCAAGGGCATACTAGGTTTATCACCACAGAACCCAACCAAGCAGAGGAGTTTCGTCATATAGTTTCCTCTCCCCTCCCATAACAACTTATTTTTCACAAGTCCCTTCTAATTCTTATTTGTTACAGGTGAATTGGATATACAGAATTTTGGAATGTTAGAGTTGAATAGGACATCAG
Source organism: Dromiciops gliroides (assembly GCF_019393635.1). NCBI lineage: Eukaryota > Metazoa > Chordata > Mammalia > Microbiotheria > Microbiotheriidae > Dromiciops > Dromiciops gliroides. Next base: position 372,021,113 of record NC_057864.1, read on the forward strand.
AGATTATTTAGTAGAAAACTAATTTTACAAATGAGGAAACTGAGGCCCTAAATGATTAAAATGACTTGCCTAAGGCCACATAACCTTTTAGTGGCTGAACAACTCCAGTGCCTAACTCTTAATCCACTGTACTTTTCACATCACCATTCTGTCTCTTCATGGTTGCCTCCATTGGGCAACTTAACATATATTTACTTGTTTATCTGGGTGCTTTTACTTTTCCCAGGGGAGAAGGGTATCTATGCTCATTTCTTAGCTTGGCAAGCAGGACCTTGAGTTCTGAAAACTGAATTCTTAGGTCAAAACAAACAGGAGGGGAAAATTAAGAAATGAAATTGCTTAGATTGCAATGCTTTTAAATTATCTTGGTCATTTTTTAAATTGTACATGAATCTTGCCACAAGTATTAGGTAGGAAGGGTGAGTGATAGCCAAGGATTTAAATTTGAGGTCATGGTTTTGACCTATGAATTCCTGATGTTGATCCTTAGTTTCCATAGCATCATAGATTTAGAATTGGAAGGGACCTGAGAAATTTAGAAAAACCCTCTCCTTTTACAGGTGAGGAAATTGAAGTCCACAGATTAAGAGAATGCCTAAGGTAACAGTATATAATGGAGCTAGAATTCAAACTCAGGTCTTGTGACTTCAAATTTAGTGCTTTGTTTACTATCCCACCAAATATTTAACTATTTTTATTTAGTGTGCATAAATTGTTATCCTTTATATGGTTATATTAGTCAACATTTATTGAGTTCCAACTCTTAGAATATTAAAAGCAGTATGAAGAGTCTAGTCAATTGTACCTCAGAGGGCACTTTATCTTCATCCTAAGTTTATTTATTTTGTTTTAGCATTTAAAGTTAAACCATATGCTTCTTGTCTGACACCTTTAATGCTGATCTTGAGGGGGTTTTTGTGAGAAAAGGGGAAAACAAGAACATCAAATTCACTTTTTTCCCTGGAAAACACTACATTAACTTGAATTATAGTGGCAATGTTCATTTACATTTTTGTTTAATAACACAAACATTTGTGTTGATACAAAGTCCTATTTTTGTAATTTGCTGTATTGCTTTATAGTATCATCCTTTACTAGTCCCTGCCTGGTATATTTTTATCTGTCTGGGTACCATAAATACTATCAATTTAGTAAGGTATTCTTTCTTACTCCATAAGGTTTTAAAATAAAAATTAGCCAGAAAAGCCTGAAAGTATCCTGTAATTACAAAAATACAAAGAGAATCAGTGTGGTGTAGTGGAAGGATGATTAGAACTGGAGTCAATAATTCAGTTGGGTTTGAATCTTGGCTTTAAAATTTATTTGCTGTGTGTCACCATAGGCAAGTCACCTCAACTCTCTCTGAGCCTTGGTTTCACAGTCAGTACAATGGATATGTAATCATACATTAGCTAATGCATTATTATGCATTAATATAACCACCTCACAGGGTTGTTGTGAGGAAAGTGCATTATATAAATGTGAGCTATTATTACTACAATCATTTGAGCACATAAATAAACATTAAGTATAGTGTAGTTGAAAAGAAATGAGAAATTTTTAATTTTGGTTAACTAGATAAGTTAAGGGCTCTTTTGAAAGCAGTTATAGGTTCCTTTTAAACTTAAAGATTGCCTCTGGGGGAAATCCTTAGTCATGAATTAGGTGAGTTATAGGATATCTATCTAAAGCACAATTTGAGGTAGTAATTGGTTAGAAGTAGAAAAGTATAAGTAGTTTCTGAATACTATGTAGCTTGGTAAATCACTTGGTTACTATAGAAACAATATAGTGTAAATTTCCTCATGGGTTGACTTTTCTGACCAGCAGATCTGGTCAGGTTTGGCATTCATGTTTATTTACAAAGCAGATTGCTTGTTGGCTGTGTTTTCCTTAGCTTTTAAAATTCTATCCACTCAGGTGTTTCCTAATCTTCCAAAGCTAAAGGTATGACTATAACTACATTATTGAAAAGTATTACTACTTGAATCCTTTTTTTCCACCTTAATAAGATGGGAACTCCATTGGAATCAAATAATGGGTTTGTTTATTGTGTTTGAGAAAGTATTCTTTAAGAGATGTGACATATAGGGCTAAAGGACTTGAGTGTGCACTTATATAAAGGACACAGGCTCTTGTTCTCTTTATTGTCCCAAGCACTATGTTAAATTTAAACTTCCATTGGTTGAAAGGTTGCCAAATGGGTAATTTGTCACTGATCTAACAGAAACAACAGGTCTCAACATGTACAGTAATAAGAAAGGTGCCAGTTCTTTGCCTGTATCTGTGGATACCCAAAACAGCAGAACCAGTTCACAATACTAGAACAACAGAATGCAGAACAAAATCTTGTTGTGCAAGTTTTCAAAGTTTTACCTTCATAGCCTTTGAAAAGATTGTTGAGAAGTTTGTGTGTTTTGCAATTCAGTAATTTAATTCCTCTTTTTCCATTTTATATCTGCTCACATTTATTTCTGTAGCATATATAGCAGTGATGAGGATGAAGAAGATATCGAGATGTATGATCATGACTACGATGGGCTACTTCCCAAGACTGGGAAACGTCACTTAGGAAAAACAAGGTGGACACGAGAGGAGGTAACTGCTGGTTCACTTTATTACCTGATGAAAACCTAGACTTTATTGAATCATTAGAAAACAGAAATAGAACTAAACTACAGGTGCTTAAATAACTCCAGAAAAGAGAGAGAGAGATCATCTCTTGCCATAATGTCAGGCAACCATTCATCACACAGCAATGCAAAAATCTCTGAGAAACATTAGCATCTATACCTTTCAACATCCAATAACTAGAAGATAGACACTTGCTTCTTGTATACACTCAAATGAGTTTATTGGAAGCTTGATTTTTCTGTTAGTCATAATAGTACTTAAACTGGTCAGGTTTGGGATTCTTGGGTAAGAACTTCATAATTTTCTTACATAAAGCACTCTGCTTTCACTGTAGTACAGAATGGAGTAACTTCTGTAAATTGTCTTTATTTTGCTTTATTTAACCTAGTAACTCATATTTGTATGTACACGAGAATTCTAGGCTATAGGTGGCTATGCTATACAGTGAGAGGAGGGGGGACAAAGAACCTTCAGCTCCTTTACCTCTTATCCATTTGCCCCTTGTTACACCTAAGAAACATTTATGTATTGTATTTAAGAGTTGTTCCTAAAGGTTTAGGTAAGTATTGTGCTAGTGTTTTAAGCCAAAGTGAATTTTATTATATTATGTTACACCTGCAAGAGTATAAAGGCTGGGGCAGTTAGGTGGTGCAGTGGATAAAGCACGGGCCCTCGATTCAGGAGGACCTGAGTTCAAATCTGGCCTCAGACACTTGATACTTACTAGCTGTGTGACCCTGGGCAAGTCACTTAACCCTCATTGCCCCCCCCCTCAAAGTATAAAGGCTATCACACTATTAGAGATACAGGTTTAGAAAGGGGTCAGTACCAAAGCACTGCATTTTATTCATTCATTTTTTTTTTTTTTTTTTTGCGGGGCAGTGGGGGTTAAATGACTTGCCCAGGGTCACACAGCTAGTGTCAAGTGTCTGAGGCTGGCTTTGAACTCAGGTCCTCCTGAATCCAGGGCCAGTGTTTTATCCACTGTACCACCTAGCTGCCCCTTTTTCTTTCTTTCTTTTTTTTTTAAGACACTGCATTATTTGTGGAACAGATTGCCTAGTGCTGTGACATAGATACCATATTCTGATACTTGTAACTTTGTTTCAGTTGTAGACATATTAATCCCCTAATGCATCTAGTGCTTTTACCACAAGAGTATAAAGTTTAAGAAACAGAAAATCTTCAATTCTTTAGATGAAAGAGATTCAATTAAGTAGTTAAATATTTTTACTTTTTTTCCCTCCCATGAGCATTTGGTAAAGCACCTGCTATGTACAAGGTATTTTTCTAGGCAAAGATTAAAAAAAACAGCACAGTCCCTGTCTTCAAAATGCTTATAATCTAATAAGTTAAGATACTCTCCTAGGGTTATATAAAAAGTTACAACTGAATTCACTGTTGAATATATATATATATATGTAATTCTAGAAGATCTGTTGCATTTGAGGAGTCAGATTTCAAAATAATTTGTATTGACTTTTTTCTTTTTTTCATTTTAAATTATAGCTGTACAACTAATTGTCTGATGAACATTATTTCTTTTGATTGTCTCAGGATGAGAAGCTAAAGAAGCTAGTGGAACAAAATGGAACAGATGATTGGAAAATTATTGCCAATTTTCTTCCTGTGAGTAATCAATTGCTTATACTCTTTTAAAAACAAAGCAAGGGGGCAGCTAGATGGCGCAGTGGATAGAACACCGGCTTTGGATTCAGGAGTACCTGAGTTAAAATCCGGCCTCAGACACTTAACACTTACTAGCTGTGTGACCCTGGGCAAGTCACTTAACCCCAATTGCCTCACCAAAAAAACCCAAAAAAACAAAACAAAACAAAAAAAGAAAGCAAGGGGGCAGCTAGGTGGCACAGTGGATAAAGCACCAGCCTTGGATTCAGGAGGACCTGAGTTCGAATCCAACCTCAGACACTTGACAGTGTGTGACCTTGGGCAAGTCACTTAACCCTCATTCTCCTGCCAAAAAAAACCCCAACACACACACAATAAAGTAAGCTATTTTGATAGGCTGTATCACATTCTAATGTGTTCAATCATGCACAGTAGGTAAACAGTTTGGGAGAAACACTTTGATTCATAACTCATTTTTAGTATGGTTTAACATAATATAAGGTTTTACTCTTAATTTTCTGAAGGGTACCATTTTGAACAATATTACTATGTCATCTTATAGTAGGATAATATTTTACTTTGATATATCATTCAATTAAACAATGAACATTTATTAAGTATTTATTAACATGCAAGAAACTTTATGTGGTTGGCATAGAAAGGCAAAAATAAAAAAGATTTTGTCCTTAAGGAGAGCAGGGGTGGTATAATATATGTACAGATAAGTGAATAAAATTCATAGTCTTTTCAAGGGGTAGAAAGCACCAACAACTAGGAGTGGAGGATCAAGAATTAAGTAAAACCTTAGTTATTTGGGAGGTGACTCTTGAACTATGATTGGAAAGAAGTTTCCTGACTCCAGAGAACACCCCTGGGAGAAATGGGTGAAAATAGTAGCTAGACAGATTTAAGTTTGATGGAAAGAAGACGCATCTTAATGACATGCATTGTCACAAAGTGGAATGGGCAAAAATATCTTCATTGGAAGTCTTCAAGCAGTCTGGGGTACTACTTCTCATCTTTATTTAATTTGAGGGAATTATGAAATGACATTGGTGATTTGTTGCATAGTAGATGGTTAATTTAACAATAAAGTACAAATCCCTCATTTCAGAAGAGAAATTAATTTTAGTCCATTATGATGGTTGTTCACAAAACATATTTTTTTTGATTTTGTTAACATTTAGTCAGTCATTGCAGGTGTCTCATTACTGATACAACTAATAGTTACTTAATGTCCATTTATCATATTGATCAACATAAGGGGTTTTTTTCCTTAGGACATAGAAGAGGTCTTAACAATTTAGTAACTGTGGATATGAATTTTAAACTTACTTTTAATTTTTCCTGTTTATTCTTTAGTTGTTTTCTGCAATTAATAAGAAAGAATTCCAGTAATGAAATCATTCTTAGAAATGGTGTTGATTTTCCATTTAATATGATTATATATAAAATTGAGAATAGAATTAAGACTTCATGTACTTTTAAAGTGATATTTAGATTACAGTTTATCCTTATTTCCTTTTACCTAGAATCGGACAGATGTGCAGTGCCAGCATCGATGGCAAAAAGTACTAAATCCTGAGCTAATCAAGGGACCTTGGACAAAAGAAGAAGATCAGCGAGTAAGTACCTTCTTTTCTTTTGTTTGAATCGTTATATAGAACATTTTCAGTACATGGCTGTAAGTTATAAAACTTGAGATAAGATATGCCAATAGAAAATATAGGCTACTTTACCCCCATTTCCAGTCAACCAAAACAGTTTTGTAGAAATTTCACTGAAGATATTTCAACACTGCAGAATGATTACCCTGATTCATTATATAGCACTAACACATCAGATGCTTTTTGTATGTTTATCTAAAGGTGATAGAACTTGTACAGAAATATGGTCCGAAACGTTGGTCTGTTATTGCCAAGCACTTGAAGGGAAGAATTGGAAAACAATGTAGGGAGAGGTGGCACAACCACTTAAATCCAGAAGTTAAGAAAACATCCTGGACTGAAGAGGAAGACAGAATAATATACCAGGCACACAAGAGACTGGGGAACAGATGGGCAGAAATTGCAAAACTACTGCCAGGACGGTAACTTCATCAGATTTATTTACTAAATGGGAAAGGAAAGGGAACGGGTATTGAGCATTCCGCTTTAAATACTGAAGAATGACTTAATTACATAGTGTCAGTCATAAATGTTATATAGCATAAAACAGAAGCATAGATTTCTATACCTGGAAGGGACCTAAGAGGTCATCTAGTACCACATCCTCTTTTTACAGATGAGGAAACTGAGACCCAGACATATTAAGTGACTTTCCCAAGATTATACAACTAGTTATTGGTACAGTCAAGATTTGAACCCAGGTCTCCTGAATACAAGCCTAGAACTTTCACCTTAACATACTTGCAAGGTATTTTCTTTTAGTTACAGTAGCATTTCTATGAATTATTGCTTTGCTTCTAAGTAAATAAGTACTGTTATTCAAGTAACAAAATAAAATTTAAAAGAACTAAACAAAGCAAAAACTTAACTCTTCATTAGGGCAGAAGCAAATTTTACCAGCAAAAAAAGGATGTATAATAAATCTATTATTTGGAACATAAGACTTCTACCATACATTAACTGTGAAGATGGAGGACTTTTGAGTAAAAAGCACGTTGAAATTTCTTCCAAAGCTCCAATTTATATAGCACCCTATGGTGTACAAAGATTTTTCCTCATAACAACCCTGTGAAGTAGATAGGTAGAAATGATCATTTTACAGATCGTCTTGTTCAGTGTCACACAGAACTTCATCTTGGGCTTTCTGACTCCCAGGTTCATTGTTCTCTCCATTACACTACACTGTTCACACCACTCTCCATTCATCCCTTGCTCTCTCTACTAGGCTCTCTCAGAAACACTTAGCAGTGACATCAGAGTAAGGGAAGGGCTGGTGGTAAATATCTCCTAACCCTTGTGCAATAGAATTGTTTCTCATCATTGTAACTGCAGGTTTTCTGAGCTGCATAAACTAGAAGTGGTCCTTAGAGAAGGGCAAACTCATAGAAAAGTCAAATCCTTTCTAAAGTCCCATTTCATCTCTAACATTCTTTGAGTCTAATGAGAAACTGTGCGGCTCTGATGACTTTCACATGACACTGCTTTACTGGTAGATGTAGACTTGTCCACCTTAGAAGATCCAGAAGGTATAGGGGAAAGATGAGCCCTTCTATTCTCTGTGACCTGAGCAGGGCATGGAAGTAGGCTTTGTTACTGGTTATCATAAATGAAGGGATAATTGAACTCCCTCTCCACTCAAAATATCTTCCCACTCCCTCACCAAGACTAATAACAAAGAAGGGCTTTAGACTATTTCCTACTTTCAGAAACTGACTGCCTGAAAATTATGAAGCATCAATCATATATTGTTATGTAGTGAGACAATAGATTCTATCTTCCTCTACAACTTCTATCCAATTTTCCTTATAAAAAGATAATGAATTTTACAAGTCTCATATCTGGGATTGTTGGGTACCTAAAGTTGATAAGGAGTCCTCACTGATCACCATCAACAAATATTTACTAAGGGTCTGCTATGTGTAAAGATGCTGAATGCTAAAAACTGTAATTCACGTGTTTAATTCTTTACTATGGTGATATTTTCAGAATAATGCCATTTAATACCAGTAGGAAAACAAATTTATTTGATAAAAATATTCCTTTCTTGAGGAGATAAAATGACTAATGATTTGTTGAAATTAATTAGTGGAAGTTGGCATCTTAAAAATATGGATTTTCAGGGGATAGGAAATGAAAAGAATTTTTATTTTGGTATAAAATTAATAATGGACTAGAAGGAATGTTTTCTGCAGTTTTCTGTCAATTGGCTTTAATCTGAATACAAATTTTGGCTTGTAAAATTTTTTATATGTATATATTTCTGTGTAGAACTGATAATGCTATCAAGAACCACTGGAATTCTACAATGCGTCGAAAGGTTGAACAAGAAGGTTATCTTCAGGAGTCTCCCAAGACCAATCAGCCAACAGTAGCCACAAGCTTTCAGAAGAACAATCATTTAATGGGTTTTACCCACACACCACCTTCTGCACAGCTCCCATCAACTGCCCAGGCCCCAGTTAGCAACGACTATTCCTATTATCATATCACTGAAACACAAAATGTAAGCACTGGAAAAAACGAGCTTATAAAAGCAATAATCATTTTACCTCCAATGAACATTACTGTATTAGTATAATAATAGTTTATTTGAAAACATATGTTGGGGAATTTTAATTTTCATGTAACATTCATTTCTTCCTCCCTCCTTTGCTTCCCCCAGCAATGTACCTTACTTTTTAAAAAGCATTTGCATGTATGTTGTCTGATTTGATTTTCTTAAGAGTCTTTTGAATTAGGTAGGTCAAATAATATTTTTTTTTGGATTGGACTAGACTGTACTAGTTTTTTTTATTTTTATTTATTTGTTTGTTTATTTATTTATTTTTGCAGGGTGATGAGGGTTAAGTGACTTGCCCAGGGTCACACAGCTAGTAAGTGTCAAGTGTCTGAGGCTGGATTTGAACTCAGGTCCTCCTGAATCCAGGGCTGCTGCTTTATCCACTGTGTCACCTAGCTGCCCGGTCAAATAATATTATGATCCTCATTTTAAAAATGTGAAACTAAGAGATTAAGTACTTTGCCCATGGTCACAGAACTGACAAAGACAGAAGCTACCTTAGAACACATGCCTGCAGACTTATGGTCTAACCATCTCGCAGCACTGAGCTTGCTTTAACTTTCTTATTTAACATAAAATCCACTAATAAAGAAATTCAATGATGAATTAATATTGCAGTTTCTGAAGGGATGCTCACTTGACTTTTTGAAATTAACAAGAAAGAAAAGTATACTCTTAGAGATTCTTTGTTAATGATAGGATAGTAATGTCTGAAACCTTCCAATTTTTTTTTCTCTAGTATTTGCAGAGCTCCCTCCCCTTTGATGAATATTTATTTTTAGGGAAATAAATCAATGATAATGGGTAGAAAAAGAAACACTGAAGACAAACAATTGAGAAGACAACCTTAAATATAGAAGTAAAACTTTTTTGAACTTGAAAATTACCTGAGCCTCATCAATAGAGTCTTTAAAGGCACATGGAAAATTATCTGCAAAAAACCCCTTTCCTTTCCAAGACCTATTACATAATTATGATAACAGGCCCTACAAAAAGATCATTTTTGAATGAACACTCATGAAAAGCCTCGAAATTTCAGTTAAACCTTTACTGTTCTAATGATTAAAATGAAAACATTTTAAATTATCAATTTAATATTATAATCTTTCTATCAAACAGCTTTTTTTCTCTTTTGTTATGTTTCTTTTTCCAGGAAATTTTCCATTATAGTCTTTCGAATTGCTAAGTAAACTTTTCTTATTCAGGGTTAATGAGCATTTTATATTCTTTTGCTTTGAAAATTTGAATAATTAGTCACCTTTGAAAATTTGCCTAATTTATCTTCAAAATTAGATGGGTTTTCACTTGTATGTGCATTTTATCTGCACAGAGTATACTATTAGCTAAATCTTAGAAATTAATATAAGCATTATCACCATAAATTTCTTTTATATTTAAAAAACCCAAACCTTTTTTGGTCTAGGTTTCCGGTCAGATTCCATATCCTGTCGCATTGCATGTAAATATTGTCAATGTCCCTCAGCCAGCTGCTGCAGCTATTCAGGTAGATAATTTAAAGATCATTTCAGAAAGGCATTAGTTAAACATCAAGTGCACGAATTTGAAAATATGAATGTTTTTATTTGTCTCAGAATGCTTTTTCCCCCATCCAGTTGAATGATATAAGTAAAGAAGGGGATGGGGAGGGAACAAGTAATCTGCTCTTCTAAGGTGATATTAAAATAACACATCAGTCAGCATCTTTTGTGGGGGCCTTTCATTTCACCATAGCACATTGAATTTCATTCCTGATATTAAAATAAGGATTTTTACAGTGGAAAAGTGCAGTTGGTGTTGATTTCATCTCTGAGACTGATTTGGCTGTGGTGCCACAGTGACAAGAAGTCACAGGCATTTTAGGTACAATCACTTCCAATCAGACTTTTATCTTTTCTTTTCCCTCAACTCTCAATTTCAGAGACACTATAATGATGAAGACCCTGAGAAAGAAAAACGAATAAAGGAATTAGAGTTGCTACTAAAGTCGACTGAGAATGAACTGAAAGGGCAGCAGGCATTACCAGTAAGAATGTCACTGTGTGCTTGGCTGGAGGGATAGCAGCTTTACCCCAGTGCTTTTCTTTCTTCCTTCTCCCTTCTAATTGTGACACTAATCAAGGCTCTATGTTTCCATTAAAAAGGATTTGATGTTGCACATACTAAAATGCAACCAATATTAAGCTGGGGTTATTTTTTCCCTTTCATAATGCAATAGTGACCCCAGATATTGATAGCGGTAGTCATCCTTAGCAGCAATTTGTTCTGTGGAATAATTGCAAACAATGAAGAACGTAGTGAAGAAAATGATTAAATTTTAAAAAAGCTAATTTAGCAATCACAACACTGATTGAAATCAGAATTTTTCTTTAAAAAAGCAGTATTTCTTGTAATGAAAATGTGGTGCCTATTTTTTAGATTGTTTTTCTTCTCTTTTCAGACCCTCTTTTGCCTGTATATTATATACTTCATAATTTCAAACTTGACTTGGTGCATGTTCAACATACATATTACACACACAATACACATGTATTTTTTTTTTTTTACTTCTCTGTGAATAATGTTAGCCATTTTAGTTGCATGCATAAAACCAGTGCTGGCTATTACTGAGTTCTGGTGTATTTTGTAGTGATTAGATAGCAAAATTAGCAAAGTGGTTTGTCCTTTGTAATATAGTTAAACCAACCAAAAAAAAAGAAGAAGAGAAGTGATAGCCAGCAGATACTTTTATGAGTAAATTTTTTTGGTTTAATAATCAAATGATTATATGCATGATGTTAGTCTGACCACTTTTAACTTTAGTTAATATTTTGCAATTTCTTCTGTTGCATGATCCCACTGGAAAGAAACTTCTGTTAATTTGCTCTTCTGCTTTCCTAACCACGTTGATTTGACAGCCTCTTCATTGCATTGGTGTAAGCTGTAGCACTATCTAGGGATAGAAGAAACAAAGATATATGCAAACAAAAGCAACTCTAACTCTTAAATATTTTAGCCTTTTGCAGGGTAATTGGGCAATTTTTTTTTAACACAGCAGAATCTTAATAGGTCCTCGGAATAGTATGCTAATGCAGATTTTGAAATATTCTATATAGAAGAGACATACTTTTATAACTATATGTAAATACAGACATTTATGTCCCCATTATTTGCTCTTTTAACAAAATGATGCCCATAAAAGTAATTGTAAAGCTGACAAAATATACCACTACTTAAAAGCAGGGTCTTGCATTGATAAAAGGAAACATCTTGACAACTGTTTCATAGGCGTAAGTTTTAGATGATGCAACTACATTTATCTTTCCTCCAACAGCATCTGACACCTTGTGCAATTTCTTTGCTAAGTTTCTTCTTCCTTTTTTCTCCCCATTTTTCTTTCTTTTTCCCCTTCTCTTTCCTTAGACACAGAACCACACATCTAGCTACCCAGGCTGGCACTGTACAACAATTGCCGACCATACCAGACCTCATGGTGACAGTGCACCTGCTTCCTGTTTGGGAGAACATCACTCTACTCCATCTTTACCAGTGGACCATGGCTGTTTACCTGAAGAGAGTGCATCCCCGGCAAGGTGCATGATTGTTCACCAAGGCAATATTCTGGATAATGTTAAGAACCTCTTAGAATTTGCAGAAACACTTCAGTTTATAGATTCTGTAAGTAGAACTGACAAGCCAAAGTAAAATGTTGTTTGTTTTTCCCATAGAGTTTGGAAAATCTGTACTACGATCATGTCCATTTTCTACAATGGTTACACTGTTACTGACATCTGCAATACTAAAAGTGATTTTGGTCTCATACTATAACATCTATTATTTTAAAGGTCATGGGTAGAAATGGGTTCCTGGAGTACTTGGGTAAAATTTAGTTTGTTTTTGTTAAACAGTTGACCTCCAATAACTCATATTTTGAATAAATGATCATATTAAATTTTATAAGCAACTTTGCTGTTTTGAGGCTGGCAGTAATTTGTCCATTTTTGTGTTACTCTGTTCATATCTATGTGCTCCTTTAGGATCCTGTTTTGCTTTGGGGATAAAACATCAAGAGCTTTATCCAGGCAGATCAAGATATAGCGGAATGTATCTTGAAGCCATGAATCCATGCATTCATAGTGTTAAGGGGTTTATTCCCATAAAGCATTAATCTTTGTTTACCAGCTCTTCTCAGTGATCTAAGGCATTATGTTTAAGTGAGAGGGATTTATATAAATGTAGTTCTTAGCAAGTAGGTATTCTTACAGTAATAGTTTTCATTCCTTCTCTTCAACTTTTCAGTTGCTTAGCAAGTAATTATTGGGCACTTATTAAAATAAAGACCGAATTTTGCCCACATGCATCCTTCTCTAGAGCAGGTACTCTCTGTTTTAGCTTGTACGTTATCAAGAAGACATTTTGATAACAATGTAGTATAAGGATAAAAATTCAAAGTTTTGGACCAGTAGGATTTCCATTTATTCATTCATTCATTCATTTAACAAATACTTAGTAGGGTACTTACTATGTGCCATCAATATACCATGACAGACTTTGAATGGAGCATGTTATGATTGCCTAATATAGCACAATTCAATAATTGTGTCAGATGTTAACTGCAAATTAAAGCAGACAGGTGTTTGATTTGTATGTGGCATCTCTTTTTCAGTGTTGTGATTTCACAAGATAGCCCATACCATCCACATAACATCTCATAGTTCCATCCCTCCCACATTGTTTCAGGAGTCTTCATCATGGTGTGACCTCAGCAGTTTTGAATTCTTTGAAGAAGCAGATATTTCACCTAGTCAACATCACTCAAACAAGGCCATACAGCATCAGCAAAGAGAGGGCAGTATGCATAGACCTGAAGGATACATTAGTACAAGCTTGAGCAAATGCATGTTGAGTCAGGGTTTACTTGACTCACCCAAGTCCTTACCTACTACCACAAGGCACAGCACAATTCCACTCGTCATCCTTCGAAAAAAAAGGGGGCCTGCCAGCCCCCTAGCTACTGGAGACTATAGTTCCTTCATATTTGCTGATGTCAGCAGTTCCACTCCCAAGCGTTCCCCTGTCAAAAGTCTACCCTTCTCTCCCTCTCAGGTAGATCAAAATGCTACCCAGATGTTGCTAATTTTCAACAGTCTCAAGAGTGTTAACAATTTAGAAACTAATCCTTCAGAACAAATGACTAATTACTGTTTGCATTCACTGATTTCATTCCCTGTTTGAATCTAGCCACTGTTGTGTCAGTTTACTATGCAAAGATTAGGCTACCTGCAAACTAACTGATGATTTTATTATAATTGCCTCTTATTCTTGGTGGTTTTGAAAGGGGAAGATTATTATTTGCATGGCCTTGCTTTTATTTCCCCTAGCACCAGATTTTAACATTTTCATCTTTCACTCCCTTCCACCTTAAAAAAAAAAAACACTTTCTGCATCTTTGTCCACTTATGATTCACTGATGGGGTGGGGGGAAACTGGTGGGAGAAGCAAACTGTGTTTAGATAATATTTAGATATTCAAGTTCTGACTAAAAGCTAGAAAAAGTAAAGATGCCACTCTGTCCTTATATAGGCAAGGAAAAAATTAAATCTTCAACGCATTTCTGAACATTATCTATTTTATGCTATGTCATACCATTATGTAAACACAGTTTTTGCCTATTAATTTCCTTGTTTCACTAGGGGGGTTTTCTAGTGATTTTTAAAACTCAAGAAAATCCACCATGGAAGGCTAAAACATGTGTATTAGAAATTCACTATATATGTAAATAATAGAAAATTATCCAAATAAATTAGTACTTTGGCATATTTTAATTTACAATTACCTACTAAATTTCTTTGAAGCACAGCTTTAACTACAGAAAAGTGACTGAAACAAAAGCTGTCTTAAATTAGCCTAATCAGATTCATAACAGAATTTTCCATGTATTTTAAATGATTTGATGATTATAGTTATATAGTATAAGAAGCTATAGAAGTAGATTTAGTTAGTATGAAAGAAAAAAAACAATTAAATTCTAAAATAATTTGCTTAATTAAAAAAAAAAACCAGAATGCCTCTTACTCCATAAGGTGGCAAGTACTTCTTATTTGGATAGTCTCTTTGGGATTCATAATTTTATCACCAGAAACCCTGATTTGATTCATGGTGAACATACACAGAATCTTGAGTGTGCTCATCTGAAACAATATTCTAATCATGGAACATGTGCTTATGGTAATCATTGTGATTATTTTATATTGTAAGTCAGTAAAATCTACTTACTAGTTGCCAAGATGGGATTTCTTTTGATTTGGCTGAATTTAAAAGACAATATTTTAATCTAGGCTTGGTTCTTTTTTCTTTCACATTTACAGTTCTTAAACACTTCCAATAACCATGAAAATATGGATGTGGATATGCCTACTTTAACTTCCACCCCACACAATGGTCATAAGTTGACTGTTACAACACCATTTCACAGAGACCAAACTGTTAAACCTCAAAAGGAAAATAATATGTAAGTCCTTTAATAATGAAATTTATTTTTCAGTTCTATACTATTTTATAGGATATGGTCATATTCCCTGGACTTCTTGGACCATGTTACCCACAGGTAAAATATGTATGTTTCCATCCTGAGTGCTATCTTTCCAGGATTTAGAGGCTCATAATCTAAGAAGAGCAAGGGTGGGATAAAAATCCTGGGGTCAGGAGAGCCCTTGTTTTAAATCCTATTTCTGATAATTACTAACTGTATGATCATAGGTAAGTCAATTAACTTATCTCAGCTTCAGTTTTCTCATTTGTAAAATGAGGTTAGCAATGCCTGTAGTTCTTATATTACAGGATTGCTGTGGGGGTCAAGTAAAAAATGCAAACTTCTTTTTTTTCATAAAAGTATTTTATTATTTTCTACTTACATGTAGAGATAGTTTGCAAGCAAACTTCTTTTAAAGAATTACATGGGATGTAAAAGTTATCAAAACTTTAAAATGTGCTGAGACTTTTGAGATACCTTTATAAAGTCAGCTGGCATCATCATCATCATTATGTGACTAACTAGAAGTGGGGTAGGTTGACTCTTGATGCTCATTCTAGGCTTTGTTTGTGGAGGTTATTTTATATATCAGTCTCAACTTTTCTTTTCTGAACAAAGGCTTTTTTTCCTTATTAGGGACACATAGATCTTCAACTCTTGTTCCTTGTCACTCAGAATGAGGCTGATTATGTTTTATATTTAAGAATCCCCCCTTTTTTCACTATGTTTGAATACATATTATTATTTTTGCATTTGTGTGAGTTTTTCATGATTAGGTAAATAAAACATCAACTCACATACAAGAAACTTTGCTAATTCGGTAATTATGGGAGATTCAGTCCAGTCTGAATTTTAGAAAATGTAAAATGCAGTGATTCAATCCAAGTATATTTTATCACTAAAAATAAGTTAGCAAAATATTTCCTGGTAGATATCCTGCTTAGATTAATAGAAAGATTTTTATTGTAAAATGTTCAAGTCTAAGCATGGCAATCCTTTTAAAGATATGATAGATAGATAGATAAATAGATAGATAGATAGATAGATAGATAGATAGATAGATAGATAGATAGATAGATAGATAGATAAAGTGACTACACTTGAAAAAAGTTTATCCTTATAAGAAGGTATATACTCTCCTGGCAACCTTAGGTTACAGAATAAATCCTTTTCACATAGCCCAGGTGCTGTGGAATTTCTACAGATTCTTAATTATTCAATTCTAAATGAACACACTTTTACCATATGGGGGTCATGATTTCTTTTTTCCTAAATGTTGCATTTCCCCCCAATTAGTAGTCATTGCTTATATAAAAATAAGCTTCATTTAAAAAATATATCTCAGATTGCTAAAATGTATCCTTATAAAAATGTACATTTTAAAATCTATTAATATCATCCTGTATTTGTATCATAGTGGTAAAATTATCTTTGTATAATTTTATCATTAAGAATATTATATTGTATTCTAATTCTTTGAATATTGGTAATCCATATATGATAGCTTTTTACACCTGGAATATTTTTTTTTAGCTAGAATACCTTCTCCAACTAGACCAGATAAAAGAAATTAAGTCTAGAGCTAGACGGGACTCCCAGAGTCCAGCTACTCCAGTCTCTTCATTTTACACGTAAGAAAACCGAGGCCCAGGGAGCTTAAGGGGCTTTCTCAAGATCACATTGGTAGAATGCATCAAAGGTGAGGGTTGAATCCAGGTCGACTTTGCTTCAGAGCTAGTGTTCTTTCCATTGTACCACAGTGCCTCTTAGTGATCACACTCAATAAGGAGATGGCTAAAACTCATTAAGAGAAAAATTAATTAATTGAATGGATATATTAATGATAAATATATGGATTCTCTTACACTAAAACATTACCTTTTCCTTTGAAAGTTTCAGAACTCCAGCTATCAAAAGGTCAATATTAGAGAGCTCTCCAAGAACTCCTACTCCATTCAAACATGCCCTTGCTGCACAAGAAATAAAATATGGTCCTTTGAAGATGCTAGTAAGTATGGGAGAGGCGAGTTATTTCTAGTTAAGTGGATTCATCATTAGAAAATGAACTTGGCTTCTGATATCATTCTCCTTTTCAGCCTCAGACACCATCTCATCTTGTAGAAGATCTACAAGATGTGATCAAACAGGAATCTGATGAATCAGGGATTATATCAGGTTTTCATGAAAATGGCCCACCTTTATTAAAGAAGATCAAGCAAGAGGTGAGCTGAGAAATCTTTGGAGCCAACCTGCAACATCATAATCTAGAATCTCTTCTACTGGCCTCTTTCTTGTAGAGAAACTTGGTTGTACTATGATATTAGGCTATGCAGTACATCTCATGAACAATGCAGATCTTTATCAACTCCTGATAGCCCATGCTGATTTCATACTTTATTCCTCATTCATCCCCTCAATTTTCTTACTGGTGCATGATAAATAACTTTGTCAGAAGACATACATCAGGACATGTAAGATCCATGTTTCTGTTGGCATGAGTACTACCTCCACTGAAACCGATTACAACTCTCTTGGTAGCTTGGTAGAGTCTTCATGAATTTCTGATTAGATGGTACAGTGGGTAGAATTATGGACCTAGAGACAGGGAGACTTGAGTTCAAATGCAGCCTCAGACACTTATTAATATAATTCAGGGCAAGTCACTAGACTTCTTTCTGCCTCAGTTTCCTCATTTGCAAAATGGGAGTGATAATAATAGCACCTACCTCAAAGGGTTATTATAGTGAAATATTTATAAAGCGCTTTGTAAACCTTAAAGTACTATGTGAATGTTTCTTCTTCTTCCTCTTCTTTTCTTTCTTCTCTTCCTTTTCCTCTTCCTCCTTCTTGTTATTATTCCATGATTAAAACAATTTATCACTCACCACGCTGGCCAAAATTCTGGTAACAAGCCTCCCTGACCTTTGTTCTACTGATTCTTTTAGACAACAGATATAATGTGTCACACAGTCAGTACCTAAAGCCCTTCTTGCTTTGTAGGACCTGCTGGAACTTAGATTTTGGTGGTATATTTTTAAAAGTCCAAGGTTGTTTCTGCACTACAAGCAGGCAGCAAAGTGGGATTTTAATAGACATATAGAAAGAAAAAGGGAAAGGAAGAGAAGCCAGACTACTTAAGCTAACCATTTCCTCTGTCTCCCAATTCCATCTTAAGGTATTTTCCTTCTTTTATTCCCAGCTGCCAAGGATATCTAGAAATTTAGAAAATTGAGATTTAGGTAAAAAAAATAGATGAAAATATTAGTGCTTTCCATATACAAAGGCAAATGCTAATGAGCCTGACCTTAAAGAGAATGTTTCTGAACAAAGGAACTAGAGCTTCGAGGACATACATGCTTGGGCTCATGCCAACACCGAGGGAAGAATTTGAAATTCTGATCAGAAATCAGTTGTTTCCTTGTGTTTCACAAGTAAAAGCCTTTAGAAAATGAATGCTTCCTTTTTTTAACTCCTAGGTGGAATCTCCGACCACTAAAGCAGGAAACTTCTTCTGCTCCAATCATTGGGAAGGGGAGAATTTAAACACTCAGCTATTCACACAGGCATCTCCTATGGAAGATGTGCCAGTATGTATATACACTTAAATTTTAATTTTTCTTATTTAAGATTTTGAATTTTCCATTGGCGAGCTTAAGACTAGTTCGAACAGTCCAGTTATATCCCTAGCAAAATGCATTTCATTTCCAGACTTACCCTGAGACAGCTGTTTTTGCATAGTCCTTGGCTTTCATTCCTATTATTAATGGGCTACATCTGAGGCCGACATTAAGTTTATGTAACAGAAATGAATCCTGTTCAAATTCAGAATTTTTCATTTTCTGTTGTTTTTTTATGTTTTAAAAGTCACTCCGGGTTCTTTTTTTGGTTCTTCAGTTTTTATTCGCGTCTAGGAAATAAAAATAGTAAGAAATACAGATTAGGATCAATAATTTTTACCTAAAGCTTTCCTATTTTCTTTTCATTGACTTATTTCTTTTCTTTGATCTTATGATATACCTGGCATAGAACAGGTACACAAGTAAAATATTTGTTGATTGACTTGGTTACCACAGTTATTTAAATTTGGTATTCATCTTCTTGTTAGCTTCAACAAAAGTATAATTTGTGGAGAGGGTTCTCTTCCCTCCCCAAAGTGACAAGTGCATAAAATTATACACACATACACACAAAATCAGATCCTATTATCATACAGTACTGGCTATGATGTGCAGGTAAATGTTTAACAACTGGTGGGGGTGGGGGAAGATTATTTGTATAACACATTTAAAAGTTTAATCTACATTTTAAACATTTTCTTAATCCACAAAACAATGAGTCAAGCTCTGATTTGTAGCATTTGCTAATTTTGGAGGTATAAATACTCACACTGAAAATTTAACAATCAGCTCTTATAAGCCAAAACATGCTGGCTCCAGCACACCAGTGGCAAGGATTAAATGAGAAGAAACAAATGTGTCATTTACCATAGCTTAGAAGCTCTTTATTAAAATATTTTATTGGAACTGTTATCCTGAGATTTTTTTCTATATCTGTAAATCATAATGTGAGATGATTTAGAGCTCAAAAGGACATTATGGGTATGTCAGCTACTTCAGGTCTCCATTTAGCACATTAAAAAGAGTATTTGTTGTAGACATATGCCTTTTAAAGTGCTAGAATCTTGTTTTACATTCTAATTTTGTTGCATATTACTTAATCTTAAAAACATCCAATTTTCTTGTTCTTTTTAGAATCTTCTTACAAGTTCTGTTTTAATGATGCCAGTGTCAGAAGATGATGTTCTCAAAACGTTTACAGTACCTAGGAATAGATCCTTGGCTAGCCCTTTGCAGGTAATTTCTTTTCTAGCATCAGTATCTTTTTATCTTTTCACTGAAAAAGTTGTTCTCTAGTGTTTTTTGCCTTGTTTTAAACATAGTGAAAAAAAAAATCCTGGTTTGAAAAACAAACAAACAAAACCCAAGTTCCATGGATATTTGTTTAAGATAGGGCTGAATAACCATGGAGAGCTCCTAGGTACTCAAGGGAGTCCTAGTAGGAGAAGGTTTTGGCATAGCTCCAGCATTGACCTGAGAATAAGATCATGTGTTATATGTTGTTATCAATGTCTGTTTCCTGAGCTTTTTGACATGTTATAGAAATGAGCTGACCTATATGGCTTCCTCTTTGACAATTCTTTCAAAGCTTGCTCTTTTTCATGTAGAGTTCAGACACTGTAACATTCAGATTTCAAATAGAGTTTGAAATTAACCAAATGGAAAATAAACTTAATATCTGTGACTCCCAAGGGGAAAAGAAGAGTCATTTATTAATGATAATCTCTATGGCAGCCTCTGTTGGTAGCTTTTAATGCCAGTCAGGCTTTCCCTTCTAAGTCTGCATACTTTGATCCAGTTCTCTCCTCCAGTGACCAGCCAGTATGTGCAATGGAAATGCAAATTACTCTAATAGTCTAAGAAAGAAATTATTAGGAAAGCTAACTTACCAAAAAACACAGATAATCTGAGTTGTTTTAAAAAAAATCCTATATACAAATAAATGACTGACCTTGCCCATATAGTACCAGAACTTCTGTTGCCCTGGGACCTGTTTGTTTGTTTTGTTTTGGTGAGGCAATTGGGGTTAAGTGACTTGCCCAGGGTCACACAGCTAGTAAGTGTTAAGTGTCTGAGGCCGGATTTGAACTCAGGTCCTCCTGAATCCAGGGCTGGTGCTCTATCCACTGCCCCACCTAGCTGCCCCTGCCCTGGGACCTGTTAAAAAAAATAAAACTTTTAAAGACTGTAGGCTTAAAAATAGAGGAAGGGCAGAAGCTATGAAAAACAAAAAAGGTTATGGGGAGTTAATCTAAGTGTATTGCAATCAATTTTCAATTGGAAAATTTCAAACTTATTTGAAATCTGAACATTATAGAATCTAACCTCTTGTTTGGTGGTAGAATATGAAAAAGGAAAAACATCTAAACTCTCAACCACAACTGGCAGACTATTTCCTGGCCCCTTTCACAATTTTTCCCCATTTGCCAATTCCAAAATATTTTCCCTTCATTGCCTATTTTTCATTATATATATATATATATATATATATAATATTGTTGCTTGAAATCCACCAATTTGAAATTCATGTGGATTAAAAATAATATTCGGCAGTGGTTAAAGCACCGGCCCTGGATTCAGGAGTACCTGAGTTCAAATCCGGCCTCAGACACTTGACACTTACTAGCTGTATGACCCTAGACAAGTCACTTAACCCTCATTGCCCTGACAAAAAAAATAATCCCCTTTTTAAAATGTGAACACTCTTGGGAGGTTTAAGGGGCTATCAGTCATTCATACATTGGCATAAACTAATTGTATCAGTTTGCTTTTCTCCTGACACCTAACAAAAATTAAGCTGCACTAAGGGAATGGGAGTTTTGATCAAAGGAAGAGCTAGGAAACTTTAGAGCATGCAATATGTTTGGGAACCAAGGTAGGAAAGCTCAGATTATAGTGTTAACATTTGAGACATAGAAGAGAATGAAAGTATGAGAGTTCCATTAACTTGAAGAAAGGGTTATTAGGAACTTGAAGGATGGCAATGATAAATTTATCCTATTTCATCATTTTGCTGTAGATTGCCCATTCATCCAGGAAAGGAAGAGGAAAAACTTCCCTTTTTTCCCACTTTTCCTTCTTGCATTGCATGGCCTTCTGTTCCCAGGATACAGACTATAGGCTGATACTATTATAGTCTGTCGTCCTTATAGGTTAGTAGGGTTCATGGACTGACTTGGGAACCTGGCAAACATTTATATATCATTGTTTCTATGGGGAAAAGTAATTGCAAGGTCAAAGAATTTTTTATATACAAAAAATTTGCAAGCTGATGACTCTCTGAAATGTATCCCCATTCAAATTTAAACAGCTCTTAGGTTACCAGGGGCAGCCGAGATTATTATTGCTATTGCTTTCTTCAATTATCACAGAAAATTGAGCTATTACTTTTTAAAATGTATTTTTATTTATTTCATTAAATATTTTCCTATTACATTTTTTAAAAAATTTAACATTCATTTTTTAAAATTTTAAGTGCCAAATTCTCTTCCTCCCTTTTGCCCCTTCCCTATTCCTTGAGAAAGCAAGCAATATGATATTGATTATACATGGGAAGTCATGCAGAACAGATTTCTATATTAGCTATGTTGCAAAAGAAAACACATTTTATGATCTCTTTGGGGTATAGACCTAGTAGTGGTATTACTGATAAAACACATTTTAAAAAAAGAAGAAAAATAAAGTGAAAAAGTATGCTTCCATCTGCACTCAGACTCCATTAGTTCTCTCTCTGGAGATAGATAGAATTTTTCATTATGGGTCCTTTGGAATTTTCTTGGATCATCGTCTTGATGAGAGTAGCTAAATATTTCACAGTAGATCATCATTAGAATATTGCTATTATTGTGTACAATGTTTCTGGTACTTCTCACTTCAGTTTGCATCAGTTCGTATAATACTCCCCAGGTTTTTCTGAAACCATCATGCTCATCATTTCTTATGTGAGCTATTACTTTTAAAAATTATTGTATAAAATTTGACCAGATTTTCAATATTTATAGAAAAGTAGCAGAGCATCCATAAATTACATTTAGTTTTATGTTAAAGTGCTGATAATTTTTCATAATATAGAAACATTTTCAATGTATTCCTAAATTTTAATTAATAGAAATTCCAATTATTTTGAAACTATTATTTTATTTGATCTAAACCATTGCCGATTAACATGTAAAACATTACATCTAGGATTGGAGTTAGTAAACTAAGGTCAGTTAGATTATATATACAAAGTTCAATGTAAAAAGGTTTCATGATATGCTAGTTTATTTAATCAATATAGACCATCTAATTGGATAATTCAGATTCTGCCTAATTCAAAACAAAGCAAAAGCAAATGCGTTTTAAGGCCCGAGTTGTCTCATCTTATCCAGCCTGAATTATATAATCTATTGTCTTTAATGATTAAATTGGATATCTACCAAATCTGTCCTTTTTTTGCATATTGCCCTAGTCCAGAAATCAGATTGCTAAAATCAATCCCAAATTCCTGTATGTTAAATATTTGAAATTTCTTCAAGTAAATTCTGTGTTAACTTTTAATTTTAGAAGTCTCCCAAGCCTTTGTATACCTACAGGTAATAACTTAATACAACATTTTGCTTTAAACATAAATCAGTTGTAAAAATCCCATTTAGCAGTTTGAATCTATTCATTTAACCCTAAACTTTACAGGCATATCCTCTGTCATATTCATTTATTATAACAGCATTTTGTTGTCAAAAGAGTCCATTTAACTTCAGAATATATCCTGCATGAGCCATACAACTTGTAAGAAATTTGTATTTAAAAGAAGAAATATCCATATATGGTTTCAAAGAATTATTACTTAGACCAGGGCATAGCACTGTGCCTGGCATATAGTAAATGCTTAATAAATGTTAGTTGACTGATTGACTGATATACAATTTTCATTAGAACAAACTAAATATAATTCCCAAAGATATTTTGAGGTTTCTAGAAAAGAAACCTTATCATTTCTTGAAGCCAGCAAATGCTTATTGAATTAAATTTAAGACATGAAGCAGTAGCATGACATTACCATTAATTTTCAAACCTATATCATATCTCCAAAAATTTCACTAAATACTTTAAAAACTACCATTGCACACATTTTTGTCAAGTTTTGCACATATAAGTTGCATAGAGTGTAAATAATGCAAATAAAATACTTTCATGAATAAAATGCTTGAGATGATCACAAATGATATTGAAGACATCTATTTTGATTAGTACATAGTATCTGTCTCAGTTTTGCCTGGTTTAGCCATATATCAGCCTTTTAGGCAAAGTTGACATTTAAAAGCAAAGCAAAACATCCATTTAAGGACTAATGTAGTGGGCCAAAGGATTGCTTTGTAGTATATATATTTTAGACATATGTATATGTGGTAACTTTGACATATACATGTACACACATCCATAGAATTCATTGAGTTTTCTTTTAAAAATTAAATCTGGAAGAAACAATGGACTTCGATGAAACTTTCCCCAACCATCTTAAGTCATTAATGATTCTGCTTAAAAAGCATAGCTTTTTTCAAATGATTAATGCATAAAATACGGTTGGACTTTTAAAAATTGCTTGCTTGAACTGTGAAAGCTAACCTGGGTACTTTTATAATAAAAATGTTTGAGAAATTTCTTAGACTTGAGTTTTTCATCTTCAGAATGTATGAGATGCATGCATCACACTACAAATTATGCATTTAGCTTTGGGGTCCCTTCTGTATTTGAATTGGAACAGGGCGTACCTGTCATAAGATCATGTCAGAATGTCTTGAATGTGGAGGTAGAATGAGGTTGTGACTGGGCTATACAAAAACTCATAAAACTCTACAGGGTACAATGGGAAAAAGCAGTGAATTTGGACTTGGAGAAACAACATAGATTTGAATCTCAGCTCTGTCATTTAACTAACTGTGTAAACTTTCCTGAGTCTCATTTTCCCTATATAGACAACTGAGGTGTTGAACTAGATTATCAGCTTACTGTAATGGGTAGAAAGTTACATTCAGAATCAGGAAGGCCTGGGTTCAAATTCTGTCTCAGATAATTGTCATCTCTATAGCCATGGCCAAGTAATTTAATACATCTCAGGGTTAGTTTCCTAACCTGAAAAATGGGTATTATAATAGCACCTGCATCTCTGGATTGTTGTGAGGGTCAAGTGAGAGAACATATGTAAAACACTGTGTAAACTTGAAAACACTAGGTAAACATTAGCTTCCATTCTTCTTGTTACATCTCCAAATCCCATGATCCTAAATTATACCATGACCTTATTTCACATAAGAAAATGATATACTGCCTTGATATTCCTTTAATCTGATGCCTTTGTCTTGATTCTTTCCTTCCTCCATGTGAGGTTCCTGTAAGAGGGCATTTGGGATTCCCAGGGTAACTCATCTCTTTTCCAGTGAGGAAGACATTGAATTAATGTCATCCTTAGTCAGAGAGGAGTATAGAACTGAATGTTTTTCAATGTTTTCCCTTCATAGAGAAAAATATTTCTGGTCACGTCAATATATCATTTAAAAGTTGGAAATAAATAAATTGTTTTAATGAAAATTTCTTGGTTAAATAGAGGGTTTTTAAAAACTCTGGAATTGAACCATATTTAAGTTACAAACCTTCTGAATTATATTTTCCTCTTAGTTTATAATTTTCTTTTATTTCCTATTTAAAACCTTAATTTAAAAGATGTACTTGTATACATTTAAGTCACTCACTTTCCTCTTTTTGTTGTAACCACAGAATGACAGCCTTAAATTTGAATTTCCTGACATTGGTTTGTCACAGCCTAAACTTTTTTCAAACAGCAAGTTTTAATTTAAGCAAATTTCCCAGCTATTTTTATATAAACATTTTACCCAAGAGTTTTAGAGTATTACTGATAGCAGCAACAGCCTTGCTTTACATTTTCCTAATTTTTTGAGTACATATTGAATCATTCATCTTTATATATTTATATCACTTATGCTTCCAATAGCTTATGTACTTTTTTTGTGTGTGAGGCAATTGGGGTTAAGTGACTTGCCCAGAGTCACACAGCTAGTAAGTGTTAAGTATCTGAGGCCAGATTTGAATTCAGGTCCCCCTGAATCTAGGGCCGGTGCTCTATCCACTGCGCCACCTAGCTGCCCCAGCTTATGTACTTTTAAATGGTTTACTAACCATTTAAACATTTCATAACATTATAGAGAAAACTAGTGTAGTGTTTTTGATAGCATACCATAGAGGTGTTCATGGGTAAATAGGGATGAGAGATTGCTTCCTAGAACACAAGAAAAAAAAAAGTCATAGATGTAGAACTCATGGACCTTAGAGGTTTATTTAGTCCAAACTTTCATTTGATAGTTAATGAAACTGAGACCCAGGCAACATGCCTTGTCCAAGCTCACAAGAATAAGTGACAAAGCAGGGAATCGATAATTCTGGCATTCTTTCCTCTACAGTGGAGCTTCACCAGTGACTCAGTAGCTTTTATAACATCAAGAGATTTAGATCTGGAGGAGACTTCAGATTTTATCTAGTCTGATCCCCTCATTTTACAAATAAGAGAACTCAGAGTGGGTGGGTAAATGACTTTGTCAGAACTCACATCATGCATTATTCCACAACCCCCTCACCCTTTTAGTATTATGGTGCTCCCTTCCTGCAGCACATATAATTATCCCCAAAGAAGAGCCTAAAAAAAGATGCTAAAATATGATTGATTTAGTCAACACAATGGATACAATCAATTAAGCCCATTTGAGATTAGGTTGGTTGGTTGATTTTTTTATCTTCCCACTTTTGTGTTGTATCAAGATAGAATACCTGAGACTTTTTGACATTCTTCATTCAGGTGCTTTTAATTTTCTTTTCCTCTTCATCCAGGAAGTTCTCAGTATTGGTCACTTATTCCCACTTCACCTGACAAGAATTCACTTTGGCACCATTAATATTTCAGTGACCTGTTCCAATATATGTTCTATATTAAGTGAACACACTGTAGCTTTTGAGTTTGGTTAAGAATGACTAATTAAGGAAGGGAAGGGGCTGGAGCTGAGTCAGGACACCCTGCTCCAGGCATTCTTAACAAGACATGATGACTTGGTTTTTATTTAATGACACTTGGGGCAAATAAACATTCTGAGACTGAATATCCCCCAGACCTGGCAAGGTAAAATTGATTTAGAGCAACTTGGACCTTACATTCATTTTTGTTTATTAAGCTATAACTAACAAAGTGACTGGTGAAAGAACTTGCTATCATTTTGAATAATGATGACACAAGAGATCAGAGAGGTGTGGTAGTCTGGGTTATGATCAGATTTTTAGAAATAAAAGAATAGAACCAGCTGCTTTCAGAAGGCACTCCCCGTCATCCAGGAAGGATTTAGATTAACCCAAGGTCATTAACATAGGATTGGGTCAAAAGGAAATGAATTTATGGATTCATCTGCACCTCTTTGTACCATTACTCCCCCTAAAAAAACCCTACAAACCAACAACTAAAAACTTTAAAGGCTTTTCCTTCATGAACAGCACAGCAATTGGTTACTCTAGGTTTGGCAATGGAGGGAGGGAGTTCAATGGAGAGTGTGGGGCAGCTAAGGAGAATATATTATACATGGGAACAATTAGAGAACTACTTATCTAACTCATCAAGAAGCTATTTTCCCCATGATTAGGATTTCTTTAGCATCACCTATTCACTTATAACCTATACCTCTTTTGGAAATAACTCTGATATCCCAAATCTTAAGTTTCAAAGATATTATTTTTAGATGAGTTGAGTAGAACAAGTAGTTAATTCATACTGCTGCTTCCTTCTTCTGACTACTTTTTTTTCTTTTTGGTTAACATTAGTATTGTTTAAGAGTAGTTTGTGTTTCCAGAAAATGATAAAACTTAATTAGCTTTCATATGTACCTATGTATTAGTGGTAACATGGCGGAAAAAGTGGAGAACGAGCCTTGAAGCCAGGAAGATTCAGAACCAAGTCCCACTTCTAACACAGACTGACTCTGTGACTGTGGAAACTTTTCTTAACCACTCAGTGCCATTGGGGCAATGCTCAAAGGCTAAAAGTCACAGAGAAAGTGCTAACTTGCATTGCTAGGGTGAGTTTCCTTGCCCTAGCGGTTCCCTCTACCAATGAAATCATGGGTCTTGTCCCTACCTGGCCTGTACATATTCATATCTATGTATCTCTCATTTCTTTATAATGGTCACAATTCATTTAGGAATTCAGGATATAGAGGACGTGATTGCTTAGGCTATTGCTAATCCAAATTCCCAGCTGTCATTGTGTAGGACAGCTGTGTAGATACAACAACAATAAAACAACAGTATAAATATAGGACAATAAAAAATTCATATTCTGGATGAGAATGTGAAGAAAAACTAGTTCTGGCAGAAAATCACCTTTGGACATAGTCTTCTCTTGTCTTACTGTTCTGGTTTCTACATAGGGTCCAAGAATTTATTTAATGTACCTTACCAGGATATCCCAGTTAAAGCTTTGACAGATTGTTTACATTTCTCTCCTGCCCAGGGGCAGCTAAAGACACATTACAGGATAAATGAGATGATTTGGCTGCCAGGAGAAGGATATGCTAGTGAGATTATTAATATAAAAATGAACTAAGGAGAGTGACAACTTGGAAATTGCACTATGGATCAGTAATTAGAGTGGCATTCATAGCCAGAATTCTTATCAATAATTTTAGTGTAAATGAAATGAAAATTTATCAGCAAAAATAAATAATGGGAACACATAAACATGTATGGGACAGTATTGAAAAATATCCTTTTATACACAAAGACTCCCTGCCTACAATCATCCTTAGTCTGTCAGAACTCCCACTGACTTCTTGAAATGCAATATTGGGCCCCTAGGGCTTCAGGTTAAAAATGAGATCTGAAAGAGGAAAACAAGACAGCGTCTGCCACAGTGACATTTCAGTTGTTGGAATATGAATTTCTTTTTTCTGTAGCTAGGTTTTTAACCTTCTGCTCTTCCTTTAGTTCCTCTCATTATTTGGTAAAGCAATATACTTACGTTTCTGTTGCTCTGATCATCTTCATCATTCAATGTCGCCATCTTGTCAAGAAAAGCTATATGGTGTTCTACACGTAGTACAGCTGCACCCTACCCCCCCCCCCAAAAAAAAAGAACAGCCCTCCCTCATATCCTCTTTACCTTTGTTCCTTCACAAAGTGGCTTCTATGATTTGTGTGTCTTCATGTTATGTCAATATAGAGAGACTTAATCAGTTATCTTAAGGCTGAAGTAGACCTTTTTTTTAGATTGACCTCATGTATTCTCTGAGTTTCAGAGTTTGTAGGATACTGCCTTTTCTTGGAAGCTCTGATACTTTAGTTAATTAGGATTATGTTCAGTCTCAGTCCCAAAGGACTAATGATGAAAAATGCTATCTGCCTCAGAGAAAGAACTGATATTGATTGAACACAGACCGAAGCATGTTGCTATTTTTCAGTCTTTCATTTTTTTCTTTTATTCTAGTCTTCTTTTACAATATGACTAATATGGAAATGTTTTACAAAATTGCACATGTATATCCTATATCTGATTGCTTACCATCTCAGGAAGGGGGAAGGGAGGGATAGATAGAATTTGGAACTCAAATACTTTAGATAAAAATGTAAAAAAAAAAGTATTATGTTCAACCTGGAATAAACTGATTATTGACTAGTAAAAGACCTATACAAACAAGTATATGATATATATATGTGTGTGTGTGTATATATATATATATACATATACACAATATACATACATATGTGTGTAACACACACACACACATATATATATATACACACATATGCTTATGTTCATATTTGTTTGTTCTATCGAGTTCTTTGGGGGGAAAATTATAGTCCTGGAGGAATCATTAAATATTTTTGAATGATGGTTATTTAGACATGAGTGGCATTGAGAGATGTCTAGGAGTAGAAGCAGTATTTTAATATTAAAAATAATTTCATATAAACATTAATGATGCTAATAATTCTGGTAGTTCTGAGATCTACATTGTTATTAGAATTGTGCTCAATTGGCTTAAGAGAATCAACTTTATAAGTACAAGATGGGGGAGGTTTGGTTAGATGGCAGTTTTTCTGAAATAGATCTGGGGGTTTTAATGGATACTAAATTCCATATGACTTAGCAGGGTGATATTTCAGCCAAATAAACTAGTTGGATCTTAGACTACTTGAAGGGAATCATACAATTCAGGAAAAAGGTGACAGCCACTCTCTCTTCTGCCCTGGTCATATTCCATTTGGGGTCTTATATTCAGTTCTGGGTGCTAGAGGTGAGAAAAAAAGCCCCAAAACATTGATAAGTTGGAGACCATCCAGAGGAAGGCAATCTGCATGGTGAAGGGCTTTGATCCAATGCTAAATGAGGATCTTTTGAAGGAATGAGTGCTGTTTAGCCAAGGGAAGATTCACAGGACACGCAATAGCTGTGTTAATATATTTGAAGGTTTCTCATGTGAAAGAAGGATTTGAATTCTGTTTGACCTCAGAGGGCAGAACCATGAGCCCATAGACTCATTCATACTATTCATTGATTTACTACAGTGAATTCTGTTTCATTGGAAGTCTTCTTTCTGAGACTGGATGCCTGCTTGTTTTGTATATTATGATAAGGATTTCCTTTTGTGAAGTAGTTGGAAGAGATGGCTTTTGAGATCTCTTCTAATCCAGAAATTCTGTCATTTTGATTCTGTGATCCTCTTGAAGAGATCTTATAAACTATGACATTCTAGGTATTAAACATTAAACATGATTAGCACTGTCGCTTCATCAAGAGAAAAAGTGAAGGCCACAATAAATTAGTCCAAAGGTATTGTTTTAAGAAAAATTAGACAACTTGGATAAAGCACCAGCCCTAGATTCAGGAGGACCTGAGTTCAAATCCAGCCTCAGACACTTGACACTTACTAGGTGTGTGACCTTGGGCAAGTCACTTAACCCCCATTGCCCCACCAAAAAAAAAAAAAAGAGTTCCAAATTTTCTCCCTCCATTCCCCTCTCCCTTCCTCTGCCCTGCCCCCTCCTTAAGACATAAGCAATTTGGTATAATTTATATATATGCAGTCATGTAAAACCTATTTCCATATTAGTCATGTTGCGAAAGAAGAAACAAACCAAAAGGAATAAAGTGAAAAATGGTATGCTTTTTATCTGCATTCAGACTTCATCATCAGTTCTTTCTATGGGTGTGGATAGCACTTTTCAACATGAATCCTTTAGAATTGTCTTGAATTATTGTATTTTTTTTTTTTTGGCAGGGCAAAGGGGGTTAAGTGACTTGCCCAGGGTCACACAGCTAGTAATTGTCAAGTGTCTGAGGCCGGATTTGAACTCAGGTACTCCTGACTCCAGGGCCAATGCTTATCCACTGCGCCACCTAGCCGCCCCCGAATTATTATATTGCTGAGAATATCTAAGTCATTTACAGTTGATCATCATACAATATTGTTATTACTGTGTCCAGTGTTCTTTTGGTTCTGCGCACTGGTAGTTCTTTTTTTAAAAAATTCAGAAGATTCCAAAGTACTATAACATGCAATAGGCTTTCTATATATATTGCCCTCTTTCAACTGAGCAGATAGAAGGGAGAATCCTTGTGTTGAGCCATTCCAAAGAAGGTTAAAACTATCCTGGCAATTTCTTTGGGAGAAAAACAAATATGACTTGGAACTGGATTCTGTCGTCTTTTAGCTTTTTCTTCTTTTTTTTTAATCTTTTAGCTTTTTTCAGATATGTGGTGTTCCAGAAAATGTCAAGATGATCTGTATTGATCATGCGCTTCCCAAATAAAGCATATATGTTTCAAACCATGTTATTTACACTTGAGATGAGACTATGGATCAGATCAGGATGAAAATTAAATGAGGGGCCCAATTAATTATTTATATTCATTGAACCTTGGAAAAAGCCAGAAGCTCAGAGCTGCCAAACTTTGGTCACATTCCAGCCCAAATTTCAGCAGCCAGACTAATCTTCCTCAAATTTTGCTACCAGTTATGTCATGGTTCTGCATTTCTTATTGCAAATATATGTGCCTGATCTCATTTCTTTTACCTGTCCCATCCCATCTATGATCTTCTGTCTGCCTCTACTTCACAACATTAACTATTTGTTCTAGTCTGAAGCAAACCTGTTGCCACACTAATTCCCACATCTATGTCTATGCTTATACTTCTCTTTCTGGCTATAGAATACCATTCCCCACCCCCTTCCCTGTGGCTGCCCAATTCAAGCTCTGCCTCCTCCAGAAAGTTTTTCCTAGCTATTCCTATCCTGCCCTGGGTGATCTCTCCTTTCTCAAAACTCCTTCCCTATTTGTGTTATGTATTAAGGTAGTATTGTTTATTACTTATTGTTTTATGTGGTGGAATAAAGCATAGGACTTGGAGTTAGAAGGCCTGAGTTCAAATCTAGTAACAGATCCTTATGAACTTCTGTCTCCCTCAATTTACTCATTGATAAAATGGTGACACTAAAAGCATCTACTTCCCAGGATTGGTGTGAGAATAAAATAAGATAATCAGTGAAGCACTTTGCAAACTGGAGGCACTATATAAATGTTAGCTATTATTGTTCATATTTCTCTTGCCAGATTTTAAACTCATAGGATCATAGTTCTATATTCTATTAGGACTTCAGAGGCTGAACCCCTCATTTTCAGATGAGGAAACTAGGACCCAGAGGAGTTAGGTGTTTTACCCAAGAGCATACAGGCAGAAAGCATTAAAGATAGGATTTAAACTAAGTCTTCAAATTCCAAAGTTGTTTCATCATTCCGTTGTACAACATTGTCTATTCAGGGTCAAGCATACACACACACACACACACACACACACACACACACATACATACATCTCCTTGGAGAAATGTGTGTGTGTAAATGTATATATATAATCTATAATGCCTAGCACAGTGCTAACACCTATCAATAACTGCTCAATAAACCTTAGTTGATT
This sequence comes from Dromiciops gliroides, assembly GCF_019393635.1. Taxonomy (NCBI): domain Eukaryota; kingdom Metazoa; phylum Chordata; class Mammalia; order Microbiotheria; family Microbiotheriidae; genus Dromiciops; species Dromiciops gliroides. The sequence goes on from NC_057864.1 coordinate 372,053,734, forward strand.
GAGTTAGGTTTCTCTTACATTGCTTTTAATTGGCTTGCTAGAATTAGCATTTTCAAGTGACTGATAATAATCTGTAAATACTTGTGTGATCTTGGGCAGATCATTTCTCCTTCTGTGGGCCTCAGTTTTTTCATCTGTAAAATAGAGATTGCATTAGATTATTTCCAAGGTGGTGGGGTTTTTTTTCCTAGCTCTAAATTCTACCATCCTTCCCTACTATTGAGAGTGAAATTTGAGTATTGTGAACAGTCTTTGGTTCCTAACTAAGATTTATATTCGTTGATACTAAGCAACACCTCGGATGTAAAACAAGTTGTGACTTCTGCTACATAATAAATAGTAACAGCTGTGCAATTAGATAACAAACTATGGTGATAAAAATGAAGTCTAAATTAACTGAAAGAAAAGATATAATGTATTTAGGAGGTGTTACTAAATTCCAGCATGACTGCAAATTTTACACTTCACACAGCTCAAGGAAATGATAAATTTGCCTAGTAAGTAAATACATGTGCAGCCCTTAATATCATCTGTCTGTAGTATCACTTGATTTCTGCCTCCTATTGGAATATATGATTTAGAACAAAAAAAACCCCTCAAAAATCTTGAGTCATGAATACTTGATTGTTTTTCAGATAAATTCTGGTGTGGTTCTGTCCACACCCCCTCCAGAAAGAAATCTGTTACACATACATATACATATACATATGTGTGGTATATACCATATATATTATAGCTTAGTGTATGTTTGTGTGTGTGTGTAATTGCCTACCCCCCCCAATAAGAATTCTTCTGGGTGTGTGTAGGAAATAAGAATATGTGTGTCTATGCATGCTTGTATACACATATTCTATATATGCATATATGAATGTATGTTTATGTGTGTCTATATACACATATTTATAATGTATATGCACATATCTGGGCAGCTAGGTGGATAGAGTGACAAGCTTGGAGTCAGTAAGACTCATCTTCTTGAATTCAAATCTGGCCTCAGACACTTACTAGATAGGTGATTAGCAAGTCACCTAACCCTGTTTGCCTCAGTTTCCTAATATATCAAACGAGCTGGATAAGGAAATGGAAAACTACTCCAGTCTCTTTGCCAAGAAAACCCCATATAGGGTCACAAAGAGTGAAAAATGACTGAAAAATGACTAAACCATAATAATACGTATATATACGCACATATGTATGTCTAATACACATCACAATTTTTATATTTCTCTCATATTTAAAATTATTAAGATTCCTAAGCTACAGTTTTTGTTCTAGAGATGTAACCAGAATGATGCAGAATCTAAATAGTGCTTACTAAATCATCAGTAATCCATTTTCCCTTTAAAATACTGGATTGGTGTCTGTGAAGAGAGGAAAGGTAAAACTTTGTCATTTTCTTTTTTACAGCATCTTAGTAATGCCTGGGAATCTGTGTCTTGTGGGAAGACAGAGGATCAAATGATGGCCTCCGATCAGGGACGGAAATATATAAATGCATTCTCTACTAGGACTCTGGTCATGTGAGACTCTTTCAGACAAGCATTATGGTTTTCAGAACACTTCAGAATGACTTGGGATTTACCAGTCCTCTACATGAAACTCTTCATGAATGGGAGAAGGACATATTTTTGTTGTGGTACAACAGTTGGGAGCAGCACCAAGTGCATCTTTAGTCACTGAGCATATTCTTGTTGGATTTCACCCAACTAAAATAATTTTTTATATAAATGACAGTTTTACCTAAATTGTTAGGTAATAAATTATAATCAGTTATTAAATGTCTTAATGCAGAATTTTTTTAAAAAATTAAATGATTTTTTTTGCCCTGTATTTTTGAAGATCCAGCAGACCAGTATTGTTTTCCTCTGATGACTTGCTTTGGAATTTTGTATAAAGAACAGGTACTCAAACATTTCTTTTTCTAAATCACTAAACAGAATGCATTTATATGAGGCAAATCATTAAAAGCATTACTATTAATGTTAGTTTAATACCAAGGGAAAACTAGTCAAAACTGTAAGCACTCATGATAGCAAAGTTTGAAGTACTCTGATTTTGTTACTGTACTAAACCTTGTTTTGTGTGTTTTGTTTTTGGTTAGCTTGCTTTAAAAATTATTACTGTTTGAAACATAGTTTTATGAAAACAAATTATATTTTTATTCAGTAATTTAATTTTGTAAATGCCAAATGGATAATGTGTTTTGCTGCTATGGACTTTTAGCATATAGACATGCTGCTAGTGTAAAGGAGGCAGTAGAGCTTAATACAGAAAAAAAGCAAACTTGGTTTTAGCTAATTGGCCTTGCCTTAGCATTTCTGACTTTTTATTTTTATTTTTTTATATATACACAACTATTTTCCTTGTAATACATTGGGAATTTTTTTTCTGGGAGATTTTGTGTTGTTTGGGTTTTTGTTGGTTTAAAACGCATGTGTTGCACCTTTTTACTTTGGGAGATCTATGTTGTTCATGTTGTCTGTTCTGTTTCACACAGTAAGTCAATCAACAAAAGTTTGTTAAGCACCTACTATGTGCCAGGCACTGTGCTAAAGGCCAGGGATATAAAAGAAAAAAAGAAAGAAAGAAAACCTCCCCTCTCCCAAGATCCTGTCCTCAAGAAGCTCTCCTTCTAATGGGGAAGACAAGGTGGAAACAAGATAGAGACAGGATTCAACTGGAGATAATCAACTGAGAGAAGGCACTAGGATTAAGGGGGATAGGGAAGGGCTTCTTGTTTAATGTTCAGTTCTTTAATTCAAATTTTACATATCTGATTGGTGACCCCACTGTTTAAAAATGTATGGTTCTGAGTACTGCCATACTTAGCCTTCACAGATCTGCAGCTATAGAGGTAGAACACTGATATTGTTAGCTAAGCCTGACTTTGCTGCCTTAATAACATTTGGTGCAGGCTAATCTGCACTTAATTTTTGATATGACAATGTACTTAACTGCCTTGTAGAATAATAAAGTTGTGTCCCTATTTTATCTTTGATTTTTCTCTCAATTTATTCCTTAGATAATATATATTGTAAGACAACAGAGCTGCTCTATAGTGTTTCCTTTTTAATAGAAGAGGAATTCAAAATGCTTTCTAAACAATTTGATAACCTGTATAACACTTGAGTGAGTTCTATGGAATTCAAGCTTCATCCTCATTTTAGAGAATGAGGCACCAAGGCATAGAGAAGTTAAGTAATAGTTCACAAAAGAAAAATGGCCCAAATCATTGACTATTAGAACTAGAAGGGACATTTGAAATCATTTGACCCAGGCCTCTTATTTTGTGACTCAGGAAACTGTGGTCTAGAGGGTGTAAATGATCTGACCTAGTCCATAGAGGTAAGCTAATAATATAGTCAGACAGGTAATTACATCTGCTGACTGCCAAACCTTTTAAAAAAATCATCACACTTTCTAGCCCAAATTTCTCAATATTCTCATCATCCAAGTTCAATTTAAAGATCATATACCCCATTTTAAATTAAGATTCTCACAGTGGACAAAAATTAATGTCAACCATTTGTCAAAGGGCATTTGTCACAGTTAATTATGATGCACGAAAATTATTATTTAATATACTGCAATTATTCTATCTGATGCAATATTAACAAACTATACGGCTAATAGTATTTTTAAAATATTGTTTGCATCATTAGTACATTTTTCAAATTCCATTTTAGTTTTTCCGCTTTCTGGAATTAAGTAGTTCATGCAATGTTACACATTAGTCAGATAAAATGGAGTCAAAATCAACCATATAACAATTATTTTAAAATATGAGTGACAACTCTGTTGGTACTTAACACCATGCAGAACAGAAATAAACTTATACTTCCTTAGTATGCTTGAAATCTAAATGTTTCTTTACTATGAATACCTAAATTAATCAACAGAAGTACAAGTTCTCATTTCACATAAAAATACAACATATAGATTTTTTGGGGGGGTGAGGCAATTGGGGTTAAGTGACTTGCCCAGGGTCACACAGCTAGTGTCAAGGGTCCAAAGCCGGATCTGAACTCAGGTACTCCTGAATCCAGGGCCAGTGCTCTATCCGCTGCGCCACCTAGCTGTCCCCAACATATAGATTTAAACTTATATGATGCACACACAGGGAATACTGAATATTATCTGGCAAATGTGTATGAAAATTTCACCAGCCCTAATCTAATATCTTTTTTGCTCAACCTAATATCTCTAAAATGGGTACATATGTAGTAAGATTAGTAAAATCAAAATTGTTTACTAGTCACAGATGGTTATCTTCTCTGAATGGTTATTTGCAAGACTGATATGCACATAGGTGAATAATAGGAATGTGAAATTCTGATAGAACTCACATTTATTCCCATGCCTAAAGTTAATTAAGAATACACTGAAATACACTTGGGACAGATAAACATGTCATTCAGCCATTTTTCAGTTGTAACCTTTCGTGTTTGACACTTCATGACCCCATTTGGGATTTTCTTGGCAAAGATACTGGAATAGTTTGCCATTTCCTTCTCCAAGATAAATATGTGCATTATTTTAAAAGACTTCCTAAAAAGAAGCTTCATAGCTTCCTTGGTAATTATACAGTTTTTTGCACTGGAAGAATGCCTTAGAAACCTAGTACAATCCTGTCATTTTAAAGGTAAGTAAATTAAACTCCAAAGATGTCACTCACTCAATGTCTCTGAGCCAATGACACCCATAATTCCTGACTTCTATTCTAGGGCTCTTTTTATCATACTCACCTGTCCAACTATTCCAATAAAAGATAAGCACTAGGACCTGGAACTTGAACTTAATTTTTATCATAACCAAGTAGAAGACATAAGTTTTATTAACAAACATCAGTCAAAGATCTGAGATGGAGTTTTTGCACAAATAAAAACAATCCAGTTAAAATTAGAAGGAAAACAGTTAAGCCAGCAAATTCTTTTATAGCAAATTTCTCTGATAAAGGTCTAACATTTAAGATGTATAAAGAACCAATTGAAATTTTAAGAACAAGACTCATTTCCCAACAGATAAAGGGCCCATATATTAATAGGCAGTTTTAAAGGGAAGAAATACAATCTTAATAACAATAAGAAAAATGTTCCAAATCATTAATAATTAGACAAATTTAAATTAAAGCAATTTTAGGTTTTGCTGCATACCCATTAGAATGAAAAAGAGGACAAAAAAGACAATTGACAAATGTGGGAGGGGATGCAGGAAAAACAAAGACACTAATGTACTATTGGTAGAGCTATCAATTGGTCCAGCCATTCTGGAAAGAAATTTGGAATTAGGTCTCAAATTAACTAAACTGTGCATACCATTTGACTCAGTGATAATAGTACTTGAAATAAAGAAAGAGGAAAAAGACTCATATATAAATCTTTAATGTAGATTGGCTGGATTTTTTTGGTTTGTCTTTTGGTTATGGCAAAGAACAGAAACTATAGGGGTCCTCATCAGTTGGGAAATGGTTGAAAAAATTAAACTATGAATAGAGTATGAATTTAGTAGAATATCATTATGCTGCAAGGAATAACAAAAGGAACACCTTCAGAAAAAACTGAGAAGACTTGTATGAACTGATGTGGAGTGAATTGAGTAGAACCAGGAGAACAGTTTCTATAATAACAACATTGTAAAAACAACCTTGAAAAGACTCTGTCGATGAAATGACCAACCACAATTGCTGAAAACAAATGATGAAGCACATTACTTAGAGAGGTGATGAATTCAAGGTGCAGATTGAAACATTGGCCATTTGGGACATGGTCAACATAGGGATTTGTTTTTCTTCATTGTGCATATTTATTACAAGGGTTTTTTTTCCCTCTCCTTTTTTATTTCTAATGCTAGAGTGGGAGGAAGAGGGAGAATAGGGATAAGGTAGACAAACCAGAAAATGAAAAGATAGAAAAGAGGGTTATTCAAGCATTAAAAAAAAAAAAAGATAGGGGCAGCTAGGTGGTACAGTGGATAGAGCACTGGCCCTGAAGTCAGGAGGACCTGAGTTCAAATCCGGCCTCAGACACTTGACAGTTACTAGTCGTGTGACCCTGGGCTAGTCACTTAACCCCAATTGCCTCACCAAAAAAAAAATACAGAAGATAAAAGGCAGATCAAAAGGAATAATAGACAAGCAGGACAGCTTTGAAAGTTACATGTTGAGTTGATTAAATATTTTAAAATAAATGTTTATTGTACATACTGGAGATTCTGAGTTCCATGTATAATTCTTTTTTCCCCTGTTCTACTAGGTATATGGAAATGTCCATTTTATTTGGTTAAATTCACAATAAAATATCAAAATTTTAAAAATGAAAAGTCAGGATGATATTGATTTTGACTATTATTTGCATAGACCATATGAACCTATATCTCTGTAAAATGTTGCCAATACCTAGAAATAGAAGGTGGGGAGGGAGGCATCCCTTCTGCATCAATCAGTATAGAAGCAAATGTCACTGGGAATCATCAGTGTTTACTAAGAGAACCAAAGGAAAATTTCCAGAGCCTTGGGTATATACTCCATGGAAGGTTTATGGACTCACATTGACAAGAAATCCAGAATGAGATCATGTAGAAGGTTTGTGATATCCCCAGTAATGGAGGGATTCTCATCATTAATGAAATCACAAATTCACCACATCACCATAGTATGCACATCCATTATCCAAAAGAACTAAATTAAACTTGATTTTGAATATGACCTTCCCTAAATTAATACTTCCAAAAATATAGTTCTTTAGCAAACATTCATATAAAACAGGAAAGATACATATCTTTTTTTTCTCTTCAGTCCTCAATTAAGAAAAATACATATTAGTTTTAATGTGATTTGCATACCTCTTTGCACATGTATCTATCACAGAGCCTAGCTCTTGGGAGTTTATCCTGTATTTATTATTCACCTTTCAATCTTTGTTTGCATACAATTGGAGAAGCAGATTGGGGAAGTCAGTTTATTGAATTAGAGAGCTAATTCAATTAGAGAAATAATGAATTAAAGGAATGAAGTCTTAGTTGTTGTTTTTTTACAGGTGCAAATAACAGTGCTGAAAAGGAAGAAAAGTGAGAGACAAATTATATACTGTATAACTTAGAAAATCTTCTCAAGTGTTTTATTACCAGGTAATAAGAATCATTTCTAGTGAGCACATGCTATTGTTTGAATGCAAATGCTAAATAAGTATTTAAAAGCATTTGCCTATCTTTATTCTTAAATAGGCAAAGTATTTGTCTTATTGACACTATTAATTTGCTTAGCAAACCCTCTTACATAGTGATAGTGTAAAATTTGACTTCTACTGACTTGGTCTAAATTATTGTAAATTTTGGCTTACTGTCGTCAATTAATTGGGCTTTAAATTTTGTACTTTTTTCTCTCACTGTAAAACAGGTGTATCACTTCCCACAAACTAATTTGAAAATCTTATAATCTTCTATACAAGAAAACTTTACCTTATTTCCCAGTATGCAAATCTTTTGTTCAAGATTTATGACTTTGAGGGAAGCATTAGTATCTTTAAAATACTGGGATATTTATGAATGAATTAAAAGTCCTCCTGCAAAGAAAGTCTAACTTTTAATCATATAGTTTTTAGTGAAGAAAACAGTTTGCAAAAACAAAAAACAAACAAAAAAAGCAAGCAAATAACAACCCCCAAAACCCTTAGCCACTTCATAAACCTTGAAGGACCTAACCCTATAAATAAGGAATTGTTTTCATTGTAGTTGTCATCATCTCAGTTTAACCTTAACCTGGCATTGGAGTGTTGATGATAATGTGAGCTGTTATTGTAGTTCTTTGTTCTATTGTTTTCTTTGTTTTTAACTGTATCTCAACACTCTTTAGAAGTCCCAGTGCACCTAAGGTGATTTTTCCCTTCCATGTCAAGGAAGCCAGTACTAAGGATGATTGCTGGAATAGGGGTTGGATCAGAATTTAGGTAAGAATAGCCCTGATTCAGACCATAAATATAGTTATTTTATTATTGTCTCCTCCATTAAAAGGGAGGCTCTGGAGAACAAGAACTCTCCATTTGCCTGTCTTTGTATTCTTAGCACTTAGTACTGGGTCAGGAGTATTCCAGGTGCTTAGTAAATGCTTGTTGACCTTGTATCCTTGTTCTTCCTCATTTCAAACCCTGATATTCCAGAAATTTATGTAAAATAACATATATGATATTTTCAACAAAGGCAGATGTGCATTTAGAAATTATACACACACGGGGCAACTAGGTAGCGCAGTGGATAGAGTACCGGCCCTGGAGTCAGGAGTACCTGAGTTCAAATCCGGCCTCAGACACTTAACACTTACTAGCTGTGTGACCCTGGGCAAGTCACAACCCCAATTGCCTCACTAAAAAAAAAAATTATACACACATATATATATTTTATATATACATACATACATATATATTATATATGTAAATGTTTTTTTTCCTTACCAGATCTGTGATTTCATCAGTACAAGGGAACTCAGGGGAGGAATTTCTTCTACCAATGCAGATGGACATTCTATCTGCAATTTCCTTTTCCCCATGGAGTACCAAAAGGTTAAGAGACTTGCTCAGGATCTAACAGCTAGACTTTATATGTGGGGGTGGGAGGATTTGAACCCAACAGTAAGGCCAGCTCTCAGGCCACTATGTCATCCTGCCTTTCTATATTCTGCCTCAGTAGAATTTAATAAAGATAAACTGAGGTGGAGAATTTTGAACTTTATCAGTTTATTATCAGGGTGCAAACCTGTTAATAAAGTGGGTCAAATGGCTGCTTCCATTAGACCAATGAACCAGAAGATGAGGCACAGCTCCTTTTTAGAAGCATAGAACTAAGAATAGAATTGGGTAGGTTAGGAAAATAATGCAATTGGTTACAGGGCTGGCAGCATCATGGGGGTGAAAACAATACAATTGGTTGGAAATTGGGAATGAGGGGCTAGCAACAACTCCCTCCTTGCCTCCTGTGACTAACACGTTCATTGTTTGAGTCTACCTACAAGGTTGGAGATAGTAGACCAGACTTCTTTGGATAACAAACCAGACATCAGTGAAGGATAGCTTTGTGTGGTATAAAGATACTAGACCAGGTTCTCTGGTGTCCACCTACATCCTTCAGGGATCACAGGTTTCTTTGAGACAAGAATAGAACAGTGATTAGCAAGAGAATTGAACTTCTAAACTCAGCTCATAGCCAAAGAGACAAAGATATGCAATGAATACAAAATGGGGCAATAATGTAGAATAGGATCAATTATACAATGATACAGAATCAATTTAATTTCTTCAATTTTCATAGCTAAAAAAGGCAATCAATTAACAAAGAATCATTAATGCTAAGTGCTAATCATTCTTATTTATAATTATATTTGAATACTTCAAGGATCCATTATTTCATTGCTCTAGGTTTACTTTCCATTGGTGGCAATTTCAACCCTGATGGACCTTACCAGACCATTTTTGTACTTATGACCTTTGCTGTACTAAGACATACAATGAAGTTTAGGGGAGAAGTTATTTATTTTTTGTTTTACTAAATCTTTGCTACCAATTAGTTTTCTTGTTATCTAGCTTGTTCACTGGCTTTGTTCGCCTAGTAGAAGACACACTTCTTTCTCAAAGGTACACAATGCATGAGGAAATCTTTTCATCTCTCTAGTGTCCAAACCCTTGAACTCAAGAATTCTTGAATTTGGGATTTATCCCTAAGACCACTCCCAAAGCTGGGACTCCCTTCTCTGGCCCAGAAGAGAAATATCTGCTTTTGCTATGTGACTTTGCAAGAAACTGCTCTGCCCTAGTTCCTACCAGCTTTTGACCTAGGAAAATCCCCCTTCAGGTTTCTAATTTCCTATTTGTGCCTAGAATTGGAAACAGAAAAGCAAAAAATGGCATGCACTTTGAAGTTTAGGAACTCCCCTTTCAGCCTGCCTGGGGAATCACATACAGATTGCCATGTGCTTTTGCCAAAAGTCCATATTACCTGCTACTTGGAGAAGAAAACCACATGGTCACGTTTCTTCTCATCCTAAGTGCCAGTACATGTCTACCTTTGCTATGTGCTTCTGGCACAAGTCACGGCAACTACTCATGGTGAAGATGGGGGAAGAAAGAAAACCCCTCCTTCCTCTTACTGCCTTCCAGAAAAAGGCATAAGGAAAAAAGGTGAAGAGACAGCCCAGAATATTAAGAGAAAAGGATGATAGTATGTATCCTAAAGCCATGATGGCTCTTTGTAATTACTACTTCTTTTTCTATATGCTCACTAATACTAAACTCTGTTTATCTCTTCCAGAATTTTCCTAGGAAATGGAATGGTCACTCATTTATGCCCTTTTAGGCTCTATTCTTTTTCTTTTTTTCTTTTAAATTTAGACATTTGCCACAGGATGATAGGTCCTTAAGACCAAAGATTTCAAGCTGGAAGCAGCCTCAGAAGCTGTCTAATTGAACACCCTCATTTCAATGAAGAAATTGAGGATCACAGAAAGTAAGTGATTTGCTAAAGGTCAGTGGATTATGAATGAGTAGCAGAACCAGGTTCTCTGGTTTAAAATCCAGAAGCTTTTTCACTGAATTATATTATCACCTAATCCTGTAGTTTTTCCTCCCATTTTTCTTGATCTTTCAGATATCACTAACAGTGGCTCAATAATCACAGGTACCAGTTCTTTTGCTAAGGATGTAGTTCATCTGTGCCCCGTGTCTTCATCGAGATTGTTTGTTGCTCTCTTATATTCTTATTTTCCTTGAGTATCAATGTTCTGTTAGCCATTTTCATATTCTTATTTCCAGTCCCAAGGTCATTTATCCTTGGCAGAGAAAACAGAAAGCAAATGAGAACTGAATAACCCTTCCTAGACTTTTTTCTCAATTCCAATTGCCCCACTTACCCCCAAGCAGTGGGGTGGGGGCAGGGGTATTTGATTTCTAGTTTAATCTTCCCTCCCCCCAACCTTAGCTTAAAAACAAAATAAAGCTTTTCTTACCAATTTTAGTCCCATCTCATCTTTAGCTCTCCTGACACTATTTTAGAGAATGGTGCCATGTTCTTATATTCATCCTCTGTTAATTGCCCTCCCTTCCATTTTCTGCACATATCTTTTGAAATTCTAAGTTGGTTGTTTCCTATAAATGCATGTGAGTCACAGGATATGTACCACTTTCCCCCTCCTTATTGGGATGGTTTTCATCTGTGTTTTCAGAATCTTATTCTTCAGAATTTCCCATTCTTCTTGGAGTGATTTTCCCTATAACTTTAATCGATGGAATCCTATCAATCCTTTCTCTGAAACTTTTGAATAAATAAATCAGTCAACCAATCAACAAGCATGTGTTGAGTATAAACTATGCCAAGCACTGTGTCAAGGCCATTTTAACTATATTTGTAAGATACCTATCAGGCAAATAAATTCTTACCACCCATTAGTTCATCATCCCTCTATTTTAAATTGTGTTCCAAAATTTCCATCCATTCTTAATCACCATCTGATTAGACAGCTGTTTACTTAACAAATCAAAATCACCACCTTATCAGCCAGCTATTTTCTTATCAAATCAATTTTTCTCCACTGCACCCATTGGCTTCAATGGACAATATTGTGAAAATACAAATGATAGTCTTCAGTTTCTGGCCAAAACTCCACAATCTTTAGTAATATTATTTAAGTTCCTTCTGGCAGTATCATTGTGCTCCCAGAAGTAGATAGTTGTCAAAAATTTGGATGAATCTTGGAAAATCCTCTGGTATACCTTGGGTAAATGCCCCAAGAAGACAACAGATCTCTCTATTGTTGTTTTCAAACTGATATATAATTGATTCATTGCATTGTAAAAGAGTCACTAACCCCCTACTCTTCTTTTAATCCTTTGACCTATAATGGGTAATTTCTCACCTGAAATGGTTGTTCTTTGTCATTTCCTGGATGATAAGTGATTGCTTTTTCCAAATTTCCAGCTCTCTTCTCCTCAGGAAGAGTCTCAAATTTGATGTTTATCTCCAAGTGTTTGGTTGTCCTAGTTGTCCTAGTCTTTCCCTTCTTCCTCTATGTGACATCCTTTCACTCTCCAATCTCCTGATAAGCATTATGTTCTCCTCTGTCACTTCATATCTTTCTTGTTCTCCCATTGAAACTCACTGCTATGTTTTGTTGTTTTTGTAAGGAACATTTAATTATCCCTGATAACCTGGAGTATAGAGATGTATTTCTTGAGTTCCTTCTGTTTTTCTTCTTGTTGGAGAGGGGACCAGCCTATGATGGGAAGATAGCAATCATTTGACTGTAGCAAAAATACAAATATAGAACACTCAAAGCAAGTTACTGAATAATTTTTCCTCTCTCCATACTGATTGAGATGCTCAGCCTTAAAAAAATACTTGGGAATGCTTGCCCCTTGCCTCCATAAGAACTTTTATAGCCTTTTACCATCACTTTTTAAACAATTTCACAGCCATACCTGAATTCTTTTCCCTTTTAAATAATCTTTCCTCCTGATCATTTCACCAAGTTTTTGCTTGCTAATTTTATTTACCAATTTATTATACTACTTTTTCTTGCAAACCTTGGCTTGTCATTTACCTTATAATTTTCTTTCTCCTTTGGTCCTTCTCTTCAGGTCTTTACTTCTTTTGGGGTTTTTTTTTTGGCAGGGCAATGAGGGTTAAGTGACTTGCCCAGGGTCACACAGCTAGTAAGTATCAATCATCTGAGGCTGGATTTGAACTCAGGTCCTCTTGAATCCAGGGCCGGTGCTTTATCCACTGAGCTACCTAGCTGCCCCTAGGTCCTTACTTCTTAATCCAACTCCTCCTGAAACTTTTTTTTTTTTCACAAAAGCTAGAAGTTGGGGCAGGTAGGTGGCACAGTGGATAAAGCACGGCCCTGGATTCAGGAGTACCTGAGTTCAAATCCAGCCTCAGATACTTGACACTAGCTGTGTGACCCTGGGCAAGTCACTTAACCCTCATTGCCCTGCAAAACAAACCAACAAACCAACAAAAAACAAAAAACAAACAAAAAACAAAACAAAAGCTAGAAGTAGAACCTGGAAAAAGAAATCCTTATTCAAATTTTCCTCCATTTCTCTCAAATTATTGAAATTTCTCCTCTTTAAATTAAATTTCTAGCCTTCTTTACATGTCAGATGATTCCAAATTATCTTCAAAATTCCCTCCTCCTTTTTATTCAACTTAAATCTTTCTTCTCCAACTTCTCCTCAATCAGACTAAGTCTAGAAAATTTAGACTTAATTTTTTTTGCAGGCCAATGAGGGTTAAGTGATTTGCCCAGGGTCACACAGCTAGTAAGTGTCAAGTGTCTGAAACTGGATTTGAACTCAGGTCCTCCTTTATCCAGGGCTTGTGCTTTATCTACTGCACAACCTAACTGCCCCATAGTCTTCAGTCTTGTACCTTCAGAAGGCCATCATAGAACTAATGGTTGAAAGTTATAGGGAGACAGATTTTTGCTCAATATTAGGAAGAATTTCCTACTAATTGTAACTGTACATTTGTGAAATGAGCTGTCTTCCTTGGGAGATGATTTATCCATCACTAGAATTGTTTAAGCAGAAGTTAGAGAACCAGTTGTCAGGAAAGACATAAAGAGAATTCATGTTTTAGCTATGAATTCAACTAGATGATTTATAATGTCTCTTTCGACTCAGGAATTCTATAAATCTGTTATTTATTTCTTAAACAGTACCATTCAATGAACTTCTTTGGGTTTTCTTTTAATAATTCAAAAGCAAGAATGAGCGATAGAATTTTACCTGTATGGATGTAGCCTTATCATGAATTAAATAGTTTATAACTTATAATAATATCTTGGTTTAGAACTTGCAAAGTGCCTTCATATAAATTATATTTTTTAGATCTATAAAGAGTACCGATTTAGATTCAAAGGATAAAAATGAGATAATATTCATAAAGCACTTTGCAAAGTTGAAAGTGATATGTAAGTTCTAGTTATTAGTTGCTAGAGGATCTAAGCTCTTCAGCAAGTCATTTAACCGCCTTGGGCCTCACTTTCCTTATATATAAAATAAAAGGGTTGGATTAAGTGGCTTCTGCGATCCCTTACAGCTCCAAATAATGATATTATGATAACATGACTGAGAATAGCTAGTATTGATATAGCTCTTTAAGGTTTTCAAAGCCCTGTACAAATATTGTCTCATTTTATTTTGAAAACAACCCTAGAATATAGGTGCTATTTTTGAGGCTAAAAAAGGATAAATAATATGTCTAGGGTCATATACAAGTGAGTTTCTAAGGCTATATTTGAACTCAGGTCTTCCTGACTCCAGATACAGTGTTTTATTTTATTTTATTTATGTTTTTGCTGAGGAATTGGGGTTAAGTGAGTTGCCCAGGGTCACACAGCTAGTAAGTGTATAAGGTGATTATTTGTATATATTTCTGATCACCTGTTTCTTTTTTCATTGTATTTTAATTTTTTCTATCACAAATCCATTAAAAAGCACCTCTGAACTTGGGTTCCTGTGGCATCTCACAGAGATGGCGATGTGGAATTTGGACCTAATAATCAGTGTGGTGAAGAGTACAGAGTCAGTTAGCTCAGAGCTTTGAGCTAGTAACTAAGATATTTAGAAAATTTAAAGAAAGAGGAAATAAGACAACACAATAGTTCCCCTTTGGGACAGATTGAGTCGTTGATTCAGGTACCCAGGGGACAGTCGAGGTTTTTTTGGCAAAGCCCCTGATCATCTTTCCCATAATCCTCCAATGTCAAATAAATTCTTAACTAAAATCCTTACAAGTTGGTAAAAAGCCATTCTAGGCCACAGAGCAAAGACCTAAGACTTCTTCCCAGATTTACCTTTGTGAAATAGAGATGTTTCCATGTTCAGAGTTTTGATTCTTACAAATCTTTGTCTTTAGCCCTGACCTCTCTTCTGAGCTCCAATCTTGTATTTTCAACTTGGACAAGTTCACTGGGGTGTTCTATGATTCTCTCAAAGTCAGAATGTCCAAAATTGAAACCATTCCTTAACTTTCCTTAAAAAACTGGTTTCTGTCTCTGAATTTCTGCTCATGGTGCCACCATCTTCCCCATAAGCCAGGCTAGAAACTTCTCAATCATTGAAAATGTTTAAAATGTATATAAAATGCAATTATCTTTAAGCTTCAGGAGCAGAGAGCTACACTAAGACTTTTGGAACACCATGTACAGTAGTTTGCTTTACACTTATTACACAGCAGCTCTATTAGTAGATACTACAGATATTAGAATCCATATTTGATAGATATGGAAGCTAAATAAGGCCCAGAGAGATTAATGACTTTTCTGTGACCAAACTTCTTGTAACTGTCATGAGCTGGATTTGAACTCAAGTTTCTGCTGGTCCTAAGTGGAAAACTTTTAAACAAAATTTATTGACGTTTTCTGGTTTTACGCCATAATCATTTCCCAATGTGTAATTTAAAATTCTAAATGTGGACTCTAATCTGTCCCCCCAGTTTTGGGGGGAAACTGACTAAAATCACTGTTAAACGAGTTTAGGTCTTTTAAGGGTTTATTGAAAGATAGTAAAAGAAAGAGAAAGATTGAGAACAGATTTCTTATAGCCTGAAATCCTTGCCTTCCTAAAGTCCCCTGTGAAGTCCTTCCACCACGCTGATCTCTGTAGCCAAAAGAGCAAGAAAACTCTCCCCAGTGTCTGCTTCCTGATTCATGTTCCCCTCCCAGAAACGGGAGGTTCTTCAAGCTGATTGGCTGGTGTCATTCAAATTCATTGGTTCACTGGACCCGAAGGTGGTCTTGATGTAAAGTTCAAAGTTCAGCCAGATGTGCTTACAATCTAGTAATCTCCAGGTGGGCCCCTGAGTAGCTGCTAAATCTCATCTATCACATTCCATCATCTTGACACACCAATATGCCCCCAAATTATACCCACATACCCATGAACATTCCCTATGCCCATAAACTCTCTATTGTAAGAAAGAAAAACATTAAACCCCTCAATTGTTTCCTCCTGCCTACAGATTAAGGTTCATACATCCCAACTTTGAAGAGTCTTTTCCGCTCAAACTATCCTTTCAGCATTCTCTTCTATATTACTGATTATAGAACTTCTCTGTTCCATTTATACAATAGCAATAAAATTGTAAAAAAAAAAAGTTTTAAAAATCTTAAGGCCTCTAATCAACACAATAATCAACAATGATTCAAAAAAGATATATTACAAATCATGCTATCCACCTCACAACAGAGAAGTGAGAAACTCAGGCCGAAGAATGAGACAGTTTTTAGACATGGCCAAGACTCATTTTACTTGGCTATGCACATATATTATGTTTTCTTTTTCTTTTTTCAGAAGTGGGTGGAGGTGTGTGGAGAAAATAAATTTTTTGTTAATTAAAAAATTTAATTTAAAAAATCAAACTCTTTTCCAGCCAAATTGGTTTGTTCCTCAAACTATGTTCTCATTTCCTTGCCTCTCTCTTTATTAGTTTTTTTCCTGCTCCCCCTATAAATACCTTCTTTCTTATTCTCAATGAATCTTGATCATAAAGGTCCTTCAATGAGTTAAAATCTCATCTATCCTTAGCTTTGTCTTTAACTTAAAAAACCTTCACTAGACCTTACCATCCCCTCAAGGTACTGCCCTTCATCTTACCTCCCCTTTTTGGCCAACTCCTAGAAAAAGTTGTGTGCTCTTTGCTTCTTCTATATCTACTCTGACTCTTCTTAGCCCCTTGAAATTTGGCTTCCCATCTCATCATTCAACTGAAACCGCTCTCTCCAAAGTTACCAATGCCCTATTAATCACTAAATCTGATGGTATTTACTTAGTCTTCAGCCTTCTGCACCTCTCTGTCCTATTTGACTGATGACTATGGGAGCAGCTAGGAGATACAGTGGATAAAGCACCAGCCCTGGATTCAGGAAGACCTGAGTTCAAATTTGGCCTCAGACACTTGACACTTACTAGCTGTGTGGGCAAGTCACTTAACCCTCATTGTCCCATAAAAAAAAAAAATCTAAGATACTGATGACCAACCTCTTCTATGGGATACTTTCCAGCTCTCTTGGTCTCTACCTACTTGTCTGAAAATTCTTCATTTTCTTTAGTTTTATTTACTGGATTATCATCAATATCAACAATATGTAACTGAGATTATACCACAAGGTTCTGTTCTGGGCCTTTTTCATTCTCCATGCACTCCCTCTTGAACTCATTGGTGTCCATGAATATAAGTACCATCTTAATGAACATGGCTCATAGATCTATATGTTTAGATCCATCTCCCTCTTGAGCTCCAGTCCCATAAATCAACTACTTATTGTACATTTTGAATTGGATGTTCAAAAGACATATCAAACTCAAAATATTCAAAATAGAATTTATTATTCTTTCCCACAAACCTTCACATTTACTAAACTTCCTAATTTTTGTAGAAGATACCACAATTCTCCAGTCTCTCAGGTTTATAACCTCCATGTTATCTTCAAATGAGGACTCAGTCATCTCACTTATCAAGTCAGTTCCCAAACCTTGTTTCTATTTACACAACATTTTTCACATTCATCTTCTTTTCCAAACTCGTACCACTGCAGTTTAGATCGTCGTTCCCTTTTGGCTAGATTGTTTCAATGACTTCCTACTACTTTCCCTACCTGAAGTCTTTCCCCGTTGCAAACCCTCTTCCACACAGTTAACAAAGCAATTTTCTTTAAATGCAGATATGATCATGTTTATTGGTCGGTTGTTGTCCTTCATTTTCAAAGAGGACCAAAATAACACCACTATGTTGGAGTCAAGGTATAGTGTGTTTGATTGTGGCTGATCATACAAATATGAGCTGCAAGGCCCCACTATATGTTGGGTACAAATATTCCACATGAACATTTGGAATTCTTCAAAACTGATCATGTTACTACCATACTCAATGAATTTCAGTAGCTCCCTAGGGCCTTTAGGATAAAATAAACTCTATCAATTCTTTTGTTGGGGAGGTAGCACAGTGCAGTGGAAAGGCTCAAGATATGGAGTCAGAAGACATATTTAAATTCCAGTTCTGCCACTTACTACCTGGATCACCTTGGCCAAATTGCCTCTCGGCCTCGATTGCTTTGTTTATACAATGAAGAGATTGGACTAGATGATTTTTAAGGTACCTTAACATCTGAGTCTATGAGCCTATGTTTCTTTTTTTTAATACCCCTTAAGAACCTGGACCCAACCTATCTTTTCAGCCTTAGTACACCTTATTCCCCTTCTTGCATTCTACAAGCCATTCCAGCTGGCTTTCTCATACACATAGCACTCCATCTCCTGTATACATGCCTTTGCATTGGCCAACCACTCATTCCTGGAATGTGCTTCCTCACCAATTTTGTTTCAAAGAATTCCTCAGTTTCTTCAAGACTCAGATCAAACCATCACCTGCCAACTGCTAGTGCTCATTCTCTCTAATTACCTTGTATTTAACTACCTTATAAGTATTTTGCATTTATTCTCTATATATTTATCTGAATGTAAATGTATTTAATATATGCATAATTTGTATTTATTTCACATACACAGTGATATTTATACATGTGTGCATATACATACATTCACACATATATGTCTGTTGTCCCCCTCAATAGACTATAATCCTCTTCTGGGTAGGGATTGCTTTTTTCCTTTTAAGCCTGTCAACAAGCATTTATTGAGGCTTGCTCTGTGTTAGGCATTTTGCCAAGTTCTGGGAAAAGAAAGGAAGAAGAAACAAACAAACAAAGAAAAAGAAAGAAAAGAAAAGAAAAGAAAGAAAGGAAGAAAGAAAAGAGGAAAGAAGAGGAAAAAAAACAATTCTTGCTTTCTAGGAGTTTACATTTTAATTCAGGAAGACAATATGCAAATAACTATACATACAAGATACAGTCAGTTCTCATTATTCACTGTAGTTATGTTCTATAAAGTCAGTATAGTAGGTTTATAAGTAATCAGTATAAAGTAGCAATAGCAGAAAGTAAGATTACAAACAGGAACCTAGCAGTCACCTACAGACCATCCCAAAGATCAGAGGAGCATAGGTTATAAATTGTATCATATATTAACCAAAAGTCACATCCTGTTAATATGTGCAGAATCAGGGGTTCATCCTTGCTTGAGTGTTTCCAACTTTACTTCAAGATTATGTAAGTGACTCATCTCCTCCGCATCCTTTTCTTCATGCTTCACCTCCAAATTCTCTGTCCCTACACCTGCCTCTGTACTCTACCCCTGCCTTTGCTGCTTGTCTCTATGTCATTTGCCTTTACATTATCTTTGCCTTATTAAAATATGATGGTGGGGGCAGCTAGGTGACGCAGTGGATTAAGCACCGACCCTGGATTCAGGAGTACCTGAGTTCAAATCCGGCCTCAGACACTTGACACTTACTAGCTGTGTGACCCTGAGCAAGTCACTTAACCCCCATTGCCCTGCAAAAAAAAAAAAATGATGGTAACCTTACTTCCTGCTGCTACTGTGATCTTTCCCACTAAGTATCCAAAGAACTAGGTATGCATGCCCCGTTTCATAAATTCATAAATTAATTATCAATTCAAACACCTTTTGATTGACAGAATAAAAGCTCCTTGAGGGCAAGAACAGTTTCATTTTTTTGTAAAGCATCCTCATTGCCCTGAAAAGACTGCTTAGGTAATAATGGAGATGATGACTAGACTTGGGCTTCTTTTGGTATATGGAATTCTTAGATGAGGATATTTCCCTCACCAGTGCAGGTCAATACCTTCTCTGAAACCTAAAGTCTTTTTTTTCCTCTTAAATGTATTATTTAGTTATTTTTAACATTAATTTAAATTTTTTTCTGAGTCTGAATTCTCTCTTTCCCTCCCTGCCCTCCCCCACCCATTGAGAAGGCAAGAAATGTGATACCAATTATAGATGTGAAAACAGACAAAGCATATTACCATACTATCCATGCTGCAGGGAAAAAATGTGAGAAAAATAGAGAAAGTGAAAAAAAATATATGCTTCAATCTGCATTCAGAATCCCATCAGTTCTTTCCCTGAAGGTGGATAGCATTTTTTATCATAAGTTCTTGGGAATTGTCTTAGATCATTGTATTAACCAGAAAAGCCAAGTCATTTACAGTTAATGATCATACAATATTGCCATTATTGTGTACAATGTTCTCCTGGTTCTGCTCATTTTACTTTGCATCAGTTCATATAAGTCTTCCCAGATTTTTTGAAACCATTATGCTGCTTTGTAATATAGTTTGAGATATGGTAGTGTTAGGCCACCCCTTTTCACATTTTCCCCCATTAATTCCCTTGATATTTTTAATGTTTTGTTCTTCCAGATGAATTTCATTATTATTTTTCCTACTTCTATAAAATAATTCTTTGGTAGATTGATCAGTATGGCATGGCACTGAATAAGCAAATTAACTTAGATAGAATTGTAATTTTATTATATTGGCTTAGCCTACCCATAAGCAATTAAAATTTCTCCAATTGTTTTGTGTAAAAAATGTTTTGTCATTTTTTTTCATATAGTTCCTGGGTTTGATTTGATGGGCAGACTCCCAGGTATTTTATATTGTCTGCAATTATTTTAAATGGGATTTCTCTTTCTATCATGTTCTGCTGAATTTTGTTGGCAAAACATAGAAAAATTGATGATTTAAGTGGGTTTATTTTTTCTATTCTGCAATTTGATAAAGTAGTTAATTATTTCAACTAATTTTTAGTTGACTCTCTAGTATTCTCTAAACATACCATCATATCATCTTCATAAAATAATAGTTTTGTTGCTTCATTGCCTGTTTTAATTCCATTAATTTCTTTTTTTTGGTCATTATTGCTGTAACTAGCATTTCCAGTTCAATATTGAATAATAGTGGTGCTAATGAGCTTCCTTGCTTTATTCCTGATCTTACTGGGAAGGTTTCTAGCTTATTCCCATTAAAGATAATGTGTGCTGATGGTTTTAGATAGATATTACTTATCATTTTAAGGAAAACATCATTTGTTCCTATGCTTTCCAGTGTTCTTAAAAGGAATGAGTGTTGTATTTTGTCAAAGGTTTTTCCTGAATCTAGTGAAATAATCATATGATTTTTGTTGTTTTTGTTTCTGATATGGTTGATTATGCCGATCATTTTCCTAATATTGAACCAGCCCTGCATTCCTGGTATGAATTCCAGCGTTTTAGTATATAATTTTTGTGTTATACTGCTATAATCTCTTTGCTAGTATTTCATTTAAAATTTTTGCATCACTTTCTTTAGGGAAATTGGTTTATAGTTTTCTTTCTATGTTTTTGTTCTCCATGGTTTAGGTACCAGCACCAAATTTGTGTCATAAATAGAATTTGGTAGGACTCCTTCAATGCTTCTTTATCCAAATAGTTCATATAATATTGGAATTAATTGTTCGTTAAATGTTTGGTAGAATTCACTTGTGACTCCACTTGGTCCTTAGGATTTTTTCTTAGGGAGCTCATTGATGTTCAATTACTTTTTTTTTTAAGATAGAGTTATGAGGGCAGCTAGGTTGTGTAGTGGATAAAACACTGGCCCTGGATTCAGGAGGACCTGAGTTCAAATTCAGCCTCAGACACTTGACACTTACTAGCTGTGTGACACTATGCAAGTAACTTAACCTTCATTACCCTGTTCCCCCCCCCACCCCCAAATAGAGTTATTTAAATACTGTATTTTCTCTTCTGTTAATCTGGGCAGTTTGTATTTTTGTAAATATTCATCCATTTCCCTCAGATTGTCAGATTTATTGGCATATAATTGGGTAAAGTAGCTCCTAATAATGTCTTATTTTCCTTTTTGTTGGTGGGGTATTTACCTATTTCAGTTTTGGTACTAGTAATTTGATTTTCTTCTTTTCTAAAATCAAATTAATGAATGATTTATCTATTTTATTGTCCCCCCCAAAACCAACTTCCAGTTTTAGTAATTCAATTTTTTAACTTTTAATTTTATTAATCTCTCCTTTGATTTCTAGGATTTCCATTTTGTTGTTTAATTGGAGATTTTTAATTTGTTCTTTGTCTAAGTTTTTTTTTTTAGTTACAGGCCTGATTCACTGATCCACTCTTTCTCTTTTTTATTGATGTATGTGCTTAGAGATAGAATTTTCCCCTAAATACTATATTCCACAAATTTTGGAGTATTTTCTCATTGTTGTCATTCTCTTTAATGAAATTATTAATTATTTGTGTGATTTTTCTCTGACTCACTCTTTCTTTATGATTCAATTATTAATTTTCCATTAATTTTCCATATGTTTCCATGGCCTTTTATTAAATGAAAAAATTTATTACATTGCTCTCTGAAAAGGTCAATTTAATATTTCTGCCTTTCTGAATTTGGTTGTGAGGTTTTTATGTCCCAATACATAATCACTTTTTGATGAATGTGTCATTTAAAGCTGAGGAAAAAGGCATGCTCTTTTCTATTTCCATCCAATTTTCTCCAAAGGTCTATTATATGTAACTTTTCTAAACTTTTATTCCTCTCCTGAACTTTTTTCTTGTTTATTTTTTGTTTAGATTTATCTAGTTCTGAGAGTGGAAAGTTGAGGTCCTTCACTTAGTACAGTTTTACTGTCAATTTTTTTTCTGTAACTCACTTAACTTTTCTTTTAAGAATTTGGACGTTATACCATTTAGTGTATATATGTTTAATATTGATATTACTTCATTGTCTATGGTATTTTTTTTTAGCAAGATGTAATTTCCCTGCTTATTTCTTTTAATTAGATCTAGTTTTGCTTTTGGTTTGTCTTAGATATGTTCGCTACTGCTGCTTCCCCTCCCCATCCCCCAGCTAAAGCATAATGGAATCTGCTCCAGCTCCTTATTTTTACTTTTTATGGGTCTCTTCATCTCAAGTGTGTTTCTTAAACAGCACATTGTTAGATTCTGGTTTCTAATCCATTCTGCTATCTGCTTCTGTTTTATAGGTGAGTTAATTCCGTTCACATTCACAGTTGTGGTTACTAACCTTGTGTTTCCCTCCATCCTATTCTCCCTGTTTTTCCTTCTTTCTCTCTTTTTTCCCATCCCTCCTCGAAAGTCTGTTTTGCTTCTGATCACTGCCTTCTGTTATCTGCCTTCCATTCTATCAGCCCTTCCCCTTCACTTGTGCCCTTCCCCTCTTGCTTCCCTATTGAGTAAGATAGATTTCTATACCCAATTGAGTGTGTATTTTGGGGGGTTAGGGCAATGAAGGTTAAGTGACTTGCCCAGGGTCACACAGCTAGTTAAGTGTCAAGTGTCTAAGGCTGGATTTGAACTCAGGTCCTCCTGAATCCAAGGCCAGTGCTTTATCCACTATGCCCTCTAGCTGCCCTGAGTGTGTATTTTTGAGCTAATTCCTATGAGAGTGAAGTTCAAGTACTGCCTATCATCTCCTCTGCCATGCCCCCCCACTGTAAAAACTCTTCTTTGTATACCTCTTTTAAGTGAAAAAAAAAATCCTTATTCTTCCTCTCCCTTCCCCCTTCTCCCAGTGCATCTCTCTTTCTCACACCTTAATATATTTTTTTAAGATTTTCCCATCATAGTCAACTCACACCCATGTCTTCTGTCTATGTATACTCCTTCTAATTGCCCTAATAATGATAAACTTATAAGAGATTACAAATATCATCTTCCCATATGAGAATATAAACAAATTTAATCTTATTGAATCTCTTGTTATTTCTCTTTTGTGTTTACCTTTTTAGGCTTCTTTTGAGTCTTGTATTTGAAAGTCAAATTTTCTTTCAGTTCTGATCTTTTCATCAGGAATGCTTGAAAGTTCTATATTTCATTAAATATCCATTTCCCCCTCCCCTGAGGGATTAAACTCTGTTTTGCTATGTAGCATTATTCTTGGTTGTTATCTTCACTCCTTTGTCTTTCAGAATATCATATTCCAAGCTGTTTGCTCCTTTAATGTGGAAGCTACTAAATCTTATGTGATTTTGACTATGTCTCCATGATATTTGAATTATTTCTTTCTGGCTACTTGCAATATATTCTCCTTGACCTGGGAGCTCTGAAATTTGGTTATAATATTCCTGGGAATATTAATTTTGGGATCTCTTAGTTTATGATTGGTAGATTCTTTCAAAACTATTTTAACCTCTGGTTTTAGGATATCAAGGCAGTGTTCCCTGATAATTTCTCGAAATATAGTGTTTAGGCATCACATTTTGATCACTTTTTGATCATATCTTTCAGGTAGTTCAGTAATTCTTTTTTGTTGTTGTTCAATAATTCTTAAATTATGTCTCCTTGATCTGTTTTCCAGAGCAGTTGTTTTTCTAATAAGATATTTCACAGGGGCAGCTAGGTGGCACAGTGGATAAAGCACCAGCCCTGGATTCAGGAGTACTTGAGTTCAAATCCAGCTTCAGACACTTAACACTAGCTGTGTGACCCTAGGTAAGTCACTTAACCCTCACTGCTCTGCCCTCCACCCCAAAAAAGATATTTCACAGTTTCTTTTTTTTTTCATTCTTTTCACTGTTGTTTTGTTGTTGTTGTTGTTGTTGTTAGCCTTCCCTCACTTACATCCAAGTCACTGCAAGTTATTATATCACCTTTATGGCATGCTCCTCTTTGAGAATGAACAACAACAATAATTGTTTTTTGATGTCTCATGGAGTCATTATCTTCAGTTTCTTAATTCCAATTTTTAAATAATTATTTTCTTCAGTGAATTTTTGTACTTCCTTTCCATTTGGCCAATTCTGCTTGTTAAGGTGTTCTCCTCAGTGGATTTTTGTAGATCTTTTACCACTTGGTCAATTTTGTTTTTTAAGATGTTATTTCTTCAGTATTTTTTTTTTTGGTGCTTCTCTCAACAAGCTATTGGCTCTCTTTTCATGATTTTCTTGCATCATTTTTATTTCTTTTTCCAATATTCCTCTCTCTTATTTGATTTTTTTTTTTGCAGGGCAACGAGAGTTAAGTGACTTGCCCAGGATCACACAGCTAGTAAGTGTCAAGAGTCTGAGGCTGGATTTGAACTCAGGTCCTCCTGAATCCAGGTCCGGTGCTCTATCCACTGCACCACCTAGCTGCCCCTCAGAATATATTTTAAAAATCACATAAGAGGGGCAGCTAGGTGGCACAGTGGATAGAGCATCAGCCCTGGATTCAGGAGGACCTGAGTTCAAATCCAGCCTCAGACTCTTGACACTTACTAGCTGTGTGACCCTGGGCAAGTCACTTAACCCCAATTGCCTCACAAAAAACAAAAAACAAAACAAAAATATATTCTGAGATCTTCCATGAATTCCTGTTTGCCTTTTATCTAATCCACATATACTTGAGGCTTTGCTTGTGGCTCTTTTGACATGAGTGTCTTCTGAGTTTGTGTCTTGATCTTTCTTCTTGATTTTAACATAGTAGTTTTTATGGTCAAGTCCTTTTTTGTCGTTTGCTCATTTTCCCAGCCTATTTCTTTCTTTCTTTTCTTTTTTCTTCTTTTTTTTTTGAGGCAATTGGGGTTAAGTGACTTGCCCAGGGTCACACAGCTAGTGTTAAGTGTCTGAGTCTGGATTTGAACTCAGTTCCTCCTGAATCCAGGGCCAGTGCTCTATCCACTGTGCCACCTAGCTGCCCCCAGCCTATTTCTTGACTTTTAACTTGATATTAAAGTTGTGCTTTGTTCCTGGGGTTAAGAGGACAGTGTCTCAAGCTTCAAGTTGTCGTGCTGCTCTTTTTAGAGTTAATTCTGGGAGTATGTAAGTTGTTGTTCCTTCTTAGGTGGTGTGATCCAAGAAGAGGGGTATTCACTGGACTCTTGGCCTGTGCTCTGGTCTTTTACCCAGGAAAAGACCTTGCTCCCCTTGCAGACACAAGTGCTAGTGCTCCCACTGACCCTAGAACTATGATCAGGTCCCCTGATCTGCAACTAAAACTACTAGTGTTTCTTTCTGCCTTTAAACTGAAACCAAGGTCTGTACTCTCTTGTGATCAACCATAAG
Organism: Dromiciops gliroides; assembly: GCF_019393635.1. Classification (NCBI taxonomy): domain Eukaryota; kingdom Metazoa; phylum Chordata; class Mammalia; order Microbiotheria; family Microbiotheriidae; genus Dromiciops; species Dromiciops gliroides. The sequence goes on from NC_057864.1 coordinate 372,079,695, forward strand.
CACTCTTTTCCATCTTGGAACTATGACTTTTGTGCTTCTGAGGCCATAATCATTTCTTTGGCTTTAGAACTTCAACCTCAAACTACACATGGCCAATGGAACAGGGTCTAGCACCCAGTACCAGCAAAGTTTCCCCATATTCTCTTTTTGACCAGTTGTCCAATCTTCTTACTGTATCTAGGCTGAGCTTCCATAGCTGCTACTGCTTTCACAGTCACCTCCCAGGCCTGCTGCTAGTGTCGCCATTCCTCACTGACCCCCACTCCAGGATCTAAGACCTCTCCTACCAACCTCCTAAATTGTCTTAGTCTAGAAAAATGTCTCATACCAACCTTTTATTGGTTCTGCCACTGTCAAGTTTAATTTGAGGTGTTATTTTAAAGCTGCTTTGAGGAGAATGTTAAGAGAGTTCAACTGAGTTGCTACCTGTACTCAGCCATCTTGGCTCAATTCCAAATTTAAATTCTTAAATAGTTATTTAAAAGGACTCGGGGTTTAATTGATATGTCCAGAGTCAAACATCTGGCTTGTGTCTGTGGTAGGACTTAAATCCAGGTCTTTCTGGCTCCGAGGCAGGCAGTTTATCCACTAAACCATGCTATAGAACAGTCTAATAAATACTTGTTGACTGATTACTATAACAAGGAGTTCTATTTCCTAGAGTTGGGTCAGTCCCCTAAGGCCATTCACTGCTTGGAAAATGAGGGTTTTGCTGGCCTTAGGCAGTTATAGTGGGGATTATATGTGAGGATTAAAGCCCTACAATGCTTCATTCCCCTTCTCATTGCAAAACAAATTTCATACAAACTGGGATTGGCATAGGATAAAACTCTGGCAGTTACTCTCATGTGATCTTGAGCAAATCCCTTCCCCTCTCTTGGCTAGTTTCTTTATCAGTGAAGAGAAGTCATTATATTTGATGATTCCTAAATTCCTTCTCTGCCAGCGCTAATATCCTAAGGTTCCCAGGGCATTTCTAGTAGCATAAAACACCATTTCACAAATTAAGTTTGGTAGTAACTGACATTCCATTCAGTGAGAATTGTGCATACCAACCCAGTATCAGTGACCCAAACAAAAGCAATGATTTACTTATGCTGACAGATTAATTCCATGAGTCCCCCCACTTCTCTGATGTCCTATTCTACCTTCTCTTCCCTCTCCATTCCCCTGAAAATATAGGAAGCTCCTTGTACTCAGGTATCAGCCACATATCTCTTTATAGTCCTCATAATACTCAGCACAGAGCTTTGTCTATACTTGGTACCTTCTAATTTAATCCTGGTTCTGAAACTTGATACCTATGTGACTTTTGGCAGGTCCCTAAACCTCTCCAGGCTTCAGTAGGACACGATGACCTCTAAGATCCTTTCCTATGATATCAAACCAAAGCTAGGTGACACAGCTGACTTACCTCCTAGTGGGAGGAAGCTTGTTGTTGTTGTTCAGTCATGCCCTGACTTGTTGTGACCCCATATGGGGTTTTCTTGGCAAAGATACTGGAGTAGTTTTCTTTTCCCTTCTGAAGATTTTTAAAAGTCTCTAGACTTGGAGTCTAATAACCTAGATATGAATCCCATCTCTGGCTTCAATTAGCTGTGTGAACTTGGACAAGTCACTTAACCTATGTGACCTCAGTTGTTTATATGTAAATTAGATATAATGTCTACTTTTCCTGGGGTTATTATGAGGATCCAGTGAGATAATATGTGCAAAAGGCCTTTCTGAACCAAACAGCTTTTTACAAATACACTTTTCTTTTAACTTAAAGGGAATTGATATGATATTATGAAAAGAACACTGGTTTTGATTCTATCACTGACTTATTATTTTTGAATCTCAAATTCTTATGCATGAAATGGAGACTACTTTTAGTCAAGATTCAAACTCATGTCCTCTGTCTCAGAACCAGGGTGCTTTCTCAGTTGTCTTGAGACTCAAATGAGGTAATAAAAAGAAAGTACTTAGTCATTTAAAGCATGAACACAAATGTGAAAAGTATAGGGCCTGGAGTCAGGACAACTTATCTTCCTGAGTTCAAATCTAGTTTCAGACATTTGGTCTCACACACTGTGTGACCCTGAGCAATCACTTAACCCTGTTTCCCTCAGTTTCCTCATCTGTAAAATGAAGAGAAGGAAATGGCAAACCACTCCAGTATCTTTGCCAAGAAAACATCAAATGGGGTCACAAAGAGTTGGGCATAACTGAAACAACTAAAGAACAACAGGATTATTTGATCAATAATCAATTAAAGTGCTTTATATCCCCTCTCTGTCATTATGCAGTCAGCCTGTGCCCTCAATCTCATAGGTTTCTCAAATTCAGGGGTTATTGCTTTGTTGTTGGGGCAACACATTACATCACTCACATGAAGGCAAACTCTTTTCCTCTTCCTTCTCCTTCAATCACTGCTTTTGTTTTTTCATCAAGGTTCTCTGTTCTTCTTCTGGGGCATCTGGGAAGGGCCTGATTCCCCTGCCCCTCTTTCCCCCAGTGAGGAGCTATTTACACACATTTACTCACTTATCTTCACACATGCTGAGAGCCCAGATATCCTCCTCTACCCTTGACCATACCTGAAAGTTTGGTTCCCATTATGCTGACGCCTTTCACAAACTTAACTCTAAACAGAAATCTTCCCAACATGTCCCCTTGGGGCCATTGCTTTTGCAGTCAAGCTGCCCTACAAGGAAATGAGGGACAGGATTCTGTCACTTCTCTATTTATCCCCATTGGCACCTGCCACTTTGTCATTGCAGATAGGGCAGGCTGAGCAGGCAAACATAACCCTGGGTGGGGGTTGGGCAAGGCAGGGAAGAAGTAGAGCCATCTCTCTGAGAAGCAGAGTGGATGTCTGCCTCCTGAGCAAATTTCTCTCTCAGTGGGCAGGCTGACAGATGGGCAATGCATTGGTTCAGATGACACAAGTCATTGTGAAACTGGGTGCAGTTGTTGCTTCTGTTCCGCTCCCTCCTTTGAAGTTGACTTTCAGATCCTCAGTAGTTTTGAGGGCATGCTCTGGGGCCTAGGGATCTGACCATTTTTTCCTTGCACAGCATAAGCCTGAATTTTGGTCCTTCCTCTGGCTCATCTGCCTTCTGGATCTGAGCCTGGTGAAAATGAACTCTAGAAGCTAGGAGCTCATGGCCAGTGGTTCACAAACATTGAAAGCCCAAGGGGCAGGGGTGCAAATAGGAAAGACTACAGGACTTTATTAGTTAATGTAAGTGTAATGTAAACCATAATGGAGACACAGAATATTTTGCTAATTTCAAAATATGTACATATACAGCCTTTATATTTTGCTATCTCTTTTGTTGTTATTGTTGTTCTTCAGTCATTTTATTTTGTATCTGACTCTTTGTGACCCCTTTCAGGGTTTTCTTGGCAGAGATACTGAAGTGGTTTGCCATTTCTTTCTCCAGATCATTTTACAGATGAAGAAAGTGAGGCAAACAAGGTTAAGTGACTTGCGCAGGGTCACACAGCTAGTATCTCAGGCTAGATTTAAATTCAGGAAGGGGGAAGGGGGACTGGGCCAGACATTTAATTGGTTTAGACAATAAGCTTGCTCTCTCTCTCTCTCTCTCTCTCTCTCTCTCTCTCTCTCTCTCTCTCTTTGCTAATTTTATTTACCAATTTATTATACTACTTTTTCTTGCAAACCTTGGCTTGTCATTTACCTTATAATTTTCTTTCTCCTTTGGTCCTTCTCTTCAGGTCCTTACTTCTTTTTTGTTTTTTTGTTTTTTTCTGCAGGGCAATGAGGGTTAAGTAACTTGCCCAGGGTCACACAGCTAGTAAGTATCAAGTGTCTGAGGCTGGATTTGAACTCAGGTCCTCCTGGATCCAAGGCTAGTGCTTTATCCACTGAGCCATCTAGGTGACCCCAGGTTTTTGTTTTGTTTTTGTTTTTGTGAGGCAATTGGGGTTAAGTGACTTGCTCAGAATCACACAGTTAGTGTCAAGTTTCTGAGGTCAGATTTGAACGCAGGTCCTCCTGCATCCAGAGTCAGTGCTTTATCCACTGTGCCACCTAGCTGCCCCAGACAATAAGCTCTTTTTTTCTAATAATTGTGTATGTGTGTGTGTGCATACACATAGACACTTTTTGTTTGTTTCTGTGGGACAATGAGGGTTAAGTGACTTGCCCAGGGTCACACAGCTAGTAAGTGCCAAGTGTCTGAAGTCGGATTTGAACTCAGGTCCTCCTGAATCCAGGGCTGGTGCTTTATCCACTGCACCACCTAGCTGCCCCGACAGTAAGCTCTGAAATCAACATTTGTTGACTGATTTGGAACTCCAGGTAAGTACCAATTCACATCTGCAACTGATCTGCAATGTAGAGTCGTAGAGAGTTACCTAGAGACACTGAGAGGATAAATGACTTCGACTCACACAACAGAGGTGGCACTTGAACTCAGGTCTTCTTCCAAGGCCAGCTCTTTTTTCTGCTATGCCATGCTGCCCTCCATAAAGTATATCATTGTTATTTACACAACTATATTCAGTATGTCTGCCGCCAGATCTCAAGGAATGAGATGGTCAGTCAGCTAGGATCTTCCAGGGGAGGGCTTATTCTTCTCTAATTCAGCCACCTAACCAATAGCTACTGATGAGAGACACAGGGGAATTAAAATGTCTGTTCCTAATAGAAAGCAATGCTCTGTCACTTCTGAAGGTAGATCTATTCAAGGGTATTTTAAAGACAGTACTTTGCAGAGCTTAAGTTGCTATATAAATGTTAATTATGTTATTGAATCACAACAATATCTGACAGTACTTTAAAGCTTTCATAACATTATATATGTGTACCTACCTATATTTATATCCCTATCTCTATGGATATCCACCTCTTGATCTAATCCCATTGGATGAATGAAATAAATGAATTTAAAAGATTGATTAAATGTACACTGTGTGCCAAGTACTGTCATTCACACTGGTGATTTAAGTAGACAGGTGAGACAGCCCCTGCTGTCAAGGAGCTCATATTCTCTTCCATAAGAGCGGGAGAGAATACATAATGGAGTACTTAGCTGCCAGGAAGATGGAAAGGCCCCAGTGGTCTTCTGGTTGTAGTGACAAGGTGGTAGTGTAGTGCAGCTTCATTATTGTCATTTTCATGGATGTTCATTTCTGCTGTTGAACCATTTGATAGAGCCCCAGTGATGGTGTCAGACAGATTTTGGTGAGAACATTTTTTTTTCTGGCTCTTCAGTAGCTGTGACTTCTGAGGAGATTGGGGGCTGTAGCACCTGCAGAGGAAGTTACTGGATGGAGTCAGCACATTAGACATGGTTTGGGGCGGGGGGTGGAGCTGGAAACAGAGCAGGTGATTTGTAGTGTGTTATTCCTGGAACTTTGGGGCTTCCCTGCCTTTTAGTGGTGGTTGGTTGGTGGTATTGGTGGTAGTTTTAATAGATGATGGGCCTCTTCTTCATAAGAGTTGCTCTTATCAATGATGTCTTCAGGGTGTCAGATTGAAAGCAGGGCTAGTTACTTGGGAGTGCTGATGTCTCTTGGGATCTTGGGCTCAGAGTCTTAGGTTATATTCAGCTCACAACGACCCTGTGATGTGGGTAATTGTGGTTATTACCACCCCCCTACCTTGTTGTGAGGATCAAATGAGGTAATATTTATAAAACACTTGGCACAGTTGTTGGCATATAGTAGGCACTAAATAAATGCTGCCTCACTTCCCTTCCCCTTCCAATCCCTTTTATAGATGAGAAAACTGAGGCTCAGAGAAATTGTGTAAGGGGCAAGACTCAAACTGAGAACTCTCGTTATTCTAATCAATTGACCAATCAGCATTTATTAAATACCTACTATGTTCTAGACACTGTACTAAGAACTGAGGATACAAAGGTAAAACAGTTCCTGGTCTCAAGGAATTTATCTTCACATTCAGGAGATAATATGTATACAAATATATATAGAATAGATAAAAATGAACACAAGTGTGAGTAGCACTTGTAGCATGGGGTGGTTGTATGCACTGAGACATCACGTGGCACATATGACAGTGCCACTTGTATCACTATACAAGTATGTTACACCTCCCTCACACAGTAGTTGTTAGTTTCAAATAAGAAAAGGCATATAAAGTACTTTGCAAACCTTTAAAGCACCATCTACTCAGTCAGCTATAATCTTAGTTATTATTTTGGAAAGTATTATTACTGCTACTGCTGCTGCTAACTGCTACTACTTCTGCTGCAACTAGCATTACTACCATTATTGTTACTACTGCTGCTGCTGCTACTATTACTATAGCTGTTACTTCTGTTACTGCTATTGCTATTACTATTACTACTACTACTACTGCTGCTACTGTTGTAGCTGCTGCTGCTATTGCTATTCTTGTTGTTGCTAATGCTGCTACTATTACTACTGCTACTGCTGCTGCTATTGTTACTATTGACATTGCTGCTACTACTATGCTGCTGCTACTACTACTGCTACTACTACTACTACTACTACTACTACTACTACTACTACTACTACGTACATTCTGTTATTGTATGGAATTCCAATGACCTTAGCAGGTAGGTGACTGATATGGTTATTTTCAATTTATGGATGAGTCAGGGAAGAGTTAAATACCAAGTCATTGATATGTTTTGGAATAAAATCCAGTATTGTTTAGCTTAGTTTTATTTTTTCCATGAGTTTTATTTATACTTGTACCTGGAGGCTATTTCAAAAGAAAGAACATAATTTTATAAATCTAATAAGCAAAGAGACCTATAGGCTCCTATAAATAAATCCTTCCTCATATGCATAGCTGATTCTTAATTAAGTGCAGCATATTGAATTACAAGTAAGCATTCCCTAATTACTTTTAGATAACGTGAATGAAGACAAGAGAGTGATGGCAATATTACAAAATGAGCTAAGGTGGAAAAACCAGGGAGTTATAGATGTTTTTACAAAACTTAAAGCCTATGATTGTAGTCCATAAATAGGATGTCCCAGAAGTTTCCAGAAAACTGTCACTCAGATTCTTCATTTTCTTCATTTTTATGTCTAGGAATCCATGAACACATAGGAGAACAGGTTATGTTTTTCTTCTCATTTATACTCTATAGAAGTTGAAAAGTAAGAAACATAAAGTTTGAAAACTATGCTTCAGTCTTGCACTGAGTCCATCATTGCTTTCTCTGGAGGTGGATAGCATTTTTCACTATAGATCCTTTGGAATTGTCTTGGATTAGTCTTTTTGTTTGTTTGGTTGGTTTTTTGTTTTTTTTTTTGCAGGGCAATGAAGGTTAAGTGACTTGCCCAGGGTCACACAGCTAGTAAGTGTCAAGTGCCAAGTGTCTGAGGCTGGATTTGAACTCAGGTCCTCCTGAATCCAGGGCCGGTGCTTTATCCACTATGCCAACTAGCTGCCCCCTTGGATCAGTCTTTATTAGAGTAACCAAATCTTTCACAGTTGATTATTGTTACCATATTGCTATTACTGTGTAAAATATTCTCCTAGTTCTGCTCACTTCACTTTATATCAGTTCATAAAAGTCTTCCCAGGTTCTTCTGAAACCATTCAGCTCATTATTTCTTAGAATAGTGGTATTCTATTGTAATTATATACAATAACTTATTTAGCCATTTTACAATTAATGGGCATCTCCTTAATTTCTAGTTCTTTGCTCCCACAAAAAGAGTTATGCAAATTTTTGTAGAAATAAGTCCTTTTCCCTTTTATTTGATCACTTTGGGACACCAAGTATTGGTAATACTAGGTCAAAACTTATGCACAACTTTATATCTCTTTGGGCATAGCTCCAAATTGTTCTCCAGCATGGTTGGACCAATTCACAGTACCCCCAACAGTGCATTGGTATCCTTATTTTTCCATATCTCCTCTAGCATCTATCATTTTCCTTTTCTGTCCTGTTAGCCAATCTGATAGGTATGAAATAGTAGCTCAGAGTTGTTTTAATTTGCATTTCTCTAATCAATAGTGATTTAGAGCAATTTTTCACAATGCTATTGATAGCTTTGATTTCTTCTTTTGAGAACAACCTATTAATAACCTTTGGCTATCAGTTGGGGAATATCTCTTATTTTTTATACATTTGGCTCAGTTCCCTATATATTTGAGAAATGAAGTCTTTATCAGAAAGACATCCAGTAAAATTTTTCTCAGTTTCCTGTTTTTGCATTTATTGATATAATTACATGGCTTTTTTCTTATTGACATAGTCAATTATGTTTATATTTTGCTTAATATTGAATGTCATTATTATATAACAGTAATCAGCTACACCTGATACAGATTCATAAACCCTTAGTAGTACCTATTCCTAATTACTCTCAAAAACATCAACCAGATGGGATCCTCCAGCTTTTGCTTGAACATATAGTATAATGGGAAGAGTTCTGAATCACTTAACTTCTTTGGATCTGCTTCCTCAACTCTAAGATGAGGGGTTAATCTCTAAGATCCCTTCCAGTTTTCACTCTATGACCTTTAGTGTCAAGCAGTACATTTCCCCTGAACCAGTGCTTTCCATTTTGAGATAGCTCTGATTACTGGAAACATCTTCCTTTTATTAAGCCATAATTAGCCTCCCTAAAGTTTCTAATCTTTGGTTCTAGTTCTGACTTCCAGAATTTGGTGAGGGGAAGGGAGATACTGATGTTTAGATGGCATTTAAGGTTTGCAAAGTACTTTGCATGTATTATTTAATGAATGTTTAAGAATATACTCTGTAAGTCTTCAGGGCATCAAGCAAGTTGAAGCTAGTCACATATTCTGGTAGGAACTCATTTTGTGTAAAGGTTCTAAGCAGACATTCCAGACCTGAGTAGTATTATCTTTGTCCATACACATATGGTGTAGTAATGTTCTGGACTTATGTTGCCTAACACTCACACACTGAACTAGTCCAATCTACTCTAGTAGATTGGATACCCAGAGTGCAGCTAGCATCTCTCCCTCAGAGTTTTAGAAGGACCCTAAAGGGCTAATGAGGGACTTTTCTAATGCTACTGGCTCAAACTCCCATTCTGGTGTGCTGCTCCCAATATCACTCACCAATGCCAGTTAAGATCTTCCTTATATCATTGATAGACCCAGTGATTAGTGTCTCCCTATGAATTTAACTAGGTTATCTCCTTAAAATCCACATTAAATGAACATTAATTAACTTTTTAAAAGGGATATTTACTGAGAAGATATAGCAAAAAGAGAAGTACAAAAACAGTACTAAGAAGTGCCCAAACTGAGGGCATACACTCTTCTTTACTACTTTGGTCCCTGGACTGAGTGGGTCCAAACTTAAAGCAGTGGCTACAAGGCATTTGCTGCATCAACTTCACTTTTGAATATGACATAGTCAATTGACAAATCACTCTCTTGCCTGCAAGAAGTGGTACTTTTGGCTGCAGGAATGATTCACTGATGAATCCCTCCTTGGGGCTTCATTTCAAGCACAGTGGAATTGGTTGCTAGCAAAGTCTGGTGTGGACTCCAATTCCTGGACTCTTTGTGGCTCTCTTGACCTTTCAAAATTCAGAAAGTGATAGTCATCTCTAATATTCCAATTATGAGCAGAAAAGAAAAGTTACAACTAAAATGGAACAAATCTGAGTTATGTATGGGCCACATTTTGGCCCTGGTAGGGAAAATAGACCACTGGTATTACCTCTCTCTTTTTACTTGGAGACCCACAGAATGTTCTCATTGCCATCAGGAAAGATAGAGATTTGACCAGCTAATGCTTTTTGCATATACTTTCAGTTTTCGCTTATCTGTCATCTGAAGGTTTTTTCATTATCATACACTAAGCAGATGGGAAATGATTATAAAATATCTGTTCATGCTCTGAAGTTAAGAGCCAAGCATTTATATTCTACATCATCGGGCACTTCTGGTTGCAGGCTCACCAAACATCTGCTTGGGTCCCCAAATATACTCATAGGACTGAGCTCTCATTGTCTAGTCATCCATTATGTAGGATATAACTGTCATTGAAGATATACAACAATGATGATAGTGCCACTCCTTATCAAATAATATTCTTTGTTAGTCACCTAGTTGTTCATCACTCAAGATATTTCATCTCCCATCTCCCATCTTCCATGGCTATCTTCCATCATTGGAGTGTTCTCCATATCTTATCAGAATCCCTAGTTACCTTCAAATCTCAGCTCAAAGCACCATCTTCTACATGAGACCTTTTCTGATTCATACCTCTTCCAGTTCTCATTGACTTCCCTCCTTCAAATGACCTTGTATTTATTGTGCATCTAATTTACATCTACTCGTATGCCTACATTTTGTCTTTTCTGATAAAAGCTTCTTGAAAGTAGTTCCCAACACTCAGGCACAGGGACTCAACCCATGATTTTGTTGATACAGGAAACTCTCGAATAAGGAAACACCATCTACTAATGAACGTAGGCAACTTTGGTGCAATTTGAGAGTTTCCTAGAGTCTTTGAAAGTTGTCTAGAGTACTGTAAGTTTAAGTGGTTTTCCTAGGGCAATTAATATAGGTAGGGAAGAAGTGTCAGCTGAATCAAGGTCTTATTTATGAGGTAGTATCTTTATCCACTCCAACAGGCTGCTTCTTGTCTGGTACACAATAGATGCTTAAATTCTTATTGATAAATTTGTTGATTTTACGTGTTGTCATGTTAAGCTGTAATCTAGTAATACAAACAACCCTCAGGAGGCAGCTAGGTGGTGCACTGGATAAAGCACTGGCCCTGGATTCAGGAGTATCTGAATTCAAATCCAACTTCAGACACTTGACACTTACTAGCTGTGTGACCCTGGGCGAGTCACTTAACCCTCATTGCCCCACCAAAAAAAAAAAAAATTTCTTTTATTTTTTTTCCATGCAAGCAACATCCCGTCTCTCTTCTCTCTTCTTTGATAGGCTCTGTCTCTCTCTCTCTCTCTTTTCTTTGTTCTCTTTCTCTCCCCCCTTTCTCTTTTTTCTCTTTTTCTCTCTGTCTGTTACTCTTTGTGACTCTGTCTCTTTGTCTCTGTTCTCTCTCTTCTTCCTCTTCCACTCTCTCCATCTGTCTGTTTCTCTTTGTGTCTCTGTCTCTCCATCTCTGTCTGTCTGTCTTTCTCCTAGCCAAGGTTTGCTTAGATTCTGTAGGTGGATGATGAGAGAACAGGGGAGAATGACTCACCTGCTGAAACTTCTCACTCCAGGCACCAGCAAACAGCCTTCCTTTTTCTAATGATTAAAAATAACATGTGGGAATTTTTCTATTGTTCACTTGTCAATTCCAGACTGCACTGCTGTCAGCCCAGCATCCAACAAAAACTTTCTAACAACCTGAGCAACCACTGCTCTGGCGTGGGATCAAGGGAAGAACAGGGCTTTTGAGCTGACAGGTTGGGGTAGTAGGGATGTCAAGCTCTCAGTGATACCTGGGTTCGCCTCCTTTGCTGTCAGAGAGATACAAGTACCTATTTCCTTTATACCTCAGCTCACAGTATAGCTGCTTGAAAGGATTTCTATTTCCTGTCTCCTACTCTAGTTACAAAACTGTCCCTGCTGCCTGGCTATTGAAACCTTTAAAGAAAGCATCTCCCCTCCTCTTCTTTAAAAAAGAAAGGGGGAAGATTTTTTTTTAAAGCACTTCTTTGATAAGAAGTTTGTAGCATTATGAAAGGTGCAAATAACGCAGCACTAGGAGGTTAGAACTGAGGGTGACAACCCAGCCTGCCCTAGAGCAAGCGCTTCAGTTTGTTTCTCTATTTGGTAATGTGGGGTGCTGCAGGAGAAAGAATTTGGATCTCTATAAGCAAAAGATAGGAGTTGAATTCTACCTTTGCAGGTTACCATATGTGTGAGGTTGACCAAGTCACTTAACCTCCATTGGTTTCATTTTCCACATCTGTAAAGTGAGGGATTTTAGACTAGACCCCTCCAATGGTTCAATGAGCCTAAGGCCTGGGGTTCAGGATGTCACCTCAGACACTTACTATCTGTTCTTCCCTGGGCCAGTAAGCAAAACAATTCTGGACCTCCGTTTCCACATATAAAAATAAAAGGGTTGAATTCTGTGACCTTCACAGTCCTATCCTCCTCTAAATCTTTGCTCTGAGGAAAGGAAGGTAGGGAGAAGTAGCAGAAATTAATTAGTGACATTTTGAAGGAACATGACGTTTTCCATAATTAATCACACACTATTTTGTAATGTCTTATATGTCCTTTGTAGTGTAAACACTTATGCAAGAAAGTGGATATGTTTACTGTTCTGTGTTTGTTCCAAGAAAATTTGATTTGCTTCTTAGCAGAGGATACTTTGTCATTAAGTGAACTTGTTGTGCACAGCCAATTGGAACAGGGAATGAATCTTTGCTGTGTCAATATAATATGGGATACATGAATCATCTTAACACCTCTGCACACAATTGGGTAAAGGGGCCTCATCCATAAGATAGAAAATTTTATTTTTTGTCTATAGAATATTTTGAAAGTATTTCCTTACCTGCATCACTGATGCTATCTCTTAATCCTGAAATTCTCTCTCTTTATTATTCATTTAATCATCTTTTTCCTGTGAGCTTACTGACATTTGCACTTCAACAAATGCTACCAGAAAAACAAATGATATAGGTTTAAAAGTTTTAAACTGAGTGGTGACATTAAAGAAAATTAATTCATTTGAAAACTGTTTATCAAGCTCCTAATACATGCTATGCTACACTCTGGAAAAGTCTCTAAAAAATTTCCTTAAGTCTGTGCAAATATTTCTGTAATGTTAAGGATTTGTAATGTCACCTCCCTAGGACTCTTCAAAGTAAGAAAAGGTCAGAATTGGGGCAGCTAGGTGGCACAGTGGATAAAGCACCAGCCCTGGATTCAGGAAAACCTGAGTTCAAATCCGGCCTCAGACACTTGACACTTACTAGCTGTGTGACCCTGGGCAAGTCACTTAACCCCAATTGCCTCACCAAGAAAAAAATTAAATAAATAAATAAAAGGAAAGATCAGAATTCTAGGAGCTGCAAGTTGAAGGTGATGTTCTGACAAGCAGTCTGTTGTGAAATTCTGGACCTGGAATCAGTAACATTCAAGTTAAAATCCTGCCTCAGACATTTACTAGCTCTGTGGGACCACAGGAAAGACCTTTAACCTCTCCGATCCTCAGTTGATCCAGCTACAACATAATAATAATAATAATAGTAACGGGACCTACTTTGTTGCGAGACTCACATGAGATAATGCAAGGAAAACTTTGGGAAATTTAGTCCCTTATTATTTCCTGTAAGGGCAAGGGAAGGTCAAGGGTGCTCTAAGCCTTCCTTCAGCAAAAGCTGATGAATACCCTTTTTTTCAAAGGTCTTTGGGACATTTGAAAGTTCATGTGCTGATGTTCTTGACTTTAAAATGTCTGTATTTGGAGTTTTCATGGAGATCCTGAAGAAGGGAAGCTGCATAGTGCAGTAGAAAAAAAAAAATGAATGCTGGAATCAGAAAACCTTTGGTTCAAATTCCAACTCTGAGGACTACGTTGAGCATGACTTTGGGGTAAGCCACTAAACCCTTCTTGGGGATCAGGTGCCACATCTGTAAAAATGAGCAAGCTGGATTAGATGATGTCTGAGCTTCCTTCCAGCTCTAGGTCTATCTACAATCTTATGTAACTATTGGGATGGTGTCAGAGTCGAAAGGAAGACTATTTCACTTTGAGATTTCCGTGCATTGTACATCTGCCTCTCATTTCCTAATGTGGAATGGGATTCATCTGATTGATATGAAAATCTGTTTCATGTTTCTGGAATGCCCCCCAAATTCACCTAGACGACAATTACACTAGTTACACTAGTACACTCATTTTTTATTGTACGTACATGAAAAGGTCTCCTTGAATTCAGTGGAAAAGTTTATATAAAACCACATGCAAATGACCAGAGTCCTGGTCCTTTTCTTTCTTTTTTTAACTGAGATGGTTTTAAGCCTAGGGGGCAGTAGTAAAATACCCTCAGCCCCACATCCTCTTAGCTCAATCCAACTCTTCTCTTAGGGCTTTTGGATTTTCCATTGAGTCAGCACCTTACTCTTATCCTCGAGAGATCTGCTGGAGGCAAAGGATCTTAAGTTCAAATTCTATCCCTGACACTAAATGACCTTAGGGAAGTCATTTATTTTCCTTGGAGCCCAATGTCCTCCCCTATAAAATAGTAGCATTAGCCTAAATAACTTCTGAGGTTTCTTCCAATTCTGTATCTGTGGACTTAGGAATCTTATGTTCTAGTTTTTGTTTTTGTTTTGTTTTTTTAATTACAAATGATGAAGAACGAGAGTTGCAATGTGGGAAAGTGACTTGCTTGTCCAATACCATAGAGATGGAAAAAGAACAGTCAGGGCTTGAACCCAGACCAACTTTCTACATGGGGCTCTTCTTGATCCCTCCAGTTGCTAGGGCTCATGTCTCACCTGAATTACCTTGTATATACATATGTATGTATGTATGCATGTGTGTATATTTATTGTTTCCCTCAATAAAATATAAACTCCTTGGGAACAAGAACTGTTTCATTTCCATCTTTGTGTACCAGGTACCTAGAACATAGTAAGTGCTTAATAAATGCTTACTGATTTGTTAATTGTTTAAAATATTTCATTTTTAGAGGCATAAAAACCATGACATTAAATTTGTGTTAGATTCACATAGTGATTTACTATTCTGATTTAAATATGAATTTTGATATTTGTTTTTTCTCTAGAAAAATATCAGTTTAGCTTACTATTGTTACTTTTGGTTTTTAACTTTCCTTTTAAATGAACTTTTTAGTTGTTAACACAAAAAAAGACCCTCCCTTTACTGTTCATAAGGCTCACAAATAGTTCTGTGAAGCCTATCAAATAAAGTCTAAACCTCTTTGCTTGGCATTTAAGGCCTTCACAACTGGGAACCACCTTACCTTTCCATTCTGCCACAATACAATTTATTCTACATTTCAGCCAAACCAATATAATTCCTTTCACCCCCTACATGCTGAACTGTTCTGTTTTGGTGCCTTTCTTCATGCCCTTCCCTATACTTGAAATACCCTGCCCCATATTTCCTTGTCAATAATGTAGTTTTCTTTCAAGAGCTAATTCAAATGCCACATCTTTTATGAAGTAAAAAAAAAATCTGGTTTTTCTTGGACCTTGTAAGTCATTGTATCTCAAATAAGGATTCATCATGTTCTACTCCGGATTGTGTTGTATATGTGCCCAATTTATCTTTGTATTTCTCCCTGTACCTGACATGGTGTTCTATACAATAGTAGGTACTTTCTCAATATTTGGTTACTTGATAAATCACTGATGGTCAAAATCATTATTTGTTTGAAATATTTAGGACTGAGTAAAAAAATAGAGATCCCCTCCCCTATAAGGTCATTTAACCACGTTTCTGATGTATTTTTAAAAATTTTGTCATTCAGTCATTTCAGTTGTGTCCTACTCTTGGTGACCCCATTTGGGGTTTTCTTGGCAAAGATATTGGAGTGGTTTGCTATTTCTTTTTCCAGCCCATTTTACATAGAAGGCAAATAAGGTTAAGTGACTTGCTCAGCATCACCCAGCTAGTAAGTATCTGAGGCCAGATTTCAAAGTCTTTATCTGGCAAAATCTAGCATCTAAGAGTATACAAAAGCTAATTTAATTTAAGAATGATGCCAATCAGTCAGTCAACATTTACTTGGGACAAACATAGGCAGAGATCTGGTGCTTATCAAACAAATAGAAAAAAGTGATTGTTGTTGAAATAATTAGGTAGGCAAAATCAGAAGTGGTTGGGATTGTTAAATCATTTGACACAGGATTGTTAAACACAAGCAAGCAGAAGACACCTAAGTATATCCTGATCTCTATTTATTGTGTTTTATTTTGGAAGGGATCAATGATCATTGACCTTAAGTAGAAGATCTAAGGATTAGAGAACGCTCTTGCTTTATGTAAGTGAACCATTCTGTAGAGCTCTATTTAAAGTGATTTTTATATATTGCTGATTTGCCCCCAGATGTGGGGAAGGGAGGTAGGGATGCATGAAGGACACCCCACCAGCATGGGGTTGAAGGACATGTGGGGGCTTGAGACAGACAAGTAAGAGCAGGAAGAGGAACACATAGGGGTCAGGGCCATCCACATAGGTGCCTGGCCAGAAATAACAGGAAGAACACACAGGAGGCAGACATGTAGGAACCAGACAGGGACACAGACAGGGAAGATGGTCGACACTCAGGACTGGGGACGTGTGGTACCCAAGCACTAAAGGATGGAAGACAGACATGGGAAGGACATATGGTTAGATAGGCAGAGGAGAGCTAAGTCTCTTCTCTTGGTGCTGGAGGTCTCAAGCTAAACCTCCATCCAGCAGTGGTGGTCTTCCCATGCCACTTTGACTAGAATATGACCTTGGAAACACAACTGGTCACATTGCCATTTTACAACTTACACATGGTCTCAACTAAAGGCAAAGCAGTTGAAAAACAGTTTCCTAACACAGAGTTTCTCTACCACTATTTCAGGTCACAGTGCATCAGGGTGAGCTCATTGTTGTCTCATGGCAAACCAGGTTTCCATGAACATGACTTAACCACAGTCTGGTTCCCATTTACCCTTCTAGTTTTCTTTCATATTCTTCATGCTTTCTCCAGTCATAGGATCACATAGGATCCTTGGTCTAGGAGTGCCTGGGCACAATGAAGTGCCAGTAGTAAATGGCTTTTTGTGGTCTATTTCCCTCATGAGTTAGAGTGATACCTCCAAGTAAACAGTCCTGGATGGCCCACACAGAATGAAATGGGACAACCTCTTTATTTGTGAGGGAGATCTCAGAGCTGTGGGGGTGAGGGCAGAATTTGCATAATCACATTAGCCTTAAGGGCTCAGTTAAGAGCTGACCTAACAATGCCTCTCATTGTGGAACAGCCCCAGCTGTCTCTGCTTGCTCCAGCTCTGTAGGCGAAGGCCCTGTCCCTGGATTACCACCAATATGGGAAATCCAAATGTGAAACCTTGGACTTGACAAAGTGGTATCATTGTTGTTTTAGGCTGTCTATAGTTGGTAAGAATGACTTATGGGATTATCTAGCTTGAATGTCTTGAACTAACAGTGATTCTGACCCCTGAGATGGAATATTTTTTAATGATGCCTAATCAACAAGCACCAAATCAACCAATATTTATTAAATACCTATTCTGTGAAATATCTTAATGGAAGTGGGAATCTTTTCACTTTGTGTTTTTATCCTTAGCTTGTCTGGCACACAGCAGACACCTAAGACATACTCATGTCTGGAACCTATAAGGCAATGTGACATGTTGGATAAAGAACTAGACTAGGAATCACACACCCCAAAATGTTCAAATCATCTATCTGATACATTAGTGACTGTGTGATTCTGGGTAAGTCACTAAACCTTTCAGTGCCCCCCCCTTCCCCCTCCCCCGCAAAAAAAAAAATCAAAAGACTTTAATTTGTGAGGAAGTTGTTGATTATCATTAACAGAGATAGTTTACCAATGAAAATCCAAGTCTGACCTCCATTATAGTCCCCTTTCCCAATAAATACTAAATCAACTGAATTTATTCAGACTTCAAAAGAAAAGACAGATAAGAAGGTTGTTTATTAAAGAGGCTAAAGCTATAGAAAACATTCAAACACCATATATCAGATGGCTTGGGGAATGTTTGTCATAGGCTCCAAGGAGACATAGTTAAGATGAAAACAGAATAAATTGTTTGCATATTGCATTTCCTGGTAGTATGCACATTTGTTTGGGGAAAATTATAGCAGATTCCTTTTGTTACACATAATATAATAGCTTTCAGCAAAAAAAAAAAAAAGATAAAGGATAAGCTACACTTTCTCTGAAAGAAAGACATGATTCCTAAAATATCTCTTTATGGGTACATTAGATGTCATTAGATTGGGGATGATGATCAACAAATATTGACTGTCATTCTGTAAAACTAGTATCTTTCTTTTTTTACTTTTTCTTTTTACTTTTTAAATTTTAAGCTTGATTTTTTTTTCAATCAATGAAAATCTGCCTCACTTTCTCCCACCTCACTTCCCTTATTCTCTTTGAGAAAGCAAGAAAAGCAAAACTTTATTATAACCATGTGTGGTCATGTAAAACAAATGCTGGTATTTGCTATGTCCAAAAAAAAAAAGTTTCTATCTATACTTTGAGTGAACTCTCTAACAGGAGATGGATAGTCTTCTATCTTCTGGATAGGAGTCTTCATGGAATGAATCTTCTAGAATCATTGTTGGTCCCTATATTTTTCAGAGTTAAAAAATCTTTCAAAGTTTTTTGCCTTTACCATATAGTTGTTTTTGTATAAATTGTTCTAGTTCTGCTCACTTCATTTCGCATCAGTTCATACATGTCTTCCTAGATTCTTTGACACTATCCCCTTCGTGATTTCTTTCAGCACAACAGTATTCTATTTAGATGGCATAATTTGTTCAGGCATTGCCCCATTTAGGGGTGCCCCCTCAGTTTCTAATTTTTTGCCACAACAAAAAGAACTGCAAGAAATATTTTTGTGCAGTTGGGTCCTTTTCTGCTTTCTTTTATCTCTTTGGACTATACACTTAATAGTTGTATTACTGGGTTGTAGAGTACATATAGTTTAATAGCTTTCTGGGCATAGGTCCAAATTGCTTTTTAGAATGGCTATACTAATTCACAGCTCCACCACTAGTGCATTAATCTACCTGTTTTCCATAGCCCCTCCAAAATTAGCATTTGGGGGGGGGGATGATCAGCTTTGCAAACTAATTTGCATTTCTTTACTTACTAGTAATCAAAAAAAATTTTAAATATATCTCATGATAACTGGGATTTCTTCCTCTGCTTATTCCATCAATTTCTTGTTCTTTTTTATTGCTATAGTTAGCATTTTTTAGCACAATATTGAATAGTTACCATAGTAATGGATGTTTTTGCTTTACCTCTGAGCTTATTGTAAAGGCTTCTAGTATATCCCCATAAGAAATAATGCTGGCTCTTGGTTTTAGATATATGCTAGTTATCATATTAAAGAAAGATCCATTTATTTCTATGCTTCCAAGTTTGTTTGTTTGTTTTGGGTTTGGGGTTTTTTGCCCAGGGTCACACAGCTAGTAAGTGTTGTGTCTGAGGCCGGATTTGAATCCAGGGCCGGTGCTCTATCCACTGCACCACCTAGCTGCCCCCAAGTGTTTTTAATAGAAATGTGTTTTGTATCTTATTAAAAGTTTTTTGGGGGCATCTATTAATATAATCATAGAATTCTTATTTTTGCTACTAATATGGTTAATTATGTTCATAATTGTCCTTTTATTAAATCAGCCCTTCCTTCTTGATACCTATTCAAGCTAGTCATTATATAAAATCTTTGTGATATATCACTGAATTCTTGCCACTATTTTATTTGGAGTTTTTGCATCAATATTCATTACGGATATTGGTCTATGTTTTTATTTCTCTGTTTTGACTTTCCCTAGTTAAGGTATCAAGATTATTTATAGAAGGAATTTTATAGAACCCCTTCTTTCATTATTTTTTCAAAGATTTTGAAATTGTTTTATAAATGTTTGATAGAATTCATTTGTAAATCCATCTGGCCCAAGAGTGTTTTTTTTTTTCTTTGGGAGTTTATTGATGGCTTGTTCAATTTCTTTTCCTTTTTTGTACTGGGCTATTTATATACTCTCTCTATCCAATTCTGCTAATCTGGGCATTTTATATTTTGTATATTCATTTTATATTGTCAGTTTTATTGACATAATTGGACCCAAAAGTTTCTAATAATTTATTTTATTTATTCTTCATTATGAATTCACATTTTTCATTTTTTATATTGGTAATTTAGCTTTCTTCTTTCTCTTTATTAAATTAAGTTAGCTACACTTTCTCCTAAAGGCTGCTTTGGCTGAATCCCCCAAATTTTAGTGTATTAAATTGTTGTCATTATTTTTAATAAAATTATTGATTATTTTTCTTGCTCATTCTTTGACTTATTCATTAGGATTTAATTATTTAGACTGACTAATGTTTCAAGTTTTTCAGTAGTTCTCCTAATATTTTATATTTTGTAGTATTTAAAATGAGACTTTCTATGATTATTTCTTGGATTTTGTCATCATAATATAAAGATGCTGTTGTTTTTTTGTGGATTTACTTTGTAGTCTCTAAGCTTGCTATTCATTATTATGAATTACAAAGTTATTTTATTGTTATTCATTTGTTATATTATTATCATTATTCCTTGTCTCATTATTATCATCATTGTCTCAATACCTAATGCTTATTCCCTAAAATTTTCTAAGTAATTATGTCAACAGCAAATGGGTATGGATTTGTTTCTTTTTTCTCTTTTTGCTTTAATTTCTTTGTCTTGTCTTGCTAGCATTTGTAGAATTAAATTAAATAATAACAAGGAATGGGGTCAGCCTTGCTTACTCTTGTATCTTTTGGAAAAACTTCTTCTCTGTCATCATTGCATATCATGCTTCCTTTTGATTTTAAATAGTTTCTTTTCGTAATTTTAAAAAATCCTCCATATTTATCCTTTGTAGGATTTTAAAGACAATGACCATTGTACTTTGTTGATGGCTTACCCCCCATCTATTGAGATGATACATGATTTTGTTTTTAATATAATTCTGTTAAGTATCTTATTAATATTGAATCATCTCTGCATTCCCAGTATAATTTCAACTCAGCCATAATGAATGATTTCTTGGAGAAATTGCCATAGATCTTTTGATATAATTTTATTTAGAATTTTTGAACTGATATACACTGGTGACACTGAGATATAGTTCTTGTTCTTTGTTTTGTCTTTCTCTAGTTAGGAATGTATTTGTCTCATAAAAGGAGTTTGGTAGAGCAATTTATTTCTCAGTATTAAAAATTATTTGTGTGTCCTTAAAATGCTTGATTGAATTCTATAAACACATGAAGACCAAGAACTTTTTCCTTTCAAAACATCTTTATAGCTATTCTATTTCTTTCTAAGACTAGATTTAAATAATTCAAATCTTTATGTGGCATACTTTTTTTTAAAGGTAATTTCTTTTCTTTTCTTTTCTTTTTTGCAAGTCAATAAGGGTTAAGTGACTTGGCCAGGGTCACACAGCTAGTAAGTGTTAAGTGTCTGGGGCTGGATTTGAACTCAGGTCCTCCTGAATCCAGGGCCAGTGCTTTTACTACTGAGCCACCTAGCTTCCCCCTGAAGGTAATATATTTCTTTTGTATTCTCTTCTGTTGGCATATAACTGGGCATAGTAGATTTTGATAATTCTTTTTATTTCTCTGGTTCTGTGATGATTTCACTGTGATAATCTTTTATTTTGTTGCTTTTACCTTCTTCCTCCCTTTTTCAAGTCAGTGAATAAATATTGATCAATTTTGTTATACTGTTGAAGCAATAGTTTTTAGTTTTGTTTACTGGTTCTATAATAATTCTGGTTTCTAAGTTATTTCAACTCTAATTTAGAAGATTTCCCCTTTTTCTATTTATTTGGAGTTAGCTTTCTTTTTTAATTGTATATTCAGTTTATTAATTCTTTCTTTTTTATTTTGTTAATCTATGCTTATTGGTGATATAGTTTTTCCCATGAGAACTGTTTTAGTAATACCACAGAAATTTTGGTATATTGTCTAATTATTAAATAATTATTAATTATATTAATCATTTGAGCCACTTATTACTTAGGATGTTATTATTGTCATTATTTAGCTGTGTCTTTTCTTTGTGCTTTCTAAATTGATTGTTTCTACTGTGTTATAATCTATAAGGGTTTACTTAGTATTTCTGCTTTTTTTTTTTACATTTATTTGCAACTACTCTATGCCCTAATAAAAGATTTATTTTTGTAAAATGTCCATATGATGTTAAGAAATATGTGTATGTCACCCCATTTTGAAAGCTTCATACATTTTTTGGCTCTAATTTATTCAATAATTTCTTGATTTTTCTATTTTATTTTTTTATTTATCTTCCTATTAGCTTTGTCCAGCTCTGAGAGAGGAACATTAAAGTCTCCTACTATTATTATATTACTGTCTATAGATTTTTACAATTCTGTAAAGTTTAATATTGATATCATCTCATTGTCTATGGTTCTTTAAGCAGAATATAATTTCCTTGTTTATCTCTGTTCACATTATGATTTTTATTTTTGTTTTGTCTCATAGCATGATTGCAGCTCTTACATTTTTTTCTTCTTTTTTCTCTTTTTTTTGCGGGACAATGAGGGTTAAGTAACTTTCCCAAGGTCACATAGCTAGGAAGTGTCAAGTGTGGATTTGAACTCAGCTCTTCCTGAATCCAGGGCTGGTGCTTTATCCATTGTACCACCTAGCTGCCCCTTTACATCTTTTATTCACCTGATGCATTGTTAAATTTGTTACAGCTTCTTATTTTTATTTACATTTCATTGCTTTTAGATGTATTCCTTATAAGCAACAATTGTGGAGATTTGTTTACTTATTTAATCTGCCATTTTATTTCATTTTGTTGTATTGTTCAATCCATTTACATTTAAATCATTACAGGTTTTTTTTCCCTCCATTTGTGTCACTTTTTAAGAAATTGGGATTTTTTGTTCCCCTTCCTCTTTTTTAAAAAAATTTTTAATTTTTGTGGGCAATGAGGGTTAAGTGACTTGCCCAAGGTCACACAGCTAGTGTCAAGTGTCTGAGGCTGGATTTGAACTCAGGTCCTCCTGAATCCAAGGCCAGTGCTTTATCCACTGAGCCACCTAGCTGCACCCAGGTTTTTGTTTTTGTTTTGTTTTTTGTGAGGCAGTTGGGGTTAAATGACTTGTCCAGGATCACACAGCTAATAAGTGTCAAGTGTCTGAGGCTGGATTTGAACTCAGGTCCTCCTGACTCCAAGGCCAGTGCTCTATCTACTGCACCACCTACCTGCCCCTTCCCCTTCCTCTTTTGAAGTTAATACTTTGTCCTTATGATCATTTTTTCTTAATATACTTTGATCCAACCCTATTCACACAAGGATTTTTCTGAGGTGCCTCTAAGAATTATTAATTACTCTAGAAAATAATGAGGAGAGATGAATAGCCTTAGGATAGAAATTATCCTACATCCCAAATCATGCGATTCAGTTCTAACCCTACCCTTCTCATGATTGTCCTCCTTCCTATTTGCCATGCAATCTCATCTTTTGTCTATGTTCTCCCACCATTCTGGATGCTACTTATCCAGAGGAGCTCCAATTTTCCTTCTCTTGAATCAGGATCTTGCCCATGGATTAATAACACTCTGTTATTAATCCCCCACCTCTGCACTAACTACTCCCTGATTAGACCCATTATAATTTTCTCACCTTCCTTCACAGACATATCCCTGTTCCCTCCATAGGATTGCTCATCAGTGGAATCCCCACTCCCTGTTAGGTATAAATCTACTGTTTTCATTCTCCCCTTTTCTAATTTAATTTTATTTTTATTTTGCAGGGCAACGAAGGTTAAGTGACTTGCCCAGAGTCACATGGCTAGTAAGTGTCAAGTGTCTGAGTCCATTTTTGAACTCAGGTCCTCCTGAATCCAGGGCCATTGCTTTATCCACTTTACCACCTAGCTGCCCTACATTCTCCCCTTTTCAATCTTTTCCTCTGCCACCTCTTCCATTCTTCATCAGCCTCTCTTTTTGCTAAAAGACTGAAAGAATCACTATCCATTTCCCTTTTGTCTTCCACTTCTCATATCCTCATTTCTGCATGGTCCTATTCTAGAATTTAGTCACATCAAACATGTTGATTCATTTATAAGGGCAATTGTGGAGTTTTGTCCATAATTAGACCTGTTTTTCCATTATACGTCTCATCTTTCTTTGAAATCTACTTAATTTTGTCTCCTTGTGTGCTTGAAAAAAATCTCTTAATGATGTTTTTCACCTCTTGAGATATTGGTCAGTCTTTCTCTTTTTTGTGTGAGTTTTTTAAAACACAATTTCTAGATATGGGGTAATTTTTTGCAGTACTTACTCTTTTCTTTGTAGTTATATTTATTGAAGTGTCTTGTGTTCCTTGTGTTTAGGGTTTTTGCAAGTTGAATATTCTCCTCATTTCTGGTTTGTATTATAATTAAATTTGCAGGAATGCTTTAATGTCTCCTTTTGTTGAATCTATTCTTTTTCCATTGATGATTAGGTTCAGATTTCAGAAATATTACAATAGGATTCTTCTCTTTATCAAAAAAAGATTTATCCCCCAATTCCTTTCAAACAAGAGTATCTCTATTGCATTTAAGTATCTATTAATAGATACTTAACTCTATTATTATTTACTAAAGAGACAGAATCATTTCTGAGCTTGGAGGAACCCCAGGGAGCACTAGTCCAACCTATAACTTTGCAGAAAGCCCCTTTATAATATCTATATAGAAACATCATCTAGCCTTTGCTTAAAGGCCTCTATTAAGGGGGAATTTACTATTTCTTGAGGGAGGCCATTTCATTTTATGATAATTCAAATTGTTAGGAAAATCTTACTGAAGCAACAATCTATATCACTACAACTTGGGGTCATAGATTTAGAGGTAGAAACGGCCCCTTGGGATCAATTATTTCAACTCCATCTTCTCATTTTACAGATAAGAAAACTGAGGACTTGAGAAGTCATAGTTAGCCAGATTTGAGTCAGAATTTGAAGCCAGGTCCTCTGACCCCAAATATATTGGGGTTTTTTGACTACATCATGAATTTTCATCCATTGCTCCTTAACCTTCTCTTGCATGGCAGCATTTCAAATGCTTGAACACAGCATATACTCCCCTAGTAAGCCTTCTCCCTAACTAAAAATACCCAGTTCATTGTACCAACAAGGTGGCGATTTCCATTCCCATAAATCTGGTCACCTTCCTCTGGATAGTCTGTGGCTTGGCAGCATGCTTCCTAAAAAAATGTGGGACCCAGAACACTCAAAGCTCCAGATTGGATCTGACCAGATTATTCTCTCTCTCCCTTTGGACACTAAGTCTTGGAATGTCACTTAAAATTGAACTGCTTTTGGAAGGACTTTAATACTTTACTTCTTACTTCTAGTGAGTTTGTAGCATGCTAAATAATGTCTCTTAATTTTTTTCTCCACATATTGTTTTCTAGTTATAAACCTCTATTATATTTGTACAACTGAGTTTTGGACACAAAGACATTTATATTTATCTCTATTAAATTTCAACTTAATGTATCTGGCTTGTTCTAACCTGTCAAGATCTTGATAATGACTATAACACAATCTGAGTATGTTAGCTTTCCCTCCTAGTTGCATTTTTATGATCAAGGGTTCAAAGTCCAATTGCATCAGATTCTCCTTATTGGTGGAGACTGATTACTCAATATTCTGAGCCTGCATGAGGGGCAGAGTTGGTCAAAACTTGAAAGAAACCAGTACCTCTTGGCCTCCTGGTTCTATCCTCAGCATAAATATTCTGGGAAAAAGTCAACATATAGAGGAACTGGCACCTCAAGCATATTCATGTTCCCAATTTGCCATGCTAGAGACTTCAGGAAATTTCCTCTTGGGTGAGACCTGGGACTCTTTCTTAGTTGAGCTGAAATATGTCATTTCCGGTAGGAAGTGTCTAGTAAATCCACATATATGTAACTACTCTGATGATCTCTCTTCATGCCTCCTTGTGAATCTTAGCTAGAGAGCTCCATGTGGGTATACATAACATATATGGACAATTCACACACACACACACACACACACACTCACATACATGCATACACACAGCTACACATGCACATGACCACCACCACTACCACCTTACAATATCATCTGCAAATTCACTAAACATGATTTCACACATCTGCTAAAGTAATTTCTCTTAAGCTTAGGTCTATGTCATCCTCCCCAACTCAGTTAATGCCAGTGGCTCCTTATTACCTCAGATCAAATAAGCTTGACCCCAATGGCTTTTTTTTTTAAACTTTATGCTTTATTATTCTTACACACTCACCAATGAATATCACAATGAATATCACAGGATTCTTTTTGCGGGGGGGCAGGGCAATGGGGGTTAAGTGACTTGCCCAGGGTCACACAGCTAATAAGTATCAAATGTCTGAGGCCAGATTTGAACTCAGGTATTCCTGAATCCAGGGCCAGTGCTTTATCCACTACACCACCTAGCTGCCCCCCCCCTGGCTTTTTTGTGCCTTATTACTCACAACTGCTTTCTATTCACACTACAATGCAGCCAAATTGATCTTCTTACTCTCTCTCATACGTGATATCTCTTGCCATACCTGAAATGGACTCTTTCCTTGTCTCCATCTCTTAGAATCCTTAGTTTCCCTCAAGGCAATCTTCAAGAGCTATCTAACACGCAGTGTTATTTGATCTCATCAGTTTGAGCCTTTCCCTCAAAATTGCTATTGATAGAAATTTATTTTATAGTTTTTCAGGAACATTTGCATTCAAGAGCAAGGGGAAAGTGAGATATAACTGTATTTAGATAGGAAGAGAAGGCCCCTTTTTATTACCTTAAAGGAAAGATTGCATAAAGGGACACAGATCTGTGGCTAGTTTACCAAAATGTCAGTTAATTTTATCCAAACTCAACATTCTTAAGAAAGCACATACCCTTCCAGGTGTGATGGTAATCAGCAGGAGGGAAAAAGTGGTTAGGGAGGGGTAAAGCAGAAAATCTTCAAAGGAAAGATAAAAGATAAATAACTTATAGTCATAAAAATGTATCTTTAGATGGAAAAGAGAAAGGACAGTAATAGAAATAGTCCAAAGCTATCTTTTTCCTTTCTCACTGTACCACAGAACCAGGAAAATCATCCATTTATTCCTGATATTCAATTAGCGTCTATTAAGCACTTACTATGTATAAGGAATTGTGAGAATACAAAGATGATTAACAACACAGTCCTATCCCTTAAGGAGTTTTTAGTCTACTTGAGGGATTCTATATATAAATACATAAGCAAAATACAAGCAATGCTATGATAGGGCAAACAAGAGATTCCCATTTTGTCCTGGGAATATTTGAGGAGGGAGTGACTACTTTGTGCTAGTAAGGGTTTGGTGGGGTTGAATCAGGGAAAGCTTCACTGAAGAAACAGTACCTGAGTTGAGTCTTGAATCTCATTGGGCACCTAAGCATCTGAAGACAATCAAAATATGATACTATAGCCCTCCCCCTAGAGATCCCACTGGTATCTTTTCTTCCTACCAATGTTTACATTCCATGCTTCAACTACCCATCTGACATCCAGAAAGGAAGGCAGAACCTGTGCTTCAGTTGAAACTTCACAATTACTCCCTACTTCTGAATGATTGTGGACCCAGACCATTGTCCACCCCCACACCCTGGGTTAGAAAAGACACAACTAAATACACTCTCATTCACCGACATAGCCAATAGCCAACTTGTCATTTCTATTTCCACAATATCTCTCACATATGTGTCCTTTCTACTCACATCATCACAACACTAGTTCAGATTCTCATCGCTTCCCCCCTAGATTATTTCAGTAACCTCTTATTAGGTCTGTCCTCCTGCTGCAAATATCTCCAAACTCTATTCCATCTTCTCCATAGATGCCATAAATAGATTCCTAAATCCTGGTTATGATCATGTCACCCTCTCTATTTAACAAACTCTAGTAGCTCTCTCTGTTGCTTCAAGGAACAAACATAAACCCTTCCATTTGACATTTAAAGTTCCCCATAGCCTGGATCTTTCCTACCTTTCCAGTCTTCTTACACTTTGCTCCCCTTCTTGCTTTCTTCATTCCACCACACCAATTGGCCTACTGAATGTTCTGATTCACAGAATGTACTCATGCCACTTAACCCCTGCCACTCAAGAGTAAAGCAATTGAATTGGATAGAGTATTTATAGAAGTCTATGCTGTAAGCCATACAATTGTGAGAGCACTGAAGGACCGTTATATAAGGTATCTGAAGGAAAGAACAATATCAGAGATGTGGAGAAAATCTCAAACTTTAATAGCAAAAAACCCAACCCTATATCAGATTGCTTGCTGTCTTGGGGAGTGGGGAGAGAGGGGAAGGAGGGAGAAAAATTTGAAACTAGAAATCTTATAAAAAAACAAATGTTGAAAACGATCTCTACATGTAACTGGAAAACAATAAAATACTTTTATGGGAAAAAAGAATAGTACTACCCTTGAAAGCAATAGGGAAAAATGGAAGAAGGATGAATTTGGGGGAGGGTAACACCTATGGGACATCCAGTCTGAAATGTCCAAGAGGCAGTTAGTGGAGTTTAGGGAAAAGATTAAAACTAGAGATAGATATGAAAGTAATCTGTAGTAAACTACACAGAAATGGAAATTGAACCTCTGGGGCTGATGAGGGCCCTGAAATAGGTAGAGAGAGAAAAAAGAAGAGGGCTTAGGATAGAGCTGAAGGGGTACCCACAGCATTTGGTTCCTGTGTTGTAGATTACTAATATGCAAAGAAGAATCAGCTGCAGGAAAGTAGGAGGGGAGGAGGATAAGGAAGGAAGGGTGAAAAAGGGGAGTGCAGAGCGGGGGAGAGGATAGTCAGAAGTAAAACACTTTTGAGGAGGAATAGGTTAAAAGAAGATAGAGTAGGGGGCAGCTAGGTGGCGCAGTGGATAAGCACCGGCCCTGGAGGCAGGAGTACCTGAGTTCAAATCTGGCCTCAGACACTTAACACTTACTAGCTGTGTGACCCTGGGCAAGTCACTTAACCCCAATTGCCTGACCTAAAAAAAAAAAAAAGAAGAAGAAGATAGAGTAAATGTCATGGGAAAGGAATGGGATGGAGGGAAGTAGTTATGATGCTTGATTATAATGGCAAAACGTATGGTACCTACTTTGCTGGGCTATTATGAAGAAAACTCTCTGTCAAGCTTAAGGTACTATATACAGGTTATGATGAACAGGATACTATCAGAAAAACCTGGAAAGACCTACATGAACTGAAGCAGAGTGAAATGTACTGTATACAAAATAACAGCAATAGTGGGGGATGATCTGCTGGGAAGCATGTGGTTATTTTCAGCAAGGCAATGATCCAATATAACCCTGAAGGACTTATGAAAATTGCAGCCCATCTGCAGAGAAAGAACTGATAATATCTGACAACAGATGGAAACATATTTAAAACTTTTTTCTTTTCCTTTTTGACAATTCCTTAATCTGAAGTTTGGGGGGGTTTTGACTGTTTTCTCTCACAACTAGCTAATATGGGAATTTTTCCGTGACTACTCATGTATAACTTATTTTGAATTGCTTGAGTTCTTGTGGGTGGGGGGTGGTAATGGAGGGAGGAAGAGAAGTTGGAACACAAAGTTTTAAAAAATTTGATGTTAAAATTTGTTTTTACATATATTTTGGAAAATAAAATTCTATTCAAAGCAAAAACTTTTTTTTAAAAAAAGAAGAATCAGGAAGGAGCAGTGTCTCCAATACTCAGAGAGGAGGGAATATCCAAGAAGAGAAAGTGGTTGACAGTGTCAAATACAATGAAGATGCTAAGGAGAATGAGGATTGAGAAGAGTCTAGTGGATTTTTTTTGGTTTTGTTTTATGGATGTGTTTTGCTTTTGCATGACAAATATTTGCAGTTCACTCCTACTTTGTGAGAAGGCTCTTGCAACAAGGTAAAACAATTAAGTATACTAATAATATTTTTGCTTCATCTGAAAATGTATGCAACATTTCACATCTGTAGAACATGCTACCTGTTTAAGAATTAACATTAATCTATATTCTCTCCCTCTTGCTCCATTGGGGGAAAAAGTAAAACGACCACTCATTAGATATTTTAGACAGACTAGCTAGAATTTTAGCCCTTAACAGATGGCTGACCACGAAGAGGAAAGCTAACCCTCAGTCTTCTTCTGATCTGCTGGTTGGGTAAGAAATTTCCCCTCCCTCTCCCTTTAACTGCTAAGTACTGGTGTACTGGCTGTGTTTTTCCTTTGAATTTTTTCGAATGGACCTTTTAAACTCCCTAATTATCCTATTTTTGATTTTAGTCTGTTTAACCAGACAAATGGGAGATAAGATCATGTTAATGCTTTGTTTTTGTGGATTTTCTATTTTTCTTTTTATTTTTGTTAAAAGAGCCAGCAACTTACTCACACAAGGAAATATCTCTCCCTCTCCCAACCATGCTTTTTCAGAGAAACCTGAAGAGATTCCCGCAGCTTTTCCCAGTTCTAACACTAATTGTTGCTCTAATTTTGCATGCCTGGAGGCAATGACCCACCCTCTAGAAGCTTTTAATCCCCTAGCACCTGGAGGCAAAGTGGGGGAAGAGGAATAATATCGCAGCAATTGTCTTCTCAAATACCCTCCATAAGGGGGGACTATAGTAATATTATAATTTTAAAGAATGGTTCAATTTTTGTTTTATTATATGTTTCATGTGTAACAACTAAGATTCTGAATTCCCTTAGACATGTTTTTGAGAACTTTCATTGTTTGATTTGATTATTGACAAAGCTATTTTAAAGTTGTGTTAAGCTCAATTTTGTAGGAAATTTTCCTGGCTGATTACCAGCATCCACACATCAACCCCTGAAAAGACTTCCATTCCACGACTACACCTAGAGGACATCTGAGAAAAGACTTTCAGAGACTTTAAATGAACAGTTTTGATTTGTTCTTTTTGTTGGTTTTTTTCTCTTTCTGTTATAATATACACCATCTGTAACATGTATTCTCTGCAGAGGCCCTCCCTTTGCAGGACTAATGTCAAAGCGTCGGTTCATGAGGACAAAAAAAAATCGCCCCTCTGGACAAAACTTTCCTCTCTTCCTTTTCTATATTGTTGTTCACATATTATTAGTTAGCAATAGTTATTATATTCTTTTTACTGTTCCGTCAAGGAAACATTTTGTTTCTTGAGGAACAACAGGGGGGACTGTAACGATTGGAATAACGCCACCTGCTGGATACTTACTGTAGAAGAGTTCTGCCCATGAAGGGAAGGTCTTTGAGGGCAAGACCAGGAGTCAGGAAGTGACGCGGGCTAGTGGGAGGAGGAAGGAAGAGACTGGCGCTCAGTCTCGCTCTTTTTCCTGGGGACGCTGGCGGAGAAGGGAGCTAGAAATGTGCTCTCCCTTTAATAGATAGGAATCTAGGCCTTTCTCTCTCTCTTTACCAAATTCTTATTCTCCTTAATAAATGCTTAAAAGTCTAACTCTTGCTAAAGCTTATAATTTATTGGCGACCACTCATTAGATATTTTAGACAGACTAGCTAGAATTTTAGCCCTTAACATGTCCTATAATAAATATGCACAGACAAATAAAGCAAGTTCTCAGTGATGGTACAAAAAACCCCAAACAAACATGTATATCTCATTCTGCACCTTGAATCAATGAATTCATCATCTCTTCATCCAGAATCATGAATAGTCATCGATCATAGTTCTTATGGTTCTCAGAGTTTGTTTCTGAGGCAGCTAGGTGGCACATTGGATAGAGTGTTAGGCCCAGAGTCAGGAAGATCTGAGTGGAAATTTGGCCTCAGACACTGACTAGCTGTGTGACCCTGAGCAAATTACTTTACCACTGTCTGCCTCAGTTTCCTTAACTGTAAAATGAGGATTATAATAGTAGCTAGTACCTGGGGTTGTTATGATGATCAACTGAGATGATATTTGTAAAGTTCATAATTGTTGTTTGTCCTTCATACTCAAAGAGGACCATGACATTGGGGTGATGCCACGACTTGCACTGAATTGGATTTAAATGAGGGAGGGCTTCATAGTAAGGACTTAATAAATGCTTGTCCTATTCTTTTTTTTTTTTTTTTTTTTTTAGTGAGGCAGTTGGGGTTACGTGACTTCCCCAGGGTCACACAGCTAGTAAGTGTTAAGTGTCTGAGGCCGGATTTGAATTCAGGTACTCCTGACTCCAGGGCCGGTGCTCTATCCATTGCGCCACCTAGCTGCCCCCTATTCTTTTTTTTTTTTTTTTACAGTGTTGTTGTTATTGCATAATGTTCTCCTGGTTCTGCTTATTTCCATTCATTATTAGCTTATAAAAGTCCATATTTCTCTTATAGCATAAATTATTTGTCTGGATCTGCTGGCTTCACTGTGCATCAGTCCATTAGATTTTATCTTTAGGATATCATTGGTAATTTCAGAGAGAACAATTTCAATTGAATAGTGGGTTTAGAAGCCATATGGCAAGGGGATAAATAAGAGAATGAAAAGAGAGAGAGGAGTTAGTAGTGTTGACAGCATTTTCAAGCTGTTTGTTAAGAAATTAAGGAGAGATATAGGATTATAGCAGGTGCAATAGGATTTGGTGAGGGTTTTTTGAAGATAGGGAGAAGGGTATTTTTATAGGTGGCAGGAAAGGAACTAGTGGATGGGAAAAGATTGAACATTAGAGTGGGGGGATGACGGTGGGAGCTATTTGCTAAAGAAAATAGGAGAGGATAGGATCAAGGGTGTATATAGAAGGTTGGCTTTGGTGAGGGCAAGGCCCACCTCTTTGTAAAGGACTAAAATATGCAAGGAAAAGATACAGGATGATGCCAGGAGAATGTGAGATGAGCAGTGTAGAAGAGGGAGATTTTTGGCAGGTATCCTTGAATTTTGCAATAAAAAAGGAGGTGAAGGCACTGGCTGAGAGTGTAGGGGTGAGGGAGTGTTGGAGGCTTAAAGAGGGAAAAAGTTTGGAACAGCTATTATGTCCGGTGGGATAAAGAATCAATTAGGGAGGAGTATAAGGATTGTCCTGCTGCATCAAAGACCCAGTGGACCAACTGTCCAAGGGATTTTCTTGGTGGTTTGCCATTTCCTCCAGTTCAGTTGATATTAGATAACATAAATTTGTAGCAGATTAGCATGGCTGATCCATTCAGCATCATGGGAATAGGAACTAAGGATGTACATGGAGGAGTAATGTTTCATATGAGGGTTTGATCTATTATTTTGTTGATTGTCTAGACTTAAGAAAGTGATGGAGAGAATGTTACTAATGCAAATCAAACCTAAAAGTGTATCCTGTGTAAATTTTGTCGTGGAGAGCCAGTTGTTAAACATTTAAACATTGGTTCATTAGGGAACTGAAATGGCAAGGGAAGGAAATTATAGATAAGCAAAATAACATAGGTAGAGGGATTTCAGGTCACAGTGAAGATAAAGACTAGGTTTGGAGGGAGTGAGGCATAGGAAAAGATGGAATGATTGGAGATTATGATTGGACGAAGGAATTAGGGTT
Source organism: Dromiciops gliroides (assembly GCF_019393635.1). Taxonomy (NCBI): domain Eukaryota; kingdom Metazoa; phylum Chordata; class Mammalia; order Microbiotheria; family Microbiotheriidae; genus Dromiciops; species Dromiciops gliroides. The sequence goes on from NC_057864.1 coordinate 372,112,894, forward strand.
AGTTCTTGATCCTACAAGTGGAACATGGGTGGGTGATTCAAACAAGGGTGTGAACATTTTGTATTTAAACTGAGTTGTAGTGGGGGTTTGGATCATAGAAATTGGGCAGAATTAGGAACTGGGACATTAGGCTATTTGAGGGAATATCAACTTGTATGTTGAAGCGACCCAGCATGAGGGCAAGAGTAGAAGTACATAGAAAGACTATGAGCCAGGCCTGGATTGTGTGATAAAGTTGGATAGAGGTAACCTCAATGGGGTGGGGTTGCTGAGCAAAGGTAGTAGACAAAGAATCTGGAAGTAGCAATGAAGGACAAAGACAAGAGTCTTTTCCCTTATGGAGAGTATTAGGGAGTTGGATATGAGTAATTTGTGGGAGTGGATGTAAGAGAAGATACAACCTGTACCAGAAAGGAAAGTCTGGGATGCAGTGTTGTCCAAGAGGGCCAGGTCTCAGTGAGATCCAGAAGATGGAAAGACTATGAGAAACAAGAGCTCTAAGATGGAGGGATGTTGCTTAATTATAAAATAGGAGTTGCAGAGATCACAGTGAACAGTGGAGAGAAGTTGGGGGTGGTGTAGTATCAAGGTCTGGGGGGATGAAAGAATAGGTAGCAGGGGTTAGATTCTATTCCAGCAGAGATTTACAAGGCAAAGACTCCACTGTTCATACAAAAACTGGTTAAAATCTTGTGGGTTATGTGGCAAGAGGAGGTTAACCCCCAGGAGTTCAAGGATAATGCCATTGTCCATCTCTATAAAGGAAGAGGAAATAGATTGTCCTGTAAAAATAACAGGGTAGGGGTGGGGAGTGTCTCTCTCACTCTCCTAGTCATTTCTGGCAAGATTCTTTCCAGAGTCCTTAATAATAGGCTGGTCCTTCACCTGGAAAATGGTCATTTACACAAGAGCCAGTGTGGCTTCAGAAGGGATCAAGAAATAGTTGATATAGTGTTTGCTGCCTGACAACTCCAGGAGGAATGTGAAGAATAGAATAGGGTCTATACACAACATTTATCAATCTGATAAGTAGCTTTTGCTACTGTCAGTTGTGAGGGCTTATGGAAGATCATAGCAACATTTGGTTGCCCAGAAAAGTTCATCAGTATTGTATGTTAGTTTCACAATGGCATGCTTGCAGGGGTTCTGGATTATGGATGATGCTCTAGTGCTTTCCCAGTCACCAATGGAGTGGAGCAGGGTTCCCAGGTGTTTTAGCAGGATTTTTCAGTGATGCTGTCAGACACCTTTAATGAGGACAATAATGGCATCAAGGTCAGCTACTGTACTGACAGTAAATTATTTAACTTGAAAAGGATATAAGCCAAGAATAAAGTGGAGGGAGAGAAAGTATGTGACTTTTTGTTCACAGATGATTGTGCATTCAATGCACCCTCTGAGGTTGAGATGCAATAGAATATAAATTGATTCTGTGCCACTTGTGCTCACTTTTTTGTGGGGCAATGAGGGTTAAGTGACTTACCCAGGGTCACACAGCTAGTAAGTGTCAAGTGTCTGAGACTGGATTTGAACTCAAGTATTCTTGAATCCAGGGCCTGTGCTTTATCCACTGTGCCACCTAGCTGCCCCATTTGTACTCACTTTGGCCTGACAATGAACACCAAGAAAATAGAGGTTTTGCACTAGCCAGCACCACACCATCCATGCATGGAACCATCAGTTACAGCAAATGGAGAAATTTTGAATTCTATGTATAAGTTCATGGCATACTTTCCAGGGATATACACATAGATGATGAAGTTGATATATGCATTGTCAGAGCTATCTCAGTCTTTGGAGGCTCCAAAGGAAATTGTGGGAGAGAAGATGTATTAAGCTGTCTACTAAACTGAAAGTTTACAGAGACATTATGCTGACCTCATTGTTGTATGTAGACCTGGACAGTCTACTAGTAACATTCCAGGAAATGGAATTGCTTCCATTTGAATTGTTTTAAGAAGATTCTAAAGATCATCTGGAAAGATAAGGTACCAGATAACGAGGTCGTTTCTTGAGCTTAACTGCCAAGCATTCAGAATCTACTGTGGAGAGCATAACTCTATGGGTTAGCCACTTTATTGGAATGCAAGATTTATGTTTTCCTAAAAGACTATCTTATGGATAACTTAGACATTCTCAAGTTTCTTCTGAAGAACTTTGGAATTGTATGAGAGGACAGGACTCACCAGCATGACATGCCTGAATCAAAGAAAGCACTGTACTCCATGAGCAAAGCAGAATTTCAGTAGTTGAAAAGAAATGAGAGATATGCAAATTTAGAGACATCTCCATTCCAAATGTTCATATGGACTATTTGTGCCTGACCTGTGATAGAACCTTCCATTCTCTTGTTGGTCGGATTAGCCACAGTTGAATATACTTTATATTGATGTTGTTTTGGTCCTCTTCAAATACAAAGGACAACAACCAAACAACCATGATCTCTTAAGTTGCACATATACATAGTCTTCTCCCTCTGTTATTTTGGTTTTAATTTAATGGATTACAGAACACCCAGGAAATACATTCATAAGCCTTTGTTAAATATAATCCACCTATGGCCATGAATTTGTCATCCCTATATTTTAAGCCATTTCCCAGAAGTCCCAATTCTATCCTTAGGTACCACTTCCTTAGTCAGATGTTTACTTCACAAACTATTTCTTCTCTTTTGCATCTTCTACCTTCAATGGTCAACAAGGAAGAAAATGCAATCCGTGTCCCATGGTCTTCAGTTTCTTGACCAAGACTTCATAATCATACTTTTTAGGTTTCTTCTGCCATGATCATTTGCTTTCACATGAATCACCAGAAGTGAGTACTTATCCTCCATTTTGATGTCTTGATAAGTCAAAACTAAGTCAACTAGACAGAAATTGTTTAGAGATTCTTACCATTTTCATTAATAAAAGACCAATCTCCAGTGCCTTTGGCAACTCATACCATGTAAATTTTTCCTTTCTGCCCTGGTTCCCTTTCACCACCTCCAATCTCCTCCCCAATTTTTATGCAGTTGAAGTAAGGTTAAAATGGAAAAGAAATGGGGAAAGCATGGGGAAGGGTTGAGGAAGCACTTCTCTATTTGCTTTGCTGCTGATAAAGAGATTTATGGACTGATTGATGATATACACATGTGTGTATGCATGTATGTGTATGCATGCATGCATGTATGTGTTTCCTGTTTTCATATTGCTTTCATGAAAACATTCCATCCCCATCATCTGACCTATGAGCTACTTTCTATTCAGGACATTCTTTCTCTCATTTCCATTCCTTTGCACAAGTGATCTCCCATGTCTGGGATGCACGTTTTCCTTATAACTACTTCCCAGAACCCTTATCTTTCTTCAAAGTACACCTTGGAGCTGTCATCATACAAAGCTTTTCCTCTTTTTTCCTCTCCCCCCAATTCTTAAGTCTTTTTCCTTTAAATTACTTTGTATATACTTTATTTTTACTTATCAATGTATAGATAGATATAGTATCTATAATATGCTAATATATAGTATCCATAGTATGCTTTTATATATGTGTGTGTGTGTGTGTGTGTGTATATATATATATATACACATATATGTGTGTGTGAGTGTGTGTGTGTATATAGTATCCTCTTTGTATCTACTCAGTAGAATGTAAGTTACACAAGGGCACAATCTATTTCTTTTTTTGTCTTTGTATTTCCAGTGTTTAGCAAAGTCAGTGCCTTGCAGCTTAGTAGGTGCTTCAAGGAAATCACTTACTAAGTGATTACTATGTGCTAAACTCTGTGCTAAGTGCTGGGGATACAAATAGAAGTAAGCAAGACAGTACCTTCCTTCAAGACACTTACATTCTGATGGAGAAAGACCACACATAAAGTAGAGTAGAAAGAGCAGTGGTGTATGCAGGTGGCAGCATCATGCCTGTTAAGATAGGAGGAAAAAGGGCAGCTAGGGTGGTGCAGTGGATAGAGCACTGGCCCTGGAGTCAAGAGGACCTGAGTTCAAATCACTTGACACTTACTAGCTGTGTGACCTTGGGCAAGTCACTTAACCCTCATTGCCCAACCAAAAAAGGAAAAAAAAAGATAGGAAAGCTCACCTATCACAGCCCAGAGATGGTGTGGTGTTCAGATGACTCGAGAAGGAGGGGGAAGAGTAGGATGGGCAGAATGGAGGCAGTATTGTCTGGCAATTGCCAGGAAGTGACATAAAAGTCTGGTGTCAGGCAAGATAACTGAAAATTCTCCTATCAGAGAGCAGGGACCCATGGGGGCGGTGGGCGGGGGGAGTGTAGGTTCTGAACAGAGGAATTTGAGAAGGCTGGCTAGAGTGTAGGGAGTCTGGAAGTGGCCTGGAATATTGGTTGAATTACATTGAATTTACATATGCACACATGCAAAGGAGTCTCAGTTATTTTATGACTAGCTGGTGAAACAAAAGTCTAGAAGAATTATTTTCACCCATGCTCAGTCTGGGAGGATTACTCCATTCACCCTAGAGAGGGCTCTGCCAATCTTATTTTGACTTACGTACTTCTGTGTGAGTTACATTAAGTACCACTGATGAAGGAAACCCAGTATGTTCACATTCTTGAGAAAACCAAAACAAAATTTAAAAATGAATTCATGTTGTACTTTAATTTTTTTAAATAGATATTTTATTGATCTTTTATTTTTACACCACCTGTATTTCCCTTTGTATCTCTACCCCACCCTACTGCCATATTATTCTCATAATGAATAATTTTAATATAAAATAATATGTACCCATGGAAGATGTGTGCCCATGTCCACATGGGTTGTTTAAATGTGTATACAAGGCTCAAAGAAAAGATATTTCTGGAATCTGGCCCATCTCTGTAGAGAGGAGAAGAATCAATGGTCATGGCTATGTTACAGGTAAGCTAGTTGTAGTCAGCAAGGCCTGAGTTCAAATCTGACCTCAGACACTTATTTATGAGCTGTATGAACCTAGGCAAATCACTTAACTCTGATTGCTGCCCCAAAAGCCACTATATAAATGCTGTTGTTGTTGTTGTTTCTTATAGCACAGTAATATTTCATTATATTTATAGGTGACAATTTGTTTAGCCATTCCCAATCAGTGAACATCTGATTTGTTTCCAACTCCTTGCTCCACCAAAATTGCTGCTATAAATATTTTGGCATATAGGGAGCCTTTCTTTTTGTCAGTGGCCTCCTTGGGGTATATGCCTACCACTAGACACTGAGTCAGAGGGTATGGACAGTTTAGTCACTTTATTTACATAATCCCAAATTGCTTCCCAGAATAGTTGCATCATCTCTTCTGACAATGCCTGTGTTTCCATAATTCCCATCAACATCGACTATTCCCATTTTTTCTCATCTTTGCTAATATGCTGGGTGTGAGGTATTGGGATTTTAATTGTTCTTATCATTAGAGATTTGAAACACTCATATTGAATGAGTGCTGTTTGTTCATATTCTTTCACCACTGCTTTCAGGCTGTTCTTAGAACTGCTCTCTGTCAACATCTATGAAAGTTAGGCCAGGAGATACAAGACTCCAAAAACTTTTTGTGGCTACTTCCAAAGTGTTTTTTCTGGCACCTTAATTGGAAAAGCAGAAGTATGGTGTGCAATAAACATTTCACACATCTGCCTTTCATGCACGATTACACTTTGTTTGTGTGTGCCATCTCAAAGTTCCAGGAAATCTGCAACAGCTATAGAGATGGCATCTAGAGTACTCAGCCCAGAAACAAACCTTGATTGAAAACCAAGTGGATGTTCCATGAATATTGTCTGCAGGGTATGATGCGCCAAGCCATACTAGGCTTAGGAGGTGTTAAAATATGTCTACTTTGGCCACTGACTTTGGCAGAATGACAACTTGGGCAGAGAAGGGACAAGTAATAAGAGAACAAGCATAAATTAGTTTCAACATCCAACATTTCCATGGTACTGCCTCATGAGCTATCTGTCCATTCATTCAAGAAACATTTATCAAGCACCTACTGTGTGTGGAACTCTCTTGGTACAAAGGAAGTCATGGTCTCTGTTCTCAGTGACCTTCTAATCCAGTGAGGGGACAGACAATATACAAATAATTATACTATGTGGTATTTTATGACACATGCCTTAGAAAGTTGTTGTTTTTTAAAGAGCTTATTGAGCTCTGTCAAGAAGGATCAAGAAGGTCAGGGCAGCAATGCCCAGTTTTACAGTCCAAATACAAATCTGAATGCTGGCCCATAATTAAGTGCAAAAGCTTCTGGTCACTGATACCTTATTAGGACCTTCATGTTCCATAGAGGGAATGAACTTTGACTTCCCTGGGCTTCAGTGTCCTCACCTGTAAAAGGAGAAGGTTGGAATAGGTGATCTCAAAAGTCCCTTACTGCTGTTTGCTCTATGACCCCTTTGATAGTCCTATGTGCAGAATCATCCTGCTTCATCTTGTGACAAATGAAGAGCATTCCAGAGGGTCAGGAGTGGCAGATGCCTGGAAGGCCAGTTATCTTGTCTCAAAAAGATGTAATTAATGGGCTGTCAGACTTATGGGACCTTTTGTTGTTGTTTAGTTGTCTAATAGTGTCTGACTCTGTGACCCCTTGGGCCATAGCATACCAGGCCCTTCTATCCTCCACTATTTTTCAAAGTCTCTCCAAGCTCACATTTGTTGGTACCATGATACCATCTCTCCATCTCATCCTCTGCCGTCCCCTTTTCCTTTTGCTTTCAATCTTTCCCAACATCTGGATTTTTTCCAATGAGTTCCATCTTTTTATTATGCGACCAAAGTATTTAAGCTTCAGCTTCAGTATTACACCTTCCAGTGAATACCTTGAATTTATTTCTTGAAGTATTGACTGATTTGACCTCCTTGTTGTCCAAGAGACTCTCCACAGTTTTCTCCAGCACCACAATTCAAAAGTGTTGATTCTGTAGTGTTCAGCTTTTCTTAGAATCCAACTCACAGCTATAGATAGCTACTGGAAAAAAACATAGCTTTGATTAAACAAATCATTATTGGCAAGGTGATGGAATCACTAAGGATCAGTTAGGAAGGTGGAAAATGACTGGAATGAACGAACATGGTGAAAAATATTTAGACAAAAGTAGAAAAAAGTAACAAAGGAGAATCTAAGGCTTGTTTAATTTGTACTTTCAGTGAGTCCATTGATAATAGATTTGTGAAAATCTGTGAATTTATGTGTAACAGCTAGGGATAGTTCCTGGCAAAATTTTGAAGTAGGTAAAGCTTTTCAGGGGCAGCTAGGTGATACAGTGAATAAAGAACCAGGCTAGGAATCAGGAAAATCTGATTTCAAATCCAGCTTCAGACACTTACTAGCTATATGACCCTGGACAAGTCATTTAATCCCTATTTGCTCCAGTTTCTCATCTATAAATTGGGGACACACTGGAGAAGGAAATGGCAAACCACTCCAACATCTTTGCCAAGAACCCCATGGACAAAGGTACATGGGGTCACTTAGAATCAGATAGGATTGAACAACAACAAGTTCTTTTCAATAGTTCCTCTTCATGCTTCCCTATTATTCAGTTCTTCAATTCTGATTCCTGGTCACCAAGGATATCCCATCATCCTATTCTACCCATCCTTTCCAGCAGTTTCAGGCTTTTCCTTATCAACCCTTTTCAAAATGTATTTGTCCTTTTTCCTACTGCATCAGGACTCCTTATAGCAACTAATTAATTCTAATTAATTATAAGGTAATCATAATTAAGGGCTTCTCCAACCTTTTCCAAAGAAGACCTGACTTTTCATACTCCCAAAGTCTTAAAAGGGCAGAAGAGTGGGAATGCTTGAAGAAGGTCATAAATCTGCAAATCACTGGGGGAGGAGATGTGATGGTAGTGGCTTCTTGCTATTATAAATGTTCTCAAGCTATAGGAAGACATTACCAAAGCATTTCATTTCTGAATCATTTTGAATTTCTTTGGCTTCTCCCTCATACTCCTAGCAACCTCATACCCGGGAATTCTCATGACCCTGCAAGATCTAATTGGCTTTGGTACTCACATCTCACCTGTGCCCTCCACCCTTCTAATTGGAGGGGGAGCCATGAATTCCTCATCCTCCATTTAAAGAGAGGAGACAGGACAGATCATCTTTTTTACTTCCCACCTGGCTGTACTCATTTTGTACATTTTTACTTCTATTCCACCACACATACCTTTTCAGATTTCTTTTGGGCATCACCTTCCCCAACTAGCTTGTAAGCTCTTTGAAGACAGGGATTGTCCTTCTTGAATTTGTGTCCCCAGAATTTAGCATAGTGCCTGGAACATGCTGTTGTTGGGTCGTTTTTTCAGTCATGAAAGGCACTGAGGTAGTTTGCTATTTCCTTCTCCAGCTCATTTGACAGACAAGGAAACCTGCACAGGGTCACAGAGCTAGTGTGTATCTGAGGTCAGATTTGAACTCAGCAAGTTGAGTCTTCCTGTTTCCAGGCCTGGCACTCTATCCACTGCACCACTTAGATGCCCTGCCTGGCACATAGTAGATGCTTAATAAATGTTTATAAATTGATTCACTGATTGGAATTTTCAAGCTCAACCAGTTGGGGAATCTGAAATAAAGGGTGACAAGGCCATTCTTGTGGACTAATTGAATTTTTCTCAGGCCCTTATTGTATCTACATTTTTCCCTATCTCTAGAAATCCAAACAACAAATATTGATTAAGCACCTACTTTTTCAAATGTCAGAGGACCTGGTTTGGAGTTTCAACTCTTCTGTTTACTTATCTGTATGACCTTTGGTAAGTCACTTGTTACTTTTGGCTCTCAATTTCCTTATCTTTAAAAGAGATCATTAGGTTAGATGACCCCTTATGTCTCTTCTGGTTCTAAATTTATGGTTCTATGTTAGGAACATGGGATATAAAAATAAGAAAAGTCACAAGTCTTTATCTTTAAAGACCTAAAAATCTAGTAGGAGGCTAATACATATAAGTTAGATTATGATGTTCATAGCAGAGATATGTGAAGAAATCCCAGGGGAGAGACACCGATTCAAGGGATTAGGTAAAGTTTTTAACCAGGATGGGGCAAGGATGCTTACATAGGTAGTGGGACACTTCCCATAGTGGTCCAGAGACTTGGATTCTGAAATGGGGGTCAGACCCCACTTCCCATACTCAGGTGACCACCACCAGGGTCTTTTCATTGTGGTTTTCTCCCACAATCATATTTGTTGTTTTTGTTTGTACTTTGTTTTCAAAGAAGACCAGTGACATCACAGGATAATGTCTTGACTTCTGTGTGAATTAGATTTAAGTGGGGTAGAGTTGCACAAAGTCATCAGCCTCACTGTATCTTCCAGAATCACTGAAGTCCAGTGGCAAGACAAAAGTCAAGATCACTGGCAGCATCCTGGGATGCAGTAGATGACCTTGGTGTCTTTTATATCTGACCAAGTTCTAAGTGCTCCATAGTACATATTTCATCCACCTTCGTCGCTATCGGAACAAATTGTTTTTATTCAACCATTTCACCAAGGGAAGTCTTCACATACTTGGGGTAGATATCTCTCTAATTACTCTGAGGCCCATCTATTACCCCCAACCAGATTTAGCCAATCTGCCCAAACTGTTTACAGGGGTGTGGCTGCTGTGCATGCCACAGCTTCACGTAGCCACTGGTGAGAGTTGGGTGACAGGTGTTCACCAAAGGTGGATGAGCAACCCTGAAAAGGGCTCAGGAAGCCCTCATCTCAGAGGGACTCGTCCTCCCTGAATACCCCATCCATCCCAAACAATCAGATTACCCTCTTTGCCACCAGAAATTAGATGATTGCCCCAATTTCTGGGGAAAATGGGCTAATCCCCTGCTTTCCTGGTGGAGAGCAAGCTGCCAACTTATACTTAAATTTAAACCCATCACCATAGGTGAGAAAGCAAGATATTCCTAACATGATATTTTGGTGGTTAAGGGAGGAAATATCACTGATCTGACCTAAAAGGTTAAATGGAAAAGAACTAAATGTGTATCATGTGCAGAAGCATCATAAATGTGTGGGCTTCAAAATTACCAGTAGAGAAGCAAAGGAAATCTGTGTATTTTTATAATCACAAAACAGATGCTTATTTTAGACTCTTTTCTTGAAGGTGTTGGTTATTTTTTTTTTTCTTTACCTCAGTGCTAAAATTCTTCCTACTGCTTCAAAGGAAGCACAGCACAAGATAAAAATACAGAAGTTGCTAACTGGAGTTCAACAGGTTAAAGCCACTTAAAATAGCAACTTGGCATGTCATTTGGTTGGTGAAATAGCTAACCTTCTAATATGTGAGATTAATCAAAAGGCCCCAGTCTGAACGCCTACTGACTGTATATGCATATTTATTTCCCCCTGGAAACATTAGATTTGGGCCGCTGGCAGCAAGGGGTACTGGCTGGAACCCTTTGAAATGGAAGTGCTAGGAGCCATCTCACTCTAATTCAGGGATTCTTAATCTTGGGTTCATGTATTTTAATATAATTGACTTCCTTTGTAAACTTATACAACTCAAAATATACACCTATATGTTTGTCATGTTTCAGTCATGTCCAGTTCTTCATGACCCCATTTGGGGTTTTCTTGGCTGCAGTGGTTTGCCATTTCCTTCTCCAGCTCATTTTACAAATGAAGAAACTGAGGCAAATGGGGTTAAGTGACTTGCCCAGGAACACACAGCTAGTGAGTGTCTGAGGCCAGATTTGAACTCAGGAAGATGAGTCTTCCTGACTCCAAGCCCTGCACTCTATCCATGGAACTGCCATATTTGTATATATGCTATCTATCTATCTATCTATCTATCTATCTATCTATCTATCTATCTATCTATCTATCTATCTATCGTCTATGTACACACATATACATGCATATGTATATATATATGTATTCTTATATACATATATAAAATTCATTTTAGAACATTATTCAGAGAAGACGTTCACAGGCTTTCCCAGACTGACAAAGGGTCATGAAGGATGTGCTGGTAAATATTTAACAACTGGCTCTCTGGAGTGAAAAAAAAAATATGCATGGAAGCACATTCTTCTAACACTAAATCTATGTATGAGCCAATGATCCCTATGATCTTATTCATAGATTCTACATGGCAGATTTGTACACACAAAAGCATGGCTTATAAAGCAAGCATCAGAAGTGGGATTTGAACTCAGGTCTTTGATTCCTGAATCATTGCTCATTCCACTATACTTGCCTATAACTGACCTCACTTATAGTATGTATGCCCTAATTCCTTAACTTTTGTAAAATGGATTTTTCTTTTTTTCTTTTGCTGGGCAATTAGGGTTAAGTGATTTGCCCAGGGTCACACATCTAGTAAGTGTTAAGTGTCTGAGGCCAGATTTGAACTCAGGTCCTCCTGAATCCAGGGCCAGTGCTCTATCCACTGCTCGACCTAGCTGCCCCATAAAATGGATTTTTCATCGTAAGTCAGTGAGGTTTTTCCGACTGGGTAAATTAAAACTGAACCTGTATTATTAACATATTTCTCTATCACCTTCTTAAGTCTAGATAACCAACAACAACGACAACAATAAATCAAGCCCTGATTGGTGGTTTGCCAATGTCCAATGTGTAAATACATAGAAAATTTAACAATCGGCTATCATAAGCTTATTTGAACTGGCTCCAAGACATCCCTGGATCTATGACACATAAAAATTAAGAATACCTGCTCCAACCAATCAATTCAATTCATTAGGAATTCATAAGCACCTACTGCCTGCCAGTGACTGTTATTGGAGATACTAAAAAAAGAAAGTCCTTATCTTCCAGAAGCCTTATGTTCTACTTGGGCCCGGTAATCAAATATGATGAAATATCCCAGAAGATACTGAGTGCTTGAGCTTTCCCAGAAATCCAGCTTAGGGGTCATTTACTCCTCAAAATCTTTCAGATTCCACCTTAGCCAGAAGTGAGCCTTCTCCAAAAATAACCAACACCTTCAAGTATTGAACTGCCCTGTGCATTTAATAATTTTCTAAATTGTATTACAGTTATTTGTATATATGTCTCATCATGTAGTAGACTGTAAGCTCCTTAAGGCTGAGACTGGTTTCTTTCTTTTTTTTTTTTTTTTTTGGGTGAGGCAAGTGGGGTTAAGTGACTTGCCCAGGGTCACACAGTTAGTAAGTGTTAAGTGTCTGAGGCCAGATTTGAACTCAGGTCCTACTGAATCCAGGGCCAGTGCTTTATCCACTGCAACACCTAGCTGCCCCAGAGACTGGTTTATTTTCCATCTGTATAATCTCCACTACTCAGTGTTAGGTCTTACACATAATAGAAACATCATATGTTCATTCAATTGAATGGACCTGAATTGAATCCAATTAAAACTAAAATAAAAGGACTCTCCCTACATTCTTCTTTGGTCAATATTGTTACTTCCAATAAAAAGATTAAGACTCTTTGTTGTAGACCTGTCCTGAACTTCTGTTTTGGTCCCTACTTATTTCACAGAGAGGGACAGGTGCAATCTCTGCTAAATCAGCAACCTCAGAGAATCTTCAAATCATGGATTTATCCAATTGGAAGGGACCTTACTGATTCAGCATGAAAAATTCGTTTTATAAAGGGTAAGGAATTAGGAGGTACAAACATGAAAAAAGGTCAGTTATAGGCAGTTATAAGAGAATGAGCACTGACTCTGAAGACAAAGACCCAGGTTCAAACCCCACTTGTGATGTTTGTTTTTAGGCCAGGTCTATCAGGTGGAATCTATGAGTAAGATCCCAGATCTTCTTTGGTTCATAGATCTAGGTTTGAAAATGACCTTAATGGTTGGTAGCATTTGTTATTTCTCTCCAAACCTGGAGGCTTACAGAGGTTATTGCTTCATTTGCCACCAGAAAAGAAAATGTTCTTCTCTTTTTTCCATTTCTTCAATTCTTTGGCATATAAATTCAATTCTGGTTCAGCATCCAATTAGAAGGCTTTATGTAGCTAAATAGTAAGCTTATAGTAACAGTTGTAGGATCCCCACTCATTATGGTGAAAGAAAGGGTGCTTCTATCACACACTGTAATGAATTTCCAGAAGCAAGTTCACTAAACCTTTGTGTGAGTTGGTACCAGGGAGAGTATACTGTGTATGCTCTTACTGGGCCCTTATTGGCTAGTCCCTATTTCTCCAATGCAAAATTATACTTGTCTTACCTTGGGTAATTCACTTAACCTTCCTGTGTCTCAGTTTCCACATCTATGAAATGAGAGGGTTTAATTAGTTGGTGTTAGAAGTCTCTTCCAGCCCTTGACCTATGAGCCACTGGTCCTATGACCTTCCTCATAGATTCTACTTGGTAGAATTGAATGTCCAGAAGCCTGGCCTCTTTCATTTTTGTTTCCAGGCTGGTTGGACTATATTCCTCAGCTCTGGGACTTGTGGACACCAGATCTTTCTGGCTCCAAGTACAATTCTCAAGTGCTAGTTGAAGTGTCAGTGGCTAACTGGTCACTCAAAAACTGGTCCTTCATTTCTTGGATTTCACAATTATAGAAAAGAAGGTAAGGAGTGCTCAGCAGTCCACTGGAGGTAGATTCAGGAAATCTGAAAGGCTTGCTTATAGTCAATGGATAAAAACTTGAAGCAATGGAAACCTTATTAAAAATCAGAGCTAGTCCAAAACAGAATGGATGGCTTTGGGAGCTAGTGGGTTCTTTTTCCAGGGTGGGAGTGTGTGTGCTGGGGGAGGGGTGGTTCCAGAAAAGGAAAGCTAGATGACCACTTGCTGGGCATGTTACTGAGGAAATTCTAAGACTCACCGATTCTCTGAAACCAAGGGATCTTACAGATCATCTAATACAACCTGTACCTGACTGATTATGGCCCCTAGGTACATAGTGATATAGAGTGAGTGCATACCTCTAACCGCAATGCAGAAAACCAATAAAGTCGCTGTTATCTTGGCTCCTTGACCGAGCATTGGCATGACCTTCTATTGTAAACACAACAGCATCAACAAGGATGCCCATCAGTCATTCTGCAGCATTAATTTCAGCAAATGCTTGACCTCTCTCTGTAAAAGCCTGTCTTTCCATGTAGCCATTATTTCTTTCAAAATAGAAAAAGTCCCTCAAAACAAACAAAAAGCTAAAAAGCCCCCCAACCAGAAATCTCATTCTTCGTTTTTCTTCTAGGGGATAATTGGCATCCCAAAGCACTGCCCCATTGGGACTTTGCCATATTCTGTAGTCATTCAAAAACTTTGATCCCCTGGGGAGGTGAAGCGGAAGTTGGTCTTTACCATTAAGTTTTTTTATAGATAGCAAAGTCCATCCTTCCACCTGCATCCAAAGCATAGAGGCAGCTGGTAGAACAAAGCACTAGAGAAAAATAGCTGACCAGAGTCTCTTCAATTGCCAGCCTACTTACAGGTGCAGTCTTGTTTTTCATCTCTGCTATAGTCTCTAGTGATTGACGAGGTTTTGCCCAGGCGGCTTAACTCTTTGTTGCTCAAGATGAACTACAGGGTTGGTTATTGTTGATAACATCCCTTTTCTCCCCGCCTCTCCCCTCCCTGTCCCCCACTCCCACCTCCCATCCTTTGCTGGAAATCTGCCACCTCCTAATTGTCTAAAAAAAAATAAGAGAAAACTCTAACTGGAATCATGGTACTTAGACCAAGTATAATTGGCCATCAAGGAACAAAAGAGGCCATTTTCGAGGAGAGTTCATGAAAAAATGGTTAACAGGGCTCTGTGCGTTTTGTCAAGAGTCTATTGGTCAGACTGTAAACATAATGGCACCCTCTTCTCCACGGCAAGGCTACATGGTTTAATTTTTATCTGTGTCTGACAATCTTAGAATATAAACTCCTATAGTAGGCTAATGTTGATGAGTATGGTGCTTAGTATACCACGGGTGGTCAATACTTATTAGAACTACCAAGAACAGATCCAACTCATATTTGCCATTACCTTTTCCCATTTCTACAAAATAAACCCAATTTTTTTAGTTTGCTGAAGAAGAGGGTTTACCAGTTAAGTTACTAAGCTATGTAATCTTGGGCAAAGCATCATTCAAATGGGGAGGTTGACCTAAATGACCACTAAAGTTCTTTCCAGCTCTGACATGGCATATTTTATAGGAAGAAGATGTTAATATGCCCTACTGAAATGAACCATCAATGAATCTATGATCACTTTTTTCTCTCATGGATTTAGAGCTGGAAGATCCTTAGATGATGAATCCAACACCCTTGTCATTTTATAGATAAGAAAACTGAGTCCCAGAGAGGATGACTTGTCCAAGATCACATGGCTAGTCTGAGGCAGGATTTGAACTCAGGTCATCCTGCCTCCAAGCTCAGTACTGTATCATTACTATGATACCTAGCTTAATCACAACAGCCTCTATACACATGAAAATAGCAATAAATATATGAATAGAACAACTTATTCAGTCTATGGAAGTTACAGTATGTTTACTAATTTATTTGGGGTTTTTTTGGGGGGGGTGTTGCTGGGCAATGGCGGTTAAGTGACTTGCCCAGGGTCACACAGCTAGTAAGTGCCAAGTGTCTGAGGCTGGATTTGAACTCAGGTCCTCCTGAATCCAGGGCCGGTGCTTTATTCACTGGGCCACCTAGCTGCCCCCTGTTTGCTAATTTATTAAACTGAGTCATTCAGTGATACAGAACCCTTGTAATAACTTTGAAGCTCCAAAGGGTCCAAAGACCACAGGTTGGGAACCATTGGTCTTTCTTCTCAGGTGTTAATGTGGATATTCATATGGTGTTACCTCTTCTCATCCCTACATTGTGAGGCCTTCACCCTCATAGTTCAGAAGGGTAATGATAGGAGAGGATTGACTCAATAGGGCTAAGGGGAAACCAGGCCTGACCTTTTTGGTAGTGGCTCTATCTCACTTTCTTTTTTGGGGGGGGGAGGAGGCAATGAGGGTTAAGTGACTTGTCCAGGGTCACACAGCTAGTAAGTGCCAAGTGTCTGAGGCTGGATTTGAACTCAGGTCCTCCTGAATTCAGGGCTGGTGCTTTATCCACTTTGCCACCTAGTTACCCCGCTATCCCACTTTCTAGCCAGATAAGGCATTGTGTTATTGTTGACCTCAAGTCAGTGCCACTCAGGACACTTTAGGAAAAGCACAAGA
Organism: Dromiciops gliroides; assembly: GCF_019393635.1. Lineage (NCBI taxonomy): Eukaryota > Metazoa > Chordata > Mammalia > Microbiotheria > Microbiotheriidae > Dromiciops > Dromiciops gliroides. The sequence continues at coordinate 372,129,003 of NC_057864.1, forward strand.
GTGTGACTACAGCGTGACTCAAAGCACAACAAATGGAGGTTCTTTATACTTCTAAGCCCTGTTCAGAGGAGTCTTGGGCTGTGAGAGATTATTAACTGAGGAGCTGGCATCAGTGTTCCATGAAAATTCTTAGAAATAATTTTCATTCTTGTTTCCTTCTCCCTTTGGCTCATGAAACCTCAAAGAGAAACACTCCTTCATGGTTTAGATGGTTGAAACAGGTTAGCTTGGGACCTTGATAACTTCCCTTGCCTTAGTACAATGGATTTCAACCAATGCTTTTTTTGGATACATTTTTAATATTTTAAAAATTTGATACTTTTGAAATACATTTTAATATTCATTCTCAGCAGAGGGACTTGACCATCCAATCCTTGGACTTGCCACAATCTTTAATGAAATATATCAAATGAGATGATTTTTATAAAGCATTTTGCTTAGTGTCATTGAGCACATTGAAACTTGAGCTCCTGCTATCTGTCCAGATGCCACTAGATCCAGTTTCTCACTGGTTAATAGGAAATTTAAGAGTAAAGGAACTTTGTGGACTGGAAACAATTCCATCCCATTCATAAATCAAATCATTCTTTGTGTGTATGTGTGTGTATCTACTGAACTTAAAACCAAAGGGAAAAAAAAGAGTTCTCATTTATCATCCTGATCATTGCCATAGATTATAGCCACCAGTGACTGTACAGATAACAAAACACCAAGATTAGGTAAGAACTTCAGCCCCAGCACCCTGGTAATAATCGAATGATGCAAAAGTATGGCTGCCTGTCAGCTTGGCTGGAACAATAGGGGCTGTCAACAAGATGGAATTACTGGAAGTAGGCCTGCCTGAGAAATATTTCTGCAGAGGCAGCAGCACAAACCTGAGCTCCAGAAGAAGAATTTAAGTAGGATCACTTCCTGTTGGAATTCCTTTCACAAGGATTAAATTGAGAGGAGAGTCAATTTCCATTTGTGATTCCTTTCAATTTAAGTCTTTATCCCTTGTGTTGTGACCAGGCTTTCTCACCAGTGGGTATTGAAAATGGAGAGATTTTTAGAACCAAGGTCTGTCCTATGGGACCTAAGATGCCCCGGTTCCACTCCCACATATTTCCAAAAGAAAGACAAAGAATATTCTTTTCCCTTTTGATCCCATGGCTTGTCACTCCATGGGGAGAAATCTCTGTCATCAGCCACTTTCCAGTGAGAGCCTTCTGTAAGGGAAGCCTGTGGCACTGGACTTGGGGTTTTCTTAGCCATGGGAATTTTTTTTTAAGTTTTTTTTTTTAAAGGTAATTACCATTATTTACAGTCCTGGGGGGAGGCCCCACCCTGGGCTCTCTGCCAGAGGTTCTCAGACTATAGAGTAGCAGGGGTGAGCCAGTTCCAAGACAAAAGCACAATTATGTTCAGGAAAACTAACACTGGTGTTATTGGGGAAGGGGGAAGGTAAAGAGGATGACATGGGTGTGGGAGTGGGCTGGTGAAGGGAAGGGCTTTCATAAAAGTTTTGCATAAATCTTTTAAGTCATTTTCATTAAAGCTACAAGGTTTGGAAATGAAAATTTTTAGCATATGGGAATCCTTCAAGAGGCAGCAGTGATGTAATGAGTTGAGAGCCAAGCCCTCCTAAGACTCAAGTGCAGAGAAGGTGCCACCTGCATCAGTCCAGAGAGACATTTCTCATCCAGGAATTCCCTATGCTAATGAAATCATTGGGTCAGTCCCTATCTCTGTAGCAGTTCCAGTTCAGCCCTTTTTTAATAGCTAGGCCAAAAGGAAATACCCCTCCTGGTTATCTAGATTCTCCAAAACTTTAAAAAATGGAATCTGGAATACAGAGTCAATGGAAGGATTTGGAAATTGGGAAGTGTTTTGTAAGCTCCTTATAAGCTTAGGAAGTGCTGGGAATTGCTTGGAAGAAAAGAACTTTAGAAAAACACAAGAGGACTCTGTCTTTAGGCTTAAAAAAAGTCCATTGTGTTTCACCTCACCCCACTCTTTGGTGTATGTATACTTCCTACTTACAGACATTTTAAAGTTATGGGATCAGAAAGTGAGAGCTAGAAAAATCCCTGCAGCACATTTGGATCTCCAAATCAGAAAATAATTATCTGCTAGTCAGCCACTGCTATTCATTACTTACCTGTCAAATGTTACTTTTTTTCCCTTCCTGGCCCGGATGGGAACCAGATGATTCCTGTGCTAACCTTTATGAATCACTTACCCAAAACAAAACAAAACAAACCCCAAAATAAACAAACAAAACCCCCCTAAAACTTGTAATGGAAATATTGACACACCTTGAGATAGAAGAGAACTCATTACCTCCACCTAACTTTAAGGTAGTAGATAGGAGAAGCAGAATCAGAGCTGACTATGAAGCCAGCCACTTTGCGTTTCAAAAAGACTGAGTCAATGGGTTGGGAGTCTTGGCTTAGCAGGTTGAATTCCAAGGGATTAGTTCCAAAACTTCCCTGTAGCATACATTAATATGTTTGTGCAGGTCAGGAGAGACCTTTGGAACCTTCACTTCCCACCCAGTTGGAGACAGGGGGAAATGGTCTTTGTGAAATGAACAGGGCCAGTTAATCAGCATCTCCCTGCCCCTTGAGTTGGGTTTCACCTGCTGCAGAAGGGACAGAGCTGCCAAAGCATGCTGGGCATTAGTGAACACTTGACTGATCACACCAAAGTGCTGACACCTGATCTCAGGTTCCCAATCAGATCCCTGCAGTCCGGTCCCCGCTGCGGGGGCAGGGAAGAGGAAAGGGGAATTACAAAGCGGCTTAACTTGAAACACTCTCCTCAGCCCCACCTGAATCTTAGCTGCCCCAGGGAGTCCTCTCCACCACCTGGATTTGAGATTGTTTAAAGGTACAGACACAACTTTTATCTGTCATATTCTTTGTCGGAAACTGAGGAGGTCCCATGACACTGGGTCCTCAGAAACCCTAAGGTATGGTTCAGTCTGGGTAGTGCTGTCCAGAGGCTTAGACAGCAGAAGAGTTCTGGCTACCTTGGCATGTCTGGAACTAAAGCAGAGTGCTTAGCTTTGCTGGAGAATGCACCAGAGAAAGAGAAAAGTTTGTGTCGCTTGGATATTAAAAACAAGACAAACAAACTCCCCATACTTCCAGAGAATAAGACTCAGATTGTCTTTGTATCCTTACAGATAAGCTCACCTTCTGACAGCCAGTTCACTGATAGACAGGAAGTAGGTTTCCACTATTTGCTTTAATCAAAAGACTCCCAGATCTATATCTCTTGTCCTACCCTTTATTCTGAGCCCAAGGCTGGTCAACCTAGGAAAGAACAGTGGATTTGGAGCCTAGAGAAACAGAGTTCAAATTCTGACTTGCCAAAGTCATTTAACCTCTAACAGCTTCAGTTTCCTCAGCTTTAAACAGGGGGTAGTGGTGGTGCTAAGGGCAGCTAGGTGGCATGGTGGATAAAGTGCCAGGCCTGGAGTTAGGATGACCTATCTTTTTTCCTGAGTTCAAATCTGGCCTCAGACACTTATTAGATAGATGTGTAAGCCTGGGCAAGTCACTTAACCCTGTTTACCTCAGTTTCCTCATCTGTAAATGAGAAGGCAATGGCAAACCAGTCCAGTATCTTTGCCAAAAGAAGCCCCAAATGGGGTCATGAAGAGTTGGATGACTGAAAAATGAAACAACAAAAACAAAAAATGGTGGTGAAAAGAGCTTAAGGAAACTGACCAAGGTTACACGTGTGGGAGAATCAAGATTTTTTTTTTTTTTTTGCAGGGCAATGAGGGTTAAGTGACTTGCCCAGGATCACACAGCTAGTAAGTGTCAAGTGTCTGAGGCTGGATTTGAACTCAGGTCCTCCCGAATCTAGGGCCAGTGCTTTACCCACTGCGTCACCTAGCTGCCCCCCAGAGAATAAGGATTTGAACTTGAGTCCTCTGACTCAAAATCCAACAGTCTGTTACACCATGCTGGGGGAATGGAGGGCTGTTACAAGCATATATTAAGCACCTACTGTATGCCAGGTACTGTGTTAAGTGCTTCATGAATGTTATCTCATTTGAGCCTCCCGACACCCCTGTGAGGTGTGTGTTATTATTATCATCCCTGCATATGAGGAAACAGAGAAAGATGAGTTGCCTGGGGTTACATAGCTAGTTAAAGTATCCAAGGCTAGATTTGAATGCAGCTCTTTCTGACCCTAGCCTGGTGCTCTATCCACTAAGTCACCTATGCTGGAACTTTAGACAGAGGCCCTAGAAGTGAAATAACTTAGCCAAGGTTACATTAATAGTTAAGTAGCAGAGTTGGGATTCAAACCCAGTCCTCTGCATTCAAATTCAGTGGTCTCTCCCTTGTACCCATAACACCTGCCCCTTCCAACTGCCTACTACCTACCTTCACTTGCATGATCCAAGTGAACACTGAACTTGTCATCTTTCTTCCCAAAATGACATCTTCTGGCTTCACTACTTTAATCATTCACCCCGCCATTCACTTGACAGTCACACATGATTGAAACCTTAATTTTTGACTCTGTAGTCTTTGGTCTCCCATGTCCACTTAGCTACCAAATCTTGTTAATACTATTTTCATGTCATCTCTCACATATGTCTCCTCTTTTCCACTCCCACTGTAATCACCACAGCATAGGTCTTCATTACAACCTGCTTATTCTGTTATAATTGTCTTCTAATTGGTTTCCCTACCTTTATTCTCCTCTATCCAATGAGACTCTTACACAGCTATTATATTAAGTTTCTTTATACATGTATCTGAACAGGTCACTCCTATTCCTATTAAAAAAGGTTCCTGGGGGCAGCTAGGTGTGTGTGTGTGGGGGGGGGCAGGGGCAGGGGCAGCTAAGTGGATAAAGCAATAGTCCTGAATTCAGGAGAATCTGAGTTCAAATTTGACCTCAGACACTTGATACTTACTAGTTGTGTGACCCTGGGCAAGTCACTTAACCCTCATTGCCCTGCAAAAAAAAAAAAAAGGTTCTCTACTTCCTACTGAATAAAATTTAAGCCCCTTCATCCTATATCAACTTTCCTTCCCCCCCCCCTCCATTTTCTTCTTATTCTGAACTTAACAAACACCAAATTAGGCAATTCGGTATATATAGAAGAGGATCATATGTGAAACTCTAGATTTCTATTCTGTATGACTTGGTTTTCTTTAATAGTAAATTTAACATGTGACTTTCAAAGCTATCTACTTATTCTTCCTGGCCTTCCTTCTTTTCTCTTCTATGCATTTAAAAAGATGTGCTTTCCTTTTTGTTAATCTCTGCCTATGCACTCCCCCTTTGCCCCTTCCCCCATATTAGAAAAAAGAAAAAGAAAAACAAAGTCCTTGTAACAAGCATGTATAGTCAAGCAAAAAAAAAAATTCTACCATAGCTGTATCAAAAAATGTATCTTATTTTGCATTATGGGTCATTTCCCTCTCTTAGTAAGTAGGTAGCATCATCAGTCCTCATGGTTGATGAAAATTCTTAAGTCCTGCTCAATTGTTTCTTTTAATAATGATGTTTATTTTATTTTATTTTTTCCATATAAATATTTTATTATTTTCCAGTTACAGAATAATACTTTTTAAAAAGTGTGGAAATTGTTCTTCTGGTCCTGCTAACTTCCCAGGCTTCTCTGAAACTCTCCATTTCATCATTTCTTATGGCACAATAACATTCTATTATATTCTTATGCCGTCATTTGTTTAAGCATTCCTCGATTGATGGGCACCTTCTTCATCTCCATTTCTTTGACCTCATTACTTGTATCACAGAATCTCAAAAATTGGAAGAAATCTCAGAAGCCATTTATTCTAACTCATATTTCAGTAGGGATACTTTCTGAAGACCTTTATGAAGGGAACTACATTACTCACTGCTACTTTTTACTGGAACAAAAATGAAATAATTCCTTCCCTCCAAGATCTTACTTTCTAAGAAATAACATTTATGAATGTAAACAGATAGAAAATATCTGCAAAATAAATACAGTGGTGTTTTGTTGGTAGGGTAGTGAGGGAAGGGGTCAACTAAGAACTGAGGGAATCAGGAAAAGCCTCATAGGAGGCAACACTTGCTTGGGGCCCTAAAGGAGGCTGGACAGTTTAAGGAGAGAAAGGGCATTCCAGGGATGGAAGCATTGCCAAGCCATGAAGGAACATAAAATCATAGATTCCAACGTAGAAGGGGACCTTGGAAGACAAGGAGTCTAACCCCATCCGTTTACAGAAGCAGAAATTGAAACAAAGGGGTTAAGTGAATTCCCAAGAGTCATTTAGTAAGATCTGAGGGAGAATTTGAACCCAGGAGTTCTTGACTCCAAGTTCAGTGCCCTATGCACTACACTTTGCTGCCTCTTAAGAGGGAGATAGAATCTCATTTAGGAGAAACAACATGTTATGACTGCATCTACAGAGCACAAAAGGAGGCTGAGAACTGACAATTTCTTGATTAGTATGAGCAAGTAGATGGTGATTAAATGGATTTATTTGTTGACCTGGATGAAATGACTTGTCTGAATGTAGTGATTGAAATAACTGGATCACTGCCCAAACTTCAATTCACCTTATGCTACATATGATAGATTGCCCCTATCATGTCCTTAGTCCAAAAGGAGTCAATGGGTTGAGAGAACATTTCCACCATTCCTAAAACATCGCTCTAATCCCCAAGGAGAATTAGGAGGGAAAAAGTTAAAAGTGAATCAAGGGGGAAAAAAAAAGATTGAAACTGTTCAGCTCCACATAAAGATCTAAGTGCAGTCAAAATGTCATGAAGATGAGGGTAATTTTCCTGAGCTGAGCCCCTGTCAAATGAAACAGAGCAACATCTCTCAGCTCAAGTCATTCACTTCTGCCAATGGTTTGGTACACTCCTGGCCTGGAGGTTTCCGGTGTTTCTGAGACACTTCACATAAACACTGCTCAGGCTGTGTGCTGTACTTTGCTTGTTGAACAAAGAGTTGTTTGAAGCTGACAAAACCTTTTTAGAGTATTTTTAGATGATAAAGATAGCAGGTGATGAAAATGATTGGAACCATTTAATGGCATGAAAATACATGACATAAAGCCTCCTCGATCTTTAAAATGGGATGCCCTTATATTTTAACAACTGGGCTAGGATGTTTTTTTATTTGTTTGTTTGGGAATCAAACGACTTTGGAGATGTTATTTCAACTCTTGCCATCTCCCCGGAAAACTATGGAAACTGAAATGATCAGCATACCAAATTTGTAGGTTAACTTGATGTTCCAATGTACAGATTTTTGGAAGGCTTTTCAGGGAGTTTATCCTCAGATCAATGGATATGAAAATTGTTATGCAAATCTGTCTTAATCTGGTAGAGGATTTGCCTCTTAAATAACAAAAGTGAAGACAATCAAAGACTATGTCCCCTACCTTTTAGTACAGTGTTTTGGATAAATATTACAGTATTTAGAATGTTTTAAGGGGACAAGTTAGGTGTGCTCATAAATCACACCCACACTCCACTTCTTGATTCAGTTTATGCAGAAAATTCTGCTGGGATCAGAGACATGTAAGAGAAATAGGCTGTTGGGTAACTTTGGTCAGTAATGTCTTCAACACTGGATGACACTAGACACTAACAACAAATTGGAAATTAACAACAAATTAAAGAGTGGGTGAAGGAGTAAGTGAGAGAGTAGGAGAAAAAGAAGAGCTTGAAAAAAAGAGAAGAGGATAAAAGAGGCATATGGTAATGAATTGTAGAGTAAGATGAGCTGTAGTACTCTCAGAATTGCCTGCCTGGGCTGGGTATCTGTGACCTTCCGCACAATATGATTCCTTGTTGAGTGTCTCTCACAACCTTAAAAGGTAAACTGTAGGAGAATTCAAGATTGAAATAAATTCAACAAGCATTTAATGGGTTTCTACTACATATTAAGCATTGTTACCTGAAGGGGTTACAAAGACAAAATTAAAAAAAAAAGGCACTTCCCTCAGGGAACTTACATTCCACATCCTCTCAGAGGAATCATTCTAATCAAATCCAGAGTCCTCCATAAATACTCTTAAAGACTGATGGACTTAGCAGAGTAGTAGTGCCACAAAACTTACCCCTTCATTTTAGAACCATTGCAGACTTCATTATTTCTCATTTGTGAAGGGAAGTTCATATTCACAAAATGGACACTTGTGTCAAGTTTGAATGGCTAAACTAGGAAATGGAGGTTTGCCACCAAATGAGAATTAGCTGCCTACCAGTAAAAAAACTTACCATACTTGATTATTTGAACAACGTATAGGCAGTTTTAGAAATGTTTTCCCTCCATGTGGGAAGCATTTCCCAATTGTGGGTTTATTGACTCTCACTATGACTTAGGAAAAATCCCCTCTGGGAGGCTCTTTGAACCATACTGATTCTAGATTTGTGCATCTGGTCTTAATTTTGACCCGAAGCCAAATTATTATTCAAAATAAATATTTAATCTGTAGGTAAATATTAAGATCCTGTAATGAAAACTACCACATCTCTTTTATTATGAATTCAAATATTGAGCTGTAATAAATATGTGGCCATCCTTTAATAGATGACTCTGAAGTATAATTTTTAAGATACTAAGCACCTGATCTCTCCTTATTTTATAGGCATTCCTTAGACACATGCTGGATGTTTTAGTTTTTATGATGCCATTCATGAAGGAAGGGAATTTCAGAAAGAGTGCTGGATTGGCAACTGAAGCAGACAGTCTAACTCTTGCTTTGCTTTACTTAATAGTGTGACACGGACAACCTCTGTGACTTTCATTGTCCTGTCATTGGCATTGGCATCTCTGGCATTTGTTCCCTTAACTCCACTCACATGACCTCCAATCTCATCCAGAATTCTATGAACTCTTTTGGTCTATTGAAATAGCCTCTTCATTGGTCTCCCTGAATCGAGGCTCTCCCCTCTCCAGCCTGCTTTAAACATGGCTGCCAATTTGATATTCCTGAAGTTCATTTTCAGACCATATCACGCTTCTGCTTGAGAAGTTTCACACTACACTGACTTTTTTTTTTGAGGGGGGGGGTGAGGCAATTGGGGTTAAGTGACTTGCCTAGGGTCACACAGCTAGTGTCAAGTGTCTGAGGCCGGATTTGAACTCAAGTCCTCGTGAATCCAGGGCCTGTGCTCTATCTACTGTGCCACCTAGCTGTCCGACTACACTGACTTTTAACCAAACACCAACTCTTCTGTTGGCATTTAAAACCTTTCACAGTCTAGTTCTAGACTATGTCCCTTTCTTGTATTCAAAGTGGAATACTTGCTGTTCCCCATACAAAACATTCTATCTCTTGCCTGTCTCCTATGCCTGGGATTCTGTCCCTCTTCATCTCTGTCTCCTATAACCCCTAACACCCTTCAAGGCTCAGCTCAAGTTCCACCTTCTTTAAGATCCCTTTTCTGATTTGGGTGTCAACACCACTCCCTCCCCTCTCCCATTGCCAGTCACTGTGTATTTATCATGTATTTGTCCTGTATATATCTTGTATTTACTCTTTTGTGAATATGCTGGATCCCCCTAGTAAATTATAGGCACCTTGAGGGCAGGGCTTGTCTTATTTTAGTATTTGTATCTCCAGTTGTAGGATGCCTTGCTTGACACATAGTAGACACTCAATAAACACTTGTTGATTGATTGCTTGATGTCAACACAACTAAGTAAGTTTTTATTGACTTCGCCAATTCAGGGAGGATCAAATGTGATATGTCACATGGACGTGCTTTCAAAAAAGTACTCCCAAAACCACTATCAAAATATAAGGTATTATTGTGTTAAGACTGGTGGGATTTTAGATCCGGAGCTGGAAGGACCCATAGAGGCCATCTAGAAGAAATGGAGTGCCAAAGTCGTTAAATAACTTGCCCATGGGTATGACACTAGTGTCAGAGGCAAGATCGGAATGTGGCTCCTTTGACTTTGGCTAGGTAGTACACTGGAAAGAGTGCCAGCCCTGGAGTCAGGAGGACCTGAATTCAAATATGGTTCTAGACGCTTAGCAGTGGTGTGACCCTGGACAAGTCACTTAACCCAGTTTGCCTCAGTTTCCTCATCTGTCAAATGAGCTGGAGAAGGAAATGGCAAACCGCTCCAGTATCTTTGCCAAGAAAACCCCAAATTGGTCACGAAGAGTTGGACTCAACAATCTTTGGCTGCAGAATCCTAATTCTTTCTACTGCACCACCTTGCCTCTAGTTTTTCAAGCTAAAATATTTTGCCTATGTGAACACAATAGCACAATTAAATGAATTATCATGTGCATGTTACAGAATACAATGGCTGGTGCTCTGATGCCATACTTTTCCATTTAAGGGAGCAACAACTTGAACAAAAAAGATAGGGCCATCACTGTCAATATTACAGATGACCTAATTGAAATGGAATTGTCACATACATACATATCTATCATTTGCTAAGGCTTTGGAATCACTTGGCAAAACAATTCATAGCATCATTGATATAGGGGCGGAAGAGACTTTAGAAGTCACCAAGTCTAGGGGCAGCTAGATGGCACAGTGGATAGAGTACCGGCCCTGGAGTCAGGAGGACCTGAGTTCACTTACTAGTTGTGTGACCCTGGGCAAGTCACTTAACCCCAATTGCCTCACCAAAAAAAAAAAAAAAGTCACCAAGTCCAAAACCCTTCATTTGGCCACTAAGGAAATTGAGGCCTAGAGAGAAGTCACTTGCTCGGAGGTCACAAAGCTACACATTGTCTGAAGCAGGATTTGAACTCAATTTTTCTGACTTCCAGTCCAATGTGACAATGTGACGATGAGAAATCCTAACAATCCTTCAAGGCCCAGCTCAATGGCACTTACCTCAAACTAGAAGCAACCTCTTCATTATCTGATCTCAAAGTTCCTTAATCTCTAAGACATTTATGTTCTAACTTGTATTATTTTTTTAAAGAGATGTCTTATTACTCCTCAGAAGCTTAGTTTCTTGCCTATGATTTCTCTGTATTTCCCCAACATGTAGTAAATTTTATTAAATAGTGATAATAAATTGTATTATTTGTATATCAAGGATCTGTGAGTTCATTGGTGGGAGAAACCCCATTACCAATAGATAGCAACCCCTCACTAACTTAGAGAGCTGCCCAAGACTCAGAGAAAACATATGACTTGCTTATGGCCACATAACTAGTGTCTAAGGTAGAATTTGAGCTCAGGTCTTTCTTGCTGACAACTCCATCATTCTATCTATAATGCCATGCTGTCTCTCATTGCATATGATGGGCACTTCATGTTCAGGAGGCCTAATTTTTAAATGATCAAGGCACATCGATGAGAAAGGACTTGTTTATGTGTCTGGTCAACTGGTAATTTGCTTACAAACATTCCAGCAAAGAAATTCGGTACATTAAATTTTTTAAAAAGCAAGGGAAGGGAAGGTTCAGGGAGCTGGGACCTTTTGCAAACATGATAGACTGCATTATTGACTGATCAGGTCTCTCCATTTTCAGGAAATGGTACAAGATCATAGTGTCTATTCAAGAGGAAGGGGCTGCTTCAGTGCCTCAATTTACTATCCTTTCCACATCTTGGATTTTGCTATTTTTGAGCTGGAGCATGAGGACTATTGGTCATTCATTGTCTTGTAACTTAATTTAAAAACGAAATCCTCACATTAGGAAAAGTCTCCCTGAATTTGGTGGGACTGCAGAGCTCGACAGTAGCTACAGCCTAACAGTCTGTCGCAAGTGTATTGGGGGTTTCAGTTTGCCAGACCTGTCATCATAAATTAATGACAGGATGTTGCAAGAATGGCAAAGCTCCAGCAGCATCTTGCAGTTTAATATAGCCCCATTTCCCCATTTCAATGTATTTGTGGTTAGATAAATCCTCAGAAATTTACAGCTGCTACAGACTAGTTTATTATACTCTCTGCCTGCGCATGCGATAAGTGTAATAAGAATTTGATGTTCTTTCACTGCATAGATTTTACTGATATTTCTTTACTGCTTTGGAAATCTTGAGCTGCTAAAGCCTCCATCTGCTGATACCACTAAAGACCAGCTTCTGTAGAATGGATAGGAATGGCAAAAATCATGTATGTATATATATATATATATGTATATATGATGTATATACACATATATAATACATAAGCACCATACATTTGATTTAAAATGAAAAAAATGGTGAATAAAAAAAAAAGTAGGTCATGTTGTGAGGCAATAAGATATGGAATCACCAAGATCACAAAGTTTGTGGATGTGGAAAATAAAACGCACACACACACACACACACACACACACAACTTACTGAATTTGGTCTCAAAATACTGAAAAACTGAACTGAAGCTCTTAGACTTTTCTCCAGGGAACCTTTTTCCTTTTGTCTTGTAACCACCTTTCACAAGCTTCAGTTACCCATTTTAGTTTTGACAACAAATTAGTATCTTTTTCAACTTCTTTCTTCTTCTTAATCTTTCACTGTATTTTTGGAGTCATGCTTATTTTAAATCGTGTTCATTTTGAACAACATAATTTTAGGAAACAGACCTTTGGTCAGTAATATGTTTCTATGTCAACTATCTCTGAATGCACACACGCGCACACACACACACACACACGCACACACACACACACCTCTAAGAGAACTTTCTTAGCTTTTAATAAGTGTTAAGTGGTGAACCTATAAATTAACTCTTATTTGCCCTGAAATATTTAAGTGACGCTTCTCTGATTCAACTCCTGGTGAATGAGTTCAGGTTCCTCCAAGTGTTGGCTACTGAAAAGATTGCTGATGTTGGAAATATAATATTTCAAAGCCATAGCTAGGGGATCTTAGGTTTAGATCTCAGACAGACCCTAAGATCCTCTAATTCAACCCCCTCATTTTATGGAGGAGATAACTGAAACCCAATGAGGTTAAGTGACTTGCCCAAGGTCACAGAGCTAGTATCTGAGTAGGATTTTGAATTGCATTCCCTCATTCCAAAATTCAAAACTATCTTACTACATCATACTTTAATTATGTTAGAAATAAATAATTAGGGCCAACAAAGAAAAAAAAATCAGTTTGATGCTAGCAGGGAGCTAATTATATATACAACTAACTATATTGGTGCAATGTAACTGATAGATAACATTATACAAAGAATGATAATTTCCCATTTTTGCTGAAGCCCAAAGCTGAGGATGAAAGCTATGAAATTTTGAAGCAAAATTATATTCTCCAACTATTTTAAGATAATGAAAAAAAATCTAGCAATGGTATTTGAAGCTTCAATGTATTAAGGGCTTTTTAGCATAAATGAAGAGAAGGGACTTTTGAAAATGCAGTTTCTGACATATATGTTTGCAGTAGGCCAGAAGAGAATCATTAGAATAAAAGTATTCTTTGTGTTTACAAAACAAGTGTTTTTGCTTTGGCCCATTTCCCGCCTTACATGAAGTATTTCCTATTCACCTGAATAATTAGAGCAGAAAGATGTGATGAATGAAGTGCCTCATTATCAAGTTTGCATCCAGGGTCTCTGAAGAATGCCTCTCTCTCTGGCTATTTCTCAGGGCTGTCTGCTCTTGCAGTGGCGGCCCATTGTGAACCCTAAATGATCCTGACATTCAATTCTGCAGGAGACAATTGGGTCTATCGGTAGAGTTAGTTCACTAGCCAACAGAGGCTTCTGATTGTCATTTTCCCTTGTGTTTCTATTATCTTTAATTTGATTGTGATTAGTCCCCTTTTGCCTCTTGAACCAAACATTACTACAAATGTCCTAGATGTCCTTTAAAGTAACATGAGGGGCAAAAGATATGGGATAATTATAAAAGAATGAAAAAGATGGGCTTTTCTCCCTTCTGTTTCAGTTATTTTCCACAACTCTGTAGAATCTCAAACAAGGATAAAGACATTTTTCTGAAGCTAATATAATCAGAAGAAATAAAGCAGGGGACCGAAGATGTATCAAAACTAGTCGTGTCAGAAATTTATAGCTGTGTCCAGCCTTCCTCCATAAACAGATCCTTCATTTTATTGAACTATTTGCTGCTTAAAGCTCAAGGTTCCCTAAACAGTGTTTCCTTGTGTAGATTTTTACTCCCTTAATGCGGTCACAGGCAAGCATAACTATGTCACTTGAAATGTTTCTTAGGTTGTCAGTGTTTCCATTAGCATCATCAACAACAACAAAACCAAGATGTCTGTGATCTTCAAGTCTGCTTAGGCGAGGTGCCTATTCTCTGCTGTGGGTAACTTGGAAGTCAGGTAGCTATTCATGTTTTCCAGAAAGGAAGAAGTATGCATTGAAAAGGTGGAGAAAAAAAGGGAAATATGATTTAGAGTTATTTTTTTCATAAGAAATGTATTCACTAAGAATTTTATTACACCAGGAGTGTATGTCAATTCTTAAGAAAACAGCCTAGTTTTAGATCTGGAGGGAAGTTTTCATGTCATTAAGATCCAACTAGGCAGTTATCATTAGATGTGGCTCCCCAAGTAGAGAGAGTTTATTTTTCCCATGAGTTAAAAACACCCAACAGATCAAACATCTATAATAAATCATGTGTGTACACATACCCTTACGTGCTGGAGGATTACTTAATTTCCTTCTCAATCCTTTCAATTAGTTTTTGAGCACTCATTAATAGTCCAATATCCCTTAAATTTCAAATGATACCATATAATGACAAGATTTGTTTGCACAACATAATCAGTGCACCACATTGACTTCCTGGGAGGGTGGGGTATCGGCAGTTAATTTTTTCCTAAGCTTACTGAAAAATCAAATCAAGGTTCTTGACCTAATTGTTAATTAAATAATTACAGAAGATGATAGAAATGGCCAATAACGATGGAAAGGGTTGATGCACAGGATTTCCAAAGTCTGTCCTATTAGTGTTATCTTTTTTAAAGTGGATTTCCCATTGAGAGACCTCAATGTCTATTCCTCTGAAGAAAAGGTCTTTAATCTTATGGAATAAATATTTCCATATTTTCAATCTTTTAAAGACACTTGAGTTTATTCTTTAGTTTAACAAGAATCTTAGGGGGAAAAAAAAGACCTATTCAATACAACTTCATAGGATCACAGAGCAAGAGTTAGTTGGAAATTTAGTTTTATAGATGAGAAAATGGTGGTGCAGTGAGGGTCAGTTAAGTAGGAGTCAGGTCCCAAGACTCTACAATCAGCAGTACCGGCTGCCTCCCTGGAACACTCCAATATTGAACAAATCCTATTCTTTATCCTAATGCTTAACAACTGTGGACCAAGTGATTGAGGAGCGACAGTCTGGAGGAGACAGAATAGAATGGTGCCAAAGCCTGCCTTCTAAGTGGACAGAGAACAAACAAACCCGAAAAGATGATAAAAGTCAACATTTTTAGAATGAAGATGAAACAAATATAAAATGTGTGTTGCTAAGAATATCTCTGGTGCCATATTTATCACACTTCAAATGCACTCTCTTATCTTATTTCTCCCCTTCATTATCATTTGGATTTGTGCCTCAGAAGGCCCAGTTACTGCTATTCCCTTCTCTAGAAAGTGTGGCAAAGCTGTTTAATTCAGCTTCAGAGCCTTGAACATAATTGGAGCCTGCGTCTGCTAGCATGAAAAGGGGAGTTGTGCCTTTGATTAGGACCAACTCTCCATGGCGTTTAACTCGAGTGTTATTTGTCTTCTGTAGCCATAATACAAAATACCATTTGACAGTACTTTTCAGCAGGAGTACAGTACACGAAGTCCTAAGAGCTTGGCAAATGCTCAGGGCTCCCTTAGCGGAGAGGCTGATGTCACTTGTCTCATTTAAAAATTTGTTAAATAGTCAAGCATTGATGTTAACTTAAAAAAAAAAATCACAAAAGCCACAATGGACTTCGATTATAAACTGCCCTGAAATTCCAGGATGCAAAATTCTTTCAAAACATCTAGTGTGTTTATAGAATAAAGATAAAAGGCAGCCATAGCATCAGAGGCTTTGGGGCCTGGATGGATCCAGTTCTTCTTGAAATGTGCATATGTAACAATGAGAATAACAGGATCTTTGCACCAACCAGAGTAGGTTTCAGCTCTGACAGCTTAGGAATAGTCGGTGCCACTCAGCACGAAAGAAAAATGGCTTGTTTTTAAAGAGTTTTGCAGGGCAGAGACATGTTTACCCACTTTCATGCTTTCCAAACATGTGCAGGGATAAGAGCTGAATGTGTTTACTAGGTTATACTGCATGTAGTGGTTTACGTCTGGGCAAATTTTACACCTCATTGCCCAGAACTGTTTTTCTCACTTCTTTGTTTCATGGAATCAATTGTCTGGTCTACCAAATAAGTTATTCTAATTTTATATTTATTTTTGTACTTTTTGAGGGAGAACTGGGGTTAAAAATTTTCCTGGCAGACTCATTTTCTGAAGAAAAAAAGAGTCTGCTGGGAAAAAACATCAAGAGAAAAATGATTTAACTAATTAATATCAAAATAAAATATTTAATGATATATTACTGAAACCATTATTCTTATAAGTAATAATGCAATAAAATAATTAAAACAAATATTGAGATTAAATTAATATCACTCAACATATGTCTATATAGCCTTCATACACTTGAATATGAAATATTTTCAACAACTGAACGAGTCTAGAACATTACTGCAAGGCCAGCCAAAACAAATGGATGTTACAATTTTTAGTCTGTGTTTACAAAGTAAACATATTTTCATTTAAAACAAATATAAAAAGGTAATACTCAAAAGTGCACATTTCCTTTCAATAGTTTTCTTGCTTTAAAATGTGATAATTCCTTAGGAATTCCAAATATAGAATTCTATAATAATAGTATGTATTTATGAAAAAAACACAAACCAACAGTTAAATTTCAAAGTGGATTCATCACAGTCTTTGGTGAATCTTATAAACTGGCCTATCACCTGTGTGCAAATCTATAGAATTGTTAAATAATGTTTATCACATCAATATAAATTGTGTTTTTTCCCTCTGTCTGGTGAGCAGCAGTGATATTATTCTTTATTGATTCGCCAACAGGAGCAATCCTTCTGTAATCGCTAACAAGTACCAAGAGTTGGGCTACCGTTATCACACAGGCTTCAGAGTGTCAAGATTCCAAGGCCCCATTAATTTCCTTGGCCATCTTTGAAGGGATTAGAGTTCTTTTGGGGCTTTTCTTCGCTTCTGCTCTAAGAATAAGTCCAGATTCACTTTCTACCTGAGTATTTACATCTGGAATTTCTGAAGGACCAAGAGCCATTTCATTTACTTTCGATCCTGTCATCTCATTCTTCTGAAGTCTTTTCTTCTTCTTTTTGACTTCTCTATTAGAGAGAAAGAGACACAAAATTAATAGATCCTTGGAACTTGTCTTCCTAACTATCATGATGTCCGGGACTACTGGAAACCACTCCCAATGAGACCCAAAGAAGTCCAGCAAATAGGACAAAACCTGTCGATGTAATCTGCTACAGCAGTTTTCTAACATCCTTTCACAGGCTTGGTTGGTGTGCTTTGTCTTGATTACAATCTACCCCATGCATGGTAGGTGCCTAATTCATGTTGGCTGTATTAAATTAGTTTTTAAAAGGATAAGCAGCTGTTTTGTTGCAGCTCCCGCAATGACAAAGGAATAAATGGAATAAAGACCAGTGTACCTCAAACACAGGCACTAAGAATCCAAGGCAACCCTTTGATCCAGCAATACCACACTGCTAGGTTGATATCTCAAAGACGTCCCCCCAAAGAGAAAAAGCCTTATTTGTACAAAAATATTTATAGCAGCTTTTTGTGGTGGTTAAGAATTGGAAATCAAAGGAATGTCCATCAATTGGGGAATGGCTGTGGTATATGATTGTAATGGAATATTATTGTGCTCTAAGAATGAGAACAAGCAGGATGATTTCAGAAAGGCTTAGAAAGATTTGTATGAACTGACATATAGTGAAGTGAGCAGAACCAGAAGAAGATTGAGCATAGAGACAGCAATACTGGATGATGAAGAATTGTGAATAACTTAACTATTCTCAGCAATACAATGATCCAAGACAATCCCAAAGGACTAATGATAAAACATACTCTCCACCTCCAAAGAAAGAACTGATACTGATTGGACACACAAACTGATACTGATTGGACACACACTGGTACTGAAGCCTTTTAATTTTTTTGGCGACCACAATTAAGATTTTAAACATCACAGTTTAAACATCACACTAACTATTTTTCACTTTCTTTCATTTTTTGCTTTTATTCAAGTTTTCTTGTACAAAGTGACTAATATGGTAATGTTTTACATAATTGTATATGTATAACCCATAACAGATTGCTTACTACCTCAGGGAGGGGGAAGGGAGGGAGGGAAGGAGGGATAAAATTTGGAACTCAAAACTATAAATAAAAATGCTTATTATTTTAAATAAATAAAATACTAAATAAATAACTAAATAAATGTTGGACGGGGGGGAAAAAAGATGTAGTCAATACAATAACCTGTACCAAATGTGATATTTCAGATTTGTTTATGGAAAACATATAAACTACCTTATATATTCCTCAATTCCTTTCTTTTAAGGCCTTCTTGTTGGGTAAGAATTGCCCCAGTCTTAGACTATGTATACTTGTACAACTGGTTTGACTATAATGACTGTCAAGTAAAAATAGATTTTTTAATTGATATTTTGCTGACAACTGCTGAGATAGTTGAACTTCTGGGGCCTCTAGACACAACTCAGATCATAAAATGAATCATTTAGACCAGAAAAATCAAGGATCTTGTCTGGAAGAGGAACTGGAAGCTGCTTCCACGGAGACTGTTATTTGAAATATCCAAAGAAGGAGTGAAGCTGAGTTATGTGCTGTAGTAGAGTGCTGGACTTGAATTCAGCAAGGCCCGAGTTCAAATCCTGTCTCAGACTCTAACTGTGGGGCCGTGGACAGGTCACTTTAACCCTGTTTGCCTCAGTTTCCTCATCTGTTAAAAGAACTAGAGAAGGAAATGGCAAACCACTCCAGTATCTCTGCCAAGAAAACCCCCAATGGGGGTTTGGACATGAGTGGACTCATGGAATTGGATAATGACTGAAAATGATTAAATAACAACAAGAAAACAAAGATTGGTGGAAGCAATAAATGTAAAGTAAAGTAATATGGTGGAACCGATACTTGACTATATTGGCATTTCTAGAGGAAGGAATGGGCAACTTTGGAATGTGGTGAAAACAGGAAAATAGACATGTCTGTGAAACTAACATGTGGAAGTAGGGAATGACCACTTATGAGGTGCCTTTTACCTTGTATACATATTGGTATGTATAAAGAGCCATCAGAAATGCTTCAAACTCCTTTTCTAGGATGGCTCATGAAAGCATTTCTGATTGGCATGTGCCCAGTAAAGTGTTAGAGCTATAGAAAGAAGGGGAGTCAGGAAGTATGTTGTGAGGGACGTAAGCATATTTTCCATTCATTGATTCAGTGCAAAAAATCAAAGTGTGATTATTAAGAAGGGGAATAAACAGGTAAGCTTGAAGATGGGTTTGGGGAAGCAGGGAAATACATAGGCAACAAAGAGTCCATGGAATTAAAGATCTGGAGTTCAAATCCTCCCTCTGATTATACTTGCTAGCTTTATGACCTTGGACAAAGCACTTAACCTCCCTGGGTCTGTTTCCTCATCTGTAAAATGAAGGGGTTGGACCAGAAGGCCACTGAGGCTCCTTCCAGGCCTAGATCTGGAAACCTACTTCTTGGCTTTCTCATTTGTATAATTAGGACGATAGCACCTGTAGTATCTACTTCACTCCAACTCAGTCACCTCACAATCTTGATAAAATATGAGATAAAGGGAGAATGGTCAAATAAAAAGAAATGACAAACAATATACAGGAATATTAAAACAGCTGAAGTCAAAGAATGTTAGAAGTTAGTGACCACAACTACTACTTAATAGGGATTAAAAAGAGGAATTGTGGAGCTCAAAGGAGATGATGAACATAAAGCATTTTGTAAACCCTAATGTTCTATCTAAATGCCAATTATTATTATTATTATTATTATTATTATTATGTAAGAGCAGCCCGAAAGTGTGGGGATACTTCAAGTAAGAAAGAGGGAAGGAGGTGGCAGAGATTGAGGCAGATATTCTGGCCTCAGTCCAGCCAGGCACACTAGTGTCTGTAATACATCACACTACTTCACCCTGGTGGTGGTGGTAGGGTTGGAAGTAGAGGGGTAGACTAGATGATCTATCTCACATTCTACTATTCTAAATAGAAATCTACCAATCTTTTTCAAGGAAAGTGGAGGTAAGAAGAGTCTTGGAGGAAGAAGGCAAAATAAGACAAGGAAGAGTTTAAGATAGTGGTAGGCCAAAAAAAAAAAACGAAGAAGAAGAAAGAAGAAGAAGAAGAAAGAAGAAGAAGAAGAAGAAGAAGAAGAAGAAGAAGAAGAAGAAGAAGAAGAAGAAGAAGAAGAAGAAGAAGAAGAAGAAGAAGAAGAAGGAGAAGGAGAAGGAGAAGAAGAAGAAGAAGAAGAAGGAGAAGGAGAAGGAGAAGGAGAAGAAGAAGAAGAAGGAGAAGGAGAAGGAGAAGAAGAAGAAGAAGAAGAAGGAGAAGAAGGAGAAGAAGAAGAAGAAGAAGAACAGAAAAAGGAGAGAAAGCTGCTAGAAATGAGTGAGACAGATTCTGCACCTGCCAAAGATATAGGACAAGTTAAACTAACCTGGGGGAGAACTACATTGTGATGGGGAGGAAGCAGAGGGAGAGGCCAAAAGAACAATTCTAGTAGAAGGAATGTAAGGAGTAACCAAAACCCTAAAGAGAGCAGTAAAGATAAGAACTCTACGGGAAATGATTCAGACTTAGAAGAGGAAGGAACCCAGGGATGAGGGAGCATAACAGAGACCACGATCTTCACAGGAATCAAAAGGAGAAGAACTAAAAGCGGAGAGGAAAGTGAGCCA
The DNA here is from genome assembly GCF_019393635.1 of Dromiciops gliroides. NCBI lineage: Eukaryota > Metazoa > Chordata > Mammalia > Microbiotheria > Microbiotheriidae > Dromiciops > Dromiciops gliroides. The sequence goes on from NC_057864.1 coordinate 372,149,918, forward strand.
GAGGGAGCCCTTGCAAGCTCCATTGCTTTCAGTCACCAGTATAGGAAATGTATAGCTGAAACACAGGCATATTTAATTCTAAAAGCCACAGGTTCCCATAAGAGGGGAGATAAGGCCAAGGAACTTTGAGAGAGGAAGAAAATGATGGGATGGGATCTTATAAACTAAAGAGAGGAATTTTCAGTGTGATAAGACTTTTTTAACTCCTGTTGTTTAACTGGGGCAGAAAGTCATACCAGGTTTTTGTTTATGTGTTTGTTCAAAACACACAAATCATAGCAAGAATTAGGTGGAGTGACATAAGACAATGGAAATGAAATATAGCGGTGGAAAAAAATTAGACTCATTGACATATATTCTCCCTCCCCCATTTTCCCCACAAGAAAAGAAAAACTAAGTGAGAGGGCCTTTTAAAAAAACTTACAAGAAAGAAAACAGTAGAGAGTTGGATTTCATCCATGTCTTAGGAATGTGTGTTGGGTCAGAAAGAAATGAGAAAGGGACATGTTATATAGACTTTTTGGGATTTACATATAAAAACCTAAATCGAGGGAAATATTGACTTGAAATATGTCTTTCAGACAATTCATTGATAAAAACCATGAATTATCTTGGGAAAACATTATGTAGAGGAGTATGTGAATGAATTTGTGTCAAAGAAGATATTAAAAGGAAGGTTAGATGGGTAATATGAGGGTGTGTTTTTGCCCTCTGTCTAACTTGTTTGATGGTGGTGACATTCACAGAAAAGTAGCTTGAAAAGGACACAGAGAAGTAAAAATTCAAGCCATATTAAAGGAAACTATAAAATCAACTGAGAAGCAAAAAGGAGAATGTTATTAGGTCAGAGGAAATTAAGTTGAAATAAGATACAAAAAATAAAGGTACCCAGTAGATAAAGTATATGAACAAAAATGTTTCTAAAGAAGTTTCAGACCTAGAAGAGGTCAAGGTGATGGAATGAAAACATAGATTTTCTTCATCTGAAAAATTAATTTCTAAGAAATGGTGAGGTTAACGTCAAAGGGAATATTTGTAGCTCCTCAGATAAGGGAAGTGATAGAAGATGAATATTTTGATGAACAGCTGAATGAAATGAAAGACATTGCATGAAAAGCATTTTAAACAAACACAAAACCTTTTTGGGAAACTACAAAAGCAGAAAATTAAAAAGAAGTTTTTGCTCTATTTGTCATTGATTCATATACCCAAACATCTTTCTCTCTGCTTTTGCATTCTGCTCTTTTAGTCATTTACGGGTTCTTCCCTTCACTCACTCCTCTCTGCCTGTTATTGTTGAATCATTTTAGTCATGTCCGACTCTTTGTGACCCCATTTGGGGTTTTCTTGGTTTGCCATTTCCTTCTCCAGCTCATTTTACAGATGAGGACACTGAGGCAAACAGGGTTAAGCAACTTGCCCAGGGTCATGCAGCTAGTAAATGTCTGTAGCATGTTTGAACTCAGGTCTTCCTGACCTCAAGGCTGGTACTTTATCTGCTGTACCACTTAGTTGCCCTACAACATGTAAACAGATAAAGTTTATTTCCTTGAAGTCTTCCCCTATTACTCAGATGCCCAAGGATCTTCTTGCTCTGAACACCTATTGGATTTATAATCTATATCATATCACTATTCGGTAGTGGATTAGATAATTCTACTGTTCTCTAATTATTTTAGTTCTGTCTTCCCGACACCTAAAGATTGTGGGCCACTGTGGCTGGCAAATCCTAGGATGCGCATTTCTATCAGCCCTTCCCCTTCCTCTTGGGAAAACACAGTTTTACAATCCCGGGTCCTTATTAAATGCTTACTGGAATGATTTGGGTTATATCTAATCAAATTAGAAGGAGTAGTATTTATTGTCAGTAGAACGGTCAATGGTAATGTCAAGTTATCTTGACTGGGATCCATGTATGCCTATGGACAAGCTTAGTATCTTTTTGATAGTATAAAAATTAAGGCATTTCAGTAAAACTACTGAAACATGGAAAACTCTGAAATAAAAAAGTGATCAGTATCCCCAAAATATACAAATAAAATTATTGATGAAATTAAGGTGGAAAGCAACATGAAGCAAGTGCTTACAAAAGCTACTAATAATGGACAGTCAACCCACCAACAAGAAAATATCACAAACTGAAGGCAATGCTTTCATTAAGTGAGAACAGCTCTAGTGGTAGCAAATGAGCAAACTGGTTAAGCAAGTGAGCCCCATTTACATCCTTGTAGTTCAGGAGGTCCACTGTCTTGGGTTCTGAAGTTAGTGCATTTACTCTGCCATCAGTTCCGAGGCCAACAGCAATGCCTCCACATTCATGTTACTGCTTTTTTTTTTTTTTGGTGAGGCAATTGGGGTTAAGTGACTTGCCCCAGGGTCACACAACTAATGTCAAGTGTCTGAGGCTGGATCTGAACTTAGGTCCTCCTGAATCCAGGGCCAGTACTCTATCCACTGCACCACCTAGCTGCCCCATTTTTTTTTTTTTTTTTTTGGTGAGGCAATTGGGGCTAAGTGACTTGCCCAGGGTCACACAGCTAGTAAGTGTCTGAGGCTGGATTTGAACTCAGGTACTCCTGACTCCAGGGCCGGTGCTCTATCCACTGTGCCACCTAGCTGCCCCCATGTTACTGCTTTTTAAAAAGATAGCATGGCATAATAGAAAGATCACTGGCAAAAGACCTGAGTTTGAGGCTCTGCTTGGATGTTTTCTAGCTATGTGGACATAAGAACTTAACCACTCTGAGCCTGTTTCCTCGACTGTAAAATGAGGGCAATGATATTTCTTTAGGCTAATTGAATCATTTTAATTAAACACGTATCTTACAAGATTGCTCTGAGAAAAGTGCTTTGTAAATCTTACAATGTCATTGGAATGTAAAATGTAAGTGCGGGGCATGAAGAAACCCCAAGGGTTTTTTTTGGGGCGGGGGAGCAGGGCAGTGAGGGTTAAGTGACTTGCCCAAGGTCACACAGCTAGTAAGTGTCATGTCTCAGGCAGGATTTGAACTCAGGTCCTCCTGAATTCAGGGCCAGTGCTTTATACACTGCACCACCTAGCTACCCCCACAAGCCCAAGGGTTTAAAGCAAACCCGAACTACTATGTATGCATTGTGAAAAGAAAGGGCATGTGAACCTTAAAAGAACCATATAAATATAAATTATTTATTTGTTTGGCTCATTCAAAACTTCCTCAGAACTCTTAGTAGAGTCAGCAGGAATGGATTTTGCCATTCTGACAGCTATGAAGGCAAAAGATCATAGTGTTTAGTCAACATGGTTTTTAGTTATCACTCAGCTCATGCTCCACATTTCTCAAATGGGGAAATGGAAACTCAGAGAAGGACTTCCAACTCTAACTCTACTGCTCTTACAATAAGCTGTTGTACAGATTATTTTCTAGTCTTTCCTCTAGATCTTTTAAATATATATATACATATTAAATATATATCTATATATTTATTTTATTACATATTTCCTAATTACACTTTTACGAACTTGTCTTGCATCATTTTCTTCATCAGAGTAGCTAAGTCTTTCACAGTTGATCATCATCACATTGCTTTTGTTGTATACAATGCTCTCTCTCTTTGTTTGGCAGGGCAATGAGGGTTAAGTGCCTTGCCCAGGGTCACACAGTTAGTAAGTGTCAAGTGTCTGAGGCCGGATTTGAACTCAGGTCCTCCTGAATCCAGGGCTGCTGCTTTATCCACTATGCCACCTAGCTGCCCCTATTATTTCTTACAGCACAACAGTATTCCGTTACATTTATATACCACAACTTGTTCAACCATTCCCCAATTGATGGGCATTCCCTCAATTTCCAATTCTTTACCACCACAAAAAGAGGTGCTATAAATATTTTTGTACAAGTAATTCCTTTCCCCCTTTCTTTTGATCTCACTGGAGGACAGACCTACTAGTGGTATTACTGAGTCAAAGGATGTGCACAGTTTTATAGGTATTTGCACATAGGTCCAAATTGTTCTCCAGAATGATTGGAGCAATTCACAACTCTACCAATAATGCATTAGTATCACTATTCTTCCCCATGTCCTCCAGCATCTATCATTTTCCTTTTCTGTCATATTAGCCAATCTGATAGATGTGAGGTGGTATCTTGGAGTTTTAAGCAAGAATTCTCAATCTGGGGTTTGTGAACTTAAAAAAAAAGTTATGATACATGTATTTCAATATAATTATTTTCCTTTTTAATCCTACATATATTTTTTTGAATTTAAAAGCATGGTTCTGAGAAGTGGTACATAGGTTTCATACATCTGACAAAGTGGTCTATGACACAAGAAAGGTTAAGAACCCCTGCCTGAAAATAACTTAGTCAATTGAGAAAAATTTATCTGAGAGTTGTGGGGTGATTTTGAATTCCAAGTAGGGAGGCAGTATATGTGGTTGTAATCTTAATGGAGGAAACAAAAAAAAATGTCAGAAACGAAACTATCTTGAATTTTGACATTTTCTATTTTCTATTTTTTTTCTTCTTAGAGTTTGTTTTTATTGTTGAAGTTATCATTATTTTAAAATGATAATGATTCAATTCAACAAATGCTTATAAAGTGCCTACTATGTACAGGACACTGGGGCAGAGAGGTGGCACAGTAGACAGAGTGCTGGGTCTGGAGTCAAGAAGACTCAATTTTGTGAGTTCAAATCCAGCCTCAGGCACTTACTAGCTCTGTGACCTTGGGCAAGTCACTTAACCTTATTTGCCTTAGTTTCCTCATCTGTAAAATAAGCTGGAAAAGACAATGGCAAAACACTCCAGTATCTTTGCCAAGAAAACTACTAATGGGGTCACAAAGAATAGGATATGACTGAATAATGAAATCAAATAGTTCCTGCCCTCAAGGAGCTTAGCTATAATAATACTGTCTTTTGAGAAACAAAATTTATTCACATTCCACATACATATTTATCATTAACGTGAACTGTTAAAATTAGTAGAAAGATGATACAGTAGGGACTCTGACAACTCTCTGGATCCCATTAATTTTTTTTCCCTATGATCTTTTCATTTTTTTGGGGGGGGGTAGGGCAATGAGGGTTAAGTGACTTGCCCAGGGTCATACAGCTAGTAATTGTCAAGCGCCTGAGGCCAGATTTGAACTTAGGTCCTCCTGAATCCAGGGTCAGTGCTTTATCCACTGTGCCACCTAGCTGCCCTCTCTTTTCATCTTTAAGAATGAAATCTCATAAAGATTAAGTGACTTGCCCATACGCAGTCAGTAAGCAATATCAAAGATTTAGAGCTCGAAAGGACCTTAGGGTTCATCTAATCCAGGGCTTCTTAAACTTTTCCCACTCACAACCCCTTTTTGCCTGAGAAATTTTTACATGACCTCAGGTATACAGGTATACAAAATAGGTATACAAATCAAACATTTACTTCTAAATTTTTCATGACCCCCACATTCAGTTCTGTAACCCCATGGGGCCATGACCCACAGTTTAAGGAACTTTCATCTAATCTAACCCCATCATTTTGTTTGCTAATTATTTCACATATGTTCAATCTTCTCTTCCAATGTAAGTTATAACTTCAAGATTGCATTATGCTCCTTTTGCCTTGTATAAGTCAGTTCCAAGTATAGAGCAGTTTTTCAATAGATGACAAATGGTTATTATTTGGTCAGATTAAATCTTTGTGTGGCTTATGGAAACTACTCTCATTATTTCCCAGTCATGACAGGTCCTTACTGATTAAACAAAGTTGTTATAGATGTTATTTTCCCTGAAATGGTAACCTTATCCCATTCATAAATATGACTAGTTCTTTATTCATTACTTCTTTTTTTCCTGCTGAAAGACATAATTGGTTTTTAAAATTGCCATTTTCCTCAAAATTTAAGAAATATTTGCAACTGCCTTACTGAAGACTATGTTTTCGTAAAAGACTCAACTGTAGCTAAGGAGTTTTAGAAGTCTTCACAGACTCGATGTACAAAGCTTTTTCAAGGCTGATGACATCAATATTTCACTGAGCTTAGGTCATGGGCTCTCACAGCATGGGGAACTTGACTGGATGGTCTCTAAGATCCTTTCCAGCTCTGCCACTCTATGAAATGTCATTATTATTATTATTTTGCTAGTGGTTTGCTAGTCTGTGCTAAGAAATCTTTTGCAACTTTGCAGATTATTTTGTCAGGTGCAAAACAGAATCTGAAAATGATTAATATTGAAGAATATATGTTGAATTGAAGAAGAATTTTCAAATAGAATTGAAGAAAATCTGTTTGTAAAATTCTTTTGAGTTAGAAAGAATATCTTGCATCTATGTATTTATTAATAATACAAGGGAAAACATGTGAAAACTCCCTAAGAGGTCTTCTAAAACATTAATATAAATATAAGTACTTCAAAATGGGGCAGCTAGGTGGTGCAGTGGATGGAGCACCGGCCCTGGAGTCAGGAGTACCTGAGTTCAAATCCGGCCTCAGACACTTAACACTTACTAACTAGCTGTGTTACCCTCACCAAATTGCCTCACCAAAAAGACAAAAAATAAAATAAAATAGTACTTTAAAATAAGAGTCAACTACGTTGAACAGGAAATATGCTATAAATATTCTGGAAAGTTCTGAATGAAGAATTTTATTTTTCCCCTTAATGAAACAATTAAGGGACTTTGTGATTTTATTTTGACTATATCATTATTTATTTCCATTTAATTCCATATAAAAAGGAATGATTAGAAAAGCAGACATGAGAACTCAAAAAGCATAACAATATAGGGCAATTGAATGTATGGGTGAACAGGCTTACACACATGAATAGATCCTAAAGGGCATCACTGTATTATCATACAGAATTTTTTTTTTTAGGTTTGTGTAGTGAATAAAAGTCTTAAGCTCTTTAAGAAGACAGGAAAATAGGTAACATATTTGGGAACGCTTTCTATTAGAAACTGTTTCAGTCAAGTTCTGATACTTAAAAGAGGGGTAAATTCTCAACTATTCAGATTGACTCATTCTCTAAGTGTTCAAGGCAGGCAAAGTTTTACTGAATTGTTATAGGGGTGTATAAAGAGGTAAAAAAGGTATAAAGAGGGCTAGATTTGACATTATAAGAACCAGGTTTGAATCCTGGTTCTGAAGCTTATTGGAAACTACGGCCACAATTCAGTTAAATTCAACAAACATTTACTAAGTGCCTGCTATGTGCAAGCCATTGTGCTAGGTACAGGGGAGATACAACAACAAAAACGATATATAGTCTTTGACTTCAAAGAGTTTACTGTGAAATATCAGCTATACAAATATAAGTAAGGCTAAGGATTTAAAATTTTATCTTAATGTAACTTGAAACTACTGACCATTCGGGAGTAGTAGATCTTCATCTCATCAGATCTGTATTTTAGTCTATCAATTGGACATCTATTTGGAAGATGTGATTGGAGTTGGGAGACAAGAGGAAGGAAGACCAATTAGGAAATGATTAGAATAGTCTGTGAAAAAAGGTGATGAGGGACTGAATTTGGTTAGAAATTCTATAAATAGAAGAGAATAGCTGTGAGAGACTTTGTGGAGGTAGAATGAAAAAGACTTGGCAACAGATTGGGTATCTCAGGGGAAAAGGGAGGAAGAGTCAGAGATGATGCCAAGATCATGAACCTAGGTAACTAGAGGGAAGCTATATGAGAGGAGAGAAGGAAACTGGTATGAGAGATTTTATGGAGACAGAGTAGATAAGACTGGGCAACTGCAACTGACTCTCTCTCTCTCTATGTATATATATATATATATATATATATTTTATAATTATTTGGTTAGATTAAATCTTTGTGTGGCCTATGGAAACTATATGTATATATATATATATATGATATGATATATGTATATATATATATATGTGTATATATATATATATATATATATATGATATGTAGGGATTGAGGGAGAAGGATGATCCCAAGTTTACAAACTTTGGTCATTAGAAGAGCTGTGGACTGTTTTTTTTTTCCTTTTTTTTTTTTTTTTGGTGAGGCAATTGGGGTTAAGTGACTTGCCCAAGGTCACACAGCTAGTACGTGTTAAGTGTCTGAGACTGGATTTGAACTCAGATCCTTCTGAATCCAGGGCCAGTGCTTTATCCACTGCGCCACTTAGCTGCCCCGAGCTGTGGGCTCTTAAAACAAATAATTAACTTTGTAAGAAGGACAGGTTTTAGGGACTACAAATTCAGTTTTGGATATCTGGGTGGTATTGTTCAGGAGGGAGTGGTTAATATGGAAATGGAGTTCAGGAGAGAGATTTGGGCTATATTTCTTGGAGCTATATGAATGCATAAATATGAGAGTTAGCACAGTGTGGTGGATAAAGAACTGGCTTGGGAGCCAGGTTGATCTAGGTAAAATCCTACCTCTGACATGTATTGGCTGTGTCACTTTGGGCAACTTAATCTCTCAATGCTCTTGGGAAGTTTTCAAGACTCTAAGTAACAGAGAAAGTTCTGACCTGCATTGGTGGTGGTGATGATGGGCTTCCTCATTTGGGAGCTCCCTATCTTAGTGAAATGATAGGTCTAGTCCCTTTCGTCGCCCCTGAATGTATATAGCAACTGAATCCATGGGGCTCAGATTGGGGTTATGAAATCACCAAAGAGAGAGTTTAGAGAAAGAAGAGGGCCCAGTACAGAGTCCTGGGGTTCAACCACATTTAATGGACAATGACCTGGCAAAGGAGATGGAGAAGAGGTAGTCACAGAACTAGGAGACTCACGGTAAGGTACACTTGTATCTCAGAAACCAAGGTGGGAAAGAGTATCCTGGAGAAGAAAATAGTTGATGATGTCAAGAGATGAACAGAAGTCAAGTAAAATGAGAACTGAGAAAAGATAATTGGATTTACCAGTTATGAAACTGTTGAAAACCTTGGAGAGAGTGGTTTAAACTCAGTGGTGAGGGACAGCTAGGTGGTGCAGTGGATAAAGCACCGGCCCTGGATTCAGGAGGACCTGAATTCAAATCCAGCCTCAGACACTTGACACTTACTAGCTGTGTGACCTTGGGCAAGTCATTTAACCCTCACTGCCCTACAAAAAAATAAAAAATAAAAAAAATTAAACTCAGTGGTGAGTCATAAGCCAGATTACAGGGGGCTGAGATGTGAACAAATGGAGGTGACAAATTCTAGGGGTGTGGTTGTGACTGGCTGAAGAGGGTGAGAGTTTGATGGTATGGAAGGGTGAAGCAAAGGCTTGGGTTGGGAGAACTGCATATATCTATGGGGACTTTGAGAAAGAGAGATTGAAAAAGAGATGGAGGGTTGATTCGGGGACCAAGATCCCAGAGGAGATGGAATATGGAATCAGGAACACAGGTAGAGGGGTTAGTCCTCATTTATAAAATGGGGATTGCTGTTTATCCTTTGTTTTTGAAGAGGACCAATGACATCATGGGTGATGTCTTGACTTGTATGTGAATTAGATTTAAGTGAGGCAGAGTTGCATAAAGTTGTCAGCCTTACTTCCTCTTTCTAAGCTATCAAATTCCAGTGACAGGACAAAAGTCAAGACGCCCAGGATGCAGTGGATGACCTTGGTGTTTACAGTGTCTGACTAAGCTCTGACCTATCCATAGTACCTGCTTTAGCTGTCTTCATGGCTGTTGGAATAAATTGTTCCCATCCGTTCATTCTGCTGGGGAGTCTTCACATGCTTGGGGTAGACATCCCCTAACTCGTGTTTGAGGCCTGTTGGTTACCCTCAACCTGGGTTAGTCTGTCTGCCAAGACAGTTTATCGGGGTGTGGCTGCTGTGCCTGATACAGCTTCTTGGAGCCAGAGTTGGAGTTGAGAGTTGGGTGAATCAGTGGCCCCCAAAGGTAGATGAGTAGTCCTGAAAAGTGCTTGGCAAACCCTCACACCAGAGCTGCTCCTCTTCCTGAACATCCCACACAACCCATAAAATGGGGATAATAAGACTTCCAGAGCTTAATTTACAGGGTTATCATGAGACTTGCACTTACAAATCTTACAGTGATCAGCGATTTCATTCCTGTGCATATTCCTTACACTGAGGCAAAGTGTTAACTGTTCTATCTCTTAGTCCATCAGCTTCCTGAATTGCTATAGTAGAAGACTCATCAACCCTGGGCAAACCTGGTGAGGGAGCCTCTTAGCTGGGCTGGTATGTGAGGACAAAGTTCAAGATTAATAAGGCCTACCAGTGGCTTGTGCTCCACTGGCACGGCCATTAAGAGCTTCTGGTTACTTCCATGGCACATTGAGGTAGGACTTCATCATAGCATTATTATCACTGTAATCATATATTACTCAATGTGAACTGATGGATACAAAAGATCACCCAAATAACTTACCTGATATAATATTTTAAGCATTATTTTGTATTAGAGTTCCTTCCTCTAGCTTTTTTCCTGGGGGATGGGAGAGACAAAGATGGGGACAAAGGAGAAGTTCAGCCAAAGTGCTCTAGTTATATTGGAGGAGGGAATATTTTTGGGAAGACATCCCAAAGTGGATAACAAAGGAGCAAACCTTGAAGGAAGAAAAGCATTCTGAAAAGAGGTGATGAGAAGAGAGGTGCATTCCACACATGAAGGATGGTTTGAACAAATATAAAGAAAAGGAGGGTGGTCGCTTTAATTTAGGGAACAGCTAGTTGTGCAATTTGGCTAGAATATAGAGCTATTTAAAGGGAGTAATATGAAATAAAGCTAGAAAGGTAGGTTAGAACCAATGGCAGAGTGCTTTAAATACCAGAGGCAGAGGCAGTAGGGAACCACTGAGTTTTTGAGTTGGGGTGACTTGGTCAGATCTGGACAATGGCCTTGAATATTGGGAAGGCATTGTTTTACTGGAAACGAGTGGGAAAGGGAAGAAACTGACCAAAAATGATCCGGGATGTGTCCAGAATCTCTGTAGAGTGTGTAAGAGAAGGATCATAGGGTGGGATAGGGTCAGTCTTAGGAAGGCCAACAGGAAGAAGGTCATTTCATAAGTCTCAATGTAACATACCTATCTTCAGGAGACAATTACCTTATTTTAGGTGATACAGTATTAAATTTGTCCATAAATGAATTATTTTAAATTTAACTTACAGTTCTAGTGTCTTATTAAAAAATCCCAGAAACTAAGAAATCATAATTAAAAAAAAAAGACAATTGTTGAATGAATGCAGAACTACCTTTAGGAGGATCTGGCACTTACTGTATTGCAGGTGAATCTAAATGTGTGTCAGACGATTTAAGATCCTGGGACTTGCTGAGAACCTTTGACATCTGCAAAAGATGAAGGAGAAGAAAAAAAGCCAGCAGTAAGGTAAAAAGAAGGAAGATAATGAGGCCAACATTTGTATGCTGAAAACCCACGAGCTTCCTGAATGAGGAGAGAATATACCCATTTTGAAAAAGACTGTCTATCAGCTATGATATGTTCACTCCTATGTGGTTAAAAACAAGGAAACAGTTCTCCAACTTGAAACACTCTTTATAAATAAAATCAATTTTCAGGTGTGTGGTCAAAGGAGTGGGTCACAAATCTACTTGAATGACTTTAGGGACATTGTATAGTACAGTAATTGAATTTAAATGGTAAATATTTCTAAATTTGTTTACTATAGTCAGAATTGAAGTGATCTTTCAACATTGTATTATTTGATTAAAAACATTTCAATCTATCATTTTCTTTGTAAAGTGGTAGATAGTATATTTTATGCAAGATTTCCTTTCTGATAAACATTTTAAAATATTTAGCAAAACCTAAGCCTCTGTAAGTACATTAGCAAATAGAAGAAATCAACTTATACTCTGGGAATAACGATTTCATTGTCTTTTCTCACTTTCTCCCTTTACTCATATAAATTTGATCTGACTAGTATTTTGGCTATTTCTTATAAATTTCAATGTGTTATATTTATATATTCAATAACTTTTATAATCTATCATTTCTACATTTTGTTCTTTAACCTAGGAATTAAGCAATGAGAAAATTTCTTAGTCTCCATATAAGCCTGAATTTTTTATTCTGATTTCCCTAATTATTGTTTGGATGCATTATTGATGTGTTACCTATTTCATGAGATCTGAAGTACAATGTTACTTCTCCATGTGCATGGCTAGGTCAAACTCAACGTGAGTAAGCTGGCAATATTACTCAACTTAATTTGCAGATTTAATGTGATGTCATCAAAACATCAATAAGAAACTACATAGGATTGGATAAAATAATAACATTTATATGGAAGAACATATTACCCTAAGAATATTAAAATTATGAAGGGGGTAAGGAGAAAAAATTGAACATTATTCTAGATCTCAAATCATATTAGAAATAAGTAAGTTTTATATATATATATATATATATATAAATATAAAATGTGATATCTCTTTCCTGGCCTGATCCAATACCCTTTTCTAAGTCCCTGTCCTTCTTGATCTCTCTGCAGCATACACTGGCTATTGACCACCCTCTTCCTCATTCTTTCTCCATTCTAGGTTTTTATGACACTGCTCTTCATTGGTTCTTCCCCTTAGCTCTCTGGCTGCTCCTTCTTAGAACCTTGGGATAGATAAGGATCCGGCAAAAGAAACTGTGCCTTTTCCTCCTCTAGCTCTATAACCTCCCCGAATAATCTCAACAGTTTCCATTGATTCCTTCCTTATCTACAGCCCTAATCTCCTATACCATCAATTACCAAATGGACATTCCTAACTGGATCTTCTAAAGGCACCTGATACTCAACATATTCAAAATGTAAGGGGCAGCTAGGTGGCACAGTGGAGAAAGTACCGGCCTGGATTCAGGAGGACCTGAGTACAAATCCGACTTCAGACACTTGACACATACTAGCTGTGTGACCCTGGGCAAGTCACTTAACCCTCATTGCCCTGCAAAAACAAAACAAAACGAAACAAAACAAAACAAACAAAAAAACCAAAAAACCCCAAATCAAAATGTAAATCTTCATCTCTCACTATCCCTTTTCCTAATAAAATTTTCCTAGTTTTGTTAAGGGTGTCAATATTCTTCTATACATCTTTGTGACTGAAAGTTATAGTTGAATATTCATTCTTCCTCTTTCCTCTAAACCAATTAGTTGCTAAGTCTTATCCATTCTACCTCAACACATCTTTCACATTTGTCTTCAAGCACACAGTTACCAGCTGTGCTCCAGCCCTCATAACCTTTCTTCCTTGTCTCCAGTCTCCAATCTGTTCTTCACAGAACTGTTAAAATGACATGTCTAAAGCACGTGTCTGACAAGGTCAAGACTCTCCAAAGACATCTCCATCCAACGTGTCCAAAACAGAATTTAACTTTTTCTATAAAATCACCCATGTTATGGACTCCCCCATTGCTTCCAAGGGAACCACCATTCTCCTAGTTGCCTCTGGACCATCCTGTTCTCACCCACATGTCCCGTCTATTGCCAATATTTATAAAGAACTTGATACAGTGCCAGGCTCATGGCAGGCACTTAATAGACGCTTGTTCTCTTCCCTTCCCTTGTATCTTCACATGCCTTGTGTATGCCCCCTTCTCTCCACTCACACAGCCATAAAATGAGTTCAGACCCTCATCATCTCTCCCTTGGACTATGCTTTCCCTGCTTTGTCTCTCCCTATTTTAATAATCCAGCCTCAACTCAGCTGCCAATGTGATTTTCTGAAAGTGTAGGTCTGACCACGTCATACTCCTGCTCAGTGAGTGCCAGGAGCTCCCTAGTGCCTCTTTGATAAGATGGAAAGTCCTCTGCTGGTCATTCAAAGCTCGTTTTCTCTTCTTAACTACCACCCCCCCCGCCCCAATCCCCACCCAAAGAACCCTACAAGCCAGCTACATCAGCCTGCCTGTGGTGCTTAGAAGGTTCTGTTCCCTCCCCTCTGCCTCTCAACTTCCCTGAATTGCTCAGATTCAGCTCAAATCCTATCTTTTATAGGGGAGTTCTCACAGTACCCCTCAGTGGTTACTGTCTTTCCCTCTCAGATTATTCTCAATCTACTCCATACATCTATACATCTTGTACGTACCTAGTTATTGACATGCTGTTGCCTTCATTAAAATTAAGCTTCTTGAGGGCAGGGGCTGGTTTTATCTTTCTAGATACAAATATACATACATATATATGTGTTTGTATATACATAGTTCCCTATCTATATATGTGGATATAGGCCCACACAAGATACATGTGTGTACATACATGTATATACATACACATATTATACACATTATATATACACATACACATCTCTATCATCCATCCATCCATCCATCAATCCATCCATCTATCTATCTATCTAATCTCCTAAGGAAGTCATCAGCTTTAAGGGGGACCAGGAAAGGCCTCCTGAAGAAGGCAGGATTTGAACTGAGGCTGGAAGGAAGCCAGGAAAGCCAGTGTCACTGGATTGTAGAGTACATGGAGGAGAGCGAAGTATAAGAGGCCTGGAAATGTCGGAGCGGGCCAGATTACAAAAGGCTTTAAAAGCCAAATCCAGGATCTGATATTTGATTCTGGGAGTCCCTGGGGTTTCATGAATGGGGGGAGGCACTGACATGGTTCGATTACTGTGACAGCCGGGTGGAGCATGGGCTGGAGTGGGGAAAGACTTGAAGCAGCAGGCCACTGCAGTGGTCCAGGCATGAGGTGACAAGGGCCTGGCAGCATCAGAGGAGAAAAAGGGGATTATTGTGAGATGTTAGGAAGATAAAAGTCAACAAAACTTGGCCACAGATTGATATGGGAGATGAGAGTTAAAGCCCTTCACAGCCTGCCTCTAGCTTACATTGTCTAGCATTATGCACATGACTTGCCTTCACACACTTTACGGTCTAGTCAAACTGGCTTCCTTCTAATGTTCCCCATCTATGACATTCTATATCTTTGCCAATACTGTCTGATCCCCTCCCCCCAACTTAGTGGATGCATTCTCCCTCAGGGCTCAGCTTGTGCTCCCCTTCCTATTTGGCCATCCCTCCCCCAGCCCCCAAGTGAATGAAAGCTCTAGAGGCAGGGAATGTTTTGCTTTTATCTTTGTATGCCCTGCCTGGAACATAAATGCTTGTTTGATGGACTTGACTCTTTCTTTAAAAAACTATGTATTGGGACTTTTTTTTTTGTTTTGCTTCATCTCTGTTTTTTAACATAGCCTTTCTCTCTCACCCTCCCAGAAGGCCATCCCTCCCAATAAAGAAGAAACACAAAGACAGAACATAAACATTCAGCAAAACTGACCAACACCTTAACTGCATGTGGCATCACCAGCCTATAACTACACCTGAACCTGTAAAAGGAGAGAGGTAGATTCTCAAATCTCTTCTTTAGTCGCAAGCTAGGTCACTACCATTTCATAGCATTCAGTTTCATTTGTTTTGTTGTCCTTGTTCCTGATATCGACAACATTGTAGTCAATCTGTGTATTGTTTTCCTGGTTCTGCTCACTTTGCTTTGCCTCACTTCATACAAGTCTTCTAGGGCAGTGAGGTGGTGCAGTGGATAGTGCCTAGAGTCAAGAGGACCTGAATTCAAATCTCACCTCAGACACTTACTAGCTGTGTGATCCTGGGCAACTCACTTAACTTCCGCTGCCTTAAATATCTGGGGCCATCTCCAGTTGTCCTGATATCTATCTTGCCACTGGACCCAGATGGTTCTGGGGGAGAAAGTGAGGTTGGTGACCTTTCACAGCTTTCCCTCACTAAAACTCAATTCAGTGCAAGTCCTGTCCTCTTAGAGATCAAAGGACAAACAAAAACAAAAAGCAAAACAAGTCTTCCCAGGCTTCTATGTTTCCATCACATTTATTGTTTTTCACGGCATGGCACTATTGCACTATGTACCACAACTTGTTGACCTTTCCTCAGTTGATGGGCATTTATTTTATTTCTAATTCTTTGCTACTACAAGAAATACTGCTACGAATATTTTGGTGTATGTGCCTCATAAGATCTCTGTGTCAGAGGCTATGGGCTTTCTAATGATTTATTCTAATGATTAATTCTAAATAAATATTTAATACATGAAATACAATCTTATAACAAATTAGTGTACTTTGATTAGAAAAAGCAATGACTATATATTTCCTAACACTTCAGAATATAGTTTCTTAAGAAAGCAAACCAGTCCACAGTTGACATTAAGAGTGTGAGAAGAATGATAAATGCTGTATATAACCTACATGGAATCAACTACTTAATGAAAATCAACTATTTAAAATTCACAGACACCATTTAAGCTGACAGAATGCTAGTCTTTGTATTATACACAAAATGTATAATATCCTGATAGCAAAGAACAACAGTGTTTTTCCACAATATTACTTACTTGAATAATTAATGCTTTCCTAGTGCTGATGTCTACTTTTTACATTTTCTCTATTTACAATTAGATCTCAACAAATTATTCTTCTGTAATATTTATAATAATTTGACATAATTATAAATAATAATATTTATAATAATTCAGAGAATGAATGTAATTTAGCTCATCATTATATTTCTCATCTTTGAAAACCTATTGGGTTTTCCTAAGCCACAGTTGAATAGTATTATTTATTTATTTATTTTTGCAGGGCAATGAGGGTTAAGTGATTTGCCTAGGGTCACACAGCTAGTAAGTATCAAGTGTCTGAGGCTGGATTTGAACTCAGGTCCTCCTGAATCCAGGGCTGGTGCTCTATCCACTGTGCCACCTAGCTGCCCCTGAATAGTATTATTTTTAAGAGTACTGCTTTTGTAATATATTTTTTAAACTTTTTTAAAAATTCGTTTTAAATTTTAAAAAATTTCAGTAAAAACAAAATGTAGCCTTGGTAATAAAAATTATTATGGCAAATAAATGCTGATTAAGTTGATACAGATTTATGGATTTTAATCTATCAATGGATTTGATCTGAATTTATTTAAAATAAAGTATAGCTCATAAAACATTCAAAATAAAGAACAAGCACAGGTTGGAAAATATTTATTTTTCATTCTTAGTTTAGTAACAAATGTTGAGAACCATCAAAAACTTATTTACAAATATATTAATTGCTAAATTGCTTTTAGTTTTCTTCCAGAAGTATTTATGAAATATGTTCAAACCATAGCAATTACCCCATTAAAATGAATAATCCTTGTTCTTTACATGACTCTTAAATATCACTTCTATCTCCCTGCCAGTGGAAAGACTTACCTCTTTTATCTAATGCAGTATTTTTGAAAAGTATGCAAAATCTTAATGTACTCTTGACAGAGCTGTGAATTAGTCTAGCATTCTGTAAAGCAATTTAGATCCTTTCCCCAAAAGTCACTAAACTGTACATGCCCTATGACTCAGTGATACCACTTCTAAACTCATCCCCAAAGACCTATAGGAGAAAGACCCATATGTATATTTAAAAAATATATTTATAGCCCTTTTTTGTGTTGTAGTAAAAAACTGGAAAATAAGGATGTGCCTATCAGCTGGGGAATGATTGAAAAAAAGTGTATATGAATATAAAACATTGTTATTGCATCACAAGAAATTATAACAGTGATAGTATTAGAGAAACCTTGGAAGATTTGAATGAAGTAATCAGAACCAGAAGCCAACTGATACGACAAATAACATTATAAAGACAAACAACTTTGAAAGACATAAGAACTCTGGTTAATGAAATGACCAACGATGATGCCAGATGTCTGATGATAAAGCATTCTACCCAATACCTGACAGAGATATATAGTTGTAGAATCATATGTGTATACACACACACACACACACACACACACACACACATATATATATTTGAACATGAGGACTGTGTCAATTTATTTTGCTTGACTATGTTTATGTATTGCAAGGATTGTATTTTTCTTTATTTTATTGAGTGAGGGAGGCATATGGGAGAGAGAAGTGTAAGGGCCTAAAATTCTAGCTATGATGTCTAAAATCTAATGAGTGGTTGCCTTAAATTAGAAGCTTTAGCAAGAGTTTAGAGTTTTAAGTATTTATTAAAGTACATCAGGAGTTGGTGAGGAGAGAGAGAGAGAGAGAGAGGTAAAAATCAAACTTCATCTAACTATATCTAAGAGAGCCCAGCATCTCACCCGCCAAAGCTCAAGTCAGGAACCGAAAATCCCTCGCCTCAGTGGCTACTCCCAGAACCTCTTGTGAAACAGGAAAAAGGGCCGTCCACACACACACAGCTCCAAGCTAATTGGTTGGTAATTTTGATTGACACAACCAACAGGCAGTAACTTCTGGACACTAAAGTCACATGGTTTCCAAGTCACATGCTTTCTCCTCATGGCGGAGCTTCTCTGCAATATCTTTCTCAACAGGTTGGTAGAGCTCTAAATCTCACAGAGGATAGGTAGGGATACTGTTGCCAAAAAATGAAAAGATACCAAAAAAGGGTCATTGAAGCATATTTTTAAAAATTCACATGTAGCTCATATAAGCTTTGTGGATCCTTATCCCAACTCTCATTCTCAAAGAAGAGTTCAGGGTCCTGGTGGAAGGTTATATCTCTACTTCAGAGTCCTAGGGACACTCCTAAGGAGGAAGGAGCAATTCTTTAGTGCCATTTGCTTGAGCCCTCACCGTTGGTTTCCCCTCTCCCTCCTGTACCCCATGCAAATGATCAGTTGAGAATAATTATTGTCAGCCAATTTTAACTAGCTTTTAGAAAGGAGTATTTACTAAGATGGCATAGGAAGAACAGGTGGTGGCACAAAACATCCCTGCTTTCCCCATCATAGTCTCTAACATACTTTCCTACAAGTATAGAGTGTAGAAGAAAGTGGGCTCAAGTTTAGCACGTGTGGAAAAAAGGAGCAATAGTTCCTGGCTCCTGGAAGTTCTTTTCTCCCATTCATAGGTTGCTAAAGAACTTCCCCTTAGGGAAGTTGTTGTTTCTTTACTGGCATGTTTGTGAAGCTGAGTCTATCCCATCTGTCCTTGATTCCCAGTGCAGACACTGCTGTGAGCTAATCTGAAAATGCCTCTGGGACACCAACAGGAAGATATTCCAAGATCCCTCAAACCCTCCAAGACTTGCAAGATCCTCTCCTAGCCAAGGAGAAGGAGAAGAAAGCTAGCTGGGAGGAGACCTAGGCCAAGGCCAAAGCAGAGGCATCTCCTTTCCCTCATGTCCCAAACCGTAACAGCTCCGATCAAAGGGGTTCGCTGGAATATCACACTTGTTTCAAATTCTAGAATGACTCTAGTTCTAAACCAGCTTGACAGTTTATAGATGACCCTTGGGGCATGACCAAATTTCTCTAGTCTATTGGAATACCATTCCTATGCAATATTATCTCAATTTCAAAGATTTTTTTTTGGATTTAATCTAAAGTCTATAATTGAGATTGATTTTTTCAATTTACTTTATGTGAGGTGGGATGACTTGATTGAATAAATCAATCAAACCCAGCCTTATACATAGAAGTAACAGAAGGAAGCTCATTAGGAATTACAAATGCATGACAGCTTTGAAGTAACATATCAAATTCATTATAGACCTCCCCCAGAAAAGCAATTTGTATATAATAGATATTGGCATTTTTACATGTAATCCTTTTTCTATTCTACTGTGTTTATAAATGACAATGTTTCCTTTTTGTGTGTGCATTAAGTTTAAAACAACAAAAAATTAAAATTAAAATATTAAACTTCTGAAATTGAAAGGAAAAGTATTAAAATGGGCATAGTGGAAACAACAATGGATTGGGACTTCAAAGGACTTATGACTTTCTACATGGTGTGATCTTGGGCAAGTTCCTTTCACCTCTTCATTTGTTAAGTAGGAAGATGTACCTGAATAATAAGCATATTTATGTGATATTTTCGGATTTGCCAAGTATTTTACATCTGTGACCTCATTTTATTCTCTTAACAACTCTATGAGGAAATAGTATAGTTATTATTATCCGTGTTTTAGAGATGAGTAAACTAAGGCTTAAAGAATTTGAGAGATTTGACCAGGGTCATGCAAAGAATGTCAGAAGCATGGTCTAAATTGCCCCTAAAATGGCTTAAATTCTTAAAGAAATGATGATAAGAGGTAATGCAATTATTAATTTTCCATTTTTTTCTGATCCAAGATGTAACATTCCATTAGAATGAAGGTTAAGACTTATTATACACACACATACAAATATACATATGTATAAGCATATACACACATGAAACAGGGCAGGGTTTGTTATATATACACACATATACATATATATTATATATGTGTGTATAGTATTATATATTGCATACATTTCCAAAATATTTTTTCAGCAGCTGGTGCATTCAAATTGCAGATAATAGTAGTAGTTGAGCTCTCTTCTTTAAATACCTCAAAATTAGAATAAAATGCTTATTTAGTAGACTAATATTTGGACTATATTTTAGAGACAGTAACGAGGTTTCCTAATTTATGTTGTAATAGCAGTGACCCTCTTGTCAAGAAGGGAAATTTTTAAAAAATCCTGAAATGCAAATTTTGCCAATGGCTATTTTTTTTCCCCAGTAGAAACTCAATATGCATTTCTGTTTTGTTTTTACCTCTCTTCTTGATCCATTTATTTTAGCTTGCAGCTGACTAAAAATTTTCCCTGGCATGAGATAAAACATATCTACCAACAATGTTGACAGGTGAATGTGTTGAGGCTGCTTGAATGACTAATGTGGGGTGGGGTTCACAAGTCTTGAAAAAAGCTATTAAGTTGAAGATTCTGATAATTAAAGTCCTATGGGACTAAATATTATTGTAAAGATGAATGAATGAATTCTGGTTGAAAATAAGTGTTACTACAAAAGAGGTCAAGGGAAGAGAAAACTTTGAACAAGTGTTACCATTATAGTTTGAATCTTGTTGAAGGATACAGAAGGAGAGGGTACTGGGATATTTTATATACTTCTTTTTACCCAAGAAAATTATTTTATAAAAAGAGGCAAAAAAATATGATAGTCCCTTACATCATAATTTATATATTTGGATAAAATTTTCTATACTTTCCTGGGCAAATAAACTTAATATAGTTGACTTCTTATTTATTAGAGAGGCATCTTAGTGTAGTAAAGGTAAAGTCATAGGACCTGGATTCAAATACAGAAGCTGTCATTTACTGGCTGTGTGACCTTGGGTAAGTCACTTAATAGCTTTAGATTCCCTCATTTGTAAATGAAGAAGCTAAACTAGATAATCTTTCTGATTCCTTCTAGCTCTAAATCTCTGATCCTCTGGAAGGAGACATTTCAGGGATAATCTGAATCTGTGGAAAATGCAAAAACCATGAGTATTTGTTGACAAGAAGCACCACGACACAGTGAGTTTCAGCTAGGTGCCCTAATGCATGTAGTGCTGGATGTGGATTCAGGAAGATCCAAGTTCAAATCTAGTCTCAGATACTCACTCTGTGACCCTGGGCAAGTTGATTATTAGCCTGAGTGTCTTCAACTATAAAATGGGGATAATAATAGCACCTACCTCCCAGGGTTTTTGTAAGGACCAAATGAGATAATATTTGTTAAAAGAAAAAAAAAAAGAAAGCACTTAGTACAATGCTTGGAACATAGTAAGTGCCATATAAATACTTATTTCCCCTTCCCCTTATTTGGAAACTTTTATTCTAATATGGAAATATTTGATATGCGAGAAATTCACATTAATTCTAATAATAATAATATCAATAATCACGTGCCTTCTTGCCTTGAAAACAGCTCAGCCCTGAAACCCTGCTTTTTTGTGCCTGTGCCTCCCCTTACGCTTCAGTTTTAAATAAATAAATAAATAAATAAAATTTTAAAAAGATATATTTTTGCAGGGCAATGAGAGTTAAGTGCTTGCCCAGGGTCACACAGCTAGTAAGCGTCAAGTGTCAGAGGCTGGATTTGAACTAGGGTACTCCTGAATCCAGGGCCGGTGTTTTATCCACTGTGACACCTAGCTGCCCCCCACCCCCACCCCCTTACCTTTCATTAAGACCATTATTTGCAGAGAGGACGCATACTTTTACCGATAGACATTTTATTTACATGGGATTTCCTCATACCAATGAAATCCCTGATAATAACAGCTAAAATTTCTATAGCATTTTAAGGTTTTCAACTATATTAATTAACTCATTTGATTCTCATAATGGTGATGCAGTTTGATTAATTTAACATTCACATCTGGATGGTGATTTAAGGTTTACAAAAATCTTTCCAAAGTCTTCTTTTTTTCTATTTCATTAGTGTGAGAGAACTCTTGGTATTAAAGCTGATACCACCAATGCAAAAAGGCACTAATTCCAAGGCCACTCTCTATCTAGTATGATTCTCTGCCTCTCAAGTACAATTTTTAGCACAGTCAATTGGGCAGGAGACCATCACACAATCATTTCAGTTCCTTTTTAAATGTTACTAACTTAATTTGGTCTATTTTGGCTCCCTTTGAAGCTTTTATTAACTTTGTGTATTTCCTTCCCCAAAATTCCATTACTAATTCTGCTAGGTCACTGGATAAATATGCCAGGGAACAAAGAAGATAGAAGTCAGAAGGCATAAATATTATGATGTATAATGAAATTTTATACCCATGGATAATGCCAAAGAAGATGACATAGGACTATGCTCTACAACTATAGTGTTTTTTCCAGCCCAAATCACATGCATATTCCTCACCATACAACACTGAAATTCTATATGACAAAAATCATGGACAGTGAAATTCTGTTATGGTCTAACTCACTGGTACAGGCACACAATGGGACTTTAAGGTTCTTGTCTGTTTTTCTGATAAAGCAACCAACAATGGTCAGCAAATTATGATCTCTTATCCTTCGGGATAAAGAAAGGGGAGGGGAATTCTTTCTGAAAATAACAGTGGCATAGATGAATTAATACTCCTACATGAGAAATAACTTGCCCTCCTCCCAGCAACAACTTCTAGCAAACACAATCTTAGGCAGGGTATAGTTTTCTAGAAGGGAACCATACTGATTACGAAAAGGGGAATTTCCTAGTCAGAAATAATCCCAAACTAATTTGTTTCTGAAAAATAATCTCACTTCTTTGTCTTAGAAGTGCCTTCACAGACATGTAAGTTATCCTTCTTCTATTTCTCCTGAAATTAAGATACAGTGGTGTACCGATTGGAATGACGCCACCTGCTGGAGACACTGTAGCAAAGCTCCGCCATGAGAAGAAGGCCTCTGAGGGCAAGCCATGTGGTCAAGGTCCTTAGCTTCAGGAAGTGATGTTTGCTCGTGGGTACTGTCTAGCGAAGCTACCAGTCAATCAACTTGAGGAGCCTCCCATTTCTGGGAGGAGGACACAAAGTAGGAAGCTGACACTGGTGGAGGGGTTCTGGCTCTTTTTGGTTCCTGACCTCGTCATGGTGGGTCGGATGATAGGGTCTCTTAGAAATAGTTAGATTTTTACCTTTCTCTCTGATCCTAATGCTCTTTAATAAATACTTAAACATTTAAATACTCTTGCCAAAGCTTATAATTTATTGGCGACCACTCATTAGATTTTAGATAGTTTAGCTAAAATTTTAGCCCCTTACAGTGGGGGTACTTGAACTGGGGAATCATTCCCCCATTTGCAAAGACACACCTGCTTTGATGGGAGAGGAGCAACTGTGAAGATTAGAAGAATTAAGTATAAACAATTTAAAGTCAAATGAGTAACAAATGTACTTAAACAGGATCTTTTATTGTATATGTCTTCTTTGATGGGAACATATTTAAATATAGTAGTTATTTTTTATGTTTCTTGAAGAACTTACATTGGCAGTTTTATGTTGTAATTAAAGACCATGATGACCTAATGTAGCTATGGAGTTAAGAAACTCAAGATGCAGGAAGCAAAGGTTTGCATACAGTTAATTTATCATGTAAACAAAATATGTAGCAGCCAAGGGATACAGCTTAATTTTATTAGGGCACATTTCATATTTGGCTATTATCTCCAGGCACACACAAATGGGACTTGCCTTTGTCTGAAGCTATGATTGATTCATGGCTATGTTAGTAAAATGCAGGAATAAACTATAATATGCATTTCTACTACTGCTGCTCGTGCCATTTGCACTTAACCCAAAGATATCATAGTACATTTTCAGTAACAGAATCCTGGAATTGCAAAAGACTTCAATTTGAGGCAATGAAACATATCCCATTCCAACTCTGCATCATTTCAGGCAAAGTGCTTGGAAAAGGAAGGCAATGTTAAAGTGGTGGGTGATTCTAGAAAATACAAAGCTTCTGAGTAAAGTCAAGACTGGCTCTTTGCCAGGCCACTTTCTACATATCATTTCCTTCTACCCCACAGTTACCTGATACCTACCCTGAATTGCTCATCCAATTCCTATTTCCCTCAGGTGCCTGTCTCTAAGCTATCTCACAAGCTTTCAGGAAGGACTAACCTTCATTAATCTTCAAACTTTAATCTTTCTCTCACCTTATATATCCAATTAATGAACAAGAATTGTCTTCCTATATCCATGACATCTCTCTTCTCTGTCCCCTTATTTCAACTCACATGATCTTCCCCCTACTTCAGTCCCCTTATTAGGAGTCCCATGTTTCATATCTATAATGGATTAAAGAGAAGTTAGAAATATCTGGGTTTATTTTTGGAAACAATATCATGAAGTTTAGCTCTCATGCTTTTATGTAGAAGTAGATCTGAACAGATCATTATTTGGACTAATTATGAGTGAATCAAGTAGACACCAAAGGTGGATAAGCAGCTCTGAAAAGGATTCACAAGCCCCCTCCTAGAGGTGCTAGTCCTTCCTGAACACCAACGCCCCCCTCCCCCCCAACCTGCTTCCAACTAGTAAGTGTCTGAGGACGAATTAGAACTCAGGTCTTCTGGACAGTATGCCTGGTGCTCTCTCTACTATGCCACATAGCTGACCTTTTATATCTTTGTATACTTAGCACTACATCATAGTTCTGTTCACACAGTAGGCTTTTAATAAATGCTTGTTGAATTGAATCAAATCAAGGTGCCCACTAAACCAATTTTGACTCACTCAAATCGATTAAAAAAAACACCCCCAAACAATAGCCTTCCATATTCTGACAAACTTAAGTACAAAATACAATTTCCATCCCTTTTAACAGTAAAAAGCATACTAGATTTCAAGTCAGAAGACCTATTAACACTAAATGCCAGATCTTGGGCCAGTCAAAGGTTTGGTTTCATTATCTGTAATGAGTCTATATTTGCATTACCTACCTCACCCAGTTGTTTGGAGGAAAGTGCTTTGTAAACTTTAAAGTACTACCTAAATGCAAATCATCATTGGAAAGTCTTTTAAAACTATTTTTATTTGGACAATGCGAGGGTTATTCTAAAAAATTCTGGAGAATATAAATGACAGCTTTTCCATAGTCCCAGAAAAATGACTCAATTTTATTTACCAATGACTTTTTAGGACTGTAGATCTGCAGGATGCAAAAACTATATGCTTTATCTGTTGAAAAAGACAGAGGGAATTAAACATGAGAGGTCTGACAAAAGAGCTCAGGATTTGGAGATAGGCAATTCAGATTTCTACCAACTTTACTAGAGATGCACAATCCTTTAACCTATGAGCCTAGGTGTCTGCATTTGTAAAATGGTGATAAGAATAATAGTAGTATTTACCTCCAAGGGCTCTTGTTGGGAAAGTGCTTTGTAAATCCTATAGCTCTACAGACTTATGAATTATCATTATTACTAAAAACCTGAATCCTAAGTTTCCTCCCTACATAAGTAGATAACTAAGGTTATATTTAGTACACAACAAAGCAAAAACCTCAAAGAGAAAACTAGCCAGCACTATCAACCCTACTTTCTTCAAAGCTCTTGAATTTGTGTCCTTACTGATAGCATCAATACTTTCTCTTCTCTTTATCAGCCCAGTACTTTAAAGTGCTCCTCAGAATAAACTGTGGAATGAGCCTTCAGGCAAACTCTCTGCTTCATTTCCATAGCCCTTCCCACTTGCTGTGGCTTGGGTTCCTGTTGATTTAGGGATTTAACTCTGTGCCTGCCAATTCAGGAGCTGGGGCCTAGGTGGAACCCCCACTACTCGATCTCCTCCCCTCTGTATCTCATAGAGAAGATATGCCTGCACACATGTGCTGCTCTAAGCCACCAACCTTTTAATGAAATCAGTGCAATGTTGGAAGGTACCTGGCACATTCAGCAGGTGAGCAGGTGTGTTCCACTTGGACAAACCTTTAAGACTTGGCAGCTGCCAAGCTGTTACAAGGTATAATTTTGCCTCTTAGTCTTGAGTTTGTATAGAAAGAAAAAAAAAACCTACCAAGTTTTTAATAGGAGTTTATGGAGAACAATTCTGAAATGGCATGTTAAGAAGGTCACAAGAAGGAAATGCAAAAGAAATATGAGAGACAGTGAGGGGGGTGGGGGGTGGGGGTGGACAACACACATAGAGAGCTAGATAATGGCACAAATTATGGTGTTTCATAGTTTTGGGGGCTCTATAGTATAGTAGTTATTGTAGCAAACCAAGTACTAGACTAAAGTCACTTAAGTCTGTTTGCTCCTCTGAAACCAAAACTATTTTACTGAAATAATTAAATACAAGGTGTCCCAAAAGTTTTAGTGTAGTTTTAAGCTTTAATAGCTTAAACAGCTATTTTGACCTTTAATAGCTAATAAAGCTTAAAACTGAACTAAGACTTTGGGGATACCCAGCATATGGCTCAAGAAACATGATCATACTGAGATTCTCATCATACTGGGAACCTCAGTCATACATTTTCTAAGGTTCTGTCTCTAAGCCCTCAAGACTCACTATATTCCTCAGGTCTTTGGTTATCTGGAACAATAAGAGAGCTTCCCAAGGGCTTCCTTTTAGATATGTACTGATATCTTATTAAAACTTTTCCCTAAGAATACTATAGAGGTGTATAGGATTCTGAAGCTCAAAATCGTTTTAGAAGTTCATCAATTTACATCTTATTATTTTCAGATGAAGCCAAGGAATAGAAGTGATTTGATCAATGCCACACAGTCAGTGGCAAAGTTAGAACTAGAACCCATCTCCTATTCCATGATTCTTTTTTTTTTTTTAACTACAAGTCATTTCTCATTTCCACTTAACAATTAGTCGGATATTTACTATATGCATCATGCTTTTCTAAGTAGAAACAAATACTAACTAGGGACTACACTACTTGAATTTGGATATATCAAGAATAAATTCCTAAACATTATAAGTATCTATCTAAATATGTATATATACATGTGCAGATGTATATATATGTATATACATATGTGTATACATATACATACACACACTATATGTAGATTTACTACATATTCATATTCTTTAAAGTTCAACCAAAGTCCTACCTCTTCTAACTACTCTGGTCCACATTAATTTCTGCTTATCTAAAGCACTTCAGCTTGTACCCTATTATCTGAATATAATTCTTACTTTGATCCCTCAGAAGATTTGTGACTGCATCACTATGGATACTCCCTTTACTGATGCAGATTACAACCCTTTCCACCCCTTCTCACCCGCTACACACTGAAAGAAGTTGTCTTCAATAGTTCCTGTGGCTGAAAAGATTCATCATCAACCTTCTAGTTATGGTGTCGCTTAACCTTGCTAGTATGACCTCCAGATGACAGGAATATAATTTGTCATGGGGCCTAGATTAAAGAACCTCCCAGAACTTGTGCTTCATTTGGCAGAGTCTTAAAAAACCCAGACTCCTCAAGTTCTTTAATATTTTCTTATTTTATTAACAAGAGTAGCAATGGAATTTTATGGTAGAAGGACCCGGAGTCAGAAGATTAGGCTTCAAATCTTGCTCTACCATTTCCTATCTGTGTGATTTGGACACGTCATCTCACCTTTATAGGCCTGCTTCTTCAGTTGTCAAACGAGCAGTTTGGACTAAATGATCTCTAAAGTCCCTTTCAGTAAATATGTCATCCTATGATTCCAAGATTAAATTGGAATAAGCAGGAACAAATCGGAGTGTGGTGCATGGCCAACTGTAAGACTGATTCAGTCTGAGCTGGTCAAAATGACCTAGGGCTACTTATCTTCATTTCCAAGTTTAGAGACAGGTTCAACCCTAGAATCCAATAAAGTAGTAGCTACTGGTTGGGGTTAAGTAGTCCTAGATGCAACAGGAAGCCAGGTAAGTTATCATAGGCAAGGGATGTCCCTTAATTGTCTAGTACTACAACAGAGCTTCACTAAGTGCTGGGATCACAAAAAGGATTCAATCACTCTCAACTGTTTAATTTTTGTTTTGTTTTTTAGTGAGGCAATTGGGGTTAAGTGACTTGCCCAGGGTCACACAGCTAGTTACATATTAAGTGTCTGAGGCCGGATTTGAACTC
This sequence comes from Dromiciops gliroides, assembly GCF_019393635.1. NCBI lineage: Eukaryota > Metazoa > Chordata > Mammalia > Microbiotheria > Microbiotheriidae > Dromiciops > Dromiciops gliroides. Next base: position 372,178,227 of record NC_057864.1, read on the forward strand.
AGGTACTCCTGACTCCAGGGCTGGTGCTCTATCCAACTGTTTAATTTTTTAACAAAATCCTAACACTGTGAGGACTGACCTCAGATGCCAATCTTTTAAAGGGATTTAAAGGGAGGCCATGTGGGGGCAGGGAGGGAATTAAAATTTACATTAGCACATTCCTATAAATGGAGCTAGATCCTATCCAACAAGCAAGCATAATTTTAAACATTACATTTATCTGTAAATACAAATATCTATATTACTCAACTACAGTCAAGGAAGAGGCTAGAGTATTCATAATCAAAGCAGCAGATTAAGTAATGCGATCAACAAATGAGAGTTACAAATCATCAGTAATTTAACCTGAAAGAAAAGAAACAAAAGTGTACACTCAAGCATAAACACTCCCTTTCTCTCATATATATTTACCTCTTGTGGAATTGGAGATCTCTTTTCTTCTCCATTTTGTTTAGTAGAAAAATAGGAAGAAGACTCTTGTACTATCTCTGATGACTGGACTTCATACTGTTCTAGGATTAAAAACACAGAAATGTGATTTGCAGATATGTATGCAGGGAACTGTGGAAATAATATGAGCAGGCAAGGGTTAAATAAAGCAGATTTTGCTAATGAGGCTGGTAGTCTTCCTTGTTAATGCTATTTCACCACACATATATGCATACATGCATGTGTGCATGCATAAAATATAGACACACAAACAAAACATATGTATATATGCAAATGTATATGTATACAAATATACATCTATGTAGACATATGCACATATAACACACTATTATAATAGTACAATATAATGTATAAGCCACCAAACAAAGTATAAATTATAAAAGATTCTCACAATTACAAATGGTTAGCCTTAACCAGATTTCTCCCTACCATAAACAGAGACACACAATTGGGCTTATAGAAAAACTGTGTGTTCAGATATGGAAGAAGCAAAGGAACTGTCAAAAACCAGAAACTATTCTGGGTATTGATAGGGCTGCCTCCAAACACATTCCTCTTTACTGCTTGTTCCCCCTGCCCAATTACACTGTTTGACATTCTGACATTTTGAGATTCATTAGTGCTAATAAGCATCCTTTAGACATTAAAAAAAAAACCCAAACAAAAAAAAACAAACCCAAACCCTAAAACCCCCCCAAAAAAACTGAGGGCCAAAGTACCAGCCTCTACCGGTATGAATGAACAACTGCATCAGATAATCCGCTAGCAGTTATAAAGCACCTCTTATGTGCCCGGCAGTATACTGGGTTTTAGGATATAAATATAAAACATGAAACAATCTTCAATCTCAAGGAGGTCTCAATCTAACAGGGGAGGCAACAAATACATATGTGTTTGTATTAAGCAAATACAGAGTAAATATAAAGAAAACAAATACAAAGTGGTAAAATCAGGGTAGTTAGGGAGGGAGGATCCTAGAAGCTGGGGGGAATCAAGAAAGGTGTCTTAGAAACAGAGGTGGCGAAGTTGGATCTTGAAAGAAGAGATTCTTTGAAGTGGCAGTGAGGAGAGAGGACATCCTATATAGCTGCCCTAATGAATCTCTGAATGTCTGAATGTTAAACAGTGTAACTGCAAAAAAAAAAAAAAAATCAAAATCAGGGTCATAAAGAGTTGGACATGACCGAAATGACACAACAACAACAACAATAGCTATGTCCCAGGCATTGTGCTACAAATATTAACTCAGGCCTAGCACCCTATCTACTGCACCACCTAACTGTCCTTAAAAACACCTGGGAGTGGGTTGAAGTTGAAAAGAGGAAAATTTATGGCTAGTACTTATAAAGCAATTTGAACATTGCAAATATCATCTCCTATTATCATCACAATAACCCTGAGAGATAGGTGCTATTATTAACCCCATTTTACAGAAAAGGAAACTGAGGTGGACAGAAGTTTAAGTGATTTGACCACTAGTATGTGAAGCCAAATTTAAACTCTGGTTTTCCTGACTCAAGGTCGAGCATTCTGTCTACTGTGATACATTCCTGCCTATATTATGAGTTAAACAGGCTTTTGATGAATAGTTGGAGTACTTAACAGCCATTTATAAGCTTACTTGTTTCTAAGTGAGCGAATCCTGAGTTCTACACCAAATGATTTAGAAACAAACTCTGGACACAACCCATTAGTTTTGGGTTGAGAATTGTCTAGATGAACATTTTGATTTAGGATCTCTAAAATTTTAGGGTTTGAAGAGTATGTCCAACTGTTAGGATTATATATCATTCAATTGCCAACAAAGAATGTTAGGGCTAGAAGTGACCTTAAAGAATATCTATTCCAACTTGCTCATTTTATACATGAGAAAGCTGAGGATCAGGGTGCTTAAGAGCTAGGCACAGGATCTCAAAGAAGAACCACAGGCCTAAAACTGAGATCTTCTGGCTCTTAGTTTAGTGATGTTTCTTTTTCTTTATATCCTTATACTCATTGGTGAACTGATGGCTACTTCCATAGAAGATTAATTTACTTCCTTTGTTGTGAGGGGCTTTTGTTTTGCTTTTAAGTTTCTTTATTTCTTTTAAAGTCCAATTCATATTCACGTCACTTTTGTTTCCACCTTTGGGGATCTAGTAGTCAATCCACAGCTATCAGAAAGTCAGATCTAGAATTTCTAGATGAACTTACATTTTCTAAAATAAAGTCTTCTTCTCCATTTACTTGGTTTACTTGGGGGAATGAAATAATCTATTGTGGAGGAGAAAGTATTTTTTTTTTAAATATAACAGGTTGAGACTGACATCTACAACTTTACAAAATAGGAGTCAGAGAGCTTGGAGATCTTAGGTGCTTAAGAACCGAGGAGACATTGTGGGGAGCTGAGAACTGCCAAAATTGTGTGAAGCAGGTGGCTGGGGAAAGGGGGACAGGAAAGAAGGTTGATAACTGGAGGGGCGTTGTGTATGATTACAGACAATGAGGTTGCTATTATCCAATCTCAGAACACAAGAAATAGATTTCTAATGTGTTAGTAATCCTATTTTTTCTTTTTTGGAGGAGAAAACACAAAATTAACAGACACCTCAGTCTGATTATTTGCACGCACAAATTACTTAGAGGCCATTTCACTTCTCTGGGCCTCAGTTTTATTATCATTAGGATGTTGGACTAGATCACCTCTTGGTCCTTTCCAACACTCTATCTGATCCTATGATCAGTTCGGCAAATTAAACAGAAGAAAATGATAAAAATCTTAGACCATCAGTTATACCCACATTAGTATATCAGGAAAAGAGCATAAAACTTACTTTCGCCAGCCACATAATTAGCTGGAAAATAACCTTGTTGTCCATTTGTGAGGCTGCCAAACCACCAGTTATCATTATCTTTGTACAACACTTGGATAATGTCACTTCGATGGATGGTTAGCTCATCTGATCGATGCGCTGTGTAGTCATAAAGAGCCACTACCTAAAAGAGAGATAAGACCACCACAGCTTTATCACAACTGTGCCACAGAGAAAAAACCCCAACATTCACTTCCTCTTGCAGAAAAGCAGCTGAAACCAAAGCTGCACTTTGGTGAGGCTGAGGCTGTCTCAAGGTTTGCTAATGGGATCAGGGGTGGTGGGAACGCAGCAGGAGAAGCAAGATAAAGGACTGTGGGATGGAGAAATGGTTTAGAGCATTCAATACACTAAGATTAGCTTCAAAACAGCAGATGTTAGTTGTTTCAAGCAATTTACTTGTGAAGGTGATGGGGAGAAAAAAAGCTCATGCATTCACTTTCTTAGAATTGTATCACCACCTTTAGATCCCGTTCTATCCTTGTGTGGAGCAGATGTGTTTGAATAAATTCTTTGACACTTTGACAGTTTTGCTAAAAGGAAACCCCCAATGGAAAACTTGATTGTAAAGCTTTATTTTGATCTCTTGGTTTATTGTTAATGCCTCTTTGGTAGAAAAAAAAATGATGTATAAATATTTGTATGTTGAATGTTTATATAATAATCTGCATAATAAAGTTTTCATTTGCTCCCGGAAAACCCTTCATCAGATAGGCATTTAAGATGAAAAAGAAAAATAAATACCTTTGGTTAGGATGCTTACTGTCTTTATAGGAATCATGATTATTGATAGCTATTTATCTACATTATAGAAATCCTTCCCCTCCTGAGAAGTCATAAAGGATGATAGAAGATCTTAATAAATGTAGTAAAAATGTGATGCATTATAGTAAATCGTGTCTATGCTCATCATAAAAAATGTTTTGCTTTCTTCTGCTTTTCATGGGATTTGAAAAGTATTAGAATCTATACTTATTATTATTTTTTTTTGGAGGGGCAATGAGGGTTAAGTGACTTGCCCAGGGTCACACAGCTAGTAAGTGTTAAGTGTCTGAGGCTGGATTTGAACTCAGGTCCTCCTGGATCCAGGGCCGGTGCTTTATCCACTGCGTCACCTAGGTGCCCCATAATCTATACTTATTAAAGGAAACATGTGCAGATTTCAAATCCATATTATTACAGGGACAAGGTCAACAATGGCACTCAAATTCAATCAATTTATTTAACAGGTATTTATCAAGAGTTTACTTTGTTCCTAGAATTATGTTAGGTACTATGGTGGATCCAAAAAATTAACACTGATCCTGCTCAGAAGGAACTTACTCCAGGAAACTAAATGAGATCTTCCATTCCTTGTACATATTGGTTTAAGACATCACAAAGACATCTGTATGAAAACTTGCTCATTCTATACATGAGAAAGCTTTATTTTTCCCTCCAATGTTTCTCATCTCGCGCCACTCTTGACTTTGCCTATCACTATTTTACTTCACTGTGGAAGTTTATGATTCATTTAAAATTTGGGTTGTACATTTAGAAATTGTCTTTAACATCTGGGAAGGTTCTATTTTTCAATTCAATTAATAGAATCATAGATTTAGAACTTCAAGGGACCTCAAAGGTCATCTAGTTGAACCCCCTCATTTTACAGATGGGTTTAGAGAGGTTGAGTGACTTTCGTGATCAGACAACAAATAAGTGTCAGAGATACTATTTGAGTCCAAGTCTTATGAGGGCCATTCAATGCTTTAATCATCTTGCCAAACTGCCTTTATGGTAGCTCCAAGATCTAAGATATCTGTAAAATAGACAATTATAACTGTATTGTTGTTATTTGGTTTCAGTTGTGCCTGACCCTTTGGGACCCCATTTGGGGTTTTCTTGGCAAAGATACTAGAGTGGCTTGCTATTTCCTTCTCCTGAGGAAACTGAGGCAAATTGGGTTAGGTGACTTGCCCAGGGTCACATAGCTAGTAATTATCTGAGGCCAGATTTGAATTCAGGAAGATGAGTCTTCCTGATTCCAAGCTCAGTGCTCTCTATGCATTGAAATAACTAGCTGCCCATGTAACTGTATATAGTCAAATATTTAATTATAGATAAATCCCTAAAATAGCTTCATAATACAGAGCTATTAAATTGACACACAAAAAAATTCTTCAGAACTATAGTATGTTCTAATAGACTGGGAAGCGGAATTCCATGGGGTTCTAAGATTTATTGACTCTGGGTTGATACAGAGGCTTCCAGAAAAGTCTTGGTAAAAGGTAGTATGGTGTAGTGTAAAGTGTTTTGGACTTGTAGTCAGGCAGCACCTTGGTTTGAATATTAACTCCAATATTCACTAGCTAAAATGGGCAAAGCATATAATCTCTCTGACTTTGTTTCTTCAGGTATAAAAAGGGCATATTAGTGGCTATATGATGCCTTCCTCATAGTGTTGCTGTGAGGATCAACTGAAAATTATATATATATATGTATATAACCTTATAAATTATATATATATAATATTTTACAGTTATTATTAAACATCAGCTATTATTATTCAGTCCCCAAGTTCTCTTCTTCCCAGTGTTATTGCTTCTGAAGTAAGTTTAAAAGCTAGGATCCCAATCAAAATTTGATGAAGGTCCTTATTCTTTGCCTTTTCTTCCCAAGAATCACTGTCTCCAGAAATATAAAGCATGAATCCTATATATCTTACTTTCACATGGCTTCAAGAACTGCAGGAAATTCTTGGAGGAATAACAATGCCTGTTATAATAACTATCTTATTTTAGTACTTTAAGGTTTTTTTTTAATGCTTTTCTATCAAAAACCCAGCAAAGTAAGTAGAAGTATTCTCTCTAATTAACAATAACATAGAATCTCAGAGATTTGCTTATAAAGAGGAAGGAAGGATGTAATGTAGGATTCAAATCTGGGTCTCTGGGCTCCATGCTTAGTGCTCCTTCTATACAACTCTAAAAACACAGTGAAGCTCAGTTAACCAGAACTTTTGAGGAATTAATTATTTTGGATAGCTGGGCCTCATTGGTAGTTTGTGGTTTTAGCAGTTTGGGGTAGAATTCTTCTAAAATAAATTTCATATACCCCTCATTTCTTAAATAGAATGTCTTTTCTTGAGGACTCAATAATTATTATAAACATCAATTACTGTATTGTGTTGACAATTTTTTCAGGGGATAAGGTTTATCACTACCCTAAGTGGTCTCAGATTTATATTCTATTTTGGGTCTTGCATTAGAAAATTTTTTTTAAAGTAATAAACATTTTTATTTATAGTTTTGGGTTCCAATTTGTATCCATCCTTCCCTCCCTCCACTGCCCTATCCTTGATGGGGTAAGCAATCAGATATAGGTTATAGATGTGCAATTATGTAAAACATTATCATATTAAGTCATTTTGTATAAGAAAGCTTGAATAAAAGAAAAAAATGAAAGAAAGTGAAAAATAACATGCTTCAGTCTATATTCCAGGAATATAACTTCTTTCTTTGGAGGTGGATAGTATGTTTCATTGATAGTCCTTTGGGATTGTCTTGGATCACTGTATTGTTGAGAATAGTTAAATCTTTCACAGTTCTTCATTAAACAATATTGCTGTTTCTGTGCACATTGTTCTCTTAGTTCTGCTCTCTTCGCTATACATAAGTTCACACAAGTCTTTCCAGGTCTTTCTGAAATCATCTTGCTTGTCATTTCTTATAGCATAATAATATCCCAATACCATCATATAGCACAACTTGTTTAGCCATTCTCCACTTGATGGGCATTCCTTTGATTTCCAATTCTTAGCCACCACAAACAGAGCTGCTATAAATATTTTTGCACAAATATGTCTTCTCTTTTGGGGGATGCCTTTGGGATATAAATCTAGAAGTGGTATTGCTGGATCAAAGGGTATTGTATTTGTTTTTTGCATTTTAAACTTTCCTCCCTCAATGTCAATTCTTAATACTGATAGTATATCAAACTATGTTTGAAACTTCAAAAAATAGATGATTGACCAGACAGAAAGAGTGATGATTAATGGATAGATATCCATCTGGAGAGAGGTAATTTTGTAGAATGTTGCAGGATTCTATCTGTGGCCTATTCAATTCAGTATTTTTATTAATAAATTAGAAGCTAACACATAGATGAGAAGCTTATTAAATCTACAGCTATTATGAGACAGATAGGGAAAGCTAGTATGTTATATGACCTAGTTCATTTTTTTTGTGATCTCTGCTATTCCTTGTTGGATTTTGAATTCTTCCTCTAACCAAGTGAAAAAAGTACCTTTCAATTTTCCTCTATTCTTTTATGATATTACCTAAAATAACTGTGTTACTTATTCATTTGAAGTTTATCATACTATATCACATAAAATGCTGATTTAAACCTATCTTTAACTAAATTATTTTCTAGTTTTCCAGCAGTTCTTGTTGAATAAGAAGTCTTCCCAGCGGTTCAATTTGCTTTTAGATCTTGCTTTGTATCATCTCTTTCATAATTTTTTTTTAAACCAGACCAAATACTTGATCTTTTGTTCCTCCAAATGACTTTTATTAATTTGTCTAGTTCTGCAAAGTAACCCCTTCATAGTTTTATTGTTATAAGGGAAAAGGAATATCATTTATTTACTGTATATCAATCAATACACTTGAATGCTTTATAAATATTATTTCATTTGATCCTCACAACAACTCTGGGAGCTATGTGCTGTTATTAATCCTATTTTATAGTTGAGGAAACTGAGGAAGGCAGAGGTTAAATGACTTGGCCAGGGTCACATAGCTAATAAGTATCTGAGGCTGGATTTGAATTCTAGTCTTCTTTACTCCAGACCCTGTGCTCTATCTAATGCACCATCTGATTGCTTCTATACAGATTAGTATTACATCAGCAAATTCATTTAGATGCTATTGTAATTTTTGACATATTGGTGAACTTAACTATGAAAAAGGAATCTCTCTCTCTCTCTCTCTCTCTCTCTCTTTCTCTTTCTCTCTGTTGTATTCCTTTAATCCTGAAAAGTTGCACTTATACTTCCTGAGAATTTCTTAGTTGTATGACGCTTAGATACTTCATGAATTTTGAATAGAATTTCTCTTTCTATAACCTTCACCTGTAATATACTACTGAAATGCAAATATGTTGGAGCCCAATTTTGTATCCTGTTAATTAACTAAAAATATTGTCTCAGATTTTTAAAAAGTATTATTTTATTGCTGATGCCCCTGGGTTTTCTAAGTAAATTATATCTGCAGTTTTTGTTGGGTTCATTTGTTTCAGTTGTGACTGACTCTTTGTGACCACATTTGGAGTTTTCTTGGCAAAGATACTGGGGCGGGGGGGGTTGCCATTTTTTTCTCCAGCTCATTTTATAGATGAGCAATTGAGGCAAATAAGGTTAAGTGATTTCCCTGTGGTCAAACAGCTAGTACGTGTCTAAGGCCATATTTGAACTCAGGAGGATGAGTCTTCCTGACTCCAGGCCTAGCACTCTATCTACTGTACCACCTAGCTGCTCCAATATCTGCAGCTAGGGCTATTTTTTGTATCCTCCTTACTCATGTTTATATTTTAATCTTTCATCTTATTGCTAAAGTCATTATTTCTGATACTATACCAAATAACAGTTGAAAGAGGGGATATTCTTGTTTCCCCCTGAATTTAGTGGTAAAATTTTCAGAATTTCTTCATTGCAAATAATGCTTATTTAGTTTCATTTGCATATGTTTTTCAATCAATTGACAATAATTTATAAAGAGACTGTTATGTGCAAGACACTGTTCTAGGCAAGGGGGATACAAAGAGAGAAACTAAACAATACATGCCCTATATAAAGGAGTTTACATTCTCACAAAGGAGAAAACATGTACAAATATAGATATATACAAAATAAATACAAAAGTCACACAATATTACTATACTATAAACTGGGGAGAAGTGGGGAAGGTACTAGTACCTGGAAGGACTAGAAAATACTTCATGAATAAGGCATTTGAGCTCAAGTTTAAAGGAAACAATATTAAAGGCCCTTCCATATGCTCTTTTAAAAACAGTTTTTATTGAGTATTTTTACATCACCTACATTTCCCTCAATATCATTGCTCTTCCCTCTTCTAGGGAGCTGTTCCTTATAACAAAGGTTTTGCTTTTAAAGAGAGAAAAATACTTAATAAAACTAGTCAACACAAATAAAAATCTAACATTACATTTAATGTTCTACTCTCATGAACCCCCTACCTTTCCAAAGGACTGAGCAGAAGCATTTTCTTATATTTCTTCTCAGGGGCCAAGCTTAGTCTTTATAATTGCCCAACATCCAGTTTTGATTATTTTGTGATTGTTTTTTCCATTTACAATGGTGTAGTTATTGTGTATATTGTTCTCACAGCTCTGCTTACTTTGTTTTGCCTTGGCTCATTTAAGTCTTTCCCATGCTTCCTTGTATTCATCATATCCATCATTTCTTACCACATAGTAATATTCCATTATATTTATATACTATAATTTGTTTAGCCATTCCTAGATCAATGGACCTTGTTTCTAGTTACGTGGATATCCTTTTTTAGTGTTTAAACATAAATGGGTTTTATGTTTGTGTAATTTTTATGATTACATTCTCTATATTGATTATTACAAATATTTGCTTTGTTCCTTATACCTTCTACACTACCTTCTATCTATTTAGCAGAGGAATTTACTTCCAATTTTACTGAGAGGATAGAGGTTTTCTGTTTCAAGCTCCCTCTTCTTCCCCAATTTATACATGGAATCCTATTGTCATCTTTTTCCTTTTCCCGCTCCCCTGTTTTACTCTCTAATGAAGAAGGCTAACTTCACCTAGGCTTTCAACCTCATCCTTTTGCAGAACCTGTACTCTTGATCATTCCTTTTTTTCATAGAGTACGATCATAGATTTGGAACTGAAAAGGACCTTAAATTCTGACCACTTAATTTCTTAACTGAGCAAACCCGATGCCCAGAGCAGTTAAATGATAAGTTCAAAGTCATACAGGTAGAAAGAAGATTGAGGATTCTAAACCAGGTTCTCTGATGACAGAGCTATCATTTTTTCCACTGTACTAAACTTCTTTCTTTCTCTCTCTCTCTTTTTTAATTTATGAGATAACACAAGCATTTCCATAACATAGTAGAATAAAAAATGGTTGCACACAAAACTGCAAATATATTATGAACACCTTGTATTTCTTTGAAATATGTAAAGTTATCATGTAATTTTTTCTTTTGTTTTTTTTCTTCCCTCCCCTATTACCTCCCTCCTCCATCGCCCATGGTTACCATTAGACACAAATATGAATATATGTATAAAATTATTTGATACATACTTCTAATTATCAATTCTTTCTCTGGATGCAGATAGTGTTGTCCTTCATAGGTCATTTGTAGTTAATGTGGGTATTTATAATAGTCAAAATGTTATGGTATATGATATGATCATGAATATTACTGTGCTATATGAAATGATGAGCTCATTGACTGTAGAAAAACATGGAGAGACTTGCATGAAATAATGAAGAGGGAAATGAGCATAACCAAGAGACTACTGTATACAGTAACAAGCAATACTGTTTTAAAAACAACTTTGAGTGACTGAGTCATGTTAACGATTATGAATACCCAAATTAACTACAAAGGACTCTTCTTTCATCTTAAATAATTTCTTATCCCCTGGATCCTTCTCCACCATATACAAACATGCTCTGGTCTCCTTTGTCCTTAAAAATCCAAACCAAGCAATAAACAGCATCACCATTACCACCAAACCCTGTTAATTTAAATCTGACATTCCCTTAAGCTATTAGCTATTATCCTATATCTCTTTTCCCGTTCATAATTGAACTCCTAAAAAAGTTCATCTACATTTCTTACTTCCCTGTTCTAACCTACCGCTCTCTTTTTCAGTCCTCTACTGTCTGCCTCTGGCCACACATCCAGTATAGTTGGACCAATGCACAGATCCATGAACAGAACATTAGCATGCTTGTCTTCCCACAGCTCTAATATTTACCATTTTTGTCTTTTGTCATCTTTGCTAATATGGCATGGAGAAGTTCAATGTTGTTTGGATTAACATGATGAAGAGGAAATTTTATTACCTTAAAATTTTTATTTCAAGCTTGTTTTTTCTTTTTAGATGTAGCCATTTTAAGTTACATACTGTGGGTTTTATTTTCTTATCCAATTTGTCACTCTCTTTTGTTTTTCAGGATTGCTCCATCCATTCACATTTAAAGTTATTAGAGCTGGTTTAAAATTTTTCTCATTAGAGTCTTAGCTGTTTTTTTAAAAATTAGAATTATTTGGGGGTGGGAGCATTCCCCCTTTCTCTCTTTAAGCAGTACTTTGTCCCTTTTATTAGTTTTGCTTAATCTATTTTGGTGAAATATCTTTTTCTGTCCCACTCCCCCTTGTCAACCCATTCTCTAGTTGTGGCAGTTTGAAAGTTTTACCTAACTTACTGATTTCTTTCATTTATTGATTCTTCCTCCTGCCTCCTCCCTCTTTTTTTCCTGCTCAGCTAAGTTATTCCCCTCCTCTTCTTTCCTTCAACTTCCTTTGTTAGTTTTTTCCTTTTTCTATGCCATTTTCCCAAGAATTTGTTTACCTTATTCTCTTCATCAATTATCTTCAATTTCTCTTTAATTTGAACTTTTAGTCTTTTATTTATAATCTGTATAACATGTATCCCTTCTTTCAATTCCTATATTTCTCATGGAAATAAATCTTCAAAAGTGCCAAATTTGAGTTTCTACTTTTAACCAATTTCTTTTATTGCCTTTGTACAATCCCCCCCTTTCTTTCTCTTGTTTTAAGTCCTTCCATTGCCACCTTGTCTGTGCTCCTGTAGTTCCTCTTTTCTCTGAGAAACTATAAAAGTCATATCCTTTTTATTGTTCACTCAGGGGCTTCATTTGGTTCTATCACACATTTCCCTCTATACTTCACCTCACCTTTCACATTTATCTACCCTCTCATTCTGCAATTTACTCCTACAAAATACAGTGATTTACTCATAGGAGAAGTTGCGGGGTGCATACCATATTGTAGGCATATTTCTCCAACATAATTTATCCTATGTCTTTAAATTTTGTTTTTATATTTGTCCCCAAGTACATTTAAAAATTTGCTTAATGGTCCTATTCCTTCTACCCCTTTTAAAAATCAGATAGACAAGTTAGTTTTTCTCTTTTTATTTATTTTTGAAAATAATATCAAGAAATGAAGCATTTTTACCCCTGGCAGTTGTATTTATTTACCCTTCTTTCTTGTATTTCTGTTGTTTGGGATTTTTTCAAGTAAAACATTCTATTTATTATTTTTTGTTAAATGGCTCAAATGCTTCACTTTTATTCAATGTCCATTTCCCCCCACTGATGATTAGGTTCAAGTCACAAGGTATTTTATTTGGGGTTTTATATTGAGCGCTTTTGTTTTTTAGCATATATCATTCCATTTCCTTCTGTGTCTCCAAGTAGGCTGCTGAATAGTTTTGTGTTATTTGAATTTCCTTTATTTTATGTTTGAGTTACTTGCATAATTTGTTGCTTTTCATGGGAATTGTTAAATTCAGCAAAGCAAGTAAATAAATAAATCTAGTAAAATTTGTCTTGGAGTTTGAGGTATAGGACTTTTTTCTGAAGTCAATACGTATATTCTTTTGATTGGTGCTTTGTGTTCTGTATCAGAAGTTTTGGGAAGTTTCTTCCATTATTTCCTGCATTATGGTGCCATATTTTTTTGACTTCTCATGTTCTTCTGGGAGACTTATGATCGCAATGTTCCTATGAATTCTTTTTTCAAGATCAATAGCTTTTGATTGTGTCAAGATAAAATATTCCTTTGGAATTATTGCCTTTTGCTTCTTTTCTTCAATTTGTCCTTAACTATATTTGTATTCTAATTCTGTTGTTCTTTTATTTCTTTGGAGAAACCTGCTACTATAGATTTAAATTATTATATTTAAAAAATGATTTGTTGTGAAAGCCAAAAATTCTATTTTTTTTCCCCTTTCTAACATCCTCTCATGATTTCTATTTTCTTTTGAGTCACTTTAGATTATATAGTTATGGTGCGGGGCAGCTAGGTGGCGCAGTGGATAAAGCACCGGCCCTGGATTCAGGAGGACCTGAGCTCAAATCAGGCCTCAGACACTTAACAATTACTAGCTGTGTGACCCTGGGCAAGTCACTTAACTCCAACTGCCTCACAACCCCCCCCCCCCTCAAAACCCCCCCCCAAACCCAAACAAATATAGTTATGATACATGTTCTTTTGGAGTTATAGAGATACCATGCCTGTATTTCATCAGGCACTGGTTAACCTTCCTTTGTCTTATATTTATTTAGAAAAGTTTGCATTTTTTTGAGGTTTTAGTACTCATCCTTCCTTCTAATTGTAGTACATTTCTATGAACTTGTCTGGTTTGGGTATAAATTTATAATTGAATTTTCTTCTTTTTTGAAATCTGATTATTTCAAGCCATTCTTCTTTACATTTACCCATAACTTCCTTTTTTTAGAAGTCCCTATTTGATAGTGGATGTATAACTTGTGCCAGACTGCAAAGCTGATTCATCTTTCTCCCTTCTTGGGGAATTTACTTGTGATTGCCTCAAGTAGGTTCTGAGGCAATAAATAGGACCGAGGCAGCCAGATTTCAGCCCCCATTTTTTTCACAGTTGCAGTGTGGACATACACTCAGCTCCCTACTCCTATCCTTTAGGTCACTGCTTTGGCTGAATCACCATCTAATACTTTTTGTAGGGCTGTCAGAGGTCTGTGTGAGTGTTCTGGGCAAAGTCTCTCCAGCCCAGGGAGTCCCTTATCCTAGGTGTTTGTTCTCTCTCTCTCTCTCTCTCTCTCTCTCTCTCTCTCTCTCTCTCTCTCTCTCTCTCTCCCCCTCCCTCCCTCCCTCCCTTCCTTTCTCCCTTCTTCCCTGTCCTATTTCTAGCAGCCTGATTCTTCTTATTCACATTTGCTGGATCCTCAGCCATTTCATGTTCTCCAAGGGTGTTTTTCAGGTTTCTGACTTAGGCCCTCTTCTCTTTTGAATTCTCATAAACTCCTATTGGTTCAATTGTCATCTCTAAGTAGATAATTCTGAACTCTATGTATCTAGTTCTAATTGTGTTCTTGAATTCTAGTCCCACATAAACAAACTGTTAGAGAGCTCTACCTGATATTCTACTATCTCAAATTCAACATATCTAGAACAGAATTAACTATCACCCTGTAAAACTTTCCTTCCTCCAAACTCCTTTATTTCTTTTGAAAGCACCACCATCCTTCCCATTAACCACGTATATAATCTTAAAATCATCCTGGATTCTACCCTCTCCCTCATCTCACATTTTCAACTAGTTCTCAAGTGTTTTCATTTTCACCTCCGCATTTCTTTCATCCAGAGCCTTCACTCACATAGCTGACACCAAATTCAGGACTTCTTTATCTCTTAAACTGAACATCACAAAAAAATATTTTAATTTGTCTATGTGCTACTATTCACTTATCTTTCTAACTAACTTTCCAAAGTTCTAAATAACCTTTCTGAAACACAAGTTTGATTACAGATATCATAGTATAGTAGAAAGAGAACCAAAGTCTGCGTATTGGAATAGTAAATTCCTAATCTACCACTCACTACCTGTATGGCTTTGGGAAAGTCATGTCATCTGGGCTTTGGTTTCATCATTTCTAAAAAGAGTGAGCTAGATTACTTTGAGGGCCCTTTCTAGTTCTCAATCTATGATTTATGATTGCAAATCACTCCATTGCTTAAAAATCTATAGTGGCTCCCTATTTCTACTAAGATAAAATAAAACTATACTATTTAGCATATAAAGTTTTTCACAAACTGGATCGAGTTTACCTTTTCAGACCTATTTCACATTTCTCTCTTACACATATTCTATATTCTATATTCAAACTGCCTTCTTACTATTCTTTGAACATGACATTCAATTTCTTCCCTTTATGTTTTTTCATAAGCTGTTTTTCCACCTCCAGAATGAATTGCTCTTCCTCACCTTTACCTTCTGGAATGCTCTGTTCCTTTTAATGCTCAGCTGAGATGCTACTTCCTCCTAGAAAATTTTCTTTCATTTTCCTTTGTGGTTGGTATTCTTCCCCACTTCATATTATCTTATATTTACTCATCTTTTTATATACTGTATTTCCCAGTATAATGTAAGCTCCTTGGAGACAGGAACTACTTTTTATCTTTGTACTTCCAGGGCCTACAACACTTCCTTGCATAATAGTAGGTATTCAATTGAATTGAGTTAAATCATCATTTAGAAAATATTTAATACTCTTTTTGAACTTGGAAATGAACTGTTGCTGTCCATTTAATCAGATGAATATTTACCTTTTATTATATTTACCTTTTTTTCCTACCTGTTTTTCTACTACTTTTAAAAGCAAAGTGTCATCAAGACTACAAATAGATTATTTCCTTATCTAATTCTCATTCATCATGAATTTACATGGTCAAAAAGGTATTTTTTTTTTAATCTCTCATAAATTATATATGGTTTAAACATTCAGGTGAGATCACAAATTTTAATTTGTAGCCTAAATAATAATTAATAATAGCTGATATTTACTAAGTGCTTTGAGGTTTGAAACTATATTTTTTACATATATTTTCTCTTTTGAGTATCTCAACAACATTGTGAGATAGGTATTACTATCCCCAGCTTACAGATGAGGAAAGTGAGGCTAAAAAAGGTTAAGTGATTTGCCCATGGGTCAGAGTTTACAAGTGAGAGATAGGATTCAAACTAATGTCTATCTTTTCTTTCTTTCTTTCTCTTCTTTTCTTTTTTTTTTTTTGGTGGGGCAATGAGGGTTAAGTGACTTGCCCAGGGTCACGTGGCTAGTAAGTGTCAAGAGTCTGAGGCCGGATTTGAACTCAGGTCCTCCTGAATCCAGGACCGGTGCTTTATCCACTAGCTGCCCTCAAAACCAATGTCTTTCTGATTCTCAAGGCAAGACCTATATAAAAAAAAACTGAGTCCTTTGGGATAAGGTTGTTAATCTTCCTGTATTTCAGGTAGAACAAGAAAAATCAACTCATCTGAAACATACCC
Source organism: Dromiciops gliroides (assembly GCF_019393635.1). Lineage (NCBI taxonomy): Eukaryota > Metazoa > Chordata > Mammalia > Microbiotheria > Microbiotheriidae > Dromiciops > Dromiciops gliroides. The sequence goes on from NC_057864.1 coordinate 372,194,637, forward strand.
TTTATGCCTTTTAGGGGGTAAACTTCCTTTTGAACTGAAGAGATGACTCCATCCTAAGCACTGATCTATAGTGTGTATGAACAAACTCAATACCAAACAAAATTAAAAGGGAGATTGACTTAAATATTTTGTAAAAATTCAATCAAATTTCTAGAACTATAATCTTACTCCTTGGTTTAGGTATGTTAGACCTTTAATACAACCATTTACCATATTTTGCATAATTATAACTTCAAGTAGTACAAATTTGAATCCAGTGCTCGCTTCAGCAGCACCTATACTAAAATTGGAAAAATACAGAGAAGATTAGCATGGCCCCTGTGCAAGGATGACACGCAAATTCGTGAAGTGTTCCATATTTAAAAACAAAACAAAACAAAACAAATTTGAATCCATGCAAACATTTTACAAGATCCATTATTCACACTAATTGGAACCTAGCTTGTATTAAGATAACCCTGTTTAAAAAATATATATAGCAATTAGACGACTTAATTTAATAGTAAATTTAGACTGGGGGAAGGTGAAGCAAAAACATATATCTATAAAAATGAAATTCATAACATTAACCTTATTCATGATTCAAGAAGCTAGTTTACTTATAGTGAAGTTGTTTGTATTTCTATTTGATAAACAGAAAGAATGTAGAGGCTAGTTTCCAGTAATGAGTAGCAAAAATAAATCATATGCTTACTTCTATGGATTTTTTTTCTGAATCTGTGATTTCATTATTGTTAAGTGAGAAGATCCCACTTTACCTATATTTATCTGCAATTCCTCTGTCACTTGTAGTCTCAGAGAGCTGCCTGGGACAGGACTAACACTGAGGCCTTCCTGACTAGAAGGCCTCACTCATATTCACTATACTAGGCTGCATATTTCTCTTCCATGAATAATGGTCATAAAATTTGCAAATCAATTATATTTCTGACTGGATCTATCATTTCATCAGTGCAGGGAGCTCCTTCTTCCAATACAGATTGGAATTTTCTCTGCAACTTGAAGTCTTCTCAGAACAGTGGCTCCCGACTTTTTTGATCTCCAAACCTCAAACCTTCTCACATCTCCAACTCAATAAATTTCAGTGATCACCATGCAGAAACACATAAGAAACACTCAGGCATACCTGAGTTAGGAACTTTTGTTTTAGAGGACTACCTGGAGCTCTGAGGGGGTAAGTGACTTATCAAGGGTCACAAAATCTAGAATGTGCAAGAGGCAGACCTGAAACCAGACCTTTCAACATCTAAGACCAACTTTGTCTTCTTGTGTCACAATGTCTCTCATATTAACTTCCCTTTAAAAATAACAAAAACCAACAAAAACAATAAACCCCAAAACAAGGCCAAATGACAGCAGATAATCTGGAAAGAAAATATTTGTGCAATACTTACTGTCTCTGGACCTGGCAATGAATTATCTGTTCCCATCCTTTTAGGCAATGATTGTGTAGACTCATCACTCTAGAAAAAAAAAATTATTTTATTAATTGAACACTTAGCAAAATTTGTAAATTCAAACAATTCATTATTTTTTGTGACATAAACTAATAAAGATAGCAACACATAGCAGAAAGAGCATTTTACTAGGAATCAAGAGATCTATGATATAGTCCTGTCTATGACAGTGGGTGTGTTACATTAGGCAAATTAATTAACCTCTTAGGTCTCAGTTTCCTACTCTATAAAATGAGGGGATTGCACTAAAGAGGTTAACTACCTGCCCTTTCTAGCACTAAATCCTATGATCTTTAAGAATGCTTCTAGATCTAAACACCTATGTATTTGTCTACAAACAACTATAATGTCTAGCAAAGCAAATTCTAAGTAACAAGCAGTGGAATCTACCTCATTGGTGGTTACATAATACTTCTATTTTCTTAGTATCACCACTGACATTACAAAGGAAAGTCTTCTCATAAAGATTAAAAAAAAAAAGACTTGATAAGATAATAAGGATTTTCTCTAAACTTGCAATCCACAATTCATGTGTTCTTTTGTGCCAAATAGTCACCTTGAAAATGAAGTAGGGGATATTTGTGGATTTATTCTGAACTTGACTTGACCTCTGGACTCTGACTGTAAGGGTGCTTTTATATTTAAAGGTTCATTTTCCATCTTATGATTTGCACCGATTAAATCCTTTTATTCCTGGGCTTTTTGGTCACCTACTTTGCTACAGGGAAATCATCATTATTTTGATGAAACTAGTCCTCAATAAAACCAATTTCTTCACAGAAATTTCTAAAGCACCTGGAACAAATCAAACAGCCAAACTACAAATTTATGAAACAATCTGGCAGGATTCTGTGGAGTGGGTTAAAACCGATTTAGAAGAGGGATAAATAAGAGCATGTATTTTTATTCAGAGACACCTTTCTTTAAAAGAATCAAATTCTGGGACATCAGGTGAGCACTTCTGTATTTTCATGGCCTAGTCTGTGGAACTGTTTTTACAGTAAAACATAAAATATAAACCAAAATCATATGTTGAGAATATCCTAAGTTTAAGGAAGATATTAGCTTCATTTGACTAATCTTTGCTCATCTCCAGCAATACGAGGATTCTCACTATATTCAAATTTAAAGAATCAAATATCTTTTATTTGATTTTATTTATTTTTTTATCTATCCAGTGTGTTGCAGCTCACACAGCAACGAGAAGTTACAGACGGCACTTTCAAAAAGATTTTCCTAAATCTTCTTTAGATCCAGTTGACAGTTTGTTTTTTAATAGAGTAAAGTGGGCTGAGTTAAAAACTGAATATGGTCATTGTTTCTTATCCGCTATGTGTGTATCTGTATGTATATCGATGTCTATACACACATGTGTATAGACACATGTCTACACATATGTACATGTATACATACCTTCTTACATGTATACATATACATACATATGTGTTTAAATATATTCTAGAAGAGTCAGAAAATATGAATAGTAGAGAGGCAATTGTAATAATGGACCTGTTCTTAAAATATCAATTCACTCACTGGAAGTACTTCAGGAAACCTTGGTGGGATTTGATTTCAACCAAATTAATTATTATGATTTAAATGAAGACAAGTTAGACAATTTGATTGTATCAGTTTTTTTTTTCAATAAAAATAAATTCTTGCTTTCAAGGCCACTAGATACACACATATATTATACAACATATCTATTTAATAAATCATAATAACTGAAGAAGAGTCAATGAAGTCACCATCTTCAAAAAAGAAGAAAACAGACTGCAAACTACAGTCCACTGAGCTTAACTTTGATTCCTGAGGTGATTTTAGGACAGATTATTAAAGAGATAGTTGGTAAATACCTAAAAAAGGAAAGGAGTGATTACAAAGGGCCATCATGATGGATTCAACAAACACATCATGCCAAAATAGCTTTTCATTTCCTTTTTTGATAAGATTATTAAACTAGTAGATGAAGGGAATGCTGTGGATGCAAGTTGCCTAGATTTTAGCAAAGCTTTTGATAAAGGATCTCATGCTATTCCTTGGAGAAGATGGAAAGATATGGGCTAGTAATATAATTAGATGAATTCAGACTATTTGGATGGCTAGATTCAAAAGTAGTTGTTAATGGTACAATGTTAATATGGCAGGAGATTTCCAGTGGAATGCCCCTAGGGGCCTATACTTAGCCCTATGTTCAAAGAATCATCAGTGTGTTGCGGCATCCAAAAATATTAAAGTGATCTGAGGATCAGCTAGCTGCCCATAGGTAGAATAGGTGGTGCAGTGGATAGAGAACTGGCCCTGGAGTCAAGAGGATCTGAGTTCAAATCTCACCTCAGGTGGACACCTAGGTGGCATGGTGGATAAAGCACTGGCCCTGGATTCAGGATGACCTGAGTTCAAATCTGGCCTCAGACGCTTGACAATTACTAGCTGTGTGACCCTGGGCAAGCCACTTAACCCTCACTGCCCTTCAAAAAAACAAAACCAAAAACAAACAAAGAAACAAATCTCACCTCACCTCACCTTATTATCTGTGTGACCCTGGGAAAGTTACTTAACCCCAATTACCTTACACATCCCCAGCCATCTGCAGTCTTTCTGATATCTATCTTGCCACTAGACCCAGATGGCTCTGGAGGAGAGAGTGGGGTGGGTGACCTTGCACAGCCCTCCCTCACTTAAATCCAATTCAGTGCAAGTCATGATATCACTCTGATGCCATGGTCCTCTTATAGAACAAAGGACAAGCAACAACAACAATCAATCAATCGACAATGACAACTTCTTTATCATCTCCTTTCCATCTCACAAGTGACTGAAATGTGTGGAGAATGTAATAACTGATTATTCGAATTGATGATGAAAGCATTTGACTCAATAAACAGAATGGTGCATTATAGACTCTTTTAAAATAAATGCCTCCCATCCACACATGAAGATCAGTATTTCTGATGATAAAATTACAGAAGAAATTCTATTTAATAACCCCATGATAATAGCATCAAATGAAGCCTAGTATGATAAAGCATATGCTTGGCAAAAGTATTTGCCACTGTGATAGAAGAGATCCAGCACAGAGTTCAGGTTAAGATCAGATACCTGTTGATAGTGAGATCCTCCAAATGCTCCTGTTTATTTTAATTGCAAGAAGCCAAAGATAGTGCAGAATATTCCTGAAGAGAAGATAATTACTCCAAGGATTTTGGCCTGTTCATCCACCCAGGAAAGACCAAATAGATGAAGAATGTCTATTGCATAGATTTCAACATGCATTTAAAGGGGTACACCATAGAGCTTATTCAATAATATGCATATTTGGGTCAGGCAATTTAGATGGACAATAAGTTGCATCTAGAGTTGAAAAGAAAGAAGAGAGCAGGCTGGATTGCTTTTTGGGAAATTTCAAAGCACTTTTACTGACTCTAAGCTTTCCATAAAAGTTAAGGCCAATATTTTTCAATACAAACTTTTGTTGTTTTTTTTTTATGGCAGTGAGACCTGAAATATCATTGTCTACAAAGAACTAAAGATGACTATTACCCAGACGGCAATGAAAAGGTGCATAGCAGTTGATCAGTTTAAAACATATGAGCAAGGAAGAATCTTGAATAACAGCATCAAAAGATGAGAACTGTATGAAAGGAAAAGAGAAGATGTTCACGTGGAGAGTGAGGGAGAACAGGTGGACCAGCAGAGAGCTCCTTGGTTACTTTGGTGATGTCAGAAGGAAGGGAGGAAAGTTTCTAGCACATTGGGTGGATGTCTTTTGGTGATTTTTTGAAAGACATGGACAGGATGAGTAGGCATAGATGGTTTGAGATATGCATCATTGGAGTGAACTACTAAATTCATGAGACGAAAGATCCATTTCAGTCTTTGTATGTCGGGAAAAACGTCCTAACAATCAAAGGTGTTCAAAAGTAGAATGGTTCAGATATGATGGGGTCTCTTGACATGAAGGGCTTTCTACAAGCAGGGTATAAACAACCATTATTTTGTAGTAGAGTGTCCTTTTGTGTATGGTTTGGCCCAGCTGAACTCTGAGGTCCCAACTCTCAATTTCTGTGATTCTCATCTTTTTCACAATTAGAAGATAGTTGCATCCATTATGTACTTTAAGGCAGTGATTTATGGAGGCCATATTCACAAATATACATACCTCAAGATTTTCTGAATATTCAGATCACTTATTGATACTACCTAACTTTCTTGCACTTACTCTATGTTCTTTTTACTGGATCTAAATCTTGCATCTTCTACTAATTTCATGCATACATATGCATATATAATTGTTGATTTCTCTCTCTCTCTCTCTCTCTCTCTCTCTCTCTCTCTCAGATTCTCTGGCTCTTTTTCTTCTCCCTTCCCTCAACAGGCAGATAGGAACTGAAGATACATGAAGTACCCAGCAGTAATGCTTGAAAGTCTTCTATTTCATTGAATATCCATTCTCCCTGCTGAAGGAACATGCACAGTTTTGCTAGGTAGGTGATTCTTTTTTTTTTTTTTTTGGCGGGGCAATGAGGGTTAAGTGACTTGCCCAGAATCACAGAGCTAGTAGATGTCAAGTGTCTGAGGTAGAATTTGAACTCAGGTCCTCCTGACTCCAGGGCTGGTGCTTTATCTACTGCACCACCTAGCTGCCCTAGGTAAGTGATTCTTTTTTTTTTTTTTTTTTTTTTTTTTTAGTGAGGCAATTGGGGTTAAGTGACTTGCCCAGGGTCACACAGCTAGTAAGTGTTAAGTGTCTGAGGCTGGATTTGAACTCAGGTACTCCTGACTCCAGGGCCGGTGCTCTATCCACTGCGCCATCTAGCTGCCCCAGGTAGGTGATTCTTGATTGTGATCCTATCTCCTTTGCCCTCCAGAATATAATATTCCAAGCCCCCTGATCTTTAATGTAAAAGCTATTAAATCTGCTGTTATCCTGATTATAGCTCCATGATATTTGAATTATGTCTTTCTGGATGCTTGCAATATTTTTTACTGGGAGCTCTGGAATTTGGCTTACATATTCCTGGAAGTTTTCACCTTGAGATTACTTTCAGGAGGTAACTGGTAGATTCTTTCAATTTCTCTTTTATCCCCTGGTCCTCAGACATCAGGGAAGTTTTCCTTGATAATTTCTCGAAATGTGGTGTCCAGGTTCTTTTTTTGATCATGGGTTTCAGGTAGTTTAATAATTTTAAAATAATCTCTCCTTGATCTATTTTCTAGGCCTACTGTTTTTTTTTTAACAAGATAGTTCGCATTTTCTTCTATTTCTTTCATTTTAAAAATTTTGTTTTATTGTTTCTTGATATCTCATAGAGTCATTAGCTTCTACTTGCTCAATTCTAATTTTTAAGGAATTATTTTCTTCAGTGAATTTTGTACCTCTTTTTCCATTTGTCCAATTCTGCTTTTTAGAGCATTCTTCTCTTCAGTGCTTTTTTTTTTTTTAACCATTTAGTCAGTTCTGGTTTTTTTTGTTTTGTTTTCTTTTTGCGGGGCAATGGGGGTTAAGTGACTTGCCCAGGGTCACACAGCTAGTAAGTGTCAAGTGTCTGAGGCCGGATTTGAACTCAGGTCCCCCTGAATCCAGGGCCGGTGCTTTATCCACTGTGCCACCTAGCTGCCCCCAGTTCTGGTTTTTTAAGGTGTTATTTTCTTTAGTATTTTTGTGCCCCTTTTACCAAGTTGTTGACTCCTTTCATAATTTCCTCGCATCACTCTCATTTCTTTTCCCAATTTTCCCTCAAACTCTCTTTATTTGATTTTAAAAATCCTTTTTGAGCTCTTCCAGTAATTCTTTTTTGGGTTTGTGCTCAATGTTTTTCTTTGAGGTTTCACATGAACTATTTTGACTTTGTTTTCTTTTGAGTTTGTGTCTTGATCTTCTCTGTCACCATAGTCACTTTCTATGGCTAGACTCTTTTTTGTTGTTTGCTCAGTCTATTGTTGTTGTTTTCTAGTCTATTTCTTCACTTTTAACTTTAACTTAAAGTTGGGCTCTGCTCCCTGCGTTGAGAGGGCATTGCCTCATGCTTTAGCTTTTTTTGTGTGTTGCTGTTTTTAGAGCTAGTTCTAGGGGTTTGTAAGTTTTTCGTTCTTCCAAGGTGGTATGATCTAAGGAGAGGTGTGGTCACTGCTCTCCTGACCTGTGCTTTGGTCCATGAGAGACCACATATACTCTTCTTTGCCCCTGAACTACAAACAAAGCCCCTGCTCCCCTGTGACCACAAGTACTTTTGCTCATTATGGCCCTGAACATATAACTCGGGTCCCTGCTCCCCCACAGCCACAAGAGCTAGTTACGCAGATGCTTTTCTTCACCATGGATGATAACCCAGAACTGTGTATAGGCAATGCAACAGGGTCCTGCACCCAATGCCAGCAAAAGTTCCCTGGCAATCTTTTGACCATCTATCCTACCCCCTTACTGTCTATTGGCTAAGAGCTCCCAAAGCTGCTACTACGGCTGATTCGACCACCTCTAAGATCTGCTGCTGGCCTGCCTGGGCATGGTCTGAACTATACTGCACTCCAGGCCTGACAATCACCCCAGTGAAACATGCCTTTCCTGCCAACCCCCTAAGTGGTCTTGGCCTGGAAAATTGTTTTAATGCAGACTTTTTTTTTTTTTTTTTGATTCTGTCACTCCGGAATTCGATTTGAAGGGTTATTTTAAAGTTGCTTGGAAGGGAATTTGGGAGAATTCAGTTGAGTTCCTATATTTACTCTGCCATTTCAATTCCACCCCCATAAGCTTTCATAAAGAGTGGTCAGTAAAACCATTAACGGTGAGTGTCCAGTGTACCTGGTGACACTGAAATGTCTCAAATTTTAAAGGAAATTGATGATAATCTATACCCTTAAGAAGATTGAGTCATAGCTTCAGAACTGGAATGGAATTCATCAAGTCTAACCTAGTCATTTTAAAGCTGAGGAAACTGAGGTGAGAGACTAAGTTTCCAGTCGGAGGTCATACAGGTACCAAGTAGCAGAACTATAACTTAGATTTTTCAGTTCAGAGCATTTCCCCACTGTACCACTGAGATCTTATAGCAGATGCAGGAGGCAGAAACAAAAATAAAATATCTGTAAATACAAATAACACAAGCAGAGAAACACAGGAATACAAGGGGCAGGTAATTTTAAATGTGCATATTTATATAATGATATATATATATAAATATATATATATATGTAAATGCTATGTTTTGGGAAGAAAGGAACGATGGTATAATGGTTACTTGAGTGAATAGAGCTAAATAGTTAATTTGGAAAGGTTTATGGAGAGTAGTCCTGAATACTATTTTTAGTGGCAGGAGAGACATGGGCTGGCAAAGAGGGAAGGTTTTTTGGTTGCTGACCAACATGGACCCAAACATAGGTGAGTTAAATGTTTTGCTTGCTATATTCCTGAGACCTCTTCAGGTAGAATGTAAGTATGTGAAAGCTTCAGCAAAGAATGTTTTTAGGTGGGGAAGTAAGGAGAAAAAGGAAGAAGCATCCTGAAAAGTTGTTTTACTGAATTAAGGAATATGAACTATGACATAAAAGAAGATGCAGGGACCAAGACCATGGCTAGCTAGTGACCAGGAATTTAAAGCAACAAATTTGATTCAAGAAACAAAGTCATTCATAGGATTTAGATGATGGGACTTTTAGAATAAAAATGACTTTGGAAGATGATGATTCTTGCTACCATGTATCTACTAGTGAAAGAGCTATTTATCATTGAATCCTCTACATATCAGTATTAAATGGAACCCCTGAATAGATAAAGAAGCACTCACTAAGTGAAAGGGAAACAAACAGCAGAAAGCCTATCAGCAATTCTTGGAGGACATTCACAGTCACCTTTATTTCTTATTCCTTTACTTATGATCCCTGACTGTCTCCTCCATTCTTCAAACATCTGTGTGTGGCATGCGGGTAGTATGGTTTAAAGTGTAGCAGGTGCTTGTAGTTTCCTTTCTCAAGGTCACAGGTGATAGAAAAACCACAGCTTTTAGACCTCTTTTTACCCAAACCCTCAAGTCCCTTTTTTCCCATCCAGCCTACTGTTACTTACAGGTCTTTCTCCCAACTGAACTGGGCTTTTTCCCAGGCATAATTTAAAGCATACATCTATGGTGCCCAAGCCAGCAGAAACCCTGGAAATACAAGCAAAGGGTTGTTTCTGTCCTATTCTGGATCTCATGCAGCACTTCTGGTACCAGCAAGATTGTGACCATCCCTCCAATCCTCAACCCTACATCACCTTCACCATATACCTTCTTTGCTTCTATGCATGATATACTGAATGCTGACAGAGGAAGCCACCCCAATGCCAACTGGGTCCACGAGAAATTAATATCATCCCAGCTCAACTAGACCCTCACTGTTGCAAAGAAAAACTTATTATACCTTTAATGGACTATCTCACTCTCTTCAGTGGTTGTAGCAATACCTTTTCTTAAGCCCTGAGCACTTTTGCTTTCACCTAATTCTCTCAGGAAATTTCCTCATCTACTTTATTTAAAAAAGAATGAACTCTTCTTCACATTCCCTACTCCCTACTTCAGTACTGCTCTACATTCAAAGCAAAGTTAAACTGATCCTGTTTGTTTTTATGTCATGGTTATTTCTGGATGTGGTACTCCCAACCTTTTTCCCAGAAGTGAATCCTTCCTAATAAAATAAAACAGTTAATTAAAACAACAAATGGCTGACTCTGACAATAACATTCTGAGTCTCTACCTCAAGAAGAGCGAGGTATGTTTTGTTATTTTTTCTCTGGAACCAAGTTTCATCATTAAGATAACTCAGGATTTGACTTCTTTCTCATCTTGTGGTTTACAATTATTGCCAATTCGTATATTGTTCCTATCATGTTGCTTATCTCTTTCTGTTTGTGTCTATCAGTTCAAACAACTCTTTTTATTTTTCTAAATTTCATTAAATTCATCATTCATAAATTTGTAAATTATAGTTTGTTCATCCATTTCCCAGTCAATGGACACATCTATATCTTTACTCATTTTTCTCCTCCTTTTATCTTTTGAGAAAAGGTGCCCTTTTTTGCCAAGGTTAACCTGTATGCCTGTAGCCTTGATGCTCATCCTCTTTCATCTCTTCCAGAATCTGTCCCATCATTCCATACTCTTTTATTTTCTCCTTAACTACTTGCTCTTTCCTCTCTACTCTATCCTTAAAAAACCCCCCAAACTCTCTTTACTTGATTCTTTCAACCCACTGAAGCGTTACCCTTAGGTTTTTTACCTTTCACAGGCTGATTACTAGGAAGGATCATCTTTACTGGGTGCCTCTACCTTCTGACTACCCAGTCACTTCCCATTCCCTTGTAATTTGACTTCAGACCCTACTTTTCAATAGAAAGTATTCTCTTCATTATCAGTGATAACTTAATTTCTAAATCCAATGATCTTTTCTCATTCATTATCCTTCTTGACCTCTGTGGCTTTTGATATTGTTAACTACCTTTTCCCTAAAAGTTCTTTCCTCCCTTGACTTACATGATACTTGTCTCTTCTGATTCTTCTTTCTGTCTTACTACTGCTTTGCTGGGAGACCACCTATTTCTTATCCCTTACTGTGGATTTTTCCTAGGACTTTTTCTTGGACTGTCTTTTCTTCTCACATCTGGTCTCTTGGGAATGTCGTTTCTATGGATTAAAGCACAGTGTCTGGTACATAGTATCAATAAATGCTTGCTGAATGGTACAAGTATCCTCTCTCTGAAGATGGCTTCTAAAAATTTACATATCTAGTTCCAATTTCTCTCCTGAACTCTAGTAATCAACTTCATGCAAGATTTCTTCTATGTGTTGTAGTCATCTCAAATTCAACCTATCAAAAACAGAACCGTTATCTTTCTTGCTAAATCTACCACTCCTTCAACCTTCCTTTTATGTTCACACTACTTTGATTCTTCTGGTCATTCAGGTTCAAAACTCTACTTATCCTTAAATTCATACTCTCCATCACTTCTCTCCCATGGGTCCCTGTACAAGTGGGTAGAATGTGAAAGTTCCTACAGGTAGTAAACATTAAAGGGAGGATTTGAATCCATTCCTTTAATTCTAGTCAGTGCTCTTTTCATTGTACCACAATCCCCTCTCCTCAATTTGTCTCCTATAACAACAGAATGTCCCAGTAGAATATAAGTTCATTAAAGGAGTGACTGGGTTTTTTTGGATGTGGGTGGGTCTTTGCATACCCCAGTGCCTAGAATAATGCCTTGCATATACGTGGTATTAATAAATATTTGTTGAATTAGCTGATTAAACTGATTAATAATTAGCTTCATTCCAGAGAATTCTTTCTGCTAGGTGACAAGGGTTAATAGATCAATAAGATAAGCTGATCAGTATGATATCACTTCTCTGCTCCCCATACTTCCTTTGCTAATAAAGTTCAAATTATTTTGCCTGACATTTAAGGTACTCCATAGGCCCAGTTTTTCCAGTCTTTGATTCCCTCCATGCATGTTCTAGCCAAACCAGACAACTCTCCTGCTTCTCTGCTACTCATTGTGCTTCTATAACTCCATGTTTTTGTTGAAGGGCTTCTCCCTAGGTCTAGGACACCCTCACACCTTTGCCTGGAATCCCTTCCCATTCTTTAAAACTCACTTCAATTGCCATTCCCTTTAAGGAGTTGCTCCTATTCCTCTTGGTAAGTGTGCCATGTAAAACTATATGTGTTCACCTTATTTCTTTCCCAAGTTTGGGGAAAATTAGCTGGGATTTATAATATATTTGTTACTCATAAATTAGAAGCTTTAGCACCAGTTTTGGGGCATTAAGCATTTATAAAGTATACGAAGTATGAGTAAAAAGAGAACACCTGGATCAGAAAGTTAAGAAAAGGCCTATCTAGCCTAGAGCTCCAGCCTGGCCAGCTTCTTCCTCCAAGTCCTTCACCATGAGCCTGTCCAATAGTCAAACTGAGAGTGGAAACTCTCTCTATATTGGAGGAGAGGCAGTCCTTACACACTGCTTCAAGCTAATTGGCTAGCATCACCTAAATCTATTGGTTCACTGGACTTGAGGGTGGTCCTGTGTTGAGGTCAGAGTTCACACCCTCTGAGAACAAACTGGCAGGTGTAGTTTTAATTGAATTAACTTTAAGTGAGTTAATCATTGAAGTCAGTCAATCCAATCAATCTTAATCCAATCAATCCTCTAGAGCTGGGGGCCTTTGGGCATTCCAAAATGCATTATTTTCTCATATAAATAATGGCCTTCTTCCTCAAAATTCACCTAGCACACTCTTAAATAACTGTCCAACATATTTAATATTGGGTGTTATCACTAATTGTGCTCAAGTATTATTTCCCCAACTAAATAGTTACTATCTCCCTTAGCATCTAAGAGAATATTATACAAACAGCAGGAGCTTATTAAATTTTTTTGCATTAGTATTTTAGTGAGCTGATGAATTATCCTAGCAGTTTTATTATTTCTATGTAGGTGACTCTGTCATCTATATGTATATCTTTCTCTTGAACTCTAGATGAGCATCTCCAACTGCTTAATGGATATTTCTGATTGTGCTATAGGCATTTTAAACTCACTATGTTCAAAATAGAACTCATTAAATACCCCAAGCCCCAAGCCTACCTCTCTTTTGATCTTCTCTATTTCTGGTGAGGGTATAATCATCCTTCCAGTTAGATTTGCAACCTCAGCTTTATACTTGATTCTTCATTCTGCTTCAACTCCATATATTAAATCAGTTGCCAAGTCATAGTTTTTATCTCTATATCATCTTTTTTGCATTTTTCCCCCTTCTCTTCTCTCATGTGACCTCTAAGTTAGTTTGGGCCCTTGTCTCATTTTTAAAAATGTGCACATGTAGTTAATGAAGTAAAAGGCAAATTACTCTATTAATACCACATGTGGACAGGAGTCACTAATATGTGCTAACCTAGACCAGAATGTTGAAGCCCATCTTCTAAAACTGAAAATGCCTGCTGAAAGCTCATCCTCCAGTGCATTTTCCACACAGCTGTTACTAAAGTGATTTTCCTAAAAGGCAGGTCTGACCATTCCATTCCATTCATTACTCATTAAACTCTTGGAGCTTCCTATTGCCTCCAAGATAAAATAGAAACTCTTCTGTATGGCTCTATGGATTTTTTTTAAACCTTGCACAGAGGCAGCTAGATGGGTGCAGTGGATAGAGTAACTCTCCCTGAAGTCAGGAGGACCTGAATTCAAATCCGACCTTAGATACTTACTAGCTGTGTGACCCTGGGGAAGTCACTTAACCACAATTGCCTCAAAACCAAAACAAAACAAATCTACACAACTTGGTTTCCACCTACCTTTACCACCTAACTGGATATAATTCTGTGGTCTGGTCAAACTGGTCTTGCAGGAGCTAACTGTTCCTGACATTCAATACTCCATCTCTCATCTCCACACCATTGCATTGTAGACAAACTGGAATGTACTTCCTCCTGACCACTGCCATTTAGCATCCCTTGTTTCCCTCAAAACTCTTCTCGAGCACCATCTTCCACATAAAGCCTTCCCTAATCCCTGGCTGCTAGAGCCCCTCCCTCACATAAATTCCCCTTGTATATACTCATTTATGTACATTGTTGTTTATATATTCAGTTATGTCTGACTCTTTGTGACCCTATGGGCCATATTGTCCATAGGGTTTTCTTGGCAAAGATCCTGGAGTGGTCCGGCATCTCCTTCTCCTGTGGATTAAAGCAAACAGAGGTGAAGTGACTTGCCCAGGGTCACACAGCTAGTAAGTGTCTAAGGCTGGTTTTGAACTCAGGTCTCCCTGACTCCAGGCTCAGCGCTCTATCCACTGAGCCATCCAGCTGCTTCCTCATTAACGTATATTGTAAGCTTATATTTTCCTCTGTATCCCCAGTACCTGGCACATAGTAGGTGCTTGGTCCATTCTTGCTGATTGACAGTAGACTGCATTGGCAGTTAATTTATGCGTCTTTAGAAAACTGCAAAGGGATGATTTTAATGGTGGTCATTTGAGGCATGGTAATAGAAGAAGAACCATTTAGGTAGCTGGGCAGGCAGTAGTTGATGCCTGAAGTAATCAAGAGTCATTTAGCACATGCTTTCTGATGATGACAAATGATAGTAGTAATTTATGGTCTCCAGTGTTATACCAGGCCATAGTTGGAAATAATGTACATTTACATAGAGATTAATGACTGAGACAAAGCTTTCCTCAAAGCAATTCAAAGATGTGGACAATAATAAGGCAAACATTATCTTAATTCCTCACTTTACATATGAGATAAAAGGCAGAAAATGGTTAAGTAAGCAGTTCAGGGTGGCATAAATTGAATACAGAACCTGTACCTTGAACTCATCTTCCAACATTAATACTAGTATTTTTTCCCCCATTTTACCACACTGTATTTCAGATAAACAAATATGGTGGGGGGAAAAAAGCAAGAGCTTTTCCTTTTAAGAGTATTGCTTTCTGGGGATGGCTAGGTGGCGCAGTGGATAAAGCACTGGCCCTTGATTCAGGAGTACCTGAGTTCAAATCTGGCCTCAGACACTTGACACTTACCAGCTGTGTGACCCTGGGCAAGTCACTTAACCCCCATTGCCCCACCAAAAAAAAAAAAAAAGAGTATTGCTTTCTACTTTAAGAATTCTTAATACTTAGTGAAATTTTACTGTCCTTTATGGTGCAATGCACCTAAATAAGGACTACCTAAATGTGGCTAGGAGAGGTGATGATAGTGATGAGGGAAGCAATGGAGAGAATGTGATGAAGTTGACTCTAAAAATAGGTCATTTCTGAATCTGAATTGAAATTTCCAAGTTTGTTAAGGTAGGCTCTCATTCAAAAATGTCTTCAGAAAAGCTGATTAGAAATTTGCATTAGAAACTATGACAGAGTGAGAAGGCAATGGGAAAAATCTTATGATGGTGTCAAGAAAAATACATAACAACTAGTTTCATTTTTTTCTATGGTCTAAAATTTGTCTCACTTAATTTCAGTCATCAATCTTTGACCCAATTAACTGTTTAGACCAATAGTATACTGGATTAGTGTTTGTTCTTCTAGCTGTTTTCACCAAGATTCCATCTATTAGCTGGGGAACGACAGGAAAGGTAAGGAGAGTCAAAGAGCATGATGAAATGCATCACAGCAACAGAAAGTTTGGTGTGTTTATCCTGGCATTCAGGTAAACAAACTGTGGAATACTACAATTAAAGCAAAGAATTTATTAAACACTGACTCAATGCCAAGCACTGCAAATACAAAAAAAGACATTGCCCTAATTCTTAAGAAGCACACATTGAAGAGACAAAACATAGAGAGGAAGGGTGGCTAGGTAAGTGTGTTTTGTTCTGGGAAGTCACAGGGATAGAGAGTGGACTGACATGACTTTACCAGAAGCAATAGTAGGTAGTATTGATTTGATTACTATTTCAAGTAAAAAGGTGGTAAGTGTGGGGGGAGGGTGTGGCAGGGCAGATTTCAAGATGATCAGAGTTGATGGGTTGGCTGGGGTGTGAAACATGAGCTGCTCTGTTCTGGTTTGGGGCTGGCTATATATAGTAGTCATATATAGATGGTCATTCCTAAAGTTTCCATTTACCAAACTTCCCAAAGCTATCAGTTTCCTAGGTAATTCAAATATAGTTTCAATTTAACTTTTGGTTTTTAGGTAGATGAGACTGATTGCTTGAAGCAGCAAGCTACCCTGTGGGAGACACAGGAAATGGGATGTACTAGACCAGTCAGACCACTACCACCACTTAAACCACCACCTCACATCAGATGTGATAGAGACAGTTTTGCATCCTGAACCCAAGAACCCTGGGAATAATAATGGCCCCCAGACCACCAACCCTGCTTCTAGTCTGGGACCTACAGCTATTATTGAGGGGAGCAATCCCTGGAGAGAAAGAGCCCATCTTCCTTAAAACCAACCATTAGCCAATTGCCACTGATGGTCAGGTAAGCCCAAGATTTTAGGGAATACTAGTGCTCCATAGATGACCAGTCCTACTCCCAGCTCAGCCCAGCTCCTGAAGCCATTATCCCAGGGAGCCATTACCCCTTGTGAAGATACAGGCTGGCAATTATTTCTGTAGGGACTGCAGCCCCCAGCCCTCAGCCACCAAAGAGAAAAAAGTTCTAGCCACCAAAGTCCTTGGTCTTATAAAATGGTTCAAACTCAGAAAGAGATTTCAGTAAGAATGACATTCAAGAATATGCCTTACCATCTACATTTGCCTGTGTACTATAAGAATCATGGAACTGACTTGCTGCTGAAATCCCCTATATGTGCTACCTCCCTCATTAGAATCTGAGTTCACTGAGAGCAGGCATTGCCTATGCTCCTCCCCCCCCCCAATGCTTTGCATACATAAAGTGCTTAATAAATGTGTTTTCATTCACTTATTGCTATGGGCAATGGGAATACCTGCCACAAACGATCAAGTGTTACACTGATTTCAAAAAAGGAATATTCAGTCATGTCTCATAACCTGGCAAAGGAAAAACAAGTTTAGCATATTGCAGTACAAAATTTTATCTATAGGTAAAATTTATATGAGACATTAATCAAAATAATTATCAAATAATAAGATGTAAAAATGAATTTAATGATTAACATAAACAAGATATTTGGTAAACTTCATGTCTTGAAAAACAAAGACTTTATTTATATAGAGCGTCTCAAAAATCTTAGTTGCACCTCTAAACTTTGTTTTTTGCAGGGCAATGAGGGTGTGCCCAGGGTCACACAGCTAGTAAGTGTCAAGTTTTTGAGGTCAGATTTAAACTCAGGTCCTCCTAAATCCAGGGCCAGTGCTTTATCCACTGTGCCACCTAGCTGCCCCCACTTCTAAACTTTAATAGCTTAAAACTGCTCTCAGACTTTTGGGAAACTTAATAGCAGGCCACTGACCGTCTACCCAAGGCATTTTAATAAGCAGAATAGCCTACCTTTGAATTATCAGTAGCTAAAGTTATCATTGTAACAATTTTGGATCTATGTGATTCAACATTTTTATCAATGAGTTGATAAAAGATATATGTATCTATGTATACATACACAGCTGGATGTATCATATATTCACATGTGTATGTGCATAATGTCTATTAGACCAGCATAGGACACAAATCTGGGAGAAATAGCTAGTATCAGAGATGACAGAATCAAGGTTCAAAACAATTGGATAGAATGTTATGTAAAGGACAAAAATAAAATGAAACTCAACAGGAATAATTGCAAATTTAGGTTAAAAAGTCAATTGCATAAGGAGAGGGTGGAAGAGATCTGTGTTGGTAGCAAAGCATATGGAAAAGATCTGAGGTTTTTAGGTAGGCAGAGCAACTGAAACCCTGCAGATAGTTACCTGGAAAACATGGTAAAGTATCCTCGGTTATAAATGTCTTTTATGTGTTCCGTAGAATAGAGAAAACCCCATAGGATCCATAGATGTCTTTGCCTGTTCCTTTTCCCCTTTTTGCACAGAAATCCAGGCCTCAAGGGGATGTTTAAATAGAAATAATAATAACAATCATAGTATTTATATGTCTTAAATTTTGCAAGGTGCTTCACATATGTCATCTCATTTGATCTTCACAACAATCCAGTGAGATAGGTGCAATTAATATTCCTACTTTACAGACTAGTAACAGAGGCAGAGAGAAGTCAAGTGACTAACCAAAGGCTAATACACAAATACACAGGATTTGAGGCAGAATCTGAGACCAAATAAAATAATTTATCTAAAGCACGTTGCAGTCAAGTTCAATATAAATATTAGCAGGTAGTAGGAACTGGCAGATATTGACCCTGACATGGGCACAGGATGGAATGACCCACATTAACAATCAAAGAGCAGCCAGTATAGGAAAATACAACAGGGCAGTTTGGCAAAGAGCCGGCATAGGGAGAACTCTATATCCAGGATTCTGAGTGCCCTTAGGAAACGAATTGCCTTCGGCTTCTTGAATGTTCCTTGGAACACCCTGAGTTCTCCTTCGGTTCAGAGTTCCCTCAGTGAGGCCAGAGATGTTCTCAGGTGTTTACTGGGGCCAAAAGGATGCCTCTGGGGAGGGGACAGCCCACATTTTCAGTATACTTAATGGGTAAGAGGAAATGGAAAAGGCCCAATTTCCTGATGATGACATTGGGGAAAATGAAAATAAAGCAAGGCTCAAAGGAAAAACAAATAAGCATGAGAATTTGTTTTCACTAATAAATTTAAACCAAGATTTAAAATTGAAAAAAAACCCAACAACTCAGAATATGGTAAAATATTTTAAGAAGAATTTAAGTTATCCATGTTCTTTGACCACATCAGGTCATGTAATAAATGAAAGAAGCTTAAACAAACAACTGTGAACATATGGGATTAAAGAATGCTGGTCTAAGTACTATACTAAAGTGTAAAGCATATCCAAAGTGTAATGTAAAAGTTGCTTTCCCCCCACCTTTTTTAGAAATAAGCTTAAGGAAAAGTCTGAATTATCCAGTGTTTGTGATGGCAAACTGTTGTATGTTAGCTACTTATAGGTGCCCAGACATTTGATGACTGACCATTTTGCAAGTAAATTTGGATTTTAAAAAAGATAAATAGGCCTATTCTGAGTTATAACTTTTCTGAAAATGAAAACTAGTTGTTTTATGACTTGGGTAATAAAGCCTTGAAGTTTATCACTTCCTCCCCACCCTGCAATAGCATACAGGAAGAGGATGGCAATGGGTTTCATTTTATGATTTTTGTGAGGGTACATTCAATTCTACTGGCACATTATAAACTCTTCATGCAGCAGATGAATTACTGAAAATAATGTATTTCTTTTAGGATGAAAACAATGCATGTGGGCTACTGAATTTATGTTTAAATGAGTTGAATGAGATTTTCCTTTTAAATTAAAAAAATATTTCTTACTTATGTATGAATAAATAAAACTATTAAAATGTTCTAATACTATAGTTGTATTGTGTACTGTAGTAGAACTACAGAAAATCTAAAGCAATGACTGTTGGCTATTAGAAAGTCAAAAAGTTTCAAATCAGGAATAGAGCGTATGTAATGTTTTGATAGACAGTCCAGTGGGTGGCATGGCTTAACTACCATGATCCAAATCAATACTTTTTTGCATCAGTTTAATTAATTAAAACATATCACAAATGTTATCAGAATGACAAAATAGTCTAATAATAGTCTAAACTTCTTTTAATGAAGACCTGAATGGATAGTGCATGATTTTGACTGTGAACCCACCCTTAAGAAATCAAGCAAGATTTCATATCTAGAAAAGAACTAATCTGTGCAGCTTCTCAGCTGCCTTTGTCCAGTGTGTGCAGGGATACTCAATCATCAAACTTCTAATCAGAGAAGGCCATTTTACTTTTACTTTTACAGGATAAAGTAAAACCTGTATAAATGTATTTTATACTGTATTTTACAATTTTGAATTAATCTCATTTTATATTATATAATATTAAATTGGGAGGGCGGGGAGGAGGGTCTCATAGGGAAGGCATTAGAATTAAGGCCTCTTGTAGAAGGTGAGACTTCAGAGGGGCAGCCAGAGAAAATCGTCCAAGTCTGGAGATGGAGCGTCTTGTGTAAGGAAAAGCCATGAGGCCTGTGTCACTAGATTGAAGAGTATGTGGAAGTGATTATGGTGCAAGAAGACTGGGAAGGTAGGAAAGGGTCGGGTTTTGAAGATAATTATGCCAATACTGATGCCACTGAAATCTAATTATTTTGTTCTCACTTCTATCTCTAATACAAATATTTAAAAAATTACAAATGTTTTCAGTGCAGTTTCTAAATACTCATGTCTTGTTATATTTAACAGAATTCCATGGAAAATGAGGAACCGGTATACACAGTTCTTTTTTTTTCCCTTCAGTTTCCCAAGTTTTATTAAAATACGGTGCTGACCACAGGGAGAGCACCCAAAGGTGTCTCCCACACAGTTCTTTTAATATATTGAAATAGGAAGGGCACATGTGTTTTAAGCTTTATTCCCAGTGTAAAAAATATAAAAAAAAGACATGAGAGACACACATTCTTTTTTATAAGAGTTTCATTTTGAATTCAGCTGTATTTCCTCTTTGATTTGCAAACAACTTCTTTACTTAAAGTAAATATAGGTGTTCTGTACTACTCAACTTAACTATTAACTAAGTTTTACACCTGTCTTCCAGGGTTCAGACAGTGACCTTTTCTCTCATTAATCTGAGTCTGATACTATGCTTAAATTGCCATAAAGGCAAAAAGCAGGTGCAGCTACTCTTAAAGAGATATAACCCTATTTCCAATGTGAATTACTAAGAGTTTGTTGACCATGAGCATATAGTTCTTCATGTATGCCCCCACCCCCACCGTCACAACAGGAAAATGCTTAATTAAATCGATCCAAATGACAAGAAATTGAGTCATTGAAAATTCCTTTTCTTTTCAGTTCAAGGGCTGGTATCTTCAAAGTCAGGAAGTAGTATGGCCTAATGATGACATAAGCCTATGACCACGTTTCCAAGGGGGCAGTATGGACCCACTCTACAGAGTGTATCCTTGGTGGCTGGTGCTTCATGTGAGTCACGGGAACGACAACAGCTAATATTACCAGAGCAAACAACAGTTACCCAGTCATAAATCCTATTGGGAATTTATATTCTTAGCATAGTTAGGCAAGGGATTCAAAGCTGTGTGAATGACCATCTGCTATTTTTTCTGAAACCACTGCATGGAAATCTCTAGGGACACCCTGATGAAATGAAGGAAAACAAAGATATCGCATATATGCCACAAGAATACCACCATTTTGAGATTCCGGAGCGTGATTACATCTGTTGTTGGTAAAATGAATTTAGTAGCATTTACTAGTTCTCAAACTTGTGAATATTAATGGGCAAAGGGGATTGATCTAACTAGTGAAAGACACCAGTTGATATGAATTTGAGGAAATGTATAAGACTTCTTAAAAAAGGGAAATTCATTAAAAATTCATTTTTAAAAGGAAAATTCATTAGATTTGTTATTTCATTAGAGTTAGGACATTTCCTCCACTAACACAGGTCAAGGCCTTTTTGGCAGCTTATAGTCTAAGAGAGTTGCCTAAAGTACTGAGAAGTTAAATGACTGGCTTATAGTCTAACAGTAAGTAATGGAGGGATTGGAACTCAGGTCTTCCTGGCTCTTAGATTGGCACTATATCTACTACGTCATATCTTTAGATACCTATATATCTATAGACATAGATAGTCATAATTTATCAGTTCTAGAGTGATAAATGAGGCAGCAAGATGGCACAGTGGATAGAGCACCAGCCCTGAAGTCAGGGGGATATTAGCTTAAATCTAGCTTCAGACACTTTACTAGCTGTGTGACCCTGGACAAGTCACTTAGCCTTATTCGGTTCAGTTCCTCATCTATAAAATAAACTGGAGAAGGAAATGGCAAACCACTCCAGTATCTTTGCCAAGGAATCACCAAATGGGCTCATGGAGAGTCAGACATGACTGAAACAACTCAATAACAACAAGAGTGATAAGTATTCTTCACTTTCTACCCAATTTCACACTCTTAGCAAACGAACCTCCTTTCCTCCTACTTCACTGAAGAGGAAGTGTTCCTTCAAGAAAAGTTTCTCTAACTTAACTTCTTCATAGTAGAAAATAACAATAACAACAATAACCACCACCCTCTTTTTTGGCCTATCTTTCTTTCTTGTGCCAGTCGATGAGGTGATGTGGTCTTTCTCCTAGACAAAGCTGATCTCTGTAGCATTGATCCCAGTTCTTCATGCCTTCTCCAAGACCTTGCTTTTTCTATCATTACCTATCTCACGAGTAGGCATTATAAGGTGCAGGGGAAAAAACACAAGATTTAGTCCTAGAAGACCTGTTCTCAAATCCCAGCTCTGCTACTCACTGCCTTTGAGAATGTGAGTCATTTAATCTCCAGCTTCTGAGGTAAAAACTCATTGTTTGACAAAATCTGCTAGGAAAACCGGAAAATAGTATAGCAGAAACTAGGTATAGACCAATATCTCACAATGTATAAGGTCAAAATGGATACATAATAAAGATTGATATCATAGGCAAATTAGGAGAGGAATAGTTTACTTGTCAGATTTATGGAGAGGGGAAGAATTTATGACCAAACAAGAGATAGAGAATATTATGAAATGCAAATTGGATAATTTAGATTACACTAAATTAAAAAAAGTTTTTGTACAAACAGAGGCAATGTAACCAAGACCAGAAAGAAAGCAGAAAGCTGGGTAACAACTTTTACAGCCAGTGTTTCTGATAAAGGCTTCATTTATCAAATATATAGAGAACTGTATCAAATTTATAAGAATACAAGCCATTCCCTATTGAGAAATGGTCAAAGGATATGAACAGGCAGTTTTCAGATGAAGAAATTAAAGCTATTTATGGTCATATGAAAAAATGTTCTCAATCACTATTGATTAGAGAAATGCAAATTAGAACAACTCTAACATACCACCTCACATTTATCAGATTGGCTAATATGACAAAAAAGGAAAATGACAAATGTGGGTGAGTCAAACTTGATGTCTTCATCTGTAAAATAAGGTTGAAACAAATATCCCTAAATGATGTTTAAACTCTTCCCTTTGTTCTATATGCAAATAAGTTAGGTGAACTTTATACCCTAAAAAAAGGCCAACCCCTAGTCTTTCTTGGAATGACTTTATTCTAATGGGGGAAACAAAAAAGTAGATATAAATACTACAGCATAAATATCAAGTTAATACATACATAGATACATGTATAAAATATATGACATAATTAAATACACAGAACAGCAATTCCCCCAGACTCACAGTTCTGCTCTGGTAGCCTTCACTGAGAGAAGCAGCCCTTGTAGAGAAAGGGCCAGTCATCTCTGACATCATGAGAGCCAACTAAAGATCTACTACTGCCACTGATGGGTCAGGTAATATAACTTCCCATTATCTCTATTCAAGCAGTCAGGTACCCTGAGGGAGGGGCAGCAGGCAGGTGGGCTAAGTAGGCCAAATCTTCTTGAACACAACTTGCCCTTTGACTCTGGAAGAGAAGGCACAGGACCCTGAGCCCTAGAACCCCCCAAATCTTCTATCTCTGCACCCACAATCCCCAATTCAAGCTTCCTTCCTTTCATTTACTCAATGCTCCTCCAGTCAAATTGAACCTTTTATCACCCTCGTCTTGTCCTCTGAACTTTTGTACATATTTTCTTCTCATATCTTTACCTATTAAAATACTCCCTTTGAGGCACAGACCAACTCTCACCTCCTTCATGAACCCTTCCCTGATCCTTTTTTTCCTTGTCATCTTTTTGGAAATCTATGCATGTGTCATACAATCACTTTCACTGTAGGTACTTATGTGTCTTTCCCCACCCCCTCTCCTCAGTTAGATTTGAGGACAGGATTTTGTTTTATATCATCTTTTTCTCTTCAGTGCCCTGTACATTGTGGACAAGTAGAAAAAAGAAAGATTACACTGGGTAGAGTGGTCTAGGATGGCTTCATCCTAGGAGATGGGTGATATTAAGTTGGTGTCTGAAGTAGGTGAAGTTAGATATCCTGGGTGGATGGAATGTACATGCTATTATGTCAACAGTGAGCAGACTCTGCTAAGAGCAGACTGTTTATGTTTGGGAGTTGTGGAATGTAAGGCTGGAAAAGAAGCCCTAGGCCAGATGTGGCTATGTGTGCAGATCAATGACAAATTTACTGAATGCTTATGTATTTATCACTGGCCTAGGTACCTGAAGAATTCAGGAGTATAAGCAGTATCCATATTCAATGACCATCATGAATTTAAAAATTGCTATGTAAAGGGGACTTGAGAACACAGTAAGATGGTTTGGTCAATATTACTGAAATACAAATATCAAGTGTGGGATATCTCGCAATAATAAGGATAACAAAATGCTCCAGGCATTTTCTCCTGCTCTCCCTCATGCCTGGAATGCTCTTCATCTTCCAATATGCCTACTGACCTTCCTAGCTTACTTTAAGTTCCAACTGAAATTTCTTCTTTTACTGGAAGCCTTCCCCAAACCCTCTAGTGCCTTCCCTCTTTTTATTAATTTCCTATTTATGCTTACGTATTTTAGTTTCTTTACATGTTAACTTCCTGGCTAGACTGTGAGCTCCTGGAGGGCAGGCACTGTCTTTTGTCTCTCTTTGCATCCCCAGCCCTTAGCACAGTGCCCAGCACATAACAGATGCTTAATAAATGCTTATTGATGGATACAGTACTTTAAAGTTTATAAATCAATTTACATACATTTTCTCATTTAAATTTCCCAACACTGATGTGGTATCATATAAGTATTATTTGCCCCAATTTACACATCAGCAAACTGAGGCTTAGAGAGGTTAAATTACTTAAATCACACAGCTACTAAATTCCAAGACAATGAATTCAAAGCCAAGTTTTGCCAGACTTCAAGACAAGCACTTTATCTACTCCACTATTCTCTATCCACTACCTTGATAGAGTAGAAATGAAATTAATTTAAGCAACGGAGGGTAGGAAGTTAACATAGTAATAAAAAACCTCCCAAACTATAGACAATATCTACACTATTAAATATTATATTTTCTCTTAATAGAGTATATATAAGATCAGGAAACTATTATAAATGCTATTGCTGTTACTTCCCAGAGTTTCAGATAAATATGATCTTTATTTGATTATAGCCCTTAAGCATTTAATAAGCATGGAGATCCATAATCTGCCTAGAGGGATGGAAAAAAAATCTGCCAGGCTCAACTTTACTTAGTCCTATAACACAAAAGGAAAAAAAATAGAAATACAAACACAGCTGCCACTAAAAAAAAAAACCTATAGGGATTAAAAAAATCATATGTATATTAAATAATGGAACTACTGAGAAAATTATTCAAATACACTCCCAAATCATTTTGACCTATAGTTGACTTAATTTCCAACATCTGACTTCACCATTTAAAGAATAAAATTTATATAACATTAAGATTACTTTTATATTTTTTATTATTTAAAAATGATTAATTCCTTCTTTTTCATGAGAAACTATTAGTTGTCTGTGATCATCATATAATAATCATATGTCAGCCTTTGCATAATTCTCAAAGCCCCAAAGCAAAAACACATATTCACCCTGATCCAAATATGACCTAGCTGGACCAGCCAATTCTCTGTACATAGCTCTCTCCCTCCTGTCAATGAAATGTGTTGACTGCTTTTTCACATCCACCTCTTTGCTTTCCTGGTTTCTTTTAAGGCAGATCAAACCCCACTTTCTGCAGGAGGCCTTTTCCATCTGTTCTCCCAACACTGCTTCTCCTACAGCTGTTACTGTCTTCCCACTGGAGATTCCCTTCTATCTACTCTGTATATATCTTCTCTTAATAGTTTGTACATTGCCTCCCCCCATTAGAAGAAAAGTGGCTTGAGGGCAGGGACTGTTTTTGCATATCTTTGTATGCCCAGTTTCATTGCCTAGGATAGAATAAATAAGGGCTTAAAAAGTGCTTGTTGACCAAATATAGCTAAATAGATTGGAATAATATGCAAATATTAATCATCAATTTTAAATCTCAGGAAAAGTTGAACAGAAAGTCTTTCAATTTCTTAAAAAAAGACTACCAAATTTTCTTCATAAAATGAAATGTTATGGCAACTAGAAATTACAAGTCTTAATAAAGTGAAAAAATATTAAAAATCAGAAAATATTTATGGAAATAATAGGTACCCAACTCATTAGGTGTTAGAATCTGACAAATAATGTAATGTTAAGGTCAAGAAATTCTGCAACCAGAACTCTAGATGTTAAATGGGAAGAAGATGACTTGAATTAGATATACACCCCCACATGTACATCAATTTTCTCTTCTTCCTTCTTTATTGTATTCTATGCTACATATATTTTAAAATAAAATAAATGGATACTGGTAATATGTGAGGACACTGAAGAGACATAAAAGATACTTCATATTGTGAAAAAGGACTACAATTTCATAATAAAGTAATACATATATCTAGATTATTATTACTATTGCTTATAATAAACACATAAAAGGAATGAAAAATCATGTTTATTTTTAAACTAGCCAATCAAGGGAAATAATGCAGGAACAATAGGATTATATTTTAAGTGTGATTATTTTGTATGAGAATTTTTATTTCCCCTGCACAAAATATGTTTTAAATATCCCAAATGCATGAATATTTTAGCATATTAACTAAAGCAAGTATTGGGAAAATGGTGATAAGGCATTATTTAACCACTTACTGTTGGGGAAATGGAAAAAAAAAGTAGTTCGGGGGAAATAATTTATTTTCTTAAAAGTGATGAAAAACTGTTGGCTTAAAGGAGGGAAAAGGAGTTTTTCTACAATGAGACAGTATAGAAAATGACATTTATAGTTTTGTACAAATTTTTGAAATGCTGATAGAGAATGGCTTACCATTTGCAGTGTGCTTGATGGTATTCGTGTAGGTTTTCCTACTGGGCTGAAACCTCCTGTGAAAAAACAAGACTGTGAATTTTTGCTTATTATTCTTAACCACTAATAGCTATTTTATTTTGAAAACATTATGTTAGCCAGACATATCTCACAAAGCTTTCATGAAAAAGAATTCTTGCAATAGTAGCTTTGAAAGCTGTGGTCATGGATCCTTTAGTCAGTAACAGTCAGAGGGTTTATCTTACTAAAGATCTGACACCAGGTTATAGCTAATCCAATACTTCCATTCAAATGGTTTGGAGCAATAGCTTAAACACTGTCCACATGCTGTCTTATGCTTAAAAACTGACACTATTATCTCAGCTTAGTTGTCTTTCTTTCATGGAACGGTTGAAATTTTGACTTGAGGACACAAAGTTTTCAGGCAGAAATGATCACAAAATGTGTGAAAGGAATTACTTCCTTATTTTATCAAAAAGAGTAAGTACATCTATTCAGTACTCCTCTTTGATCATCAGACTTCCTACCACAATATATCTTGCTGTTTATTTTATTCAATCACCATGGAGTGCTTTTAGAAAAATAAGGACTTTTAATTCTCTCCTTTAGAAATGATTACATTGATGGTTAAACTCTGGAAAATTCTTTCATCATCTGTGGATTTATCTCTTTTTTTTTGTTCATGATAGCTTTTATCACATTTCTTTTCAACAAGGAGCTATTTAAAAATAGAACAAGTCTCTTATCTGTATGGATTTGGGTTGAAAGTTTAGTTCAAGTTAAGGGTGAAAATGAGATCTCAGGATCACATTTTGCTCTTCAGTCTTTGCCCATCAATAGACTAACATCTGATATATGAGTCTGTGGTCTGTTAACATAAGGCCCAGGATTTCAACAACAAAGGGTTGGAAGTGAAAAATAAAAGACTATTAAAATGTCATACTGATTTCAAAAATAAATATTATTCTTAATAATATATATCATACCATGATATATATGTATATATAATATAAACAGATATAACATATTATAAAATAGTTTGCCTGAAACACATAACTCACTTAAATAGTAAAGATTTCCTTTAAATATGTTAATATTCAAAAGAAAGATGTTACTTTTATTCATGCAACTGATCTGACTTTTGCTTAGTTTGATAATAGCATTTTTATTATATACAAAGGAGAGAGAGAGGGGGAAGAAAGAGAATGAGAAGGACAGGGAGAGTGTACCTTAGAAGGGTAATGAGGATGGTGGGTACAATTAAGTCCAAGTAATATAATAAACAATTGAGAGAACCAGGGATTCTAAAGTAGGAGGGGAAAAAAAAAAGACTTCATGGGGACATATAAGTGAAAGATGGATTAACAAGTGGAAAGAGGATTTTCTGGATTCTTCTGGGTGGTTCTTATTGCTATGTGAACTTGTGTAAATAACTGATTCTATCTCAGCCTTAGTTTCCTCTTATGTAAAAAGAAAGGTTGGAGTAAATTATACCTATGTGACCTTGATCAATCTATTTTACCTTTCTGGAATTCTTTTCCTCAATTATAAAATGGGGTGTTGGAACAAGTCATCTCTAAGGTCCTTTACAGATGTGTAAATATGTTGATCTTTTAAGTTATAAGGAGGCAAATTAGAGCTGAATGTGAGGAAGAATTTCTATTAGAACTGTCTCAAGATGGAATGGATTTCATTGTGGAGGAGAGGTCATGAATTCTTAGTCATTAGAGATTTTTTTTTCTTTTTTTGGTGAGGCAATTGGGGTTAAATGACTTGCCCAAAGTCACACAGCTAGTACGTGTCAAGTGTCTGAGGTCGAATTTGAACTCAGGTCCTCCTGAATCCAGGGCCAGTGATTTATCCACTGCGCCACCTAGCTGCCCCATAGAGATTTTAAAACATAAGCTAAATGATTCCTTGCAGGTAAGCAGTGAATTAAATTACCTCTAAGCTCCTTCCCAACTATTAGTTTCCATGATTTTAATTTTACATTCCTATATTCACAAATTTATTATAATTCCTATCATTAGTGTAATTTTACTTTAGTTCAATCTTATTTCCCACATTATGCCAATTTTATTTCTTCTGTATCACTGAAATGTTCTCTTCCAACTATAAAACAATTGATATCCTAGAATGTCCTACTTCAACGCAACAGATTGAATATAACTTCTACAGAGCCACATTAATTCTTATGTTCACCATTTTGGCAAAAAAACATGATACACCTTGCCCTAAACTTAATTTAGACGGCATAAATTAAAGAAAAGCTGAGGTATATTTTAGTAAGGTAGCTAACCCTTTAGTTTGAAACTTGTGATGGATCTGAGATCTCAATGAGGCTACTCTTTTAATACAGATTGTGACCAATTAGTGCTTGCCCTTCCTTGTATAACTCATTCGTTTCCTTTCATAAATTATCTACAGGGGTGGATAATATACAGGTGATGATAAATTATCCTCAGTGGACAAGCTACCTTCCTTTGTATCTCTTGTGTACAAATGAACCAGTTATAACTCATTCTATGTGAAACTCATTTCCCCCTAGTTATACATTCATCTAATGCTACCTTTTATACTGTATATTCTGAACAATACTTTATTTTTAAAATAATGCCTACAGAGAAGATGAAATTACAAGATGTTCTTGAGTATCTATTATGAATAGAAAGAAGTATAAGACTGTTTTTTGGCATCAAGGAATATATTCCAACAGATTTCACTCCCTATCATCTCTTTTCTCTTATCTTTACTCTTTCCCTATCTACTGCTACCTTCCCTGCTCCTACAAACATGCCTAAAATTCCTCCATTCTGGAAAAAACAAAACACCACCATACAATTCTATGTTAACTCTCCTTTATCTCTCCCTTTTGGGACTCAACTCTTTGAGAAAGCAGTATACAAGAGGTACCTTTACCTCATTTCCTTGTAATCTCTTTAAATCCTCTGCAATGTGTCTAATGACCTCATCATTCAACCGAATTTTCTCTCTCCAAAGTTACCAGTGACCTCTCAATTGCCAAATCTAATGGCCCTTTCTCAGTTCTCATCCTTTGTCCTTTTTGTAACATTTGACACTATTTATCCCTTTTTCCTCTGGATACTTTCTCTAGAATTCTGTGACATTGCTCTCTTTCCTGGTTCTTCCTGTTTCTGACTCATCCTTCTTAGTCTTCTTGCTGGTTCACCTATGGCACAAGCATCAGCCTTGAGTGCCTGTGTGGATCTGTTCTGGAATCTTTTTTCTCTGCATATACTGTTTCATTTAGTTATCTCATTACTTCCTAGGAGTTCAATGATCATCTCTATGCAAATTATTCCTCTTTCTTTTCCCATCTATCTATCTATCTATCTATCTATCTATCTATCTATCTATCTATCTATCTATCTATCTATCCATTCTGTAGCCCTTATCTTACTTCCTTTTGGAAATCTTGAACTAGATGCTCTGTTCAACTGGATATTCCATAGACACCTGAAATTCAACATGTTCAAAATATAAATCATTATCTCTCCCACCTTTCCTATTTTTCTTCCTTCCTTCCTTTCTTTCTTCTCTCTCTTTTTTTTTTAGGTAATTGGGGTTAAGTGACTTGCCCAGGGTCACACAGCTAGTAAGTGTTAAGTGTCTGAGGCCAGATTTGAACTCAGGTACTCCTGACTCCACGGCCGGTGCTCTATCCACTGTGCCACCTAGCTGCCCCCTTTCCTATTTTTCTTAAAGCCATTAGATTTGTAATGTCAAATTCATAGTTGAATCTTCACTGACATGTACTATTCAATCCATTGACAATGGTCTCCAGGCTGTTACATGAATGAGACACTCCATCTCTCTGCTCCAGGCATTTTCTCTGACTATCTCCTATGCCTGGAATGCTCCCCCTCCTCTGCTCCCACTACTGACCTCTCTGGCTTCCCTTAAGTTCTAACCAAAATCCCACTTTTTACAGGAGGCCTTCCCTAACCCCTTTTAATTCTAGTATTTTCCCTTTTTTAATCATTTCCTGTTTACCCTGTATATAGCTTGCTTTGTATATATCTCTTTGTATGTTGTTTCCCTCATTAGACTGTAAGTTCCTTGGGGGCAGGGTCTACGTTTTGCTCCCTTTTGCATCCTGAGCATTTATAACAGTGCTTGGCACATAGCAGGCACTTACTGAATGAACGTAAGATAATAAAAATAACAGTACTTTAAGCCTTTCAATAGATACATGCTATACTGCTGTAGTATAAATGTTCCTTTAGGGTTTCAATTAATTTAACCTGATACTGCTGCAAACCTTGGGATATCTCAATTTCCTAAGAATGAAAGTTATGGTTGATTCAAAAGTTAATGTAGAAATGCATGCTGTGCAAAACATAATGTATTTCCAACGATGATCTATTTGCAAGAATTGGTATAAAGGGTAGGTAGCCTTTGGGAAAGGTAAGATTAACAACAGAGGTGAGAGCAAATATTGAGGGCACAGCTGAATAATCTGAGTGCTACACTCATATCCAGGAAATGTATAAAGACATAGAGGAAGGCCTCTAAGGAGTCTCTATGCGGGGACATGATTAAGTAGCATTTGAGAATTAAAGAAATTATTTCATTTAATCTACAGTTCTGAACCTGAATATCTATATTTATATATATCTATAGATATGTATATATATATTTCTAGTACACTAGTTGAAAGGACCATTTGCATATTTTACCTTTAAAATTTTATTTTAAAAATCATTAAGCATCAGCCATTTAAGATACTGTGCAATATATCTTATATGTAGTATGTATGTGTGTAATTAGGTAAATGTAAATACCTACATACATATTATACATGTCCCCTCTACACATATATACATGTGTGCATATATTGATATATAAATATATATATCAATATGTACATCTATATATAAATGTGAAAGAGAAAGTAAGAGGGAGGGAGGGCAGAGAGAGAGAGAGAGAGACAGAAAGTTATTTTGAAAGAAAGGGCATTAGCAGCTAGGACAACCTGGGAAAGGTGTCCTGGAGAAGGTAGGCTTTGAGCTGAGTCTTGAAGGAAGCAGGAGCAACTAAATGGCAGAGGTGAGGGACCAGAGCATTCTATGAATGGGAGACAGCTGAATCAAAGGAATGCATTTGAGGGATGGAATATCGCGTTTGAGGAACTGCAAGTCAGACAGTGTATGTAGCTGGATTGTAGAGTATATGGAGAGGTGTAAGGTAATAAGAAGGCTAGGAAAAGTTGGAAAGGCCAGGTTATTATATTGGATCTTAAAAGCAACAGAGAGCCACTGACATTCACTGAAGGAGTGTGGGGTTTCAGATCTACACTCTAGAAGTCACCTTGACATCTCAGAGGAGGACCGACTAGAGCTGGGAAAGACTTGAAGCATGTAGACCAATTAGAGTGCTACTGCCATAGTCCACTTAGGAGATAATGAGGACCTGACTTAGGAAAGAGGGAGGTTCAGGATAAATGTCCAAGTAGAACCAATACATTCTCCCGACTCTGGATTTTTCTTCTACAATCACTCCATGTGGATCCCTTCTCCCTGTACCTCAAATCCTCCCCCTCCTCCCCAAACCTGCTTATCAGTTTCTTTATGTGTTGTCATTCCCCATTAGAACATAAGCCCTTGAGGGCAAGAACTTCCTTTTTCCCTGCCTGTATTTGTCTTCTCAGCCAGTGCCTGGTACAAAGTAAACAGTTAATCAATGCTGACAGGACTTGTATCAATCAATGTAAGTTGCACCTTACATTCTAATATCTAGTTCACTCTCCTACTCAACACATCTTCATCTCTCCTCTAGCTCTGCCATCCACCCTTTCATCTGAGGACCATGGGTCACACTTCACTAAAATAATGGAGGCCATTTTCCAAGAGCTGGGTCTTCTTCGTCTCATAGGATGAGATATCTTCCCCCATGATATTCTTCTCTGCCCATCTCACATGAAGAGTTTGCCCTTCTCTCTGCCGAGGCAAACTCCTCTATATGCATTCTTGATCCCATCCCTATCCTGTTTTCTCCTCCCCATACTCTCTAATCTTAAATATCTTCTGATCTATAGGCAGTGTCCTTGCTTCCTATGAGCACCTTGATGTCTCTCCTATTCTTTTTTGTTATTGTTGTTGTTTTTGGTTTTGTTTTTGCAGGGCAATGATGGTTAAGTGACTTGCCCAGGGTCACACAGCTAGTAACTGTCAAGTGTCTGAGGCAGCATTTGAACTCAGGTCCTCCTGAATCCAGGGCCAGTGCTATATCCACTGTGCCACCTAGCTGCCTGATGTCTCCCCATTCTTAAAAAAATACTCAATTTTGTCATCCCTGCTAGCTGTCATTCTGTATCTCAGGGCCTCAGTTTCTTCATCTGTAAAATTAATGCAATGCTATGTATTATTCCATTTCAGTTGTCCTATCACATTAAAGTATAACAAACATGTATGATGAATCATTGTGACTCTAGGTTATTCCTCCCTATATTATTTTTTCTAGATCTATAAAATAATTTTTGATAGTTTGGTATGGCTCTAAATAAATAGATTAAATAGGATCGTCATTTTTATTATATTATGTTGACCTACCTATGAAGAATTAATATTTTTCTAATTTTTTAGATCTGACTTTATTTGAGTGAGAAGTGTTTTATATAATTGTGTTCATATGGTTCTTGGGTTTGTCTGTAGGTAGACTTCCAAGTATTTTATATATTTTCTACGGTTATTTTAAATGGAATTTCTTTATTTGTTGCTGCTGAACTTTGTTGTAATATATGAAAACGCTGATGATTCATGTGTGTTTATTTTGTATCCTACAACTTTTGCTAAAGTTGTTAATAATTTCAAATAGTCTTTAGTTGATTCTCTAGGATTTTCTAAGTAAAACGTCTGCAAATAGTGATAGTTTTGTTTCCTCATTGCCTGTTCTAATTCCTTTAATTTCTTTTTCTTCTCTTATTGCTGTTGTAATAATGGGCATCTTTACTTCACCTCTGATTGTATTGGGAAAGCTTCTAGCTTATCCCCACTACAGATAATGCTCACTGATGGTTTTAGATAAGTAGTGCTTATCATTTTAAGGTAAGCTCCATATATTCCTATGCTCTCTAGTGTTTTTCATAGGAATGGGTGCTATATTCTGTCGAAGGCCTTTTCTGTATCTTTTGAGACAATCATAAGATTTCTGTTGGTTTTGTATTGATATTGTCAATTATGCTGATAGTTTTCCTAATATTGACCCAACCCTGCACTCCTGGTATAAATCCCACCTAGTCATAGTGTATTACATTGTCTTTTTGTTGTTGTTGTTGCTCTAAGGAAGAGAGCTTAAAGGTGCTAGATATAGCAAACAATGAATGGACAAGAGAAGGGGGATGTGAGTGGGGGGAGGAAAGAAGGAAGGGAGGAAGAAAGGAAAGAAAGAAGGGAGGGAGGTAGGAAGGAAGGAAGGGAAAAAAGGAAAGAAAAAGATCCAAAGAAATTAAGAAATTAATTGACTTTGTGTTTTTAGAAAGAAAGATTGATTACCAATGTAAGGAGTCATGACCAAATGAGCTATTTCTGTGTAGTCAGACCATTGATTTGTTAGAACAAAGGTCAAAATCAACAGAAAATTAAAAGAAAAAATAAACATGAGATTAAGATATGGCATGTCATAAAGACAACTCCAATATGACTGACTTCAACAAACTATAGTTGTCCCCAAATAAGAAAAGATTGAAGAAACATACAGCAAGTCAGAGTATAACCATAACCTAAAGAAGTTTAACTGCTGTAAGGACATTGGTACAACAAGGAGACCAATAAAGCCTTAAATCCACCTTGCCCATCAAATGTGATCTCCTCCTTAAACGAAAAGATGTGACAACCAAGGGCAATCCTGATTTGGAATATAAATTCTTACAGAGAATGTGAAGAGTAATACCTCATGAAGTAATAAGAAGTAGTTGAGGGAAAACCTCATTTGAAAAAATTTGGTAAGATATACAACTAAACAAAGTCATCCCAAAGGTCTTTAAGAATGAAACTGGAGGGGCAGCTAGGTAGCGGTGGATAAAGCACTGGCTTTGGATTCAGGAGGACCTGAGTTCAAATCCAGCCTCAGACACTTGACACTGGCTGTGTGACCCTGGGCAAGTCACTTAACCCTCATTGCCCCACAAACAAAACAAAACAAAACAAAACAAAGCAAAGCAAAGCAAAGCAAAACAAAACAAAACAAAAAAAGAATGAAACTGGAAAAGAGGCAATTTAACAGGTAACTTAAAAGATCTGTCAACTTTTCAGAAACAAATTATTGTTTGCCTTAAAGTCAGTGGAAACAACACATTTGAGCTCTAATATCTCATTCCCTGATGTGCTACATGAAGGAATAGAAATGGCATTAACAAAGAAGGAAAAGGTAGCTGGACCCGACCAAGTATACACAGAGGAGGACACAATCTTGGGCAGTAAGAGACTGGTACTTAATATATCTAAAAGAGGGGAGAAAACCAAATACTAGAAGTAGAAAACTATAGGTATTTTACTGTTAGATCAAATAGATGATTTAAAATACTGACCTGTATGTCTAATTTCCCATCTCAGCAAAATCTCTACAAAAATGATGTATACACATATAGGGTATCTCCTTGCTGAACACATTTTAAGAAAATTTCTTATAAGGTCCTTATATACACACAGGTTCTTATAACTAATATTCTAGAGCAAACCACTTCATTATGGTCATACAGTTTACTGAAAGGTACAGGGGAAAAGTTTGCCTCAGTGTTTATTGTTTATTGGCAATTATACTTTCATGTTTGATTGATCAGAACAAAGTAACATTTTGTCCTAAGTCACATTAAATACTGTCCTTCAACAAGGTGTCTCCCATGCATATTAGGATCATAGAAGTTTCCTTATCTATAACAGAGAGAACTTTGTTCAAAACTATGATTATTAACATGAAGCAAGGTGTGTTCACCATGGGAAGATAAGTATCACAGAGTCCAAATTGAAGAGGGATTCCCTGGAGATGGTGAGCTCCTCCAGATAGTACTGTTTACAGATGCCATTCCAATGTTTGCATCAAGCTCTGGAACATTATTGAGACTCCCAAATGATATCTCTCTGTAATCTCATTAAAAGTTCAGCTGACCTCAGCCATATCAAGGGAATCAATCAAAAGAAATGGGAAAGAAGGTGGTCTAGCAGTACCAGATCTCAAACTGTATTATAAAGTGGTAATTATCAAAACAATCTGGTACTGGTTAAGAAATAAAATGGTGCATCAGTGGAATAGAATAAGTACAAATTGCACTATAGTAAATGACTATAGTAATCTAGTATAGGATAAACCCAAAGATCCAAGTTTTGGGAACAAAAAAAAATTCTGGGAAAACTGGAAAACAGTATGGAAGAAACTAAGCATAGATTAACATCTCACACCATATACTAAAATAAGGTCAAAATAGGTTCATGATTTACATATAAAGGGTAATACCATAAGTAAATTAAGAGAGCATGGAATAGTTTATCTGTAAGATTTATGGACAGGGGAAGAACTTAGAACCAAAGGAGAGATAGAGAGCAGTGCAAAATGTAAAATAGGTAATTATGATAATATAAAATTAAAAAGCTTTTGCACAAATAAAACCAAGATTATAAGAAAAATAGAAAACTGGGAATGAATTTTTGGAACAAGTATCACTGATAAAGGCCTCATTTCTCAGATATATAGAAAACTTAGTCAAATTTATAAAAATACGAGTTATTACACAATTGATAAATGGTCAAAGGATATGAACACAGTTTTCAGACAAAAAAACCAAAGCTATCCATAGTCATATGAAAAAATGTTCTGTCACTATTGATCTGAGAAATATAAATTAAAACAACTCTGAGATACCACTTCATACTTATTAGAATGGCTAATATAACAAAGAAAGGTAAATGTAGGAGGGGATGTGGAAAAACTGGGATACTAATCCTCTGTTGTTGGAGTTGTGAACTGATCCAACCATTTTGGAGGACAATTTAGAACTATGCCCAAAGGGTAGTAAAATTGTGTATACCCTTTGATCCAGCAACACTACTGCTAGGATGTCCCAAAGACATCCAAAAGAAGAAAAAAGGACCTATTTGTACAAAAATATTTGTAGGAGCTCTTTTTGTGATAGCTAAGAACTGGAAATCAAAGAGATCCCCATCAATTAATAGTTTAACAAGCTGTGGTATATGATTGTAATAGAATATTATTGTGCTATAAGAAATGACAAACATGGCGATTTCATAAAGGCCTGGAAAGACTTATACCAAATGATATATAGTGAAGTGAGTAGAAATAGGAGAATGTTGTGCACAGTGACAGCAATACTATTTGATGAAGAACTGTGAACAACTTAATTATTCTCTGTAATGCAATGATCCAAGACAATCCCAAAGGACTAATGATGAAACATGCTGTCTCCAGAGAAAGAACTGATATTGATTGAACACATACTGAAGCATGCTTTTTTCACTTTTTTTCATTGTTTCTTTTATTCAAGTCTTCTTATACAAAATGACTAATATAGAAATGTTTTACATAATTGTACATGTATAAGTTATGTTTGGTTGTTTACTGCCTCAGGGAGAGGGAGAAGAGGGAGGGATAGAATTTGAAACTCAAAACTTTAAATACAAATGTTAATAAGAAAAAAAAGAGTTCAAAAAGAAAAAGATAATGTATAGATTTGAAGGTTTTTTTTTTTTAATACTGAGCCGTGTGTGTGTGTGTGTGTGTGTGTGTGTGTGTGTGTATCTGAGTTTGTGCCTGTGTAATTTGCCATTCTCAACTCACTTCTTCGCAGAAATCAATGAGTACTAAAATATATGTTGATTTAATCTGGAACATCCTCTGAAGTTTGTGGTTTAGAAGGGCTCTACCTCCACATCTGCTACCACAGATGTTGGTGCAAAAAATACAATTACCTGCATGGTGATCTTTTTGCTTATGTTCAGCATGGGCACTATAATGTGAGATGACCAAATGTCTATGGAATTGATGTTTCTTTTTGCTTTTGGTGCTAATTCCTTTATTTGTTTCAACATAGAGGGCCTGTCAGTCATTTGGAAGCAACTTCCTTTTGTCTTCTCATTTCATTTAGAGCAAGAATGTCAGTATTGGTATGATTCAGTTCTTCCTCTAGCAGAATGACTCACTCACTGGTCAGTGGACAAAGATCTTACATTTAGAGTACCAGAAGGTGATGTTTTTAGACCTTCCACAATTGTCATTCTGAGCATTCTCTGCCCTCTTTTGTGCAACTCTCCTACTATCATAAGTGGAAGTAGAATGCATATGCTTTTCTTTGCTTAATGATATTCTTATTATTCTTATTATTAATATGCTACAGGGAAAGACAACTTTGAAAGACTTTAGAACTCTGAATAATAAACCATAAATCCAGAAGACTGAAGATGAAAGATGCCACTCATTTCCTGCACAAGAGGTGATGAACTTAAAATTCAGAGATATATATATTTTTTAGACAATGTAGGGATTAGTTTTTCTGGACTAATTATTTACAATGAGAGTTTTATTGTTTTAATGGGCAGAAGTTAGGAGAGGCAGATTATAAATACATGTAAAATAAATAATGTAACGTAAAACATAAATTTAAGCTATTGCTATTATCATCAGAAGTTAAATACCATAAAAATACAAAATAACATATTAAGTAGGTGAAAGAGGTAGAATAAGTATTCAGAAGAAAGATGAAATTTTAGGGAAGGAATTTTTATTTTAAATGTGTTGATCATTCACCTATGTAGATTCATAGGATCATAAACTTAAGATCTAAAAGGGACTTTAGAGATCATATAGTGAAACCAACCTCATTTTACATATGAGGAAACTGAGGCCCATAGCCAAGTTAATATAAGCAACAGACCCAAGGTTTGAATTAAATTCTTTTAATTTAAAATCTAGTGGGATTGTTTTTCCTATTGCCCTATGTTCACTTTAAAAAATGTAATTTTTCTTAATTATTCAAAGTCTAATTTAAACTGATTTTAGACATTAAATTATGTTTTTAAAATATGAAGGATTTAATAATTTTACAACATGAAAAATTATTTTACGGGTGAACAGGTGATGCTTTGATTTTGATGTTTTAAAAACAAGTACAAAGATATTACATTTTGGCAATTAGGAATTTTATAGAAGGAAAAAATTACACACAGTAAATATCTTAATTAAATATTTACATGATAAAGTACCAGATGTTCTGACTTAATGAGCATAAATATCTGTTTTCCAAAACTACATAGCTACACATTTGCCTGAAGGTTAAATGCTACCTCTATTACCTTCAGCAAAAATATTTTTGTTTTTAAAAAAATCATGAATAAAATGGCAAGATTAACAAATATTGAAATGTAAAATGAAAGCTGTTATTTTTTTATTCCTTAGAAAATGAAGCCCCTTCTGTCTGACTCCATAATTTCAATGTGTGAAGCTAAAAACAAGTAAATTTTTAAATATATTAAATAGGTAAACATTTTGTTGTATAATATTTGCCTATAACCTTTTCTTCTAATTAAATATGATATCAATTATTTTGTAAGGCAAGATTTAAAAATCTCACAACAAAACAATCATTTTTTAATTTGTCACTTCAGAATTTTTTCAGTGGCTCATTAAACAAAGATTAAATCTGAAGCCTTTTAAAACCTCAACATAAATTTTACCCAGGGAAAAATACGGCATACAAAAGTACTTATACAAACTAGTATTCTTTATCTCTAGAAATCTATGACTAATATGGAAAATTAAGACTATTTTGAAATATAAGAAATTTATTAATTCAGGACAAAAATAAAGTAAAAGATATTGTCATAGTGAAAGTATTACTATTAGAAGAGAACACACTTGGAACACTGAAAAAGGATACTGTGGAACAAATTTTGAGGCCCTCTAATTTTATTTCTAAATCTTGTTGCTGGTTGGTTGTTTTCCCATGTCAAGGCTGCCATCTTAGAAGATGAACTTCCCAAGGGGAGTCAAATAGCCAATCTGATTCTTACAGGTTAGTTCCTGAGGGAACTGTTGAGGCAAAACTGTTGCCTCATCTGCCTTTTTATACCCCCAGGCCCCAGGATGTCATGTTTTGTATAAAGTAGGCACTTAAAAGTTTGTTGAATAAAATAATGTATAAATAATGAGGGTGTCTTTAATGTTTTCTGATAAGAAACCAGGTGGAAGGTTAGAATGGGCTTCAAGGTCAGACAGTGGTTTATAAAAAAATCACATGTAAAAATATTCATGTCTAAAAAGGCATAAGGTAGGGAATTTAAAAAATATTATTAGAAAATATTCTAGACAAATTGACTGTCACTATCTCACTAACCTTGTTCAGAATGGGGTACAAGGTGAGGGTGAGGGGGGGACACAGACCAGGCCAACACAGGGATCTGGACCCTTTTCTTTTCAGAACACCTTGGTACCATCAGTTCTCAAGCATGAATCTGAAAGTACAGACTCTTTTTTTTTTTTTTTAGTGAGGCAATTGGGGTTAAGTGACTTGCCCAGAGTCACACAGCTAGTTAAGTGTTAAGTGTCTGAGGCTGGATTTGAACTCAGGTACTCCTGACTCCAGGGCTGGTGCTCCATCCACTGCGCCATCTAGCTGCCCCTCAGACTCTTTTTTTTACTTCCCCCTTAGATTCTCTGGAGAAATTCAATCTGTCATCCATTGGCCTTTTTCAATCCTAACTTGGGATTCTGGATATTCCTTCTTCTGACATCTCTGGTTTTGTCAGTGGTGCCTGCGTGTTCTTAGTCACCAAGAAATGAAATCTTGGAATACTCTTTGATTCCTCTCTCTCTCCTTCAGTATCTACCTTGTTAAAACAAACAAACAAGCAAACAAACAAACCAACTTGTAAATTATTGGTTTCTTTGTTAGTCTAAATCTCTAGTCTATCTTTTTGTTTCCATTGTTATAATTCCAGTTTGGGCCTTTACCCCATCTCTAGATTACTAGAACAGTCTTCTAGACTCCTGTCTCTTCCCTCCTCCAATACATCTTACAATTTAATCCATATCTAAATTTATAACCCTATGAAAAGTGGTTGGTGACAGACTGGGTGGGGGTGGGGGGGAGTGGCATCTGAAACTAAGCCAAAGAATTTAGACTTGTTCCTCTTGGTTATATAGAACAAATGTTTGAGCAGCAGACTGACAATGGGAGAGTTGTTTCTTATTAGGAAGATTTGTCACCAGATAAATCTTCCTTAAGAAAAAGCAAAAACACCTTTGTAACTGTCAATCACACATGTATCCAAGATGTGCCCACCACATATAGTGGGCTGGAAGGGGACATTTTAGCTTGCTATTATGAAGAGATGTGCACTGTACCAGGACATGGCAATGGTAGGTGAGACATTGGGATTCATCTGGAGGTGGAAATAGCACCAATAGAAAGAACGTTTTATCTCCAATTATGCTTAGAGTTGAGAGTCTCAGGAGGCATCTAAGCAGTCTGAGTCAAGTTACTAAGCATGTATAAGCAGCTAGCTATCTTGGCTTGTCTGGATCCTGAGGAGAGGTGTAGCAGGAGCAGACCAATTCCTATGAAACTTCTCTCCCCAGGAGATCTGATAAATCACTGGACGATGATGTGTTCTGGCTCTATGAACCTGAATCTCAGTTTAAAAAAGAGGCTGGATAAATAAGAGGATGCTGCAGGAAATTGCAATCCTTCTCTTCAAGACCCCTTTAAAACATTCTATTCTACTAACAAATGAATGCAGGAATGTGGAGGAGAGGTGCAGATGAAAGGTATAACACAACCCCAGGACCAGCTGAAAGGATGAGTTGGGATATTTAAACAATGGAAGACAGGGGAAATCTATGGGTTAGTGGTTAATTTTTTGCTAACTTAAACATTTCCAATACCAGAACCTATTTCACTTGTATTGATTTTGTATGCATATAACTACATTAGAATGTAAGCTCTTCCAGGGCAAAGAATATTTTTGTTTTTTCTTTGAATTCCTGAAATTTAGCTCAGAGCGTGTCACACAGAAAGCAGTTAATAAATGCTTGTTGATTAACTGCTATCTTGAAGAAAGTATTCATGATATAGAGAGGCAAGGTTTCTACATGCTAACTAATCAGATAACAAGTATTCATTTGGTATCTGGTATATGTCAGGTACCATACTAAGCATTAGGGAGACAAGTACAAAACAATCCCTACCCAAAATGAGCTTATATTTTATTCAGCACGACAAGAAATATATACATAGTACTTAAATACAAGACAGTGTGGGAAGGAAGGCACACGAGCAGACGGGAAGAATCAAGAATGGCTTCATGGAGCTTGATGGATCTGAGAATCTTAAAGGAAGAGAGGAACTCTATGAGGTGGAGAGAAAGGAGGAGTTCATTCCAGTCATTCGTGACAATCAGTGAAAAGACAAGGAGATAGGAGTGCTGTGTGTGAGGACCAGAGGGAAAGGCAGTTTGACTGGATTGAAGAGTATGGGAGGAGGATTGATGTCAAATGAGGCTGCAAAGATAGATTGGGGCCAGGCTGTGTTGGCTTTTAAGAGCTAAACAAAGGAGTTTATATTTTATCATAGAGGCAACAGGGAATTAGTTGAGTAGACGGGTCACGTTTTTTGATTTGTACTTAAGAAAAAATTACTTTGACATCAAAATGAAGGATAGTAGACAAGAAGAGAAGGGATGATATACAGGGTGGGCCAAAAAGTCATGAAGAGATCTGATGTTTTAATAACTTTTTGAAAATAATTTTTCCTTATTTTTTGCCATTTATGAGATTTGATTTTTCACACAATGTAAATTCATTTCCAAATATACTGAATATGATGCCATGGTATTATAAATTAAAAACAAAAAATAAAGGAGTTATTAAATATCTGTGACTTTTGGCCCACCTTGTATGTGAGGACGAGAGAGATCGCAGTAGTGAAAGACTTGAGGTAGGCTGAGCAACTAGGAGGTTATTGCAATAATTTAAGTGAGAAGTGATAAAAGACTGAACTAAACTGGTAGTTAGTTATGGGAGTAGAGAGAAGAGATCAGATGAGAAAGATGTGAAGATATTTAGGTCATTTGACTACTGACTGGATACTTGTGGTGAGGGTCAGTGAAGAGTCCAGGATAATGCTGAGGTTATGAGCCAGAAAAGCTGAAATGATGGTTCTACCTTTAGCAGAAACAGGAAAGTTTGGATGAGGGGAGAGTTTGAGGGAAAAGATTATGCATTCAGTACTGGATATGCTGAGTTTGAGATATCTCTGAGACATCCAGTTTGAAATATCCAATAGGCAATTTGTGATGTAGTACTGAAGCTCACGGAGAAACTAGGGCTGGATATAGAGATCTGGGAGTCATGTATATAGAGTTAACTCATGGGAGCTGAAGTGATAAAAGTCTAGAATTCAGTGACAGTATATTTTTTCTCTTGAATGGTATTTCCATATTTTTGCCATCTCCCATGTCTATAATTTAACATAGAAGTCACTGAATATCAAAAAATGTTGATTTAATTTGAAGAGTCTCATCAAATTCTTTGTAAAATTCTTTACTTCCTTTTTCTTGTCAACAGAAGATGGTAGTACATAAAGTACAATTATTTTCTTAGTAGACATTTTGCAAATATTTATCATAAGCACCACAATAAATATATGACAAAATGTTTCGTGGAATGATATTTCTTCTTGACTTCTGATATAAGGAAAAGCCAACTCCACTAACATATTTATTTGCCTCTCTAAGGAGAACCTGTGAATAATCTTTATATTTAGTTACAACTTCCTTTTATCTTCTGGTATTTTGAGAATGTCAAGATTGCTATGTATAGTTTCTTTGGTTGTATGGCCACCCACTGGTCACTGAATAAAGATCTCTCATTTAGGATACCAATAGCTAAATTAATATTTAAAGATAATCTAAAATCTATTATGTTTCTTAACATTCTCTGTACCCTTCTGGGACACACTTCCACCATCACTATAGACACTGAAGTGGCCTGCACACAGTTTTTGGAAAGGAAACAAAGTCTGTTGCTGGTATCATATTTGAAGTTTTTCTACCATGGTAGAATCTGCCAGAAATTATGCTCCATTTGGCTGGCCCTTCAGAGCCAAAGGTCAACTTCATGCCTACATGAGGCATCAGATTAAGACTTTGTAGAGATAACTTTATATTAGTATAACATATACTAACGATATGCTCAAGAGACAGAATGGTATAGTAGAAAGCTAGCTTTGGTGTCAGGAAGACCTGGATTCGAATTTCACTATAATGGCTGTGTGGCCCCATGCAAGTCACTTCACTGCTTACATCTG
Source organism: Dromiciops gliroides (assembly GCF_019393635.1). Taxonomy (NCBI): domain Eukaryota; kingdom Metazoa; phylum Chordata; class Mammalia; order Microbiotheria; family Microbiotheriidae; genus Dromiciops; species Dromiciops gliroides. Next base: position 372,238,881 of record NC_057864.1, read on the forward strand.
TAATTTATAGAGAAGGTGCTGAGCTACATTGGTGGAGGGAGTTTTCTCTCTGGGATCTCCATATAACAATGAAATCACAGGTCTGATGTAAAAACAAAGAGAAACTGTTCAAGTTCTTTCTGAAAATATGATGTTGAGCACTAACAGTATAGTTTCACTTAAAATTTAAAAAATCTCATAATTACTATAAAATACCTGTGAAAGGTAAAACACACATTCTCTTTGGAAACTAACAAAATTATAAACTTTCCTTCTGTGGAATAGGGAAAAATAATCTGGATTTGGAAGGAGGCCTGGGTTGTAATCTTGGCTTTGCTACTTACCATTTATAGGACCCTGCTATAAAATTAGGGGTTGGAGTTTGAGGGGGGAGGACTAGATTATTTCTAAGGTCCTTCCTACAGTTAACTCTTATGGTTCTATGAATCCATTGGTAATAATACTGAATATAATAAACTCAACAAATACTGAGTCTTATTATTATTTGGAATAAGGAATTCTGTTATTGTTAAGTAGAATAGGTCTGTACATGTATAACAGAATTCCGTATTCCAAATAAAAATACGACTCAGTATTTGTTGAGTTTATTATATTCAGCATTATTACCAATGGATTCACAAAACCTTAAGAGTTAACAATAGTAAAACTATTCTATTGCTCCTTAGGGAAATTAAAAAAAATATTCCTTTGACATGAAAAAATCATCATTATTTAATGTAATTTTCTTAAGTTTATGCCAAATACGCATGATAAGAGCAAAGATTACTTGATTATGAAATTAAAAACATCATGTTATTTATTCTGTGGTGCTGTATAGATCAATGGTCAAGAGTACTAAAATTTCTTGTTATAATTAATCTTCCTCTGTTCTTTTTCTCCTCTGTCACCTGCAAATACTGAATAGAGGTCACTTCCTCTTTTGCGTGCCAAAGTTTTTCCCTTTTCCACCCACAAGGCTGATTTGTGTGTGGATTACAATTAAGTAAACAAAGGCTCAGTTTGGCTAAATAGGCAGGCATAAGATCCCTGGGGAAGAATGTGTGAACTTATCCCAGTAAGTACATAGGCACAAAACCAATGTCAACTTGCTAAAGTTGATGAAGTACTCTAGAGAAATGAAAGCCATCTCTAAACTATTTTACGGTAGGATAGCTTTAGCAAGCTAGAACACATCTAGAATACACATAGCTATATCTATCTCTGTTTTTGGAACAGACAGATTCCTAAAAAGTTAAGCTTCTGATCATACATCCTTTATTAAAAAGATGCCTTTATTTAACACAGAAAAACTAACACATTTACTTGGATATTTAAGCTTTCCATATATAGAACCCCTCTCATTCACAAAGAACATGTTTGGAGCTTTTAATGAACTGTAGAAAATACTAAACTGTAATTGTATGTAGATGGATAAGAGCTTTGAACAAGGGACCAAGCTACAAGATGATCACAAGAGATGAACAGCTATGAGCTATGTATCTACAAAATTTGGTTGCTCATAGCATGGCTGCATGGGCTGACAGGTTAAATAATGAATTTAACATTAATTAATCTATTAACGCTGAGTGAATTATCATGGATTAATATTCGGTAATTAGACACATTGTTTGACAAAACTTCATTGCTGGTTGATTTTTTGAATAGGATTTCATTTTTATAAAAGAAATTATTTGGTGACAATCACAAATATGCTTGTAATTGAACACTGCTTATAGTATGTCATGCTATTGTTTAAGCAACACATATGCTCCTGAAATGTTGTATAAATCAACAAGTATATAGTGAACCGCTACCATAGGTGTGGCACCATGCTCCAAGAAACCCTGTGGCAGGGGCAAGTCAAACAAACCTCTTGGGAATCCCTTCCATGTCTATGATGTGATAAAATGGAAAAAAGCAAAGAGCTCAGTTTCAGGGGAAAGAGTTCTGGTCCTAACTGGTCCTAATTTTGACACAAACCATTTGGATCACAAAGACACAACACATCAGCCTTTCTATGCTTCAGTTCTCTTATTGGATAAATGCAGAAAACACCATCAGCTTTTACTCACCTCATAATAATGTTATGAGGACCCAATAATAGCAACCATGTTTAAGGTCTGTAAAGTGCTTTACAAGTATTAACTCATTTGATCTTAACAACAACTCTGAGGTAGGTATTATTATAAGCCCTATTTTATAGATGATGAAACTGAGACAAAGTGAGATGTTAAATGACTTGCCTAGAGTCCCACAGCTAGTCTGAGGTTGTATTTGATCTTGCGTCTTCTTGACTCCAGGACCAGCCAGTGCTCAATCCACTGAGTCTGTTGGCTGTCTCTGTACCACCAGGTTGGATATGATTATCCATTATGTGTATTATGGAATTAGTGGTTTAGAAAATAGAGAAGATTTGGAAGAATCACTATAGAACAGAGTTAGTGAACTACTACAGTTGATAAAAAGCATTACCAAGGGATAGTGCAATACTGGGCCTATCTTTAGTCTTTTCAGTGGGGAGTTTAGGGCATTAGTTAAGGCAGTCAGTCCCCTTTATTCTGGCTGGGCAAGGGTTTATGGTGGTAGGATTTTGGAGGTTGGGGAGGTTATTTTGGACTCCCCTCTGAATTTTCTCCAATTTCTCTAAAAATGGGATCTTTACAACCTTCAGATAGAGATTATCAGAGGAAGCTTGACACTCAGATAGCATTTATACTTTAGTGGGTTAAATCAATATAGTAATACTTTTATTTGACATGGTTTCTTAATTAAGAAGAGTTCAACCAAAACTCACCAGCTATTGCACCTAACCTTTTGTGTCCTTTTTAAACATAAATTTCTTATGTGTGCTCTTAAATCCATCCTGTACTCTTTAAATATTAAACAGAAAGAACTCATAACAATAGGAGTCCAAAGTCTATTTATCTACTTCTATTATGACATTTCTTATAGGGCCAGTCTCAGGACTAAGGGTCAGGCACTGCTAATACCAGTTTTATAATATTTTTGCAGAGTATGTATGGCCAGGTCACTGAACTCTTCTATGTATTTATCTGTTCAATACAATTTTGTATCTCTAATGCAATTATTGTTAGAAATACTTTAAAATCCTACTAAAATATAAAATTATTATTACTGTTGTTGTTCTTTATAAAATAGTGATGTACCATTATAAAGGAAATAAAGTACAATAAATGAAAGTGCAATGTTACAAAAGGTAGCTGCTCATTTATCCTCAGTAGATATTTTTCTGTACAAATCCTAGTGTGAATCTGATAGGAAAAACAGTTTTCTTTTTGATAATCAAGAATTCCATAAGCAACAAGTTATGTACATAAGAACTATAGGTAGTATCCTCTTTTCATTTTCATATTTTTCCATCACTAAAACATTAGAGTAGTATTAGTGAGCTTCAAAGGTTTTGTTGCTCAATCATTTCAGTCATGTCTGACTCTTTGTGACTCCACTTGGGGTTTTCTTGGCAAAGATATTAAAGTGGTTTGCTATTTTCTTTTCCAGCTCATTTTATAGATGAGGAAACTGAAGCAAACAGGGCTAAGTGACTTGCCAAGGGTCACACAGCTAATAAGTATTTGAGGCTGGATTTGGATTTAGGAAGAAGAGTCTTCCTGACTTCAGGCTTGGCATACTATCCACAGTGCCAAACAGCTGCCCAGTGAGCCCCAGTGGATTTTTCTAAATGTGAGAGGCATAATATTCTGAATTTTAATTTCCTATATACTTATATTTTAAGTGAATGTAAACATCCACAACTATAACCAATTTAGTAATTAAGTTTAAGAGAAGGGAAAAGGAGATTATTAAAAAAATTCTCCATCACTACCATAATCTCATTTTTTAATTGGAAAGCTATAATCGGAAAGCTATACCAAATTGCTGTGGAAGAGAGGGTTAAGCACGACTTTTTAAACTGTAAATAAATTATTGTTCAATTAGGGATAAGTTCTCATAAATGTGAAAGATAAGACTTTTAAGTTGGGAATTAAGTATCATCCCAGTAATTCTGCACCATAAATAAAAGTCAATTTGTTGTATTTGTAGATAGGTAGTCAACTCTTTATTATTCATACTTGGAATACTTAACTTCCTCTTATGGTTCAGTACACTTCCCAGTTATCAGTGTGTGCTTAAGGAAGGCAAATTAATTCTAGTGTTAACTTTAAAACAGTATATTTTGGAATGTAAATCCACTGCCAAGTGTAATATGATACATATCAACATAAAATATAACTGCCTGCACACTCCATGGTCTGATTTTTATATTCCTCCCTTTCATTAGTTTAGATAATTAAGGATAAACTCTACATTTATAAGTCAAAAAGAGTACATATAGCACTAAGCTTTGCTCCCCATAGAGCAGTTGTTTCATTTCCTCTTTTGCAAGATTATTATTTTAATTAGCAACAATAATGAGAAACAGTGAAAAAAATTTTCAATTGTAAACAAAACAAAAACTGCTACTTCTGTCCCAGCAATGGATTCTACCTCTGTGTCCCACAAATTATAAGATTTTCATTATCATAAAATTAAATAGTGATTTGATAGGCAGAGTGGCAATGTCAAAGGAAAGTAGAGTAATAAAGGACAAAAAGGTAAAATCTTGAATAGTACTCAAAAAAGAGTATTAGATATTCCTCTTTCATATCAGCCCAAATACATAATCTTAGAGGAGATTATCTTTGAGGAATGAAGAATCTGGAAAAAAAAAAGGAAAGAGGTAGGAAGAGTTGAAATATAGCATAGACGGGATATAAAGTCGATAGAAGGCTAGAGGTGAAAGAAATCTTAGAGGTAGGTCATCTAGTACAATTCCTTATCCAATGGGTAAAACAAAACAAAACAAACAAAAAGCACCTATAAAACTCAGTAAAATGGTGCTCCAGATTCTCTCAGTCATCTCTATGAAAATAAAAACTTCCACTTTAGCAGTGTACTCTGCCAGTGTACTGATCATACAATATATATTCTTTGTGATGATAGGGACATCATTTTGCCGTGTAAATTTTTTCTAAGTATTTGTGTAGGTCCTTTTCTCATTCTATGTCTATGACAGGTCATGAAACTGTGAATATCTATTGCATACTACTGTTTGCTATTTTAAAAAGTATATATTTAACATGCTATCTTCAGAACTTTCCTATTTGTGTTTCCTTCTAAACTCCCTTCTGTTCTTTTCTGTGCATAGTAAAAAAACCCGTTTTGATCATTTTCTTTTTGTTGCTTTTTTATTCCTTCTTTTTTGGCATCATTATGGCTTCCCCTCCCCTCCCCCCTTACTCTTCAATTTTCCCCAAATAAAAACAGAAGGAAAAAACACACCCTCATTACAAATAAGTATAATCAATCTAAATAAACATACTCAATGACTATGTCTAAAAAACCAATCTCTTTCCACACCTTGAGTTCCTCTCTGTGTCAAGAGATGGGTAACATGCATAAAAGGATTTAGAGGGAGAAAGGGATCTTAAAAAAGAATTGCGTGTTTTAGTGGACTTTAAGATCAGTCAGTGGTATGATATAGTTGCTAGCTGCTGAAAAGCTAATCATTAGACTGAATTGAGAGGCATTGTCTAGGACTAGGGAGGTGATAGGCCCATCTTATTTAACTGTTCAGAAAATACCAAGATCATGTTATATGAGATCTCTTTGAAAGAATGGCTGTGGGGAGAGACAATGATCTTAGGTAAGAAAAGACCCTGGGTGGGGGGAAAGCGGGGGATGATAGCTATCTTTAAGTATAGTTGTGCCTTCTACCTTGTGACTTTCCCTATCTTGGTTTTCAATATATCAAGGGTTGGCATAAGAAATTAAATGGGAATTTTTGGGGAGTTTTGTGGAAGCCACAGATGACACTCGAAGGCCAGCAGATGACACAGAGCCTACGACCAAATACTTGACCCAAATTTTACAAGGTACTGTAAACATCCCCTAAGAGAAAAAGAAAAAAAAATCAGACTTCTTCTCTGGTATGAAGGGAGGGCCAAAAATTTTTATGTGGATTTTCCTGACCATGGGAGTGCAAGGCCTTCCCAAGATATGGAAGAAATAATTGTATTCCATCAGTTGTCATCTGGAAAATGGGTTTTGGTATTCTAGTTGGCTCCAGGAGGAAGCATCAAGAGTAACAGGTCGATGAGAAGGAACATAGTGTAGTAGATTGAGTGATGGATTTGGAACCAGGAAGAGCTGGGTTCAAATCCCACCTCAGACAATTAGTTATATGCTCCTGGGCCAGTCACAACCTTCCAGAGTCTCAATTTCCTCATCTGTAAGGGCACTGATTAGATGACTTCAAAGGTCCCTTCCAGCTCCAAATTTTTGTGTATGAGGGAGGAAAAAGTTTAGGTTCCATGTAAGAAAATACTTCCTAATAATGAAATTAAGGACAGGTATTTATTTCATGCATTTAATTCAACTCATGCACTGGTAAAATTGAATATAACTTCTATAACATGCCTTAACAACTAGAACTTTCTAAAACTGGAATTCCCTGCCTTGGGAAGTATTAGGATTTATCCTTCCTTAGATATATTCAACCAAAGCCCGGATGAGATTTCTTGGGCATGTAGCAGAAGAGATTCTTGTTCAGGAATGGGTTAGAGTCGATTGTTTTGGAGGTGCCTTCCAACTCAGAGACTCTTTGATTCTGTGATAGCCCAACCCTTCATTTTTGTAGATTAAGACATGGAGCCTTAGAGACAGAGACATCAGTCACACAGGTAGCAGTTCTAACTCTTAACCCTCTGCTTTTTACAATTCTGCCATACTCATTCTCATGTGTTGCAGTTTTTCCTTTGTTTGGAAGTTGTGTAGATAGTAAGAATTGCTTTAGTCTGCTTTACCACTAATACTCTGCATTTATATATATATACCTACTGCCTTTAGTAATAGGTTTTCAACTGTTGTAGTGTTAACTCCTCTCTCTGGCCCTACACCCTTACTAATGAAGGTAAGCGATTAATCATGATGATACTTATGAAATGGGAAGTCTAGGAGAGGCATTACAGAGAAAAAAAAGGAGAAAGGAAAACAGACAAAAATACAATGGAATGCTATGGATATTCACTTCTCCCTAGCCCCCAATCAAAACAACTCGATAATCCTCACCTAGCAATGAAAGTCTCACTTCATAGTAAAATTTACTAGCAGAGTAATGTTAAAGATTTTATTATATTTAGCTAATGTATATTTATTCATAATAATCATATCATCAGGGATTATCTTTTAAAAAATCAGAGTGCTTTACAAACATTCTTTGAGACCCAGCATATTTCTGTGATGGGTTCTCTGAAAGCCATCTTCTCACTTTTTACAAATGAGAAAACTGAAGCAAATAGGCAAGCAAGTGACTTGATACATACTATCTTTATGAAAGTTCATTACTATAACTAGTGTCCAGACTTTTAGTTCAGCTTAACCTATGAAATTGGACCAACTGTATTTTATGACAATATCTTTTGTTATACTTGTTTGCATATCTGAAATAAAATAAATAAATACGGGGATTTCCAGTGGATTGGCTTTTTTTTTTTTAAAGTAAGGTAATTGGGGTTAAGTGACTTGCCCAGGGTCACACAGCTAGTAAGTGTTAAGTGTCTGAGGCCAAATTTGAACTCAGGTCCTCCTGACTCCAGGGCCGGTGCTCTATCCACTGCGCCACCTAGCTGCCCCTGGATTGGCTTTTTAATGAGGAGGCTTCTATTGAAACAAAGTCTTAATAGTTCTGTCACAACAAGAGATTAGGTAACTAACAAGTTAGCATTGACACTTTGATTTTTTAAAAAAGTACGTCTTTAATATAAAAAGATTAAGAGGTTGTTCCAAATTTTATTAACCATTTACAATGCAAAGTTTCTTACAAGATGTCAAAAAATGACTAGTCACAGCATGTAGACCCTTTCCAGTTTCCATATTTCTCATCATTTTTGCTTTGTGACTTTTAAATGAGTTTGCTGATTAAGAACAACCCAGAAAATGATCAATCTTCCAGCAACAGTACTGAGGAGTATACAGTACATTTTCATATATCTTATATTCAAGGAAAATGTTTCCAGCAAACAGTTAAAATTTTGGAAAATATAAGTCAACATTATCTCTCAGGTCCCTGTCATTACCACAAGAATTTGCCTAATTTGCCTCTTAAGTTAACACTTTCAGCAAGCGACAGATATTCATTTCCAGAAAACATTACCAGTAAATTCTGTGACATCATATTCTGCCAACAATATAGATCCCAAACTGACTAAACCTAAAAATGCAAGAATAACAGCTTAACTAATGTTAGGGAAACCATTAGGTTATTCACAAAATAAGAACAAATTAGAACTTAAAATCTAGTATACCTTCTTCCCAATGCTTCCTGAAATAAGCTTAAAGCCCAATAAAGTGTGCTACATATAGTTGACAGTGATCAAAAGATTTCTGGTTCCAGATTCAAAGAATAAATTACTTTTTTACATAGCCACTTTTTTACATAGCCACTGTCACCAAAAACAATACACAAAGGTTGCAACTGGCATTTTGTTTTTTTCTGCCCAGGAAGCATATATGGGGAGCAGCTTCTATTACTCTAAATATGGCAAATCATAGGCAAAACTGAGGGAAAAAAGTCTGCTGACCTCAGTCTCCCTTTTTGTGCCCTCCCCCCCTTAGCTGGTGTTCTTAGAATTTTCATTCAGACTTCTAGTACCATTATGTTCTAGTCCCCTGCCCCCACTTTTAATTGTGCTTTTTCCCCCCTTTTTCTTCCTTTCTTTCTTTTTTAACCTTTCTTTATATCCCTAGTGCTAAGCACAGTATCTGGCAGATAGCAGGTGCTTAATAAATGCTTGTTGACTTGACAGTATATTGTGTACCTCATTGGTGACACTGATTGACTTTTCTATTTTTTAGTTAGTATAGAATTGTCTTGATGATTATGATTTCATAGAAAAGTTAGAGATCTGGTAATGCTAGGCCCAATTCTTTCCCATTTCCCTCATTATATCCCTTGAGAATTTTAATTCTTATTCATCCAGATGAGTTTTTTTCCCCCTCCAAACTCCCTAAGTCCTTTGGTACATTGGTATAACATTGGATAAGTAAAGGAATTTAGGTAGCGTTGTAATGTTTGTTATATTGACATGGCCCAACTATCAGCAATTTATTTTTCTCTACTTTTTAGGTTTGCTTTTATTTCCATAAAGAGTGTAGTTTTATTCATAGTGTATGTCTTGGTAGGTCAACTCTGAAATATTTTATACAAGCGTACATTATTTTAAATTAAACATTTTCTTCTTATCTTCTATTGCTGATTTTTGTTAGTATTTATTTTGCGTCCTATTTTGTTGATGTCATTTCAATTAATTGTTTAGTTGAATCTCTGGGGTACTCTGTGTAGAGCACCAAATCATTTGTACAAATAGTAATTTTGTTTTTTCATTCTACTCTGCTCCCTCCTTCAATTTCTTTGATGTGTGTGTGTGTGTGTGTGTGTGTATGACTGCTATAGTTAGCATTTCTAACATTATGTCTAATACTGGTAGAAATGATATACATTCTTCTTCTAATCCTCATCTTATTGGAAAGGCCTCCAGTGATTCTCTATTATATACTAAGCTGGCTCTTAGTTTTAGAGACAAATGTTTTACCTTTTATAGGAAAGGTCTATTGATTCTTAAGTTTTTTTGTTTGTTTTTTTAGTGAAGCAGTTGGGGTTAAGTGACTTGCCCAGGGTCACACAGCTAGTAAATGTTAAGTGTCTGAGGCCAGATTTGAACTCAGGTACTCCTGACTCCAGGGCCGGTGCTCTATCCACTGTGCCATCTAGCTGCCCCCTAAGTTTTTTTAAAATGGGAAATGTTTTGTATTTTGTTAAAAGTTTTTCTTTATTCTATTGATGCCATAAAATAATATCGATTATTTTAGTTGTTAATACGCTCTATTATATTGATAATTTTCTTAATATTGAAACTACTTTGTATTTCTGATATAAATACTACTCCTTCTTAAATACACAAAATTTTTACTGTATTATTATTATCTTGCTAATAATTTATTTTAAAAATTTACATCAATATTCATTAGGGATGTTGGTTTATAGTTTTCTTTCTCTGAGGGTAAAGTTGACATTGAGTTTAGAAATATGTAAACTCCATTGTGTTCCCATTCATTATTTTTTTTTGTTTGTTTTTGTTTTTTTTTTTGGGGGGTGAGGCAATTGGGGTTAAGTGACTTGCCCAGGGTCACACAGCTAGTACGTGTCAAGTGTCTGAGGCTGACTTTGAACTCAGGTCTTCCTGACTCCAGGGCCAGTGCTCTATCCACTGCGCCACCTAGCTGCCCCAGTTCCCATTCATTATTAACAAGGTACCTATTACAGCTAACTTTTCAACAAATCTATTCAGGTTCATAATGTCTTCTTTGATTGTCTTTTGGTTAGATCTGTCTAGAACTGAGAGGATTATTTTGAAATCCCCAAACATTGTAGTTTTATTGTATATTCCTATAAATCTATTATATTTCCCTAAGTACTTGTTATGCCATTTTATGCACATTTATTAAATACTGACATTTTATCATTGCCTATGGTTATTTAAACACAATGCTGTTTCCCTTTTAATATCTAGATCAACAAAATCATGACTTTCTACTTTCTCTTTGGCCTTTGATTTTAACAGATCCAGGCAATTTTTATCCATGATTTCTTAAATTTTAGTATTCAAGTATTTTATGTTCTAAATTTTCTGGAAGTCCAATAATTTTAAATTATCCCTCAATTGGTTTTCCATATCAGTTATTTTTGATATGACATACCTTATAATTTCTTCTATTGTTTTCAGTCTTTTTATTTTGTTCTATCAATTTTGATGTCTATGAAAAATAAATCTGGAGGGGTTAACTGTCTTGTCCCAAATAATGGAAGTTAAGTGGCAGAATCAGGTCATGTGATTCCAAATACACAACTCTTTCAACTATATTAGTTCCATGTCCAAATCCTATGATTCAATATATACATACACCAAAATATTATATTAGACAACAGAATCATGGATTTGGAGCTGTTAAGGGGCCTATAAGTTCATCTAGTATAACTCCTTCATTTTATACTTTGAAATCTAACAAAGTCAATTGACTTGCCCAAAGTTACAGAAATAACACACAGTTTTTGTTTTTGTTTTTGTTTTTGTGGGGCAATGAGGGTTAAGTGACTTGCCTAGGGTTATACAGCTAGTAAATGTCAAGTGCCTAAGGCCAGATTTGAACTCAGGTCCTCCTGAATCCAGGGGCGGTGCCTTATCCACTGCACCACCCAGCTGCCCCCAGAAGTAATACACAATAAAGGCAAGATTCAAATCTACATTTTCTAAATCCTATCTTCATATTTTCTCCATGGCAACACACTGCATTCTATAAATAGTAACTATATTAAATCACATTTTATAAAGATCTGTAGTATAACCACTGCTCTGTGTATATGAATATTATATCACTCACATGACCGCTTCAGATAATACACTTTATTTTATATATAAACATATGGGAATTTCCAGACTCATTGTTCTTTACTAAACAAACATTTTTATAATCACATTTACCTATTATAAATGTGCATTTAAATCAGTAGAATAAACAATTTTGAAGCCAATTTTTCAAAGAGATAATTTAGATTTAATACACTTCAGATGAAATATATTAAATGCTGCAAAGAATGAATTACTAGACTATTAGGTTTTGAAAATTCTGGAATATCTGGAACTACAAAATCAGATTGCATTTAGATTTGATTCAGGTTTTAATTCTTTCAACAATTATTATGTTTTAAGTAAGTTTTTATTGACATCTTTAGTTAATTTTTCCATTACCACAATTTCCTCCCTTATTCCTTCCTCTTTCAGAGAGTCATCCCATATAACAGTGTTTAAAAAAACAGAAAAAAAATGGAAAAAATAATCATAACTTGATCAATACATCAAAAAACTCTAAAAATATTTGCAATACACAGTATTTGTGAACCTCCTATCTCTGCCAAGATATGGTGTGGGAATATATTCTCACATCTTTTCTTTTGAGCCATGCTTATTATTTATAATTTCACAATATTCACTTTTTTCATAATTCCAACTGAGCTCTCCCCAAGACCCCTCCCAATATCTTCAAATAATTCCATAAGACAATTCCTAGAGCAACAGAACCAACGAAAAGACAAGGTGAAATAATTTTCCAGTCAATGACAACTTAGAAGGTCAGCAGGAAAGGCCTGTTGTACCAGGGTGAGAATGGAGCACAGCCCAGTGCAGGCCACACCAGAATAGCTCTAGCCCCAGTACAGACCAAGCTCCAGCCACAGCAAATGAGGAGCAGGCCTGAGGAACCTCTGAATCAGCAGGAGGAGCAACTGCTTCTCAAACTCAGCCCATAGATGGTAAGGGGGTCGAACAACTGGCCAGAAAGAGATTACAGGGATCTCTTTGCCAGCACTGAGGCAGGACCCTGTTGTTTTGCTCATACTTGGATCAAGGTCACAGTCTTGGGTTGAGAGAAGAATGCATTGAGAGAAAGGGAAAGGGAGAGGTGGAATGGGGTAAAGTATCAAAAAAAAAGAGCCTAGACATCATCTTCCAAGAAATTGTTGGGGAAAACTGCTCTGATATTCTACTAGCATAAGGTAAAATAGAAATTGAATGAATCCACCAATCAACTTCTGAAAGAGATCCCAAAATTGAAACTCCCAGGAATATTATAGTCAAATTCCAGAGCTTGTAGGTCAAGGAGAAAATATTGCAAGCAGCCAGAAAGAAAAAAAATCAAATACTGTGGAGCCACAGTGCTTGATTTAGATTTAGATTTGATTCGATAACAAAAGACTTAGCAGCTTCTACATAAAAGGATTAGAGGACTTGGAATATGATATTCTGGAGGCAAAGGAACTAGGATAACAACTAAGAATCATATAGCCAGCAAAACTGGCTATAATCCTTTGGGGGAAAAATGGAAATTCAATGAAAGAGAGGACTTTCAGGAATTCTTGATGAAAAGACCCGAACTGAATAGAAAATTTGACTTTCAAATACAAGACTCTAGAGAAGCATAAAAAGGTAAACAGGACTTGCCCATGGTCACACAGCTAGTAAGTGTTAAGTGTCTGTGGCCGGATTTGAACTCAGGTACTCCTGACTCCAGGGCCAGTGCTCTATCCACTGCGCCACCTAGCTGCCCCAAAGCAAACTCTTTGACCTAGTAATAACACTACTACGTTGCTATCCAAAAAAAGAAAAAAAAATTAAGGACCTATATGTACCAAAAGTATTTATGGGAATCCTTTTCTGGTGCAAAGAATTTGAAATTGAGGAGATACCCATCAATTGGGGTATGGCTGAACAAACTGTGGGCTAAGATTATGATGGAACACTATTGTGCTATAAGAAATGATGAAGTACTAAAATGTACTCCCTACTCATATCAATCTCATGGCACTCCTTATATATATTCAGAATTCTATTTAAATCCCATTTCTTGTGTGAAGCATTTACTAATGCCCACAAATATTAGTGCTCCCCCCCAAGACCTTGAACTTAATGTTGTCTTTATTTTAAATTATTCTACCTACATTTATTCTCTATTTACTTATATATGTGCATGATTATATATTTGCATTGCTTCATTTTTTCTTTTTTTGTCACCAACACCTTATACAGTAAATGGCATAAAGCATATAACAAATGCTTAGTGATTGATAGAAGACATCTGGATAACTTCTTATTGAATTTTAAATAAATTTTTTTTCTGCTAGTCTCATTTTAAGGTCTCATTAATGAAAATTAAAGGTAAAAAATCTAAGCTACTATTTATAAGAATATAGATATTTGTCATGTAATTTTGGATTAGTTTATGAAAAAATAAAAATCTATATAAATTTCACGAGTGTAATTTAATCTCAACAACACATTTTTTTCTTTTGATTCCTCATGCAATGACATAATTTATGAACTCAGTAATACATTTATAACAGGATAATAACTTTCTTAATCAATGTTTAAAAGCCTTGCTTTATGAAAAAACCATATGGAAGTAACAGCTTCTTGTATAAATCCTTAGCTTCACTAAAAATAGTATGCTGAGGAAAATACATCTTATATCTTTTGTAAATGTTATTTCTTCATTGGTCTTAAAATGTGATATTTTACTCTCCCAACTTGGTAGCAATATACAGATCAATTTATTTTTTTAATTTTTAAATTGTTTTTGCAGGGCAATGAGGATTAAGTGACTTGCCCAGGGTCACACAGCTACCAAGTGTCAAGTATCTGAGGCCAGATTTGAACTCAGGTCCTCCTGACTCCAGGGCCAGTGCTTTATCCCCTACACCACCTAGCTGCCCCGAAATTTTACCTTTCTTCAAGGGAAATAATATAGTTTAAGAATGTAGCCTGAACCCATGTTTTAAGAATAAGTCCTTTGTCTAAACTTCCATTGCAACAAATTCTTACTGGTAAGCTAGAGTGATATTCAGGCATCTTACATATCAATCACTTCAAATACTTTTGATCAGTCTGAAGTCTTGTTATCACTGGTGTCTTATCTCACCAAAATTTTACAAGCTAAGGAACTGAAAGAGTATAACTCATCTGGTACTTCCAAGTGTCAATAGAGATAATGGGGGAAAAAGAATTTCTACTCTGAAAATAAAACAAGAAGATGTACTTGTGTTTTATAAAATCAAGTAGTGTTTAGCAATTAAGTTAGCTTCAAGAGATTTACTCTGTTCTCTTAAATGTGTCAAAATATTGCATTCCTATAGCCTGTGTTAGCTTTAGAATTCCTTGTTGGTTCTACTAATTTTTTTTGTCAATAAAGGGCAATTAGATTGTTTCATTTAATACGTAGGATTATTGTGACATTCTAAGCAAATGTCAGTAACCAACCATCATGAAGAGACAATGCTGTGTTGGGGCAGCCAGGTGGCAAAGTGGATAGAGCACCGGCCCTGGATTCAGGAGGACCTGAGTTCAAATCTGACCTCAGACACTTAACACTTACTATCTGTGTGACCCTGGGCAAGTCACTTAACCCCAACTGCCTCACAAAAAAAAAAAAAAAAGAGAGAGAGAGAGACAATGCTGTGTACAAATCAAGGGGGATACTTATTTGTTACCGTTCCTGAATATTTAGAATTTGCCATTGCCTGGAAAAGAATTTTCTGGAGGTATAACCAGCAAAGGTCTAATGTGTGTTGTTGTTTTTCTTTAAAAAATATATTTATGTGTGGGGGAGAGCCAAGATGGCAGAGATAAGCCAGGAAGTTGCCTGAGCTCTCCCAAGTTTCCCTCAAAAACAACATTAAATCAAGCCTCTAAATGGATTCTGAACTATAGAACCTACAAGAAAACAGAGACACACAATCTTCCAACTTAAGAGAATTTAGAAGACTTCAGGAAAGGTCAGTCTCACTTGGGCAAAAGGGGAGGGCAGCACTGCTCAGTGCAGTGTAGTGCAGATGGGGTCTGGGCATGTCAGCAGGAGGCTCTTAGCCACAGCACAGCAACTGAGGCACCTTGGTCCTGGCTCAGCAGGCTGGTGGCACAGCAGGCCAGTTATGAGACCTGCCTGTACTGGCTGAGAGGGCAAATTACCAGCTAGAGAACCACCCACAGGACAGGTGAGACTTAGCCAAACCATCCCAGTACAGGGATGCAGGCCCAGGGTGGTGAGGAATCCAAAAGCCATAGAGGTCTCAGAGCAGAAAGTCAGTGACTAGGCCCCTATCCCCCAGCACAAGAAGCTTACAACAGTGACCCCTGTGCCCCAGGAGTAGACTGCAACTTTATAAGTTTAAAATAGGCTACAATATGAGTAAGAAATAGAAAAGGACCCTTACCATTCACAGTTTCTATGGTGACAGGGAAGACCAAAACACAAACTCAGATGAGGACAATACCGTAAAAATGCCTACATGTGAAGATTCAAGGGAGAAGACAAATTAGTCTCAAGACCAAAAAACCTTCTTGGAAGAGTTCAAAAAGGCTTTTAAAAATCAAATGAGAGATTTAGAAGAAAAAATGGGAAAAGAAATGAGAGAAAAGAGTTATACAAGAAAATTATGAAAAAAAGAGTCAACAGTTTAGAAAAGGAAGCACAAAAATTGACTGAAGAAAACACTTCCTTAAAAAATACAATTTGCCAGGGGGCATCTAGGTGGCACAGTGGATAAAGCACCAGCCCTGGATTCAGGAGGACCTGAGTTCAAATCTGGCCTCAGACACTTGACACTTACTAGCTGTGTGACTCTGGGCAAGTCACATAACCCTCATTGCCCTGTAAAAAAAAAATACAATTGGCCAAATGGAAAAGGAGGTACAAAAGCTTACCGAGGAAAATAATGCCTTAAAAATTAGAATCAGGTAGATGGAAGTTAATGTCTCCATGAGACATCAAGAATTTATCAAGCAGAATAAAAAAGATTGAAAAAATAGAAGAAAATGTGAAATACCTCACTGGAAACACAACTGACCTGGAAAATAGATCCAGGAGAGAAAATCTAAGAATTATTGAAACACCTGAAACAATGATCAAAAAAAGAGTCTAGACACCATATTCTAGGAAATTATCAAGGACAACTGCCCTGATATTGTAGAATCAGAAGATAAAATTGTCATTGAAAGAATCCACTGATGACCTCCTGAAAGAGACCCCAAAAGGAAAACTCTAAGGAATATTGTAGCCAAATTCCAGAATTATCAGGTGAAGGAGAAAATGCTACAAGCAAACACAAAGAAACAATTTAAATATCATGGAGCCATAGTTGGGATTACACAGTACCTGGCAGCTTCAACATCAAAGGATCAGAAGGCTTAGAATATGATATTCTGGAAGGCAAAGGAGCTGGGATTACAACCAAGAATCAACTACCCAGCAAAATTGAGCATCATCTTCTATGAGAAAAGAGGCTTATTCAATGACATAGGGGATTTCCAAGGTTTCCTGAAGAAAAGACCAGAGCTGAACAGAAAATTAGATCTTCGAATACAAGACTCAAGAGAAGTATAAAAAGGTAAACAAGGAAAAAAAAGTTATTCAATAAAGTTAAACTGTTTACATCTCTATGAGGGAAGATAATACTTTTAACTCTTGAGATCTCTATCTCTATTTAGGGTATAGGTACTAAATAGACTTTGATGTGATGATATAAAAATTATGTGAAACCACAGAAAATTAATGTCTCCTTTACAACAAACATAGCTTACCAATTAATACAAAATAAAACATGAACAATGACATGCATTTACACTAGTGAACAGGCTGAAGAAAATTAATGGTTTATGACTGGTAAGAATTGAATATGAGTATAAAGAAATATGATTCTAAAGAAATTAGAGAAGCATTTAGGAATTTCTAAATACTTTAAACGCAGAAAGTGATTGGATGAAATAATCACTTTTATATACTGTGACATTTTTTAAAAAGATAAAGAAATAAATTAACATTTATATATAAAATATCCATACCATTTGTGAAAAAAAAACCCCCACCATTAATTATCATCAGTCAGGAGATGAATACACTATATTATTTTACTATGTGAGCGAATAATAAATATTACTCAATTCACCATTAAGCAATTTTTATGACCTTGTCCTTCGTTATCTTGATATAAGAATATTGATTTGAAAGCTTCATCTTTTTTTTGGGGGGGGGGCAATGGGGGTTAAGTGACTTGCCCAGGGTCACACAGCTAGTAAGTATCAAGTGTCTGAGGCCGGATCTGAACTCAGGTACTCCTGACTCCAGGGCCGGTGCATTATCTACTGCTCCACCCAGCCGCCCCCAAGCTTCATCTTTTAAAAATTTTGACATATTTTTATTAATTTCATTAACTATTTCCCAATTACTTGTAGAATTTTAACTCATTTTAAAAAATTGAGTTCCAGATTTTCTCTCTCTTTTCTGCCCGCCCACCCCTTCCCCCCACCAGAGAAGGCAAGCAATATGATATAGATTATACATGAAACTTCAGATTATCTTAAAAGGAATTATCTACTTATCCTTGCTTTGAGGAGTTTTAGCTTATCCAGTATACAAACTATCTTCTGCAGTTCCTCCAATTTACCTTTGGGCACACTGCTCTTTAAAACTACTTAACATCTAATAAATAGCATTTTATGTTCACCTAATACAATTAATCAGAAAACACATTTTAACTTCATCTTAAAGTTCTACAGAGCTATATAATTCTATAAAGAGCTATATAGTTAATATTAAATTTAATTTGGTTATTTTTCATAGTATATCATTAAAAAGTAAGGTTTGCTTGCGTCTAGTACTTTGGGCATTTTATTATTAAATGCTACATCATACCCTATTTTGCAACCCCTTATTATTTCTGCCAAGTGGAGCTCTAGTAATGCTTTATTTAATCCACACCCTTGTATGAGTTGGCTTGAAGTGCTTCCTCTACCCTCAAGGCATAGCAGTAATTATTTAACATATACTAGTTTCATTTAAGATGTAAATTATGTCCTTCGGATAAATCAGTAAGAATCTTGAAAGTTTGCTATTATTGTATTCAATATTAACTATAATTTTTAGAGATTTTAATTACTATGCCTAGAAATAATAACTACAAAGGATATATGTAATAGAGAAATCTGGATAGTCCTGATTCTAATTTAAATACACATAGTGAGCTAAAATATAGAGTTCAGTTTTATCTTTTTAGCAGTTATTTGAATAACTCTGGGAATGTAATCACCAAGATTTCAAAGTAAAGGTAGAGTTTAATAATAAAATAGCTATTAAAAGATTGGTCGTTGACCAAGAATTTGTTGCATAATTTGTTGATAATAAACTTCCATTTATCCAGGTAAGCTAATTAACAGGAAATTTAAAACAAAATAGCATTCCTTCCCCTATATGCATTCTACTTTCCTGAGAAATCAACAGGCAAATAAGCAAGCAAGAGTGTTTTGGCCAAAACAAACCAACCAACCCATCCCAAACATACATATTCTAAGTATATTATTGAGTCAATATAAATTCAGCTCAATAGCCTATACCTAATCTACAATGTTACTCTAATTTCTTTGCAGTCAGGAACCATATTTTACTTATTTTTGTTTTTCTGTTAAGTCCTAGCAAGTGATTTTGTTTATGCTCAATAAATATCTGTGGAATTGAAATGAGCTGACATTCATTTATTTACTGAACATTTGTTAAACATGTATTATATACATGCTAGGTATTAGGAGAGAGATAAACATAGTTAAAAAATAATCCCTGATGCTCAAGGATATTAGCCTAGTAGAGAGCATAAGATAAGCACAGATAAATGTAACAAAAATCAGAGTATAAGTGTATAATATGATGGGGCACAAGGCCAATGAAAGAGAAATCATGTTCAGCTGGGGTGTGGTTAGAAAAATGTTCAGGGAGAAGAGAAAGGTGGCATTTAAGGTGGGTCTTGAAGTTTGAATAGATTTTCAACTCGTAACATGGGATCAAGAGCATTTCAAAGCTTAGAAACAATGTAAACAAACAAAAAGAAAAAAGAATGAGGTCGTCTTGGGGATAGCAAGTAATTCAGTTTGACTGAAGCATAAAGTACTTGTCCAATAAAGCTAAATCACAGCCAGTGTGTGAAATACTATGAATATCAGCCTAAGGAATCTGACCTTTAATCAGTAGGCCATGAAATTTTTTGAGAGCTGGGCTTTTGAGAAATACTGTGATATCATCATACCTGTGTAGCTGTGGAAGATCATTCTGCCACAGTAATCCAGAGATAAGGAAGGGAATTCTGTGATCATTTAGTTCATTCCATACTTGAAAAGGAATTTTCTCTCCAACACACCCAATGAGTGCTTGCCCAACTTTTGTCTGAACACCTCTTAATAAGGGGGACCCACCCCCTTCTGAGGCTGCTCATTAGGAAACTCTTGTTTACATCAAGCTTTCAATTTGCCTCCCTAAAATTTCCAGCCACTGTTCCTCAGCTGTCATTTGGCACCAAGCAGAGCAGGGATAATTCATTTTCCAAGTCATGGACTGTATCTGACAATGTCTCTCATCTCCACGAAATCTCCTCGGGGAAAAAATATTCCCAGTTGGCTTCTCACAATCCTCAAAAGGAATAAATACGGGGCCCCTCACCATTCTGGTTACCCTCTTTCAGATCCTCACTCTGATGCAGAATAGTTGAACAAAAAATTTCAGATGAGTTCGGAAAAGGACAGAATACAACAGGACTGTCCCCTCCTTTTCTCAGGTTGCGCATATATGCCTCTATTAATGAAGGGGAAAACGGCTTAGTTTTTTGACTGCTGTGTCACAGTGTGTGCTTACTAAGATTGACCTTGTTTTCTATTACATCCCCATATCTTTATGAAGCTGATTTTTTGAACTCATATGTAATATTTGGATAAATCATTTGGCCTGGAGTCAAGAAACCCTGAATACAAATCTGGTCTCAGATACTTGCTAGCTGTGTGAACCTGAGAATGTCACTTAGCCTGTCAGTGTCAGTTTCCTCATCTGTAAAATGGGGATGTTTTAAGGATCAAATGAGAAAATAATTATAAAACACTTAGCACAGTGAGGGGCACATGCTAAATAATGTTAGCTATTATAACTGTTATTATCATTAAATTCAGCCAAAGTTTCTAGCTTGTCATTACCTTTTTGCTTACCCAATAAAGAAAGGAATAAGACAAATATTTTCCTTTTCTAGTCAGTCAGTCAATAGCCATATTCCAGGAAAGTATGATGAGCACTCAGGATGCAAAAAAAGACAGTCCCTGCCCTCAAAGAGCTCCCAATCTACATGAGGATATGATATGCAAAAAACTATGTATGAACAATATATATATATATATTTATATACACACACACAGGATAAAAAGGAATAGGTCCTCACTAGTACTTGACATAGTCTTAGAAATACTAGGTATAGCTATTAAAGGGATAAAGCAAGACAAAGAGGAGGCAGAACTATACCTATCTACTAATAGCATGATATGTTACTTAGAAAATCCTTGGTAATAGACAAAGATTAAGATAATTGATAGCTTCAGTAAAGTCACAGGCTATACAATTATTTTACAGTCTTTCTATACAATATTAACAAAACAAGAAGCAATAATAGAGAGGGAACTCCCATTAAAAATAACCACAAAATGAATTAAGAAATCTGGAAATCGACTTACAAATTATATTCAATACTTTCACAAATAGAAATGGGAATAGGAACTTGATCTATGATTTCATCAGTCCAGGGAACATTGGCAGTGAAAATTCCTCTACCAATATAGGTCAGCACCTTTCTTCCAATTTATAGTTATGAGAGAGGGCACAGAGAGATTAAATAATTTGCCTAGGGTCACATAACCAGCAAGTGTCAGAGGCTTGAACTTGAACCCTAGTTTTCTTTTCTTTTCTTTTCTTTTTCGTTTTGGCAGGGCAATGAGGGTTAAGTGACTTGCCCAGGGTCACACAGCTAGTAAGTGTCAAGTGTTTGAGCCCAGATTTGAACTCAGGTCCTCCTGAATCCAGGGCCGGTATTTTATTCACTGTGCCACCTAGCTGCCCCACCCTAGTTTTCTTAACATTGAGGTCAGCCCTCTGTCCACTTAGCCATTCTTATCTATATGATCACAACTGGAAATGTGCTTTAAGAAAAGAAAGAATGTCCTTATACTTGGACTACAGCACTAACAGGACCAATGGCTAGACCATGCCAATGTCATAAAAATGACAATACAGTGGGGTAGGTAGGTAGCGCAGTGGATAAAGCACCGGCCCTGGATTCAGGAGGACCTGAGTTCAAATCCGGGCTCAGACACTTGACACTTACTGGCTGTGTGACCCTGGGCAAGTCACTTAACCCTTATTGCCCTGCAAAAAAAAATATGACAATACAGTAAAAATTTCTTTGCAGATTCAGTGCTATACCAATAAAACTACCAAACATACTTTACAGGGTTAGACAAAATAATAGCATAATTCATTTACAAGAACAAAAGTTCTAGAATATCAAGGGAAATAATATGAACATTATAGAGGCAGCATTTCCTGATTTCATACTATATTATAAATCATCAATCATCATAAAACATTTGGTGCTGGTAAAAAAAAAGTGATAAAAAGTGGTAAAAACAATAGAAAAAATAATCAGTGGAACATAACAGGCAATAACTGAACTCAATCCATTATTTGAGAAATCCAAAACCATAAATTACCTATGAAAAAATTCTCTAACTGAGAACTGCTAGAAAAACCATGGAGTACAACTATCTCAACAATGATCTAAGAACAATAATAGCACAAGTAGTAATTAGGAAATCAAAGAATATACATTTGGTGTTGGTAGAATCATTTTTCTAGCCCCAAACCACAAATTCAACCTACAGTGAAGTGGCCAAGGTAGAAACTTTGGAACAGAGGTAGACCAGAGGGATAGAGTGCTGGGCCTACAGTCATCTTCCTGAGTTCAAATCTGGCCTCACAGTTACTAGCTATGTGACCTTGAGCAAGTCACTTAACTCTGTTTGCTTCAGTTTCCTCATCTGTAAAATGAGCTGGAGAAGGAAAAGGCAAATCACTCCAGGATCTTTGCCAAGAAAACCCCAAATGGGGTCACAAAGAGTCAGATACGACTGAACAGCAACTGTCATGGACTCTGCCCAGGGTTCCATTATAGGCTGATCAGACTCAAAACCTCACTTCTCACTCCAAGGTCAAAAGTGCAGACTCAGACTTAGGCCCATGTCCAGGACAACAAGAAGAAGTCACCAAAATAGGGTCCTAGTGTTCTGGGTTATATCAGGATGGAGGAGACCTAGAGTTGATTACGGAATAAATCATAGAACCAGACCAGCAGTTTGGGCACTGGAGTAGGGACTCAATACCAGGAACACTGAATCTGCACGCAGAGCCTAGAGTTAGGCCAGTAACACTGGGCTAACCAGAGCAGACACCTAGAAGAATGACTAAACAAAAACAAGAAAAAAATAAAACCCTATTATGAGTCTAAGAATGCCAAGACCCAAACCCTGAAAAGAAGAATAATTCCAAAACACCTAAAAGTAATACCTTAAAGACAAACTCTTATGGAAAAGATCAATTGGGATATCTAGGCGAGATGATTGAAGTGTTAAAAATCCTATTATAGGGGCAGCTAGGTGGTGCAGTGAATAAAGCACCAGCACTGGATTCAGGAGGACCCAAGTTCAAATCTGACCTCAGACTCTTGACACTTACTAGCTGTGTGACCCTGGGCAAGTCACTTAATCTCAACTGCTTCGCCCCCCCCCCCCAAATCCTATTACAAATGAAATAAAAACAAAAGAGAAAAGAATAGAAAAGAAATGAGAGCTATGTAGGAGATACTTGGGGGAAACATTAATAATTTCTTTCTTTCTGTGTCTCTGTCTTTCTCTCCCTCTCTCTCTCTCTTGGTCATGATTTTCAGGTAGTCCAATGATCCTTTAGACTTCTTTCCCTTGACTTGTTTTCTAGGTCAGTTGTTTTTGTATTATATTTATTCCCTATAATTTCTTCTCCCCCCCCACTCTTGATTTTAACATTTCTTATTGCCTCATGGATTTGTTTTCTGCTTTAATTCATTCTAATTTTCAAGGAGTTCAACTCATGGGTTTATCTTAGCACCAGCAGTCCTATGGTATTCATTCTCTTTGCCATTCTTTCCTCCCTAGTTATTATTTCATGTAACATCTCCCCCCCCCCTTTAAAAAATATTTTGTTGCATTTCTACCAGGTACTCTTAAAAACGTGGTATTCTTTTTCTCTGATGCTCTACTTAGACTCATGGAGTTACTCTCTCTTTCTGCATTCACCTCTTAGATCCATTTACCACTCAGTCCACAGTATTTCTTCATTGGAGTCATCATTTTCTTCTAGTTACTTCTAACTCTAGCCTCAGGTTCTGCATTAGAATTTTGTAAATGTCTCTGCTCCCTTCTTGGAATGGTGTGGGTAGGCCCTACTTGGTCTTGGACATATTAGTTAAGACCAAAGCCCACCTTCTTCAGGAATTCCTGGGTTTTGGCTCAGTTTCCTAGTGACTCAGATTATGTTTTGGCCTTGGTTCCTTCTTTATCTCTTTCTCATTTTACAGTTCTGAAGCTGGAGCTGGCTCTGTCCCTGCCTGTGACCCTGACAGGGCCCCAACTAGAAGTAGCTGATTGTGCTGAATGAACTTATTTGTTTTCATGCTGTCTCTTCTATTAGACTGTGAGATCCTTGAGAGCAGGGACTATACTTTGCCTGTCTTTTTATCTGCAGCACAAATTATTTGGCACATTGTTGCTACTTAATACGTATTTATTGACTGACTGTTGGTTGACAGGTCTCTCATTAAGATCCCAAACTCTTTGCTTTCCAGGGGCTACCCTCTCCCTTTTTTCATGCTTTAGTTTGCACATGGGCTGCCTGAGTCCTCCATTGTCTGGGGCTGGATACTAGGCTATGTGGTTCTGAACCTGGGTACTTATTTGCTACTCTCTCCTGCTGCACCTTTTTGGGGGCTGCTGGATTGCAGAATAGCCTAGGTACCACTAATACCTGGTCAAGGTGTTTATGTGTCCTACTCCTGTCCTGGCTCTGGATGAGGTGGATTTCTTTAGGGATGTCTGGTCTTTAATCTGACTCGGCCTCTCTCTCATTCTGGGTCTGTACTACTTGGGCGTTTTGCCTTCCAATTACCTTGAGATTCCACAAGACTCTGGCAGTCTTTCTATGTTGTTCATTTTGGGTACTCCAGCTCAAAGGAGGATCTTACACCGATTTCTGTTTGGTTTTATTATTTTTTTCTGGTGAATTTTTATTGAAGTGCTTATGTGGAATCTGGGCTCTTCTGGTCCTACAATGCTGTCAATTTTCCCCAAATACTTTGCTAAATTATAAACTATGGGGATTAGGGGGCTGGCAACATGAATGCCCCCAAAAGCATTTCACATGTCACTGGGATTCAATATTTTAAAGTCATGTAACTTTAGCCTGGTATAGAACCTAAAAGAAGGATTTAAAAAAAAACAAAAACCATCTCTCACTATCTATGTCATAAAATGTAGTGTTTTTTTCTTCCAATTCTGATCTTGGCCCACTGCCTTGATTTATATTTTCTTAAGACTTCAATGTTTTCTGGTTATATGCCAAAAACAGATTTAAGTTTGGAAATTATATGTAAAACTAAACTTTCACAACAAGCCTATTTAGTTTGATGGATTACTCAAGTTAGTGAAATTTATTTGAAGTTTATCCCTTTAAAATTACTCTTCTCTATCATGTCACTGTTAAAGTTCCTTAAAATAGATTTTATTTCTATTAATCTTTTCTATGAGTCTCTTTTCAGTAATGTATCTTTTAGCATTTTTTACACAAATCATAATTAACCATTGACTTCCTTTAAAAACAAAGAAAATTATTTTAAAAGCATATAATAAAACCATTATCCTTGTTAATATTGTCTTGGTACTGACAAAACATAAGAATTACTATTTCATAGTAACTTGAGTTGATTATTAATTAAAATAGATAATTAAAGGTAATTAATCCCCAAGGCAATTAAACCTATGGAATATTATACTTTGCAACTCTCCTTGAATATGCAGAAAATGTTAGATGATGAATTACTCTCTTTTTTTCTTATCAACAGAAGATAACACTTTGAATCATAATAATTCGATATAATTTTCTTTTTAAAATGATAGTTTAAAGTCTATCCAATTGAATGGAAGGCTTATAATGACACCAGGTAGTTGTGCCAGTCTTTTCAGACAGGATGAGACTGAGTTCTTTGAAGTTAGTTTTACTTTACTTAAAATGGAAACCCCCTTTCACTATCAGCTGTGTTTATTGAGAGTCTATCTAATTGTTCTCATTTTTGCCAAAGTTTTTTTCCCCCTTAAAATACAAGAACCATCATGTTTTCCAGGCTAGATGTAATCTAACTTCTAAGATAGGTTACATAAGGATATCTGAACATTTTCAATGAAAATTATTATCCTTGTTCCATTTTCAGCCATGACACTATCAACATGTTTTTCATTCAACCTTCATAAACTTAAAAAAAAAGAAAACTAAGTTCTGAAAAAAAAATAAGGAGTGACAAAACTAATTTGAAAGATTGGTCCAATTTTTTCATCAATACTGTATAAAAATAGAAAAAAAGCTGACCATGTCTTTCCAATCTTATTTAATATTTGAAAGAGTAAAAGCTCCTGTGGCTAATCACCTAATAATAACAAAGAACAATTTGCCAAAGAAAAAGACTTGATTCAAACGCTTTGGCTGGAAAACATTAAATGCCTCGATAAACAGAATGTTTCCCTGACAAATCTGAACTATAGTTTGAATGGTCAGATGGAAGATCCAAACAGTGAACTTGTGGTGTATAATCTATGATGTTCAATATTTGGAGCCGCAAGTTTCCAAACCTTCACTTTTCTCCCGATTTTCCACCAGCCGCACTGCATTTGGATGTCTTTGGACTTATCAATCATGTCCCTATCCCCAGTTTCTATCCTCCTTCTCTTCTGTTCCCTTTTGTGTATGTTCTCCCCCGCCCCTCCCCATTAGACTGTAAGCTCCTTAATGGCAGGGAGTTTCTTTTTATTTGTATTTATATCCATCAATCGTGTAAAGTGTTTTATTCTCTCTTCTTCCCCTGAGAAAGGGCTACAAAAGTTGAGCAGGTCACTCTAAGGGTTAAATTGGCATTATTAACTCATAGAAGCATTCACATTTTCATCTAATTGTTCCTTCAGCTTTCTGTCAATCATTCAATAAGCACTTATTAAATGCATATTATATGTCCAGTTTAACCTAAATTGAAGTAAAACTTTAGAATCTGTTGCTGTCTTATAGGACTACAAAATGGCATACAAAGCAAATAACACAAAGTCTTTATTATTTTGGGGGTCAAATGAAAAATGCAAATAGACAATTTGTGGTGTGTAATCTGTTAGGTATCTGGAGCCATGAGTTCCAAAACCTTCATGTAAGGAGAGACTCCAGAACAATCTTCTCCCAATTTTCTACCAGCTGGATTATTTTTGGACACCTTTGGACTTTCCCATTATGCCCCTGTGCGGAGTTTTCCCCTCCCTCTTTTCAGCTTCCTTTTGTGGAGAATACTGAAGGGTATGAGGTCTAAGAAGACAAAACAGTATTTTCTATTTGACTTTTTTTTTTTTTTTTGCAGGGCAATGAGGGTTAAGTGACTTGCCCAAAGTCACACAGCTAATTAAGTGTCAAGTGTCTGAGGCTGGATTTGAACTCAGGTCCTCCTGAATTCAAGGCCAGTGCTTTATCCACTGTACCACCTAGCTGCCCCCTCTATTTGACTTTTGAGGTGACAGGGAATCACTCGAACACACTGAGGGTGTGTGTGAGATATGGTTTGATTTGAGCTTTAGGAAAATCACTCTGGCAGCTAATGTGAGGATGGCCTGAAGTGGGGAGGAATTTGTAGCCAGCAGACCAGACAGCAGGCTGTTGTGATAGTCTAGGTACCAGGGGACGAGGGCCTGCACCTGTGTAGTGGCAGTGTTAGAGGAGAGAAGGGAGCCCAATCAAGAGATGGGACAAAGGGCGAATTAACAAGTCTTGGGAATAGATTTAATGTGGGAGGGGGGTTGGGAAGAGAGAGTAGCAAGACCTCAATATATATGGGATATCTTCTAGTACACTTGATATATGAATGGTATTTGGGATTGCCACTAATTTTCTGACTTCCTGGAAAGTGTTTTATTGGAAAATAGAATTTTTATTAATAAATTTTTATTAATAAATCATTAAGTTGCTCATCAAGCCAACTTGCCTCGCTATTAGAAATACTACTTAGAAATACTAACAGTGTTTTGGATCTAAAAGCAAAAATGATTGGTCTATTATAAGCTTTAAATACCATTACTGATCCCATGATTCTGTTTTCAACGATAAAGAAAAAAAGTTAACTATTAGGTACTTACAAGGATGGTCGCAAAACCACACATGATCCTTGCCTTCTAGGAGGATACAATATGAGCCCATTATGTAGTTACACAAACATATTTGTTTGTACATATTTCAGACATGTACGTATTACTCCAAATGTTACTAAGATGTTACAACTGAAATGGAAGCCCTGGATTCTTGAAGGCTATATAATAAGGAAAGCATCAACTCTGACGAATTCGATGAAATTTAAAAGGCTTTTGAATACAGTGAGAAATTCTGTCTGAGGACCAGACTATAAAGAGAAAGGTTTGTCACCAGAAATAGAGGCACTAGGTACTAAATGTTTTGGCCACAGCAACACATGAAAAAGTTAATATTGCTGTTCTCAGTTCTGTGTATTCCCCTCCTGTACTAAAATAACAGTTTTGGAGAGTCCCAAAATAAAGTAGTTTCAAATATAACCTTTAAAAAAATGTTCTTTGTATATGTAAATGTTTTCCTTGTTGATCTTTTTCAAGTTCATAATTTTTTTTTAATAAAAAGGACATTTGGCAAAGAAAAAAAACACACCACCACCAACAAAGAACAAAGGCAAACAGACCAATGTGAAGAGAATTGCAGCTTATGTGGCAGCGTCTATTGAGGAGAATGAAGAATTGAAATTCTATGAAGAGAGTGTCAAGATATTGCAAAACGAGTTAACATTCACCTGGATACAAAGTGACTTCAATATAATGGTGCATACAGAAAATGATGGCAGAAACTATATTGGAAAATATGGTTCAGGACTAAGAAACAGTGAAGCCAAAGGCTTGTGGACCACTCAGAAGTCTCATGGTTGTACATGTTAGATCTGTTCTTTAACAAAAATTTAGAAGTCTCTGTACATTACAAGCATTCAAGGGCTTTATAAAATGAAGTGAAACTGACTATATTTTTTGATTAGCAAGTATTTATTTTTCTCTCCCTTATACTGCAACTCACGGTAGGAAAAAAGAAAAGAAAAAGAAAATCCTTCTAACAAAAATATATATAATTAAGCAAAACATGGCCATGTTCAAAAAAGGTATGTCTCATTCTGCATCCTAAGTCCATCACCTTTGTGTTAGGACATAGGTCACAGGTTTCATTATCAGTGCTCTGGAAACATTGTTGGTTACAAAACTGATCAGAGTGAAACTAAGTCTAACTTCACAGAAAGGAACTAGTTTTCAGCGAAGAAATAAATCATTTCTTATTTACTCCATATCAGTACCAAAGTTGAAGGATAAAATGAGAAGACACTGTATGTAATTATAACAACTCCAACACTATTTTAAAAAGCCACCAACTCATAACAATAGGAAATGGATAAAAGTAAAGGTATTGGCTCAGCCAATGATTTTGAAGTTTAAAGTGTAAGAGTGTGTGTGTGTGTGTATGTGTGTGTGAAGTTGTTAAGAGACCATTCTGGCTGGGAAAACTTGATCTCCCTGCTGAGGTGAAAGACATAGTAGCCAGGCAACAGTAATTTAGAGTACAAACTTATTTGCAAAATATCATGCAAAGAGAACGAAAGAAGATTATGAGCTATATTGTGTCACAAAATGGTGAAAAGTCACAGAAGAGAAAAAGAATTTGCAGAGATTTTGGAGTGACTGCCAGATTGATCATCCACTGAGAACTGCAGGTAGAAATAAAGGTCAGCAAGACTTTATTAAGAGCTTACTATGTGCCAGGCTCAGTGTAAAGCACTGGGATTACAAATTCTCCTAGTTCTGATTAGCTTTCTCTCTCTCCATCTGAGGTCACAAAGCTTCCTATGTTGGAAAATGTGTCTTATATCAAACAGCAGACTGGAGCTTCTCTATGATCATTTCCACCTTGTACCTCTGGTTTTCCCAAACAGGAAAAAAAGTGGATCCCAGTTCATGGGATATTTTCTTCCTCTTCCATGCATTTTTCATCATTTTCCCACCTTCCTACTTTATAGAGAATGTAGCCTTTGCAGGGATCATCTAAAAGTTGCTCTGTCTCACCTTCTTCTGTTGGCATGTGGAGGTCATAGCCCTTTAGGCCTTAAAAGACTAATATCTATCCTATGAATCTTGACATTCAGGAGGCACCTCATGAACCTCTCCATCAGTGCCTCATTCTATAGCCAGAAACACATTACAGGAAAGGGTGAAGATGGTAAATGCCTCTCTCAACACCTGTGGTACCCATGCTAGAACACCAACAAACCTTTAGTGGAGTCCTTTATTCTATCAGGACAAAACTTGCTGAAGAAGTTTTACAGTGGAGGAAGATAAAAACAACCTACGAGAAAATCTTTTCAAGCTGGAAGCTCCCTCCCACTCTAAATTCCACACATTGGAAATACCCTTTCCCCTCTCACTCCTGCAGCCTCTCTGATTGGCTGGTTCTTCCCAGAACCTTCATTTGAAGGAAGAGGTCCAGGCCAGCCACATCTTCATTCCTCCCCAGAGGTATTTCTAACTCTCCAAGACTCTTTATAATGCCCCATGTTGGGTATCTTAATTTCTGTCTCCTTCCCCACCTTATAGGAACTTTACACTGCCACCCCTGAAATATCTTTTCAGGTTCCTTTTGTATGTTGTCTTTTTCTATGAAATTTTAAGTTCCCTTGAGAGCAGATACTGCCTGTCTTCATATTTGTATTCCTAGCTTTTTTTTTTTTTTTTTGGTAGGGCAATGAGGGTTAAGTGACTTGCCCAGGAATTACACAGCTAGTAAGTGTCAAGTGTCTGAGACTGGATTTGAACATATTCCCAGCATTTAGCACAAGTGCATGGAACGGAGGCAGCTAGATGGTGCAGTGGATAAAGCACCGGCCCTGGATTCAGGAGGACCTGAGTTCAAATCTGGCCTCAAACACTTGACACTCACTAGCTGTGTGACCCTGGGCAAGTCACTTAACCCTCATTGCCCCACAAAAAAAAAAAAGAAAGAAAGAAAAAAAAAGAAAAGAACAAGTACATGGAGCACAGTAAGCTTCTCAATAAATATCTGTTGACTTGACAAATACAAGCAATGTGGATAGTTCCTCCCTTCAATGAACTTACATTCTCATAAAGGAAAACAACAACATAAAAAAGGAGCCTGAAAAGGTTGAGTAGAGAAGATTCTAAAAGAATGGGAAAAAATGATAGCACTATTTTTTATTAAAGGCAATCAAGAATACATCAGTAACTATTGTCCCATGTGTCTATTTTCTCATCTTCATAAAACGTTAAAATCAAATGCCGGTTGCCAGTGTAGACAGTAGTGCCTTAGGATGGAGATTACCGGAGCTCATGAAATTCCCCAAATAAAAGAGTGTAGACTCAAAAGTGTCATGAAAACTGACAAGAGAGTCTCCAGGAGGAAAGAGTGGTCAGTGGCATCTAATGCGACAGAAAGGTCAAGAGGTTGAAGTTCTTCTCAGAAAAAGCCATTTGTTTTGGTAAATAGGAGACCACTGGAAACTTTTGGGGAGAGCAGTTTTAGTTCAGTGGGTCCAAGTGATAAGGTCAGAAGCTAGATTGTAGAGGTTTTAAAAGGGAGAGGAAAAGAAATGTAGTCACCACTAAATGGAGGTGAATTCTTTAAGAACCTTGATAAGGACTAGTTTATATCCAGTACTAGCACAGGACCTGGCACAGAGAAGCGACTTTAATAAATGCTTGCCTACTGACTGACTCAATCTCTCTCTGGTGTTTTATCACTTTATGGAGATAACTGCATTCTAAAAGGCTATCATTCATCATTGTACAAATATTCCATGTTAAAAAAAGAACCGGGGGCGGCTGGGTGGCGCAGTGGATGAAGCACCGGCCCTGAATTCAGGAGTACCTGAGTTCAAATCCGGCCTCAGACACTTGACACTTACTAGCTGTGTGACCCTGGGCAAGTCACTTAACCCCCATTGCCCTGCAAAAAAAAAAAAAAAAAAAGAACCAAGAATTAAAATTATGTTTAGAGCTGGTCTGAGAATTGCACAATTCTTACTCCCTTATGTCTCTTCTGACAATCTGCCATTAATAGTTCAGAGGCAGCAACAAAGGACTGAATGTTAATACAATCACAGAGAGAGGAGAGTTGATCTGTGGGGCAGAAAGTCTATGAGGGCATCAGATAATCTCTTACTCTAAGGCTGACTCAGATACTGTCACTTTAAGGTTCACTGCATAGAACCTATGGAAGTTATGGGGGGTGGAGGTGTTCTATCTTTGGACTAGCATCTGAGTTAGTGCATGCCGAAGTACCATAGTTCTTAGTGTGAAGGAGAGAAGAGTGAAGCTTTGGTGGGCTCCCTTTTGCTGATAGTTTTCCTTGTGTATCTGTGTCCCTCCTTTGCTTTATGTGCTTCAGAGGAAGTCCTGTGTTTTAAGACATGACTTAATCTGGCTAAATCTTTAGAGACAAAGAACAACAAACGGTTAGGTGATGATAAATCTGCTTCACAAAGCCAGAAATAGCTATTTCCATGGTATTTTCTAAGCTATTCACTAGTCTCTCTATTGTAGCTATGTCAAAGGTAAGAGATCTTGACTCCAAAGTGCTATTTGTATTTTTTTTTACCAAGTTTGTGAGTAGTTCAACCCAGTGAGTCATTCTATATAACAAAAATAAAAAAGAAAGAAGAAAAAGATTGGCTAGATTTCAGAAAATCTAACTAATACAACAATTACATGACAATATTTACAATATCTAGCCCCATATTCCCATACTTTGGCAATGAAAGAAGTGAGGTATTATGTTATTATATCTTCTCCAGGGCCGAGTGTGATTAAGAATTACATAGCATTCAGTCTCTCTTTTTGTTGTTCTATTTCCATTTTTGTATAGGTGTTTCTATACCACAATTTGTTGAGTCATTCTCCAATCAGCAAACACCTATTTCATTTCTAGTTTTTTTAACCAAATAAGTGATATGTTGAATATTTTGGCAATAAGGAACCTCTCTATTTTGGCATCCTTATGGTATATACATAGCAGTGAGATATCTGAATCAAACACACATGTCGGTCACATTGCTTTCACGAATAATCCAAACTACTTTTAAGAATGATTAGAACAATTCGTGGTTCTATCAACAGGAGAAAATTATATCAGGTACCATTCACAGCTGTAACTAGGGAGAAAGTGTTCAACCTAAGAAGGGATAGGAAAGCTCACAAAAGATAAAATAGATATGAATCCTATAATATTTTATAGGGATTTTAAATGAATCTTGATTTTTCTCGTTGTTCCATTGATATGTTTGATGAAAGGATCAAGAAAAGGCATCACACTTAAGATTTATCAGCACTTTTCACTCTGAGGGTTATGTGCTCATGTGAATAAGGAAATGGAGAAGGGAATAAATATCTATTAAGCACCTACTATGTGTCAGGCACTGTGCTTAGTGCTTTACAAATATTATCATATTAGGTCATTCATTGATAAATAAAGCCTGGGACTGAATTTCAATTGACAATGACTGGACGGGGTGTTTATGTATACAACTATTGGGTTTCATATTATTTTTTACTCCATTTAAATATTGAAAGAAATAATAGCTATCACATAAGTATAAGTATTTGATACTAGTAAAAACCATAAATTTAGGTACATTTAGCATTTCTGTTAACCCTTAAAAGTTAGATTTCAAAATGGCTTACAGCTTTGGGAATAAGACATCTGGGAACCTGGCTAAGTGAGTTCTCCTCCAGAATTTCCTATTTCTGTCAAGTTACTTTTTCCCCCTAGAGTCAATCAAGACTGAAATCTTGAAATCAAAGCATCACTGACTTAAAACTAAAAGTGACCTTAGCAGGCATCTACTCCAACTCCCTCACTTTACAAATGAAACTGAAGCCCAGGAAGATTCAGTAATTTGTTGAAAGTCATGCAGGTATTAAGAGCCAAAGGTGGGATTTAAACCCAAGTCTCCCGAATCCAGAACTGGTGGTCTTTCTACTGAATCTCTCTGTCTCCTGCCCTTTTTTTTGCTCTGATTACTCTTCTTTATCCAATAAATGATCAAATTCTATTGATTCTTATTTTGGATCTTTTCTAACACTCAATCTTTTTATTTTTTTAAATTTATAGTACCACCACCTTATTCCAGGATCTAATCACCTTACACTTGAACTTGAACAAGAGCTTCCTAGGTATCTTAAGCTCCTATTGTCTTTAACAGAATTCTGTATATTGCTGACAGATTAGTCTTTGTAAAATACACTTTGAGCATGATAAAATCAATCATCTAAGTACCTACTAGGTGACAAGTTCACAATCCTTAGAAGCTCCCAATTGTTCACCCATACTATAAAAAATAAACAAAAAAATTTGGCATATGAAAAATGTGAATAAAGTATCAGAATTGTTTTCTTTTAAAACCCACCACTTTAGATAGAGTAGATATCCTAAAAATGAACCAAACCAGTGCAGTGTATATTTTAGAAACTATATTTATTTTTTCTTCAACAGTAGAAAAGTGACTGTTTATGTAATTCCTACCAAGGCAATACTTTAATGACTAAGAAAGGAAAATTACATTAGGGAAGGGATATTGTTTTTTCTTTATCATTTACCAGTTGACAAAAAGGTGTCAAAAAACGAATTTCGTGATTATTCCCAGATGTTATTGTTTTAGCTTTTGAAAGGGTCTCTGTGAAAGGGTCCATTTAACAAAGGAGAAAAGATGAGGCAGAAAATAAGTGAAATCACAATACTGAAAACAAATATTTCATCCTGATGCCTTTTTTTCTTTGCTTTCTTTTGAAAGCCTTATTCAAATAACATAAAAAGAATTTGCAAGACATATTTATCAACTTAACAACTGATTAGTTTAGATTTTCTTAACTAGCGTTTTTTGCATATTTTGCTAACTTGTCAATATGTTTCAATCTGGACACACGTGCATAGATTTTATCTTCTTTCTGTAAAACAGTATTTTGCCTTTTTTTCCAAAGCATGCAATATAGTCAAATAATTGCTGTTCAAATATATGAACTTTATATGCATCCATAATTTGTTTATTGTTTCTGTTAAAATATTATACATAATTAAAATAATTTTAGAGTACCTGTGTTACCTAGAATTTGTAGTTAAAATAATGATTTCAAATGGAAGGAAAAAAGGACATTAGAATTCAGTGATCTACTCTATTCATTTTATCAACTAAAGTAGTAACTAAAACTTGATCAGCATGATACTGTAAAATAAGTCTTTTTCTTTTAGTGAGGATAAATGAAAATATTCACTAAAAGGAATGACCAAAATAAGAAAAAGGCTTACCACTCTGAGTAATAAAAGGATGCTGAGGAATCAGATGAGTGCCCATGGTGTTTGACAGTCTGAACTTGGAGTGTGGTGAGAACAATGATGGAGCAGGAAGCAAGAGATTTGAGCTGGCCTGTAATAGGAAAGGCAAATCAGAAACTAAAAGTGTAATTTCCTGGGTTACTGATGCAAAAACTGGATACGAAATATTTAGTTACTGTACAATACACAGAGTAGGACTCAAGGAAGGTCAGACAAGTGCTACTAGCTCAAATGATCAATTAAATAACCTCTCTGCTCTTTGAATAGATGTTTGTGGAGATCAAAATTATGAATAACTTATGGCTTGCAATAGAATGACCAGTATAAGCACAGTTTTACTTAGGGAGGTAAAAAGCAGTGGTGGAAATATAATTAAACGAAAGTAAAGCCTCCCTACTTAATAAAACAAAGTCTGTTTCACAGAGCCAGGATCCTTGCTAACTCCAGGGTTAAAGCAAAATGGTTAATTTTAAGTTAGACCAATATTGCAAGAAAAAATAAATGAGCTTGCTTGAATAATCAAGGGAGTGCTTGGAACTTAGAGAATTAATATGTCTGCCATTAAGCAAAACAAGCATTCAAATTCACATTCATGCAAGATTTTACCAAAAAATTTTACTTATGTTAAAAACTACATAGTAAACACATGTAGCAATGTATATAGACAATACCCTATAACCTTGCTTGTTACATAGATTCTCTGTAACACTTGCAAAACTCCCTTAAAATACCATTAAAAATAACATATGAAATAGTGAAACACTTAAGTTTTCATGAGGAAATAGATGTTTTTATCCTGTGAAAAAACTATTATGGCAGTTTCAAACAGAAAAAAAGATGTAAAAATATCAACAGTGTGCTTATTTGTAGAAAAATTAAAACAATTCACTAATAACAACTGATTTATTTGTAAGTATATACTATAGTGGAATGCTTTTCTTTTCCCTTAAGGGGATCATCTACTCTGTTCATTGTTCATAAGTTATCAAGTAATTTATTATCTACATCACTAGTTTGTAGAACTATTTAATCTATTTTGAAATGGATCTACTTAATTTTTTTAATTAGCTATTTTAGATTACATTGATTCCTCCTTATTGCCACAATGTCACTCATAAACTGAGAGCTGTCAAAGTAGTCTTTCTTTTTTATATTGACTGGTATGAACAGTTTTCAGTCATTTATTAAAAATATAAACAAATAAGCAGAATAGCTAGCATAACAGAAAGAATTCTGGCTTTAGAGTCAGAAGAAATGGTTGGGAATTCCAGCTCTGATATGTGTTATTGTGTGATCCTTGAGCACTGTGCCTCAATTTCCTTCTTTCTAAGAGGAGATGATAGATCATATGATCCCCAAGGCCCCTAGATATTATGAACCTCAATGAAAGGAAAATATCTTCTAAAACATTCCTTTATTGATGTACATAAGATGGTTTTGATATTCCCTTTAGTTAAGTTTTCACATATATACTTTACTTCCAAAGTTCTTACTATAAAAAACTAACTTTAAAAACATAAAATTCTGGAAACTAGATCTTCATGAATATGAAATCTGTGCCCTTTTGATGTTTAAAAAATAAAGATTCTTCTTGTTTGCATGATCATTTCTAAAAACAAACAAACAAACAAAAAACCTAAAACCTCAATCTGTTACTATCTTCAGTTATATGTGGATATACTGGTGTCTCATTTAAAGTACAACTAAAGGAAAAAAATATTTTAAAAAATCATTATTAGAAAGCTTTCTTGTATTCTTTGAAACTAGATAAGATTAGATAGCATTCCAGTCTTACGAGAATTATAAGTTCTAAAGTGAGAATTATGTGAATAAATCTCACTAAGTGAAGTATTACTTTTTTTTTTTTTTGGTGAGGCAATTGGTGTTAAATGACTTGCCCAGGGTCACACAACTAGTAAGTGTCAAGTGTCTGAGGCCAGATTTGAACTCAGGTCCTCCTGATTCCAGGGCCGGCTAGCTGCCCCAAAGTATTACTTTTTTAAAAGCCACATTTCAAAGACCTGGGTCAATCTGGAGCAGAAGGCTAAAAAGGAGTATCTGGTTAGACGACAGCAATCTTGTTAGATTTTTGTGAGTAGAAGGAATGAACTTAATAGCAATAACTACAATGAGAATGACACACTTACTACTTAATTATTTAATTCACTTCTCTTTTTAGACTCACTTTTGAGTTTTACTTCTGTATTCCTGAAAACTTTTCATCCTACATGTCAAACATTGTGTTTTGAAATCAAGTGCAAAAGAACAGGTGTACACTGGGGGAAATAAAAAGTCTGCTTTTCAGCCTTCCTCTTCAGAAAATTACCCACGCTAAAAAGCCTACTAAAAACCGTGAACCAGAATATACTTATACTTCTCTACAGAAGCAGAAAGATTACCATTCTTTTTCAATCAACTGCTGTTATTTGGAAAATAAACACTGCAATTACATGTTCTTTCTAGGCATTTTTATACTTCTGTTCTTTATTGACATGTTACTTAAAAGCCCATTTAAATGCGTATAAAGTAACGAGTACAATGATAAAGGAGTAGATAATTCAATCTCTCAGGTGCAGGATTAGGGTTATTTATTACAGAAACTTCAAATGAGAAGGATGGAAGGACAAAAAAGCCTACTTATACATTTTCATGATTCCACGTAGCGGAAGAAAAATAATAATGCTCATTAAATAGAGTGAAGCAATATCTATTTTTGAAATAGATGCTGTGGAAAGGAATTGCTTAATAATTTAACAACAGCAAGGTTGGCTAAGATAGCCTACACCAATCTACCCTCTTTTCCCAACACACTTCTCTGCTTGCTTCATGCAGAAACCACAGTCTGTCAAAGGCCGTTTGCTACAGCTCTCCTGTTGAGTAAAACTAAGAGTATAAAAACTTTATGGATTTCATAAAACAAAGAAAATGAAAAAGAACCCACCCAGACACTTTGCCAAGTTTAGAACAAAGCTGCTTTGGCCTTCTTCTCATGAACACAGCAGTTCCATGCAAAGTATGCAAATATTCCTTCTTTGGGAGAGCTCATTTTCATGTTTAAAAAAAGGCATCGTCCATGTGACTAAATATAATGGCCTAAATCAAGACAAGACAAGCTAACAACGATAATTTTCCTTTTTACTGGTTACACAAGTTTTATAACCTTTCGAGATATATAATCCTAATTTTCATACATGCTTGCAAGTCAAATTAGGCTTAGATGATTCTGGTTTATACTTTAGTTTCATCTGAGTTAGAGATGTTTTTAAAAGTCTGTATTTCAAGAACATCTCAAAGTGCTTTTAAAATTGTACTCAAAGGACACTCTAAAATGTTTCTTAAATTATCCCTTAAAACCTGGTGGCACTATATGCTTTAGAATTCACCATTCCAAATTCTTTTCCTTGTAGCATTCTATTTTTGGTACTAGCAGAAATAACACTGATGCTAAACACAGATGGGAAAGAACACCTGACTAGGAATCAGAGGATCTAGACTGGACGATAGATCCAACTCTACTATTTACTAGCCCGGTGATCAACGTCAACTCATTTGTCCTCTTAGACACTATTTCCATATCTGTAAAATGAGAATAATAATGCCCAACCTACATACCTCACAGGGATATTGTAAGGATCAAGTGAGCCTTGTTAATTATAAAATCTTAAACAAATAAACCGTAAATTCTGTAAGTCAAATAGGCAAATGAATCTGTGATTTTATTGATCTGGACTTAGACTGACAAAGTATTTATGAAGTGGTTATTGTGTTCTAGGACTGTGTTAAGTGCTGGAAATACAAGCAAAAATAAACAAATGAAGAAAGTCTCTATACTCAAATATCTTACATTTTAGTGGGGGGAAAATCATATATAAAAGAGAGTGGGGAAGTGGGGAAGGTGCCAAGGGAGAAGGTCAGTAAATCGGTGTGGAGTGAGAACAAAATGAGCATGGATGGATGGCTTAGGCGGCTCCTGAAATTGTCGTCCTGGGCAGGGACTCACCAATCAGAGGAGATGGGCACAGAGGTATCTCAGGAAGAGGTGAGAAAGTCCAGAGTCAAGTGGACATATAAGAGACATTGTCTCCCATGATGCTGAACTCCATCCTGCCTGAAAGTTGTCCATGTCCTCTAATAAGGTTTGGGGGTTTTTCTGGCTACAAGTCACCATATTACATAATAAACAGACCACTCATTATTTGTTAGATTTACCACAACAATGAAGATATGTCAAACAATCTCAATTATGTTTGGGCATAATCACAGAATAATCATGACGAAAGAACTTCTTAGATCCTTTGCTTTGGCACATATAGTTTTGTTGGTACATTATTTTGTTTCTAAACATGTCTATTGTTGATCATAGGATCACAGATTTGTGGCTGGAAGGGGGAGCTTTAAGGAAATCTAATCTAACCCCCTCATTTTAAAGATGAGGAGAGGGAAGTTCAGTGAAGTGCGAGGTCACACAGCTAGGAAGGGTCTGACTCCAAGTCCTGAGCTGTCCCTCATTAGTCGGATGTGAAGTCCTCAGCTTGGCTTTTAAAAGCCCTTCCTGACCCGGCCCCTTTCTAGCTCTCCAGTATTCTATCTTCCTCCCCTCCACATACTCCATGATCTAGTACCATTGGCCCCCTCACTGTTCTCTACACAATTCACCATCTCTGCCTCCTGACTTTCCTGGTTTCCCTCAAAACTCAGCTAAAATCTCACCTTCTGTGGGTAGTGTTTCCAGTCTCCTCACTGCTAGTGCCTTCACTCTGAGATTGTGTCCAGGTCACCCTGCTATGGATCTGTATGCTGTCTCTTCCAGGAGAATGTGAGCCCCAGGATAGCACGGCCTATTGTTACTTTTCTTTGTATTCCCAGTGCTTAAATCAGTGTCTGGTATATAATGAGTGCTTGCTTTTGTACTTGAACATTTTATATGTTTTATATATATATATATATATATATATATATATATATATATATATATATATATATATATATATATATATATATATATATATATATATATATATATATATATATATATATATATATATATATATATATATATATATATATATATATATGTACACATGGAGAGGAGAGGAAAAAAGAGAAGAGGAGAGGGGAGGGAAGAGGAGGGGGATACAGGATAATATCTCTAGAGTGCTCTGACTTCTGACCCATTGCTTTTTGCTAACCCATCCATCCCTCCTGGGACTCTCTTCCTTTTTGTATGTATTTCCCGAGCTTATATGAATGCAGATGAGGAAGATGGAATGTCTAGAACAGGGAGTAATTAGCAGTTCAGTTTGGTTAGAACTTGGGGTTGCATGAAGGGGAATAATGTGAACAAAGACTGTGGACTAGACACAGATTCTTTAAAGCCAGCACAAGAAATCTGTATTTTATCCTAGAGGTAACAGGGTGCCACTGATGACTTTTGAGCAGTGGAGTAACAATGTCAGACCTTTATTTTAGGAACATTATGCTGAAAGCTACATAGAGGATATTAGAGTTGGGGAGGCCGGGGAGACAAGGAGGTCAGTTAAGAAAACTAGTGTAATAGTGCAGGCAAAAAATGATGAGGATTTTGTGAGAACGAGAAGACTATAAGAAAGGTGACAATAGACTCAATAGGACTTAGCAAGTGATTGGATAGGGAAGATGAGTGAAAGGGAAGTGTTTAGAATGATTCTGAGATTCTAAACCTGAGTTGCTGAGAAGACAGTGGAAGCAGTAAGAGAAACAGGAAGCTTGGGAGATGGGGACATATAGCAGGGACCATAATGATTGCAGCTTTAGATATGCTAAGAGTGAGATGCACAATGGACATCCACATAGAAAAGTCAAGATGGCTGTTAGAAGTGTGAAAATGTAATTCAAGAGGAATTACTGAACCCTGCAGAATTGCAAGGGATCTTAAGAATACAAATGCCATGTGTAAGTACCAACACAATTTAAGGGAAAGATCATTGTGTAATGGTGTTATTCAGAGAAAAATTTTGGAGGCAATCAGTTCTTAACCCATTAAATGAAGTATAAAATACAATTTAGAATGGGAATATAATTTCATGTGAAATAAATGACATAAAGGTAGGGAAGTAGGATGAACAAAGCATCTGAGGAGATCAGAGCAAAGGGATAGGGAAATAGGATGAAGAAAGCATCTGAAGAGATCAAAACAAATTACATGACTAATGTAAAGGAGCATTGAGAAAAGGAAAGAAAAGGTCCAATGTTCACTGGGGGTGGAAATCTGAATGTCAGGCTGAAAAGTCTGGGTCTGACCAATACAAATCTATTGAAGGGTTTTTTTCCCCCTCAGCAGTGCTACAATGAAAATGTTGCTTTAGGAAGATAAATCTGACAGCAAAATGCTAGAAGGCATGGAACAAGAAAATCAGTCAGAAAATCCATGGGATGTGACGAATTACAAATAAATTTTCAGCTGTACATTCATGGGCTTCTACTGGAAACAGTTTGGGAAGCAGATTATTTCAGTTATGAGAGAAATCATTATTAATATATACTAACAATCAATTATTAATTGAGATGAAGATTTTCCCTTTTCTATTTCCTCATTCAGAAATCAGCACCTTGTGAATTATTTAGCCAGCATCTGAAGGACACATTACCCAAATCCTCAGGGTACAAGCTTTTCCATTTCAGGTGGGACTCCACCCAGCTAGGAGACCTTCCAAACAGAATCCAGTCCAAGCAGTCTAATTTTGCCCTTAGGAAATAAGCTCCTGTCTGACCTTGGAACCTTCCATTAGAATTTAGGGTGACCTAGCTTAACCTTGAAACCCTCTATTAAACTTTGGGGTGAATGAGCTTATGAAGGGGAAAACCAACCAGCAAGGTCTGGGTAGAAATGGATTAAGAAACAAAATTTTTTTGTGCCCAGACTGGGGGAGGAGGCTGAGTCTCATAATTAGTTCATGCTCTTTGCAAGAGGAGCCAAAGACTTTTTGCCCACCTACTCATTGATTGTTAACCAATCAGAGTTTATTTCTACCTTCAGGTACACTGCCTTTTCCAAAGGCTTTTTAAGCATTCAAAGGCCTCCAAGACTCATCTTTTATTTATGAAGGTAAGCCAAATGACTCTTTTATTAATTATAGGCTAGCTATAATTAATGAAATTATTAATTACCCAGAAAGTCAACATGAACTTTTCATATATCACAGTTAGCTCGTTATATTAATGTAGTAAAGCTTGATAGACGAAAAATTATTCTATCTTTTAACTAATTCAGACTGGCCTTCTTCGTCACCTGTAGCTTGAATGTGTTGTTTGGTTTGATCTCCTGTTGCATTTCATTGTATAATAAGAGTACACAAAGTTGGCAGGAGACTCTGGCAAAAGCAATAGAGACTGGCCTAGAGAGGCTGGTTCAAATTCTGTATCCACTACTGAATGTAAGTATGTAAACTTGGACAAGTTGCTTGGGTTTATTCAGAGAATTATTTTGAGGAAAGCGTTTTGTATAAAATAAATGTTTATCATTATTGTTATATTTTACTCCTAAGATTATTGTTACAGATAGAAAGAATTTCATCCTGTTTTATATAAAAAATAGCTTCCAAAAGTTCAGTCATTATGATTTTTAATGTTTTTTTTTTCCAGGAATAAACTAATAATCCTGTAATCTCTTGCCTAATTACTACTGAAGAACACACCAAAGGGACACTATTCAATTTGCTCTCTTTCTCTCTGGTACCATTCAGATAATCTTACCCGTCAAAGCTACAGTTAAAACCATATTCCCATAGCTGATCAAAGTATTGTTTATCTTGGAAAAAAACTTTAATAAAATCATGATAAACTCTATCATCGCCTATGTGATCTGTCACTATCACAGAAGGAAACTTAACTGGCTTGACATGATTTACATTT
This sequence comes from Dromiciops gliroides, assembly GCF_019393635.1. NCBI lineage: Eukaryota > Metazoa > Chordata > Mammalia > Microbiotheria > Microbiotheriidae > Dromiciops > Dromiciops gliroides. The sequence goes on from NC_057864.1 coordinate 372,281,994, forward strand.
CATGAAGACACCTTGTGTTCTCACAGGTGATTATTGTGAGACAACTAGACAACTCAACATTGAAAATGGACAAAATGTAGCTTTTAAAAAATGAGTGTTTTAAAATGGTTTTGTAAAGCTCGTTATGAACTAGCCCATCCCCGCCTTGCATTCTTCTCCCTTCCACATACTCTATAATCCCTCCAGACTGGGGTACTCGCTAATTCTTCACCCAGGGTACTCTACACGCCATTTCCAAGTCTGTGCTGGTTGACTCCTAGGCCCGGAATGCTCTCCCTCACCACATCCATCTCTTAGAATTCCTGGTTTCACTGGGTCCAATCCCACTTTATGCAGAAAGCCTTTCCTGATGATGGTAGACATTACTACCTTCCCCTCTTGAGAATCTTTCCTACACACACACACACACACACACACAGCCTAGGGCCTAAAATGTAGAGCTGGAGAAAGAAAGAAAGCGACATACGTAAAACAACTTGAGAAGAATTAAGTGTTACACTGGATAGTTTCTAGGAAGCTTCCCTTTAGACAGGAAATGAGTGGGGTGAAAAGATCAGGACATGGCGTCAGGGAAGAAGGGGAACATTTCAGAAAGTGGAAAAATAGGAACTAACTCCTTCTGTTACACTACAGATAAGACTGAGCACCAACTATACAGGGGGAAAAGAAGAGACTGACCTGACTGAATTATGGGCAAGCTCTGAGATTGTTATTCTGGATTTAAAATGGAGTCTCTGCTATCTTCCATTCATATGAAGGGAGGGAAAAGAACTGAAAAATTAAAATTTTTTTACTCACTGGAGCATCGTGGTGTATTGGCAAAAGGATTATTATCAGAGTCAGATGGCATTTGGCTTGCCATATTTCTGCCACTTGCTGTGCGATCCTGAACCATTCATTTGACCTCCCTCAGATTCAGTTTCCTTATCCATAAAGTTAGGGGATTAGACTGGATTACCTGTAAAATCCCTTCTAGCTCTATTATCTTATTTTACTAAGAGTCAGGGTGGTAGAAGAGGGCCACATTATGACGGGTTTTGAAATCCAGGCAGAAAAAAAAATCTGGACTTCTATGCAGGAGACAATAGGAAACTGATACACATTTTTGAAAGGGGGACAACAATATCAATATGATAAAGTGGTTGGTTCCCAAACTTTCTTGATTTACTTCTTGGTACTTTTGTGTCTCAGTAATTTTTTCACAGTGTCCTGAGCCCACAAAAATAAAACAAAATAAAAAAGCCTAAGATTTCTGTTTATTAAGTAGTTAAGTCCAAATAACTTAAGTATTTGTGTCCCAAAAAACCTAAAGCCTTTTGAAAAATACACATAACTTGAAAAAAATAAATGATATTTTAATTTCATTTTCTAATAATCACAGTTACCTATTAAAGGGATACATACATCTATTGGGCACTACACAACTCCTCAAACCTTGGAGACAGATTGAATACTACCACTCTCATTTCCTATTCCACACTGCTTTTCACATGCTTTTTATCACAACTACAGAATACTCACTTTGGCAAAGATGTGATGCCACAAACAAGAAAGGCCAAGAAGTTACTGGTATAGCCAATAAGTATAAGTAAACAGAAATGGACCTCAAACAGTTTGAGTACATCACCGAAAGAAAAAGAGCATGTTCTAATGTTAAAACTGATGTACCTCAAGCTAGCAGTTCATTCAATATCTGACAAGTCAAGTATCACTGCATTTCCTTCAAAAAAAAAAAAAGTCTGTCCCATAAATATGCTGCAGTGTCCTTGTGGGGTCATAGTTCACTGCCACTGCACAGATTTGGGAACTGTGGGACTAATGAATAGCAGAGACACTGGAGGAGAAGGATCAACAAGAAGACTGTTTCAGTCATTGAAGTCCAAAAGAGTCTTCATAGGCCTTGCAAGGGTGGTTGGCTCTGTGCAACTGGTAGCTCTCCATCATTTGTGTCTCCTTTGTCCCCATTATACAGAATCAAAATCCACTGTGGCAAAAATCCTAACTGAACCCATATCCCTAATCACTTCAGCTTCTATCTTCCTGTGCACAAAGATTGTTGAAGACATGAGAAAGGGTCAAGGACAGGGTCTTGATGGACATCTGTAGGTGCAGAAGGGGGAAGATATTCAAAGGCAAAAAGAAAGGGGAAGAAAAAAAAACAAAAAAATCAAGACAGAATCCAAGGGAAAAGTAGGAATCAGCAATATCAGGAGATCACTGATAATCTTCCAGAAAGAAGTTTCAGTATAGCAGTGGTGATAAAAATCATATTATAGAGGATTAAGAAAGGAACACATGGATGTATAACAAATAGAAGTAGCAGTTTAAGGCCAGGCGTTTTATTGTATTTGACAATGTTTGGACAGTAAGATTCAACACCACTTAGAAGGTATAGCAAGGGTATGTGAAGCTGATTGTATTTTGTTTTTTTAAATCTGCTCATGTTTCAAAGTAGAAGGGAAGAAATCTATGCAGTCAGAAAGAGTAAAGATAACAAGAGGGTAGGGATAATTGTGGGAATGGGAGGAAGTAACATGGAATGAGATAAAAGAAGGATTATCTTTTAAAAGGAGGGGAGAACCTTTTTTCTCCTGAGGCTGGAGGGAAGAATGAGAGAAAAAGGGGGGAAACTTATACCCTTAATGGGTTCTTTCTCCAGGTGTTAGACATCTGGTCTGATACCTCATGGGAGAAATGAAGACTCTGATCCTGGAAATAAGACAATGTGACTTTTGTCACAGATATTAAGCACAGTATTTTGGGAGTCAAAAGAACTGGGTATAAGTCTTAGCTCTGACACTTCCTACCTATATAACACTGGGAAAGCCACAATCCTTCTGAGCCTCAGTTTACTAATTTATAAAATGAAAGAGATGGACTAAATAATCCCTAAAGTCTCTTGCAGCTCTGACATTTTGTGGTACTCCCAATATTCAACTTTTATGAAATATAATTGCATCATTTGCACAGGGCTGGTTACTACACTGCCTGAGGAGAAAATTTTATGCCCTGGGCACTCATGAAGCATTACTAGAAGAGGAGGTATTGCATATTTTTAATAAAGAAGTATCTTAAAATTAAAAGTCTTTTAAAGAAATGCACATATATTTAGATGTCTGACAAATTATCTTGGAAATAAACAACTAAAATTGGCATAAAGATGACTGAAAAGAGTTAATTAAGATTTAATATGGTATAGAAGCTACAAGTTTTCCTTGCCTCCTGCTTCATTCTTGTCATATATTTAAGTAGATTTGGTAATCTTGGAGCCATAATCATTACAGCAATCATTGCTACTGGGGACAAGTTTCCTGAACATCTGCTGCCCAAGTCAGAACACAGTCTTCTCTTTTTCATTTATCTTCCTTCCCCTTGTCAATATTCTATATCCTGTTGGTTTGTGATAAGCAGGTTAAAAGGTCTTAAGTGACTGTGACAGTTCAGTAGTGGATAAAAACTCCTTTCTTCACTCTTTTCCTACCAAAATTGTCCTGCTTTCAAAACACAATATCTATAAAACATTCACGCTCTTCATTCTGATACCTCCCTTACAGATGTCTCACTGTGAGGTATTTTAGTGGGGAAAGGGGTGATCATGGTAGGTATTCCATCAATATGAAAATCAAAATTGCTATTCCATGAACAACTCAGTCAAAAAGTTGGACTAAAAAAATATATTCTGATGCAATAAACCATGAAAAAACATGCACTTTGTATTCTGTGGGAGAAAAATTTAACAGTGCCACCAGCCACTAAGCATTCAACTTATATTATGTAATTTAACAATTCAGAAACCATAAATCCAGTCTAGTTTTGAGAAATTTGGACCTTAAAGAAGGTCTGGTCTCTTTTTTAGGTGAAAAAAATGTGTAGGGCAATTATAGATGCAAAGGACAGAAAATAACATACATGTATCAGGTGGTGTCAATCTTTCTATGCTTCTCTATAGTCATCATAGCAGTTGCCTCCTAGCATAATAATATTATGTTCCATTCTATATATTTAGCCATTCCCCAATTGATGTGAATAGACTTTGCATCCAATTCTTTATTATCATAAAAAGTGATAATATAAATATTTTGGTGTATATTGGGATAGTCTTCCTATAAATTACCTCCAAATAAATAAGGGATTCTTGATAGGTGGTGAGGTCCTCCAGGTGCTTCAGCTTGCGGACAATGTATTGATCACATGAGACCTCATAACATGAAAAGGCTCCCTAAATGACATCTACAATCATTCAAAAACTATGAACTAGTTAAAAAAATCAACTGGACTATGATATGTAAATGGATGGATATCCCATAAAACCAATCCATCAGTACATGTACCTTGGAGATATACTATAGATGTGACCAGATGAACTGGGGCCAGAACTGAAAAAAAAGAGTGGGCTGAATTAGTGATCAGAAACAGTTATTGTTGTTGTTGTTACTGACTTATTTTCAGTCATATCTGACTCTTCAAGACACATTTTGAGGTTGTTGGTTTTTTTTAAAAGATACTCAAGTGTTTTGCCATTTCCTTCTCCAGATCATTTTACAGATAAAGAAACTGAGTCAAACAAGGTTAAATGACTTGCCTAGGGTCACACTATTTGGTAAGTGTCTAAGGCTAGATTTGAACTCAGGTTTATCTCATTCCAGGCCTGGCACTCTACCCACTGTACCACCTAGTTGCCCTGTTCAGAAATGTATAGTGTTTTTAATGACCCAAGTTTATTTCTGAAAGGGAGCAATATTGTTTTTGTTTGTTTGTTTGTTTGTTTTTTTGGTGAGGCAATTGGGGTTAAGTGACTTGCCTAGGGTCACAGAGCTAGTAAGTGTTAAGTGTCTGAGGCTGGATTTGAATTCATGTCCTCCTGACTCCAGGGCTAGTGCTCTATCCACTGCACCACCTAGCTGCCCCGCAATATTGTTTTAACACTGATATTCGTTCAGAAACCCAGAGAGAGCCAGATATGGCTGTGAATCATGAAGTACTAAAATTTCAAAAGAATCAAAATTAAAACTCACTCAGAGGATAACAAAGAGTTTCACAGTGATCACAGAAATAGAATAAAAGATAAGAAAGCAATATATTATTGGAAAAGCAGGTATCAGTCACATAGAACAAGATACAAAGTCTGTGTTGTCATTGGTAGCCTAAGAACACAAAGAAGTGCAGAGAGCTTTGAATTAGAACCACCATTCTACAAAATAATTGGATTTATGCAAAAAATGCTTAAAATGTCCATACCCATTGACCCAGAGATTCCATTACTAGGCATATACCTCAAGGAGGTCTTTGACGAAAAGAAAGGTTCTACAGATACCAAAATATTTACAGCAGCACTCTTTGTAGCACTAGAAATGTAGTAAATGCTCATCAACTGGGGAATGGATAAACAATTATTGTATATGAAAGTAATGGAATACTGCTCTGCTATAAGAAACAATGAACATGATGAATACAAAAAAAGCATGGAAGGTCTTAGAACTGATGCAAAGTGAAGTAAGCAGAGCCAGAAGAATAATGCATACTATGACTACAATAATGTAGGTGGAAAAAACAACCACACCAACTCACAACTATCAGATTAGCTGACATGACAGAAAAGGAAAATTACAAATGCTAGAGGGAGTTTTGGAAAAATAGGTACACTAATGCACTGTGTAGAATTGTGAACTGATCCTATCATTCTGAAGAACAATTTGGAACTGTGTCTGAAGGGTTATAAAACTGTGTATACCCTTTGGCACAGCAATACAACCACTATCTTTGCGAAGAATTCAAAGAAAAAGGGAAAAAACCCTATATGTGCAAAAATATTTATAGCAACTCTCTCTGTGGTAGCAAAGAATTAGAAATTGAGAAGATGCCCATCAATTGGGGAATGGCTGAATAATATCTGACATATGATTGTGATGGAAAACTATAGTGTTATAAGAAATGACCAAGGGCACGGTTTCAGAAAAACCTGGAAAGACTTATATGAACTGACACAAAATGAAATGAGCAGAACCAGAAGAACACTACTCACAGTAACAACAATATTGTGACAATTATCAACTGTGAAAGATTTAGCTACTCTAATCAATACAGTGATCCAAAACAATTCCAAAGAACTAATGATAAAAAATTCTATCTCCAAAGAGAGAACTCATGAACCCTGAGTGTAGACTGAAGCATACTTTTAAATTTTCCTTTAGTTTTCTTGTTTGCTTTATTTTTTTGCAACATGGCTAATGTGGAAATATATTTTATATGACTTCACATGTATAATAACATAGCATTTGCCTTCTCAATGGCTTGGAGAGAAGCTGGAGGGAGGGAGAAAATTTGGACCTCAAAATTTTAAAAAATGCCACCTCCGGGGCAGTTAGGTGGCGCAGTGGATGGAGCACCAGCCCTAGATTCAGGAGGACCTGAGTTCAAAGCTGACCTCAGACACTTAAAACTTATTACTAGCTGTGTGACCCTGGGCAAGTCACTTAACCCCAAATGCCTCACAAAAAAAAAAAAAAAGCCACCCCCTCCAAGTAAATAAATACATAATGGAAATCTTTTTTTTTTTTTTTAAGAAAAAACTACTAAAAACCAGACAAAAACAAATGATGTGAAATTATAAAGAATAAACTTGGTTCAAAGAAAGAGATCCTCACCCTATCTCCTTTGCAAAGATGTATGAGTGGGAGGAATACTGCAATACTGTCACGATAGATAGACAGTCAGATAAAAAAGTACTGCCGATTTTTTCTTTTCTTTAAAAAATTTTTTTTATAAGGAGGCTTCTCTGGGAAGAGGTAGAAGGACATGGAGGAAATTTTAGGGACTCTTAAAAAAAGATAAGAATAAAATCTATTTTAAAAAATGAAAATCCCACAGCATGCTTGGGGTATGGTAGAATCTTCATGAAGGATCTAGAAGACATGGATCAAAGCTGAAAGGACTGGGAAGATCCATAGGGATAGGCTGTGAGCCATACCATTATAGGAAAAACCCATATTCATAAAAGCATACATCCATTCATTTAGGGACCAAAGTATTAGTTGAAAAAATTTATAGACTAACAATGGGGAAAATATTTATTTTAAGAAAAAAGTTTGAGTAAAAAAGGAAGGGTAGTTATTTCTTTGTGATGGTCAACTGCTCAAGCAAGACTTTCAGTTGGAGCTTCTATTCTTCCACAAATGTGTTATATAATCATTCAGGTTAAGTGGGCGTAAGTATATGTATTGGTGGGGAGAGGAAAAGACCACACTGTTTTTCCCTTTTCTTAAAATGTAAATCTATTAGCCATCAAAATTATATAAACAAATAAATTTATATAAAAGTTTAAAAATATTTATATTCATTTGAGGATGGCAGTAACAAAATTGTTCAGCTAGTTAGATTCTATGTCCTCTTCAGCAAATATTTTTTCCTGTGTATTTTATTGTGGAATTTGTTACAATTGTTATAAATATCATTTACATTGTTCAAGTTAACAGGTATGTTATTGTTTGGGTTTTGCATTTTTTGTCACTGCACATCATTCCATATAAGTCATTTAGTATTATTTTTGGTCTTTATATCTGACATTTCTTATGTGACAATAATATGATATGTTCACAGACTACAGCTTTTTCAGTATTCACCAAATTTAGAACCACAGGTTGTTGCCATTTGTTTGTTATTATACATGATGCTATGAATAATTTTGCAGTGATAATTTATTTTTGTTTCCATCGACAATATCCCTCGTACTACTAGTAGTTTGTTCTTCATTCCCGAAGAGGATCATGACATTGGGGTGATGTCATGACTTTCACTGAATTGGATTTAAGTGAGGAAGGGCTGTGCAAGGTCACCAACTTCACTCTCTACTCCAAAGCCATCTGGGTCCAGTGGCAAGATATATATATACATATATATATATATATACATATATACATATATATACATATATATATATATATATATATATATATATATATATATATATATATATCAGGACAACTGGAGATAGGCCTGGATGTTTAAGGCAACTGGGGTTAAGTGACTTGCGTAGGGTCACATAGCTAGCAAGTGTCTGAGGTGAGATTTGAACTCAGGTTCTCCCAACTTCAGGGCCAGTGCTCTATCCACTGTGCCACATAGTTTCCCCACTACTAGTAGTATTCATTGGTAGAAAGGCCATAAAACTCTTACTGTATAATATCAGAACTCTTTCCAAAAATGTTATACTAATTGACAAAGCCATTATTGGTTTGACCATGTTTGTTCTCAACAGGTCTGACAGCATTAAATTTTATCATCTTAAACTCTTTCTCACTTTAAGACTGCCACTCTACTAGTGCCCACAGATAGAGGGGCCACTGTCCTCCCCACTGTACAGTGTTGCTCCTACTATCAGACTGCTACCTAAAGGCCAAGCTTCACTGCTTCCCAGGTTTCTGAATGAGGGCCAAAATATTACTGTCCTCTCACGTCTATTTTTTCCCTTATAATTGCTCCTTTTTTGAATATCTAAGAATTTTACTCCTCTCTGCAGTTCTGAATAGCTATAACATTCCATTTTCAATTCATGTCTATTATAAAGTTCACCTATGCTTTTATAAATTCATATTATTGACTTAGTTAGAAGTCATTATGGTATAGCTTATCAGATGTAGATCTCATTCTATTTTTTATTATAACATCTAGCAGTTATTATTAGATATTAAAATCCTTCACAGTTTTTTGATACTTAATTTCTCAAACTAGTCCGTTATGTTCCTTTCATCTTAATTTTAGATTATTTAATCTGTTCCTTTTGTCTATCAATTTCTTCTAGCTTTTGCTAGTGCTATATTGAAATACAGGGTAAAGTCACTATTGATGTGCACTTCCCATTCAAGAGACAGTATGTCTCTAAAGTCTTTATTGCAGATCTAAGCTAATGCACTAAGATTTTTTGGAGACACCATGTATTCACATGAGGATGAATTATACATGCTGTCTACCTAAATATATATTATAGTTTAGCCAAAAGACAACCTTTAACACCTTGATTTTCCTTATGTGGGCAAGATAAACTCTTTAAGTAACCATAAGACTGCTCTAATTTGGGGGCTCCACAATATTACAAGATTTGATGAAATTAATACAATGCCATCTGGCTAATAGGAGGTCCTTACCATTTATAAAAAACCAGAAGCTTCTTCCACTTAATCTCATCCCTGGACTTGCTCTGTGGCAAACAACTTTAGTAAGAGTATATCAACCTTTGACAGATGCTAAATAATCAGTTTTGAACAAATTTATCTTTGTTTTTCTATCTTTCAAGGGACTGTTGATCTTTCTGACACATGCATAAGTAACAACATCCTACTGAAGAAGAGCCCTTAAGGTGGAATTTCACTTTATTTAATCAAATGCTTTTTTTGTAATTAATAAACAATAAACCTAATATCCTGTATAATCTATGCCTTTCAGTCAATTATGTACTGTAATTTCAATTCAATTCAAAAGCATTTAAAAGCCTTCTATGTATGTGGTAGGCATTTATCTGGCTGGTTGTGGAGGATACAAAGACAAAATAAAAAGAACTACTGCTCTTCTGGAGCTTACACTCTTCTAAGGAAAGAAGCAATAAAGATATGGTATGCTGTAGAATATCATTTGCTTTTTAAAAAGCCTTTCTGTTCTAAGGGGCAGCTAGGTGGCACAGTGGATAGAGCACCGGCCTTGGATTCAGGAGAACCTGAGTTCAAATCTGGCCTCACACACTTGACACTTACTAGCTGTGTGATCCTGGGCAAGTCACTTAACCCTCAATGCCCCGCAAAAAAAAAAAAAAAAAGAACTATAGCAAAAAGCCTTTCTGTTCCCTTCTTATACCTTAATTATCCTCAATTATATGTGTAGATATTAAACTCAAATGTTCAAATGCACTATCATCTATTCGATGCAGTTTGATGCTGCAAAGAGGTAGATTCATTAGAGGGGGCTAATTCAGTGTGCTCAACGTCACAGCATCATAGACTTAGAGCTAGAAGGCAGTAGAGAGAGAGGTCATCGAGTCCAACCATCTAAAGTTGCAGATGAGTAAACTAAGGCACAGTGATGGTGACTAATAACTGAACCTAGGTTTTTCTGATTCTAATTCCAGCTCCCTATCTGCTATTACACCCTTTCTTGCTTCCCTCCATCATGAAATCACCAGTGGAACAGTTTGGACTCCCACCTGTAATCTCTTACTCTCTCCATGAGACCAGGCTATCTTCTTTGCCTTGAAGGTCCTCATTTATAATATGTCACAGCCTGCTCATAACCTCCTTCTTTCTTTCCTATTGACCTCTATGTGATATTAATTTTAATTTCTGAGAAACTGTTGTATTCTATGTCTTACTGCTATAAAAAATCCTAGTAGAATAGCTTGAGAATCAATCCATTAGTATTCTCAAAATTTTATCATGATCAGTATGTGTATACCATCCATCCATCCATCCATCCATCCATCCATCCATCCATCCATCCATCCATCCATTTATCTCTGTCTGTCTATCTATCTATCTCATCATATTATGTATATACTTGGGATAATCCATTTCTATTCCCTGGGGACATTCAATATTAACATAGCAGAAGGTCCCCAGTGGAGTACCCCAGAGATCTGTGGTTGGCCCTAAACTGTTTAACATTTTGATCAATGACTTGGACAAAGGCAAATGACACAAAAAGCTGGGAGGGATAACTAGCACACTCAATGACTAAGTTAGGATTCAAATAGATTCTTTCAACCTAAAGCATTCATATGAATTTAATAAGGTGAAATTCAATAGGGATCAATGTAAATTCTTAATATTTGCTTACAAAAAAGTAGCTGTCCTGCTTTTCTAGTTGTATTCTCAGTGCTGTGTCCTCCTTACACTCACCACATTCAGTCAACAAGCATTTATTAAGCATTTCCTATCTGTCAGGAACTGTGCTAAGTACTGGTAATAAAACTATAAGCAAAAAGAATAAGAGTCCCAAACCTCAAAGAGCTCATGTTTTAATGAGAAATGACAACACATGTAAGAAAGCTAAGAAGTTGGAGAAGGGAAATAAGGTTGCCTACATTTTCATCCTTCAGAGAGTAAGGAATGGAGTTGACAGAGACAGTTTGGTCCAGTCATTCACTGAAACTGAAGTTCAGGAAGTAGCATGTGAGAAAATAATTATTAATAATTGATTTCTTGGGTACCCAGGGATCATCCTCCCCACAAGAAAGTCAAGTTTTCCTAGAGAAACTTCATCAAATCTCATCTGGGACAAAACCAAGGGAACAAAAGGAATGGAGAGATTCTTTTGTTTTGATTGCAGAAAGACTGAAGGGATGGAACTACACCTAGATAATGGACTTTGCCTTGAGCAACTTGAGTGTAGGGTTTGTTTGGGTTTTTTTGCATTCTTTCTCCTGATGTCCTCCCTAGAGTTCATTTTAATGTAGACCACCTTCAAGTCATGTCAACCAATAGAGTTGAATGATGCTAACCTATTAGATTTGTTTGATATATACTGACCCAATTAGCTAGGATCAATGTATAATGGCCTGCCTCTATCAAAACAGGATTAAAAACCCTTGAAAAACACCACACAAGGGTTTCTGAGGCATCTTCTGGGTTTCTCTTGGTTCTCTGAGACCACATGGCCTCTATCTCACTCTCACTGGCTCCCTTGGCTCTCTGAGACCACATAGTCTCTGTCACTCACACTCTCTGTTTTGGGTCTCCTTGAGACCACATATTGTCTCTCTGGGAGACCACATGGATCTCTTGAGAGCTTTTCTCCTGTTTGTGCTAACTGGCATGCTGAAGCCCTCTCCCGGCCTCCACTATCATGTGGCTTGGAACCATGGGAAATTAGGAAGACACATGGTCAATCCTTTACTGGTATAATATTGATAAACTAATAAATGCTTATCCCAAATTTATGTCTATAGTAATTATTTTAAACAACACAAGCAACTCACCAATGGGAGGAAGTTGCTGATAACAGTGACAGAGTTATCTCCAGGGTGAGAATATCCCAAGGGCATTAGGGAAAAAGTCTAGAGAGTCTGGAGCAGAGGCAGAAGAAAAGTTAGGCATGGGTGGTCCAGGCACTTCCTCAAATGGAGGTTTTAGGTAAGAACTCATCAATAGGATGAGGGAGCCAGCACAGGGATTAGGGTATCTCCAGGGTAAGAAGGCTTCTGGGATGGAGCTGGAAAACTCTAGCAAGTCAGAAATGAAACTGGGAAAGGAGACATTACATATCTTTTCATTGCATTTAGATAGCCAAAATTTAGATTCTTTGGACAAGATGGTATTCTATAATTCACAGATATGTAAGGTCTCCAGAAGACTATTCAAATCTATGATCTCATCAGTGTGGGTTTTCCTTCCAATGAAGCAAAGTGCAACCTACTCATGACTGCTCACGTTCCTGTGTAACTCTTAGAAATGACATCCCATAAGCTTGCCACAAGGGCAATACTGCTCTAAATGTTGGTTTCTTGCTTTCTCTTGATATATCTAGGATATAGTATACAGACTACTGATACCTTTTTTCCCCCTCACTCATACATTTCTTGAATGACATCCTTTATATTAATTTTCTTTCTGAATTCCTTCTTTATAAGGTTTGGCACCTGCAGTATGCTAACAATGGTGACAAATGCACAAGTAGTATAAATGATATTCAGGAAATATATGATTAGATAAGAGAGGGGAACAAATCATGCAGTGAGAGAAAAGGTTAATAGATGGATAGTTTGAGTGCTTTAACCAGGGAACATTAAAATACCATGAGGAAGATCTTCTGCACATTATGTAAATCTCCTAAGAAGAATTTATAGGAGAGCATGGACAAAAATTGTCCAGGATCACTAGACCTTAAATTTAAAGTTGTAAAACACATTAAAAGTCATCTAGTTTAACCTCTTTATTTTGCAAATGAGGAAAGTGAGTCCAGAGAGGCTAAATTACCCTCCCAAGATGATAAGAAGATATGGAAGCATTGTTATATGTACCATTTACCCATACTGATGAAAACAGAGATTGTAATCTATATATGGAAATATATTTCCATATATACACACATATATTTAAATGTATGTATGTATTTCAATAGCTTACCAAACCACTCTAGAAAGTTATTGTTTTATACAATTCAAGTTCAAAAGATTAATTTTTACAGCTTTTACCATGATTTATATTTTAATGGCAATGTTATAATTCAATTGACAAGTCTTCTTTTCTATATTCCTTTTAAAAAATTATTCATATACCTTTAGGAAAACAAAAACCTATCATCTACATGGTCTTCTAGCCCTTACCACGGTGCTGCTTTGTAGTTTCTATAAGTCCCACATTCCTGAGGTATTTTTGCCCCTGGCCTCACATATGAGGAAAAAATAGATTCTATCATGATTAGTAACAGTAGGCCTGGGTCAGTGTTCAGTATGATACTTTAATAATGATATCATCATTATTATCATCACCACCACCATTATCAATAACTACTTTGATATATTTGCTTGATCTTTACTTAGCTAGAGCTCCTGACACTCTAGCTTAGTTTTTTTGTCCTTCTACCTAGCTGCTATCATCTTAAAATAACCAATTTACAAATATTTACTAAACTTTGGATGTATTTGAAACCACAATAAATATATAAAATTTAGAATAATAAAACCTGATATTCTCCAGGGGAGCCGGGGCGATGGATCTGATGCAAAAAGGAAGGAGGTAAGGAATAATAAAGTGCTAAATTATATGGTACTGACACAAGCAGAAGAGTTTGGGCTAGGGAGGGTTTTGCAGAAAAGTTGGAACATAAGACGAACTAGGCAGTATGAATGGGATCTAGGTAAGCAAAGGAGAGAAAGAGCACTCTGTATTTGTATGTGTGTAGGGGATGGGATGGGGAGAGAAGTATAGAGATAAGTAGAGTAACTCATAACATAAGCGAAGGCATATGGAAGGGCTGACTGTAGCAGATACTATGCTAAGAATAATCTGAAATAAGGTTTATTGAAAGCCAACCAGAGGAGATTGGACTTTATATTATTGTTGGTTCCTGATCAAAGGAGTAACATGAGAATGTTAGTTTAGGAAGATTTATCTGTTATGTGAGATAGATAACAGGGACTGAAAACAAGGTATCCAGCTTATCACAATATAGTCTCAACATGAGGTGACTGAGGGACTGGATTGCATGGAAATGAATATCAAAATGTAGATTTCAAAAGAATAAATGACTAGACTTGGGTCAAAGATTAGATAAAGGAGTGACAGAGAAAGAAGAGTAAAAGATGATTCCAATGTTCTGGCTTAGAAAACTGAACAAGGAACACATACACAAATAAAAAACAAAGTAATTCTACTTGGCTACTTGGAACAGAGGAAAAATCATTTATACAGTATACAATTTAAGGAGTAATTAGGTCATAGTATGAATTTAAAGTTGATAAAATTCCTTGAGGTCATGACTTCTTAACCTTTATGAGTTGCTATGGTAAATTTTTTTTTAAAGATCACCTTGTATAATCAATCCATCCATCAACAAGTATTTCTTAAGTAATGGGTACTATATTAAGTTCTGAGGAGACAAAATCAAAGTCAACAGTTCTTTTCCTTAAGGAATTTCCATTCTAATGGGGCACTATAACATGTATCTATCTGTCTATCTATCTATCTAGATATATACACATACATATGTATATTTATATAAAACATGTTGCATATAGGTGTAGACAGCAATTATACAAATCAGGGACAAGATAATTTTAGAAAGGAAAATATCCAAAAAAATCTGAAAAAAGCGTCCAGAAACTTTTGTTCAAAATCATGAAATGCCGGGTATTCCATTACCGTAATATCTGAACGTTATTTGCTAAAGAAAGAGTCCATAATTATGACAAAAGATAATGATCTCCATGGTAGCACACTCATCTATCCCACCTAAAATATCCATAGCCTCTGAATCAGAGATTCCCTTACTAGGAACATAACCCAAGGAGGGCAAGTGGCATAAAACAGGGTTCCATTCACACCCAAATATTTACAGTGGCACTTTTTATAGTAGCAATGAACTAGAAATCGACTTAATGCCAGTCCATAAAGGAATAGTTAATCAAAGTGTGTTACATGAATGTAATGGAATATTACTATGCTACAAGAAACAGAACTAAGGAAATGAAGAAATAAAGAGCAGCATGGAAAGATGTACATGAACTGAGGCAAAGTCAGCAAAGTCATAAAAACAATATACACGATGAGTACAACAATATAAATGGAAAGAACAGATATAGAACAATCAAAAATGAATGTTTTGAGATTATAAATAACAAGCTTGCCTCCACCTAACCCCCAACTTCCAATCCTTTACAGAAGATGGGGTCTACGGGTGGCAAGCAATGCATATAATGTCAGATTTTTTTTCCATATGCTGATCAGCTTTGCTGATTTTTTTCATTTCTTTTAGTTTCCACTTGGTTTTAAAAGAAAAATCTTTGAAGCAAACTTCTGAACTAAAGAAACTTTAAATTAAGAAGATGTTTTCAGAAAACTAGTGCATAGTTGTCCATAATAATCAATTGCCAATTGTGAGTTAATACTGGTATCATCATTTCAAGGATTGGTGAATCGGTCAGTATTGGAATTTAAATATAAACAATATGGAAATAAAGATATGCACTATTATGCACAATTGTATGGGGTTAGACATGTGTGTATAGATATGTGTGCATGTGTCAGTCAGCATTTATTAAATGCCTACTTTGTGCCAAGCACTGTGCTAGGTGCTTGGAATATAGAGAAAGGCAAAAAAAATCCCTGCTTTCAGAGTTCACAGTCTAATGAAGGAGTCAGGAAAACAACTATTTACAAATAAGACATAAAATGGATAAATTGGGAATAATCATAGAGACACAGACATACACACACATATATTTTCACTCACTTTCTAACTTTGTTTTTCTTCCTTGAATTTGACAGTTGGAATAATTTGTTTTTGTAGATTTTCTCTTTTACACACACACACACACACACACACACACACACACACGGATTAGTGGAGAGAGATGATATTGGAGTTAGGAAGACCTGCCTCCAACTGTTGCCTCTGATACATAAATGCTGACTGAGTGACCCTAAGCAAAAGACTATAAAATGTAGAAAAGGTGTCAACCTTTCAAGTCACAGACCTGGTCCCTAATAATAATAATAATAATAATAATAATAATAATAATAACAACAACAACAACAACAAATACATATTAGATGTATGGGAGGGAAGGAAAGCATATCTTAGTAAAACAAGTCAGTTGTCTGGAGCTCTAAAAACCAAATGAAATGCTCATGGTCCTCTAGTGACAAGTCTTAGAGGTGATATTTAAGTTTAGGCCTTCTTAGCTTCAAGTCTAGATTTTTATCTAGACTTTTATCTATGATGCCATATAGCTTCTCAAATAAAAAAACTGTAGCTGCTATAAGCATAATTAAAAAAACTACATTCTAATTAGCAATACACACATACATATACATGTACATATATATGTATATATATATACATACATAAAGAGAGAGACAAAGTCACCCTCTCCACTGGATATGACATGACATTATTTATAATTATTGCTGTATAATTGTATAACGTTCAGAGAGCAGGTAACATGTTTAACACTTCTTTTGCATCACCTACAACAGTGGTGTCAAAATCAAATAGAAATTGAGGGAACTAAACTATTCATAAGGATCTCTGTTGGCCTCATATTGACTCAGAAAATCACATATTTACATTATCTAGATTTTATTGTATTTCTATTTTGTTAAGTATTTCCCAATTACATTTTAATCTGACAATCTGAGTGCGGCAATCCTTGGGAGTCAGGCAGACCACACTGCATGTTTGACACAATTGACCTATGACACAAGTTACAGCATACTCAACAGATACTTGATAAATTGAATAATCAGAATCATTAACTATTAGCTTGAGAGTTTATCTAAATTTTCTCAGTTTACAGTTGAGAAAACTGGGACCTAGAAACTTAGGTCATAGCTAGTGCCAGAGCCAAGGTGAAAATGTGGGCCTCCTGACTCTTAATTAGTGCTATTTCCATGTCTTTTTATATTCTAGAATAACTTACATCTTATGCAAAAAATTATACTTTTAATGGAAACTACCAAAGCATCTTTACAGGTGTTAAAAAAAGCACAAAACATTATTTGTAATTCACAAAAAGAAAAAAAAGTTTAGTATCTATTAGAAGCTAAATCACTACAGGAAAAACAGAAATTACATTCCTGGTGGACAAAAAAGTAGAATCCAAACCACTTGGCTTCGCCTAAATATAAAAAACAACAAGGCTACTATGTGAATCGAATTGATTAAATCCAGACAACAAATGTGTAGATCTAAGAAAACTGATCACCTATAGGTAGGAAACGGATAGATACATTTCAGTGAAGCTTTTTAGTTGAGAAAATATCCTGCTCTTAAAGCTGAGCTCATACCCTAGAGCTAAACAGAAAAGAGATTCATTTTCAAAGGTTTTCTCCAAGCACTTCCATCCTGAAAGATAGGGACTGGAAAGGGGGGCAGGGAGAGGGCAATGGACTGGACCTAAAGGCTAAAGGGAACACCTTCTCCCTTTGCTTTTATGACTCCCCCCCCCCCCCCGTTTGGAATCCAGTTTTCCTTTAATGCTTTTTATTTGCCCTTTCTCATTATTTCATTCACTTGGAAATGACAGCTATGAGAAGGGGGTGGGGGGAAAAAAAGAGAAGCTGCAAAGACAGGTGGTTCCAGGCTGTCAAATTCAAGGAAGAAAAAGGAATGATATAAAAGTGGATAAGCTAGTATTTATTTCCACCTTTAAATTGCTGTCTTGTTTCTGTGCAGATGAAGTAATTTTGCTATGCAACAGGTAGAAACTCATATTCCGAGGCAAAAGAAGGAAATTATTTTCCTGAAAGAATAATTTTTTTTTTGTATTTTAAAAAAATATGTTCTACTATACTAATTCAACCATTGAATTCTTGAGATCTGGACAGCTATGCATTTTCAGTCATATTATAAAAATTTTAATCTATAAAGAGTTTTAGCAACTCTATGTTTACATGAGGACATGAATACTTTCTAAATGTTATACTATGAAAATGATTATTGTGGCAAAGGTTAAAACAGAAGATTGTGTGTCACAATCCTTGGTACCTCAGAGTCCTATTTTTCTAAAATAGGTGAAGCAAATAGAAAATAAAGTAGTTTTATTCACATCACGCCCAAATTACATAATAATGGAATCCCACAGCTGGAAGGGACCACATCAATCATATAATTTTATTCCCTTATCTTGTGGATGGGGAAACTGAGGTCCAGAAGACATATGATCAAGGTCACAGAAGAGGATAATGGAAAAGCCATGTTTGCAGGATATTCATATTTAAGAGCTAGAAGGGTCTGCACATCATCTAGTTTTTCAATCACTGAAAAAGTATGACTAAAACTAACAAACTGTTAAGTGACTCTAAGATAATAACAAGTGACTCAGCATTAAAGCATCAGTATTAAATGGAGTTGCAGTGTATGTAATTATTTATTCAGGAAGATAGTACATAGTTAAGTCATGGGTAAAAGGTGGAAATTTTGAGGTAAAAGGAGAAAAGAAGGTAACTAGATGAAGTACATAATCAAGGATTAGTAGCAGGGAGGGTCCTAACATGGGTCAGTGTCCTCTCTGTCATCTGTAAGAACTGGCTTTCTTTTCCAAATGAGGTGCAATGGAAAAGGGGAAGCTGTGGGTACTAACACTTCAAGGCAATGGAAAAAATTGCCAAGAGAGTGTTATGGGGGAAAATGGGGTATGAGGTTTGGGTTTGGGGTAGGGGTTCTTAGGAATTCCTCTTTAAAGAATTACACCCTCTTGCACACAAAAGCAGTTAAAATAAGATGGTAGTTTATTTAGGGGCAAGGGAAGGGAAGGGCTGGGGGGAAGGGAAACCATGAAAGAAATCCTTGGACTTCTCATGGGGAGATAGGCACAAAGCATGTGGCTCTGAGGTACCAATCTCCTCCGATGGGGGTGTGACCATCTTGGAAAGTTCCTTTAGTGAGGGAGGACCATCCCCCACTGGTGGTGACTAGAGGAATTGGGTGAGGGGTGGCTACTGATCTCTCTTCAGGACACAAAGGCCCCAGCCACACCCAAATTTATCTCCCAAGCAGTAAGGAGATCAGAATGAAGGGTGGAGATCCTGAAGCTAGCTTAGTCAGATTTGGTTAGACATATCTCTCTAGGCTTATCTGTCCTCTGGTTTGGTTTCTCAAGGAGAAGATTCCTCAATGTGCCCCAGAGAACTTCTGGGGAACTTTGGGCCCACAACAAGAGGACAATCCAGAATGGATACCTTAGAAGTTTTGATTCCATGGGAAATACAGAGAATCTAGTTTAGACCAAAGCTTCTTAAACTGTGGGTTGCGACCCCATATGAGGTTGTATAACTGAATGTAGGGGTCACAAAAAATTTGGCTGTAAATTTTTGATCTGTATATCTATATACCTGAGGTCACATAAACATTTCTCAGGTGAAAAGGAATCATTAGTGGAAAAAGTTTAAGAAGCTCTAGTTTAGACAAAAGGGATCATCAACCAGAGAATGATAGTCAGAAAGAAAAGATGGATAATGAAGAGAGTGAGAAAAATCCTCTTTGGAAAGGAGTGCAAAAATTAAATTAAAAAACCCCCAAAACTTGTGAATGGGACTAAATGAAGGGGGAAAGAGAGGATCTATCTAACAGAAGGAGAAAAAGAGGGTGGGGTTTAAATAACCAAATAAAAGCAAGAAAAAAAGGAATAAATAAGCAAAATTCCAAAAGGAAAGAGGTAACAAAAAGGAGGGGGGAAGAGAGGTAAGGGTAAGAGAGCCAATGAGAATAGAGCTACTTAAAACTAATTAAGCTAAAGAAACTGAAGGAACTTAGTACTGTGTTTACATAAAAAAAGAAAAAGACAAAACTAAACAAAAAAAGTCCAGTATTAGAGACAAATAGGGCAAGTAGGAAACTAACTCCTATAACTTTATTTTTATTTATTTATTTTTTTAGTGAGACAATTGGGGTTAAGTGACTTGCCCAGGGTCACACAGGTAGTAAGTGTTAAATGTCTGAGGTCACATTTGAACTCAGGTACTCCTGAATCCAGGGCTGGTGCTCTATCCACTGCGCCACCTAGCTGCCCCCCCTTAAAAAAATGTTTTAATTATTTATTTTTTTGTTTGTTTGTTTATTTTTTGGTGAGGCAATTGGGGTTAAGTGATTTGCCCAAGGTCACACAGCTAGTAAGTGTCAAGTGTCTAAGGCTGGATTTGAACTCAGGTCCTCCTGAATCTAGGGCCAGTGCTCTATCCACTGAACCACCTAGCTGCCCTACTCCTATAACTTTAAATGTGAATGGATTAAACAATACAACAAAATGAAAAACAGTGACACTGGACAAGAAAACAAAACCCTGCAATCTGTTGCTTACAAGAAACACATTTAATAAACAGGGGGCAGCTAGGTGGCACAGTGCGCAGTGGATAAACAAAGACATATACATAATAAAAGTGAGATGGAAAAAATACTATCATCAAGTGAATACAAAAAAGTAGGAGATGCAACAAAATAAACATTCAAAAATAAAAAGGAATGGACAAGGAAATTATGGGATACCAAAAGGAACTATAGACAATAAACCAGTATCAGTAATAAACTTTATATGTTCCAAATGCTAGGCATTCACATTCATAAAGGAAATAATAGCTAGGCTTCAAGAAGACATAGAAACCAAGAAAATAGTGACTGTAAACATCAACATTCCTCTCTCAGTTTTTGGATAAGTCTAAGAAACAAAAAGGAAAATAAGAAATTGAACACATTGCTAGGGAAATTAGACTTAAAAGATTTATGATGTTTTCTGAAAGGGACTGCAAAAGAATATTCATATTTTTCAGGACCACATGAAACTTACAAAAACTGATCATGTATTAGGGCACTGCAAACAAATGGAAAAAAGCAGAAATAATAAATACAATTTTTTACAAACCGTAGTGCAATTAAAATTGTCTTTGATACAGAGACTACAAACTAAAGAAAAAAAAACAAAGAACTAACAATGAAATATTAAATAATTAATGGATCAAAGAACAAATAATAGAAACAACTGATAATTATATAAAAGAAAATAATGATGAAACAACACACCAAAATTTCTGGAATACAGCTAAAGCAGTCCTCAGGGAAAAATCATATCTCTACATTAACATAAAGGGTTATTATTTTAAAAATACTAAAATGTATTAATTATAATTATATAGTTATATTGACAACATAGATTAATATCTATATTAACCCTTTTCTCATACTTTAACAAAATAGGAGAGGATAAATGAACTGAATATGCACTTTAAAAACTAAGAAAGCCAACAAAATTAAAGCACAGAAAAAAAATTAGAGAAAAATATAAACTGGAAAAAAAAGAAAAGATCTCATAGAAACAATAAATGAAAATAAAAGCTGTTTCTTTGAAGAGATTAATAAACTTTATAAACCATTAGTTAATATGATTTTTAAAAAGAGGGTAGAAAGGGGGCAGCTAGGTGGCGCAGTGGATAAAGCACTGGCCCTGGATTCAGGAGGACCTGAGTTCAAAATCTGGTATCCGACACTTGACACTAGCTGTGTGACCCTGGGCAAGTCACTTAACCCTCATTGTCCAACAACAACAACAAAAAATTAAAAAATAAAAAAAAAAAAGAGGGTAGAAAATCAAGCCAGAAAAATAGCAAATGAGTAAGGAATTCACAATAAGATAAGAAGAAATAAAAAGAATAATCAGAACCTATTATGCACAGTTATTTGCTAAAGAAAGTGCAAACAGCAGTGACCAAAAAAAAAGACTATCTTCAAGAATACAAAATACTCAAACTTTTAGAAGACCAGATAGAGATCTTAAATAACCAAATCTGGTTACTTTATAACTGCCTTGATAAAAAAAAAAAAAAAGACAGGCTGTCTTTTAAGTAGATCTAAACATAATATGACACAATACTCTATAGATTGGTCCACTGCTTAGCACAGTGCCTGGAACACAGTGTGTTAAATAAATGTTTTTTGACTTGTTTGTCTGACCAAAGCATAGTATAATAGTATAATAGTATCATTTTCTTAAGCCTTTTTTAATGCAGTCTAAGATGACATTGGGTTTTTTTGATTACCATATCATACTATTGAATCATGCTGGGCCTGTCAGCTGCTAAACCCCTCAGATCTTTTCCAAACTGCTATATAGTGATATATCATCCGTCTTGGACATAAGAAATTGAATCTTTGAATCCAAGTCCTTATTAAGTATCATCTTATTCAATTTGCCCCAGTGTTCTAGCCCACAAAGATCTTTTTGGAGTCTATGATACTATGTAAACTTCACTTCCCTACTTCATATAACCTGAAAATATGATGTGCATGAGTCCTTATGAATGACTTCAAACCAAATCATTCATAAAAATGTTAAGGAACCTATGGCTAAGAACAGATCCCTGAGACACTTTCTCATAGACCCATTTCTAAGTTGAAATTCAAGCATTAAAGTCTTTGAATTGCAGTCATTTAACTAGTTCTAAAACCACCTAAATATACTATAATCTATATGTAAAGCAACAAGCACTTAATAAATATCTTCTCTTCCACAGGATTATGCAAGACCAGATCAGACACTTTGTTGACATCTAGGTAAGTAAAATCTTTAGAATTCCTCTGACCTACCAGTCTCATAATCCTGGGGACAAAAAAAATGAAGATTAGCATAGCATGATTGAGCCATGCTGGCACTACAGAATCACTATATAGGCTATCTTTTCTTAATGGCTAAACTTACCAAGGGCATTTACATTGTTCTGTAGCTTGGGTAACAATTCTCCACTAATCATTTTGTTCTATCCATTTCCGTCTAAAGACCATTCTCCAGGGGCAGCTAGGTGGCGCAGTGGATAAAGCACCGGCCCTGGATTCAGGAGGACCTGAGTTCAAATCCAGCCTCAGACACTTGACACTAGCTGTGTGACCCTGGGCAAGTCACTTAACCCTCACTGCCCCCCCCCAAATCACACATAAAGACCATTCTCCTAGACAGAAAACAAAAGCAAAATAAAAGCTGAATAGTTTTCATTGACCATCCCTTACGCTTCAGATGCTTTCCCTCTTCACCTCTGTCTACCAGCTTCCCTAACTTCCTTCAAAATCCAGATTAAATTCTACCTTCTATGGGAAGCTTTTCCTGATACCCCTTAATTTTAATGCCTTCTCTCTGTTATTTCTAATTTATCTTTGCACATAGTGATTTGTATGTTGTCTCCCATTAGGTCACAAATTCTTTGAAAGCAGAGACTATCTTTTGCCTTTCTTTGTATACTCAGTGCTTAATATGTCTGCACATAGTAGGCTCTAAATATTTGACTGACTGTCTTCCATCATCATTATTCTATGTGCCTCAAACAAAGGTTCTTGGCCTTCCTTGATTGTCCCTTTGCCTCCAAACTCTGAAAGAGACCAATAAAACTATTCTCATCAATTCAGGAGCTTCAAAATATATACCACAACTCATTCATGCCTACTCATTTTGTGTGACTCTTGTCCACCTTTTCCCAAAAGTCTGTTACAAGAGATCCCCACAATGTGTTATCTCATTATCACAAAATAACACTTGTCAAATTTGAGTACTGAAGAGATGGATCTTTCATTCTCCAAAAGATAAATGGTCAAAGAAGATAAACCATTTCCAAAAGAAGAAAAGACATCAAGTAAAGATATCTCAAATCACAATTTTAGTCATGTAAAACTGGAAAGCCATTGCACAAAATCAAGGTAGTTAGAAGTAGGAGGAAAAACAATAAACTGGGAAAATTCTTTGCCAAAAAATGTATCTGATGTTAGTCTGATACCAAAGATATAAACTGATTTGAGTATGTGTGAATAAAAGTCATTCTTCAAAACATACTCGGTCAAAGGATATGAACAGGCAATTTTATTTGTTTGTTTTGATGGGCAATGAGGGTTAAGTGACTTGCCCAGGGACACACTGCTAGTAAGTGTCAAGTGTCTGAGGCCAGATTTGAACTCAGGTCCTTCTGAATCCAGGACCAGTGCTTTATCCACTGCACCACCTAGCTGTTCCCAACAGGCATTTTTTAAAAGAAGAAATTCAAAGTATTAAAAAGTCTATCAAAAATGCCCCAAATCACTAGTAAGAAGAGAAAAAGAAATAAAAGCAACTCTGAAATTCTACCTAACAACCATCAGATTGGCAGAAATGATACACACAATGCAAATGACAATTGCTAGTGGAAATGTGGAATGACAGGCACATTAATGCATTGTTGTTAGAGCTATGAACTAGTATGATCATTATGAAATGCAAACTGAAATTATACACAAAAAATCACTACGAATGCCTTTTTAATACAGTGATATTATTTTTAAGTTTTGTACTCCAAATGGATTAAAAAGCATAGGACAGGACCTATGTATACAAGAATAATCATAGCAGCACTTTTTGATGCTGCAAAAAACTAAAAACCAAGGAAGAGCTCATCAACTGAGGAATGGCTGAATAAATTATGTTATGCCAATTTAATAGGATATTATTGTAATGTGAAAAAAATGAAAAGGATAGATTTAAAGAAATCTGGAAGCACTTGTATGAACTGATACAAAATGGAAATGAGCAGAACCAGGAGGGCAATGACTACAATGTTGTAAAGAAAACAACTGTGAAAGATTTAAGAATTCTGATCAAAACACTGACCGACCGCAACTCAAGACAAACAATGAAACATATCCTACCTCTTAACAGAGAAGTAATAGACTACAAGTGCAGAATGAGACACATTTTCAGACATGGTAAATGTATAAATTTGCTTTGTTTTACTACTATATGTTAAAAAGGAGTTCTTTTTAATTTTGAGGGAGTTGAGAATTGGGAGAAACAGGGCTTGAAATACTCATATGAAATTTAGAGAAAGGCAATATTTTTTTATTCAGCAGTGTATTAAATAAAACTTTCTAGCTACAAGTCTAATAATGAAATAGTATGCTTCATTAGGTAATAAGAACAATGTCATTTGTAACGATTGGAATGACACCACCTGCTGGAGAGCTACTGTAGGAAAGCTCCACCATAAGGAAAAGGCATCTGAGGGCAACCCATGTGGTCAAGGTCCTTTGGCGTCAGGAAGTGACGTTTGCTCGTGGGTACTGTCTATCAAGGCTACCAGTCAATCAACTTGAGGAGCCTCCCATTTCTGGGAGGACGACATGAAGTAGGAAGTGGATGCTGGCAGAGGGCTTCTTCCTTTTTTGGTTCCTGACCTTGCCGTGGCGGGTCGGATGATGGGGTCTCTTAGAAATAGTTAGATTTTTACCTTTCTCTCTGATCCTAATGCTCTTTAATAAATACATAAACACTTAAATACTCTTGCTAAAGCTTATAATTTATTGGTGACCACTCATTAGATTTTAGATAGTATAGCTAGAATTTTAGCCCCTTATACATTGAAAGTATTCACACCAGACGCTCACATGTGAGGGGTATGGTAGAATGTTATTCTCTTTTGTTCAGGAGGCTTGGCCTCTGATCTTCTTAGATTTGAAATATTATGAAACCTGTACTCTTTCGTTGATCTTTTCTTTTTAGTAAACACTATAATTTCAGAACACACATTCTGAGAAGAAATATTTTAGTTAAAATCTATTTTATTTTCTAACACTTCTTTTCTATATATTATATATATATTTTTAAAAAAGAAGCTAAGAAAATAGGATGAGCTTTCTCAACATGGTGTAGAGGACCCAAGTCTTCCTGACTCCAAATCCTGTTTCTTGCTATGGGATCTTCAGAAAATTACTTAGCCTCTGTGAGCTTCAGTTTCTTTCCCAGTAAAATGATGGGATTTTACTAGATGCTTTCTAGATCACTCCTAACTCTAAATCTATGATCCTATGACTTATAAGACAGTCACCTGCCCATTCCTAGAGTTTTTCAAACAGGGTCAGGGTTGTTATAAACAGGAATTCTGCATCTAGACAGTTCTAGGATAAAATGGTGACTGGTAATCAACAGAGAGAAGAATGTAGGTGAAACTACTTTGTAACTATCAAGTCCTTTAATATATATTAATAAACACATGCATTTTAATATATACACAAGGCTACTTTAAAAAACAACAGCTCACAAAGATCATTAGATGTCTTCAGAGAAGACAGAGATTTAAATGGCAGTTCTACTACTTCTAAGCTATGAGACCTGTGACAAGACAGTGAACTACCTTGAGCTTCATTTTTTTTTATCTGTGAAATAAAGAGGATAAGGCCTATCCTGCCTAAGTTACAGGGCTGATTGGAGGGTCAATTATAATGTGTGTTTTTTTTTTAATTAAATGTTACCCATATGTAAATATAGGCAGCTTGGTGGTACAGTGGATAGAGTACAGGGTATGGAGTCAGGAAGAGACTTGAGTTCAAGTTTGACCTCAGACACTTAGTAGCTGTGTGACCCTGGGCAAATCACTTAATCCTGTTTGCCTCAGTTTCCTCATCTGTAAAATGAGCTGGAGAGAGAAATGGCAAACCAGTCAAGTATCTTTTTCAAAAAAAACCAAATAGGGTCACAAGGAGTGAGATACAACTGAAATGAATAAACAACCAAAATGTTAATATATTTAATTATATATTCTAATTTGCAAACTCATATTACAATACTAGAGTATTCTTCATGACTTTCAAGAATGATTGAATAGACTCCTGAAAAGAGAGGTGAATCTATTCTAGTACAAAGCAATCCCACCTGACTTATGACCTAGGGATCCTCGGGGAACTCTGAGTTATTGCAAGAAGCACATAAAGCCACATGCACACTCAACACTGTCATTTTATTGTGTTTTTTTCTCAATGGGTTAGTATCAGTGAATACTAATAGAATGTATTATCACGTGGTGAGATGAAAAAAGTTATGACAATAAAAAGGAATCATTCATGCTAGAAAAAGCTCTTATCACTTTCACAGTATGTCAGCTGGCTTCCAGTATCAATTCAAAGTGTTTATATTGATTAGTCTTTCCATTCATGGAGATTAAAAATATTCTCTTCTGGCTGGAGAAATGAGATCTGGGATATGACAAGGGAATATACGATGACCTTTAAGAGGTTACTAGACACACACCAAGGGGAAGAATACTTCTGATCCCTATTCCCTAGGTCCTCTGGCAAGCTAGATCTGTTCCAAAGATCCCTTACCCGCTTTAAGAGCTTCATATATGTAGCTTTAAAGAATGAAGTAATGATACAGGCATATGAAATGGGCTAAGTATCACATAAAAATGACAACTTTTTAACTATTAGGGTCTGACATACCGTAACAGATTCAAGTTTCTGTTTCACTTTCTGCATTCTCATAGACACTCTAGTAGCACTGATGAATTGATCAGTGGCAGATGCCATTGTATCTTGCATTGCTGAGGAACTGCTAAAAATCATTGGATTTCTATGTGCTCCAGTTGATGTGAGTGATCCATTGAAATCTTTGACCATTTCAGCCTCCTGCTGTGCAACTGGAAAGAAGTTAAGACTTAGATTAGTGATCAGAAAAAAAAGTAATCATAATTTATTAAATGTACTGGAAAAGTTTTTTTTGTTTGTTTTTGTGGGGCAATGGGGGTTAAGTGACTTGCCCAGGGTCACACAGCTATAAAGTGTCAAGTGTCTGAGGCCGGATTTGAACTCAGGTACTCCTGAATCCAGGGCCGGTGCTTTATCTGCTGTGCCACCTAGATGCCCCCGAAAAGTTTTTTTTAAAATAATGTTATATTGTGACATTTGAAATTAACATGTAGGTTAAGCAGACATTCAAATTTTAAAACTCACTCATTGCAGTATAATTATTTATATTAAAACACTTTACAGATCCAAATTTAATTAAAGGTTACCAGGGTATATAATTGAGCCCTCTGGGCCATTAAATCTTTTGAATTTGAGAAAAATCAGAGATAGAAAACCTTGTTTGCTTTTCTCCTCAGACAAAAGGAGTAAATATACTAAACTGAAACCCTTCTATGTATATAAGGAATAGGGGAAAGTATAATCATTTTTAAAGGGTTTTTGCTTGTTTGTTTGTTTTTTGTCATGTAGGTAATGAGGAGCCACTGGGGGCTTATGAGTAGGAAAATTACATGAGCAAACTTATGTATTCAGAAAAATGCTCTGGTGGTGGTCAGGGGTACTGAGCCTGGAAGATCCACCATCAGTAGGGTCACCCTATTCTCTTTCCTTCCCTTCCCTGGTCACTTAGACTCCTCAGGGGGTGGGGAGAGGAGAGAGTGATGTGACTGTTCACACAGCTTAGATGACTCACCCACTTTAATCCTTCCAGTGAGATGGAGGACCACCAAGCTTTACCACCTTGCTCTCCTACTGTGTTCTGTGTCCTGTCTTTATGTCCTCCAGACTTCTGGGAACTAATACCTAACCTGTTAATGTACCCTATGAACTGATGGTGCTGGTTGTATGCCCTATTGCTGGACTTTTTCTTCTGCTCTACTACTCAACTCTCTTTTATGTGTTGTCTCTAGTTAGAGTGTAAGCTCCTTGAAAGAACTATCTAGCCTTTTCTATTTGTATTACTAGTGCTTCAGACAGTGCTTGGCACAAAGTAAACAGTGAATGAATTGCTTTTCCATTCATTCATTCATTCATTCATTCATTCATTCATTCATTCATTCATTCGTTCAACCATCGATCCATCCATCCACCCACCTACCCATCCATCCATCCATCCATCCATCCATCCATCCATCCATCCATCCATCCATCCATCCATCCATTCACTGTGAAAGATGGATAAAAAGGCTAGAGATAATCAATAATCAATCAATCAATACAAATGTATTGTGTTACTAGCTGTGTGACTTTGGGTAAGTCACTTAACCCCAATTGTCTCACCAAAAAAACCCACCAAAAAACAAAAACAAATCAAACAAATGTATTGTGTCCCTAACTATGTGCCAGACAACTGTGCTAAGCACTGGAGACAAGGAGAGATAAGGTGGAAGGCTAGTATCATACTCTAGACTCTAGCTTCTTAAACTGTGGGTCGCACCCCCCTGTGGGGATCACATAACTGAAAGTGTGTGTTGGGAAATATTTGGCAAGTGGAAAAAGTTTAAGAATCCCTGATCTAGATAATGATGTCCTGAACTAGGATGGTAAGCAAGGATTGAATGAATCTTTCCTCTAGGTCTAAATTCTGTTTCTACTATTAAAAAACAAACTAACGTCTAATAAGGTTTTTTTTGTTTTTGTTTTTTTTTTAGTGAGGCAATTGGGGTTAAGTGACTCGCCCAGGGTCACACAGCTAGTAAGTGTTAAGTGTCTGAGGCCAGATTTGAACTCAGGTACTCCTGACTCCAGGGCCGGTGCTCTATCCACTGCGCCACCTAGCTGCCCCTCTAATAAGTTTTAACAAGATATTTCTATTGATTTGATTAAATATTTTAGAATTACATGTAAAGAAATCTTTTCTAATAAAATTTTAATAAAGGCCTTTTAAACTATTTATCATACATCAGATTACTTTCTAATTTTACTGATAATACAAGTAAGGTTGCAGAGCAGAAAGAGAACAAACCTTGAAGTCAGGAAGACCTGAGTTCAAGTCTTGCCTATGGAAAAAGAGATTGTGAAGGGTTAAATGACTTGTCCATGATCACATAAGTAGTAAGTATAAGAGCTGAGATTTGAACCTATGACTTTTTAACCTCCAAATATAGTATTCAATCCACTAGGCCCATTCTGTCTATGATGAATTTTCTTTACAAACATATTTTTTAAAAACGGATAGAATATTTTATATTATCATTATCTGCTTTTCCAAGTGACACTACTGATTGCACCACTATTTTTTCATGTGAAAATATAACCAAAAAGAGTTATTTATAAGCAAGAGCTGTTGTTCAGTTGTTTCAGTCATGTTTGACACTTCATGACCCCATTTGCGGTATTCTTGGCAAAGATACTGGAGTAGTTTGCCATTTCCTTCTCCAGCTCATTTGACAGATGAGGAAATTGAAGTAAACAGGGTTAAGTGACTTGTCCAGGGTCTCAAAGCTAGGAAATATCTGAGGTTGAATTTGAACTCAGGTCTTCCTGACTCCAGGCCTGATGTTCCCTCCATTGTACCACTTAGCTGCTTGTAAGAGTTACTTCTACACTACTTAAACTGTAATATTCCTCTTATTTGAATTCATAAAAAAAATAATAGCAGCTCACCTATGGGTATAAACCATAAATGCTTTGCACATTTATTATAGTATGGTTTACTCTGAAGCTTACAAATAATTTTTGTGTGAGATCTGTTGTTGCTGGCAGTCCTCTTTAATTTGAGTGAACTGAACCGACTGGTTCATCTGTTGCTTTTCAACATTCGGCTCTTACATAGCAGCATGTTATCAGTGATAAAAATGGATCTAGCACCTCCCATGCAGAAGAGGAAATTTCAAAGCTAAGCTACCTTCTAAGCAATACCTTTTGGAATTCTCCCTCATTCCTCATCCTCTGCCAAGATGTAAGGGCAGAGTAAGTAATCACGCTTCTAGAGTGCTCACAGGCTGAATATGCTTTAGGACCTAACTCTGGAGAATCCTGCTCTACTATTTACAGCTGAGGGACTCAGGGAATGCTAAGGAGAAGGTGATTGCTAAACCACCTAATGTCAAGCAGGATCTGGGACATTCATAAAACTGTTCATGGAACTTCAAGAAGTTTTGGGTCCTAAGTCTCACAGCACCCAAGATGGCTGGGTAGTACTACCACTCTTCAGGACCTTTAAATAACTCCTTCCATTTGTATAGAACTTTAAGGCTTACAAAGAGCTTTCTTTGCAACAACCCCATAAGGTAGGAAGCTGGTGACATGACTCACCTAGGGTCACATTGCTATTAAATGCTTACAGCAGGATTAAAACTCAAGTCTCTTGGATCCAAGTATTATTTCTTCTACATCCTGCTGACCTTAAATATGTTGGGGTCAAATGATCTCAAGGTCAAACTACCATATTGATCCAAATAGAAGTCATATTCTACCCTCCCCCTCCTCTACCAACTACTCAAAGACGGCCTCTATAAAACCTAAGTGCATCCTATCATTAGTGCATTATTTCTTTTTTTTTTTAAGTGAGGCAATTGGGGTTAAGTGACTTGCCCAGGGTCACACAGCTAGTAAGTGTTAACTTGACTCTTAGTCAAGTGTTAAGTGTCTGAGGCTGGATTTGAACTCAGGTACTCCTGACTCCAGGGCCAGTGCTCTATCCACTGCGCCACCTAGCTGCCCCAAGTGCATTATTTCTTAATGCAAATCTACATGTTTTTTCTTTCCTTTCAAAGAGATCTCACATTAGGATATGTGGCCTAGATTCAAACTGGGGGTGTAATGTAAGTTCGCTTGAGGGCATGATTTGTTCAGTTTGTAGCACAGTGCTTTAAACATAGTAAGTATTTAATGTTTGCAAAATACTGTATCTTCTAGTTTCTTACAAAATAGATGCTAGCCTTCTCTCTGATGTTCTATTTCTCTGCCATTAAAATACTATACTTGCTACTCCTAGACTTCACCTTTATACTGCCAAGGAAAATATTAAGAGTTTTCTTGGTGCTTCCTAGTACAGCAACTGTTTTGCTAATAATATTTTGTATTAAGTAAGGCCTAAATATTTTTCACTGTATTTCTTTTCCATTATTCCCATTTTATCCTATAAAGAACCACATAACATATATGAGGAAGATGTTATTCCCATTTTGAAGATGAAGAAACAGATGGAGCAATTGTCTTGCCTGTCACAGAACCAGCTAGGAATGACTCTACCATGGCTCAGCCATCTCCACTATCACCTAGGTTTAAATGCTAACTGAACCTCAAGCCTTCTCTTATTTCACATATGTAATGAGGCACCATAATTCAGTAAGTCTGATTCTACAAAATCTGTCTCTACCTTTCCACTCCTGTGGAACCACTCTGAGGCCCTAAATTCTTTTCCATTAGACTACTACAGTTGTTGTTGTTGTTGTTGAGTTTTTAGTTGTATGTGACTCTCCATTACCTCATTTCAGGTTTTCTTGGCAAAGATACTGGAGTGGTTTGCCATTTCCTTCTCTAGCTCATTTTACAAATGAGGAAACTGAGGCAAACAAGGTAAAGTGACTTGTCCAGGGGCACGCTGCTAGTAAGTGTCTGAGGCCAGATTTGAACTTAGGAACATGAGTCTTCCTTACTCCAGGTCCACCACTCTCTCCACTGTGCCACCTAGCTGCTCTACAACAACAACAACAACAACAGCAAAAACAGTAACAGCAACAGCAATAACAACATATACCAGAGTGAGTGTTCTTATCCTCAAGAGGACAGAGTCTCAAATTCTACCTATAATACTTAATACCTGTGAGACCAGGCATGGTTAATAATTTAACCCCTTAAGCATTGAACCTGCCTTTCCAGTCTTATTTCATGCTACTCTTATTTATGTTGTAGCCAGACGCGCACACTCTTCATTCCTGTACTGCCTGCTCATCTTTGTGGTTTTGTCACAATGTCCCCAGGTCTGGGTTGGAGACTCTCTTCCTCTGTACATCTCTGACTACAGAAATCCCTCTCTTGCTTCAAGGTCCAATTCACATGCTCCCTGGGTTTAAATCCTGGCTCTGTTGTTTACAATGGGTCTGGCTTTAGATAAAACACTTAACCTTCTGGGCCCCAGTTTCCTAGTCTCTAAAATAAAGGGGGCCAGGATGGGGGGTGGGGGAGGTGAACTACATAATGGTGCTTTCCAGCAGTATAGCCTATGTATGTCCTCAAGTCTGTCTAATCGGAGCTTTCAGATCAGTGATCAATGTAATCACATAGTTTGTGAAGAATTTATAATAAATTCTGTAGGAATAGTCATAGCCAACACCAGCTTTAAAAAGTTGTGGCAGTCTCATTGCACACTTTATACCATACTGACAACATACTAAAATATGCTGACCTAGAATCTGTTATATTTCCTACTGAATAACTTTGTATGAGTGTGAGAACAACAATATCTGAGTTTCCTTTTGAATCACCCATCCTCAGTATTTCTAGAAAAGCATTTCGATTTAAAAAAAAAAATTGATGCTTTTCAATTAAAGTGAACCAAACCTTGAAGGAAAGGTAACTGCATACAATTTTAATTTTATGAAATCTTTATTTCAACTTAAATTGTGCTTGAAGTAGAAGTACTAGTTAACTAATTAAGTGAAAAACATTTTCAAATAATGAAATACGGTATAATAGTATATAATTTTGTATAATTATAATTTATCCAATTTTAAAAAGCAAATATAACTTATTCTTGATCTTTGAAAAAATTCTTGATATGAAATATGAAAAAATTGTAGGTTTATAATCAATTTTTTGTGAATCTTTAAAAACATTTTATGAGGAAGGAAAGTAAAAGCCTCAAACTTAATAGATGTGAGAGACATTGTTCTGAACTCCAGTTTCCTATCCATGGTAGCAGCTAATTTATTAGCCAGTGTCTACATAAAATTAAGTAAATTAACGTTTATTATATTACATTTAAAAATAAAAGTTTTTAAAAAAATAATGAAAGAAGAGATGATAACATCTATTCATAGCTTATAACAACTGAGACAACTCTTAGTCAAGGTATAGAATACTTCACACAATTAAAATTCATTTAATTCTGAAGTGTAACAAAAAATCTTAATAGCACAATAGTATGTTATAGGATTAGGTGATAAAGGATATCATAATCAGCCGAATTATGAGGATAATACTAAGTAAATTAAGATGCAAATTCCAGTAGCTAGGATGCTGCCTAATTACAGTGGAAAAGACTACAAGACTCATTTTTTTAAAAACATCCAAGGGTTTTAATCAGCTAAAGCAGTTAGGTAGGGTTCAACATGTGTCAGCCAAAATGAAAACAGTATAGAATAATGGTGACTTAGAGGGGACAGTGCCATCTAGTGGACATAAATGGTTCACTTTGCATAATTATAAAACATTTCTAAGAACTTCCCCAAATGCGAAGAGATCCAGTTTTTAAGTTTA
Source organism: Dromiciops gliroides (assembly GCF_019393635.1). Classification (NCBI taxonomy): domain Eukaryota; kingdom Metazoa; phylum Chordata; class Mammalia; order Microbiotheria; family Microbiotheriidae; genus Dromiciops; species Dromiciops gliroides. The sequence continues at coordinate 372,316,140 of NC_057864.1, forward strand.
CTAAGCACAGGAAATGTAATAATCATAGTACATATTATATGTACATGGTGTAAAAGCATTAATTATTTTGAATCTTAAAATTGGTTCATAAATGAGATTAGACAGTTCAAAGCAAAATTACCACTACCAAACTTTTTTGAGCACCTACTTACTATCTGGGGGGCACTGTACTAGAGAGGAAGCCACTGTGCTGTTTAAATATTAATTTAAAAACTAAAACATTAATTGTTCAAGTCTCTATAAATTTAAAACAGAAGAAACCGTTTTTCTAACTACTACTGTTATGGGAATCTTAAAAAGTACATTATCTGTGGTACCTTGTGACTAAATCTTGTATAACCATATGATTAACCCTTTCAACACCAGGCACAATAGAACTGCCTTCTGAAAGTAAAAATTGTGTTTCTTACCAAAAAAAGCAAAAAGTCAGTAGTATGAAAGATTCAAAAGCCCACAAGCTGAACATATGAGTACAGAGAAAGAGGTATGCTGACTCTTCACAGATTTTGCTAGAACTGAAAAATGGGTGATACATTTAGTTACCATTGTGGTCTCCAGGAGAGCTTGCTTAAGATGATTTAAAAAAAAAAAAAAAATATATATATATATATATATACACACATGCTTGTTCCATTTGCTATGAAAATACCTAAAACTACCAAAGTTGAAGTTTTAGAAACTTTAAAGATTCACTTAAAGTTAGATTTAAGAGCAATTCTAGTTTAACAAACACCTTTAATGCCTGAATTCTCTACCACTCTAACTTTTCTTACAGAATACTTTGTATTAAATTTTTATTAGATTAGTATGTTAAAGTATTTATATAGAGAAATATATTCTTAAAAAGTTTACATAATAGGCAGGAGTTTGATTTTTAAAATGAAATATTTATAAGTCAAAAGATCTACAGAAGCTTAGTTAATAGTGATAAATACTGTTCAAGTTAGACTTCAAAATATATTTGACTAGATAAGCAGGGATACATTTAATAAGGAAAGATCTGGGGCGTTTGGATTATCCTTTCTACCTAACTTTTTACTTTAAATCACAGGTAAATTCCCTTAACTAATTTGTAACTAAGCTTTTTTGTTTATGAAACAGTCAACTGATGTGCCTATTGGAAAATTTTAAGGATCAATTTATATTTATAAAGATTGGGGGCAGCTAGGCAGCACAGTGGATAAAGCACCAGCCCTGTATTCAGGGGGACCCGAGTTCCAATCCAGCTTCAGACGCTTGACACTTACTAGTTGTGTGACCCTGGGCATGTCACTTAACCCTCATTGCCCTGAAAAAAAAATGGAACTATAAAGATCAAAGGATTATTGATTTAAAGCTATAAATTTTCATAAGGATCATCCATCACTCAATGAGTATTATCAAGTGTCTACTATGTTCTGGAAATGCAAAGAATGCAATAATTTCCACTTTCAGAAAGGTTACATTCCATTGCGAAAGACAATATGTTCATTTGTAAGTTCATACAGAAAAAATACAAGGTGAGCTACATACAAAGCAATTAGGGAATGAGGACACCAACAGTGAAAGGATCCAGAAAGCATAATGTAGAAAGGAGGTACATGGGCATCATCCATTTTAAGAATTCCCTTCATTTGGCAGATAAGCAAATAGATCTCACAAACAATGCTCCAAATATAAGGTATTTTAAAGGAAGTCTTTAGGTTCCTAATTTAATATATTTAAAAAATATTCTAAAACATATTTAACTGTATCCCTACAGATTGAAAGAACCCAATCAGCAGATAAAAATTGCACTCTCTGTGTTGGAACAACCAGTGCTGTTTAGTATGAATAATGAATGAATGTAATGAATGAGTGAAAAAGTATTTATTAAGTGCTTACTATGTGCCTGGGAGTGTGCCAAATGCTAGGGATACAAATGAAAAAAGGGACACACTCTCAGCCCTCAAAAAGCTTAGGTTCAAAAAGGGAGAGAGAGATAACACATAGAGGGAAGTGGTGGCCACAGTTCTAGTAGTTGTGTGAACAACAGGGATGGCAAGGTGATCCATAGGGCATTCTAATTGACAAAACCCTTTCCAGAAGCATTAATACTATTTATTAGCTACTGTCACCCGAGACAGAGATGGAAAGGGACGGGGGGGGGGGAGTGTAAAGGGATATGCATGTAGAGGTACAACAGATGGTTGGATGGCAGACTGACATGTAATTAAAGGCTAAGTAAATTTGTACATAGTCCCCAATCAAGATGGTGAGTTCCCAGGTTGAGTAGACTAAAAGTAGGGTAGTGCAAAAACTGGATTTCATAAACACACGGAATGAACTGGACAGATGCTTCCTAAGGCTTTTTCCTCTGCTATCCAGGGTGCTACTCCTTGTTCCAGCTGGTAGAACAACTAGCTTGAAAACTGCAAGTCTGAGCCAGGCCACTTTACTTAATTCTCCATCATTACTTTCTCTGAGTTTCCATGAGATCCATGGCAACATCAGTGACATCTTCCATTCCAGAATTAGTATAGGACTGAAGGTTTTGCATGGGAAGAAAGCCAAATCCACAAAGCTGAAGGAAATCAAAGGAACTAACAGGTACCACAGCACAGTGAAATGATTACCCAGCTTCCCTGCCCAGGTCAGCTCCTAAAAGCCATCACTGCAATTCAACTGAGGTTCTTAAAACTTAATTTTCTTATCTGGTAAAATAAGGCTAGTACTTGTCTGGTCATTTTAAAAGTTTGTTGGGAGACTCAAATATAGTAATGTATGTGTAACATGTTTTGAAAATTGTAAGGCTCTCTATAAATGTATAAATTATTTTTATTGCTACTATTATTCAAATGTAAGGCAGAACACATAAATACAACAAAGATAAAATAATACTTAATAGACATTTAAGCATAAATTACACAGAATTTATATTTATTACTGTCAAACAGAGATGCATTCATAAATGCTGAAGGGGGTTTTGCGCAAGCAAAGAAAGCCAGCTAATATTAGTCTGGAATGAGTTTACAAGGAAGGTGAGGTTGAGCAGTGCTTATAAGAAAAGACGTGCTTTGGCAAAGAGGGGGTGGGAACATATTCTAAGTGGTGGGAACAACATATGTGCCTGCACAGAGGTGAGAATGAATGAATAATGAACAAAGCTAATTCAATGATAAAAATTATTAGGATTGAAATGATTTGTTGGAGGCAGATGATGGAAATATCAAAGGTCAAAAAGATCAGTATAACAAATCCTGAAAAACTATAGGCATAGAATCTTTTCCCTTTTACAGGTTGATGTAAAATGACCATCCTGCATAATAGGTTCAATTATAAAGTACTTATCTGAACATTTATCTTGGACACAGAGAGGGAACTGTTTCAGAAAGCTTGTTTGAACAAGACTACAGAAGGAATGTTTTTTATGATATAAAAAGTTTTCCATGGTTTGAACTTAATGTTCAACAACATGAATTATGAGAAAAAGAAGGCACTTAGATGACAGGTTATTGATTATTCAATTTAACTTAATTTAATAAGCATGAATTAAGCTTCTTTCTATATGATAAGCTAGGGAAGAAATACATATTAAAATATAGTAGTTATTTTCATATTTCTCCCAGTAAGACTTTTGGAAATGATTTTTATAAAAGTGGCCTTTTATAAAAACTGATGACGTTGCTTTTAATATTTAACAATTCTACTAAAAAGTCATTTTTCAGAAGAAGCATCTAATTTGTTAGTCATTTTTACATCCTATAAATATTTTAGGTTTATGATTTATTTCTCTTATCTATGAGATATTTACCACTAACCATTAAAGAAATCATTCTCCCACAGATTGAATTTTCACTTATATACAGATAACTCCCAGATATGTATATCTATCTTGCCATAATCTCCTGAGCCCTAGACCTACATCAAAAGGGGCCTATTGGACATTTCAAAATGGGTGTCCCAGAAACATCTCAAATTCAACAAGTCCAAACAGAATTAATTATCTTCCCCCCCCCCAAACCAGCACTCTTCCAAACTTCCTTATTACTCACAAGGGCAGTACCATCTTTCTACTAATCCAGGTTTACAATTTATGTGTCATCCTCAAGGTCTAACTGACATCACCCACACATATTCAATAAGCTGCCAAATCTTCTTGTTTCTGTCTCCCACAGTGTCTCCCACAAATGTCCCCTTCTTTTCACACACAAGAGACGTGTACTCTTTGGTCCAGTCAAACTGTACTACTTGCTTTTGCTCACATAAGACACCCATCTACATATCTTTCCACTTTATGTTCCCTATACCTGGAACACTCTTGCTCCATGCCTCTGCCTCTTGGAAATCCTGGTTCCTTCAAAAATCAGGTCATCTTCTGCAAGAGACTTTTGTTGGTCCCTCCCTCCAGCTGCAAGTGTCTTCCTATTCAAGGTTACCTTGTATCTGCTCTCTAAGGGTCATACTTAAGAGACAAAAGAGTTCATGTTTTTTCCTCCATTAGGCTATAAGCTCCCTGAGCACAGGCTGTTTCATTTTTGTCTTTTCACCCCTGGTGCCTGGGGTACTGAATATACTGTGCACTTAAAAAATAATATCTGGGGGCAGCTAGGTGGCACAGTGGATAAGGCACTGGCCCTGGATTCAGGAGGACCCAAGTTCAAATCCAGCTTCAGACACTTGACACCTACTAGCTGTGTGACCCTGGGCAAGGCACTTAACCCTCACTGCCCTCCCCCCACCCCCCACCAAAATACAGCTTTACTGGTATACACAGAAGTCAAACACCAAAGACAACCTAATCAAAATATTACATGATTGATTAAAAGTAAGCATCTATAATTTCATTTAAAACACAAAATAATTAACTTATTTTAAAGTCTTTTCCTAATAATTTTAAAGAAAATGTAAGTTGCTCGATTTACAAACTACTTCCTTTGTATATCTGAATCCATACAAAGTTCGCTACTCCTTCCATATAAGTATATTCCTATTTTTATTTTTCTGTAATAATCATGCTTATAAAAAATCATAATAACTTTATGTAGCACTTTGTAGTTCATAAACCACTTTACATATATTATCTCATTCAACCTTCATAGCACTCTTTTAAGATAGGTAGTGCAGGGAGCAGGTAGGTGGCAAAGTAGATAAAGCACTGGCCCTGTATTTAGGAGGACCTGAGTTCAAATATGGCCTCTGACACTTGACACTTACTAGCTGTGTGACCCTGGGCAAGTCAATTTGACCCTCATTGCCCCGCCCCCCCCCCCAAGATAGGTAGTGCAAAGATTGTCATGTATGTTACATAAGTAAGGAAATAGACTCAGAAGGAGTAAATAGTGTTTCACATGGCTTAATAAAGCAGGCGAGCCAGGCCATAGACCCTAAGCCTTTGATGCCCAAACTAGCAGTCTTTCTGGGACATCACAGTGACAAATTTTATAACAACAATAAAAAAAAATCAAACATCTTTTACTCCCTCAACTCACTATGAGTTGCTACTGAGCATGAGTCTTCACCAGAATTCAAAGTTCGTGGGTCTCATCTTTATATATCACAGAAACCTAATCCAACCCATACCTTAACAAGAATATTCTCCACATACTCAACAAGTGGGACATCCAGATTTTGCTTGAAGATTCTCATAAGAACCCACTAACCATGAAGGCAGCTGATTCTACTTTTGAATAGTTCTTACTGTTTGCAAATTTTTCTTGAAGTTTAGCCTAATTCTACTAAATGTCACTTTTATTGTTTAGTGTATTTTTACTTATTAGGTGGGGTCTTACCTTTGTAATCATAAATATAGATCAGTATTGGTTCATTTTGACCAAATGCACAAAATGCCACCATATGTTCATATGGATGAAAAGCAACATCTCGAAGAGGTGATGTGAACGAAAGGTCAGAATACATTGCGACTTGGTCTCCTTAAAAAGGGAAACAATAAGATTAGTCAATTCTTTTGAAGCTTTATTTTTCTTTTGAGGTTAAAAAAGCCCATTTTTATACACTCCACTTTATTCTCAAAACATTGTGTTATACTATAAATACTAAGATTCAGTGCTTATATTCACAAAAAAACCTATGCACAAAGGTATTTTGCAACTATCTTATTAATATTTTTATATTGTCATCTAACTGATATTTAAAATCTTGAATAATTCAAATATTTTAGAAAGCATTTTAAGTAACTATATACATTCAATTAATTATTTATCCTCAATTCATATATCCTAGAGGTAATTGGAATTACACAGGAAGTTCATAACTTAGGAACATCTTAGTTACAAATATTTCACACAAACCAATAGCTAGCTTGCCTGAGGCCTCACTTCTCAACCACATCTCTGCTGGAATGTCTCCAATCCCCACCATCACTACACACAGTTTCCTATCCCACCCTTTACTGCCTCAAAAACCCAATTTCTATTGCATATACTTGGTGTATGTGTGTATGTGGGTAAGGAAGAGGAGTGGGGAGGTGTTGTTGAAGGGAGAGAAAGGAGCCATTCCCATAAATGGGGCTGCATTATGCTACTCAATAAATACTTGATGATGAGGATGAGGATAATGTTTTTCTAGCATTCTGAAATGGAAGGCAAGGTAAAGTTTTCATACAGAAACAAGGTTATGAAAGGTGAATGAATTAGTATTATTTTGGTACAACTCACTTAGATCAGACTCACTTGTTTAGCCTTCTTACCTATATCTAAGAGGTACCATGAACAAGAGATTATGCAAATTATACATGATAACGTTCACAACTTTTATTCATAGATGATCTTCTCAGGGCCTTACTCAGGGTCTATTTATTCTCATACCCAGGCTAACTAACAATCTTGGTTTTCTGGTTTCTAAGCCTACAGAAAATTATAAGAAGTAAATTATAAAGTTAGAAAAGCAGGGGGGAAAGTGACAGGTCTGATATGGGAAGAGATGAGACATAAAAATATAAAAGCAAAGCAAGCAACACAACTCCAAAGGATACAGCAGTGTACATTCACATAGTGCAGGGTTAAATGTCCTCTCACGCCTGGCATAACCTAGGACTTTTATTGTATTATAGTTTAATGAAATAACCAGTGTTCATAATGATGAACTGGATTTATAAAACAGAAATATTAAATTGTGTTTGGTATATTCTGCTTAACAGGTCATCATTTAATATATTTTTAAAAGTTACCTTCACAAAAATTAACATTTTAAAAGTTTTGATGTTTAAAGAATAAAACCTTCTGCTATCCAAAAATCTCTGTAATCCAAAGTGGCCTACTGGCTGAAAGCTTCCAGATGTCAAATCTATGACATTGTTGTTAAGCCACAATCTAATTTTTTTTTTTGGGGGGGGGGGGTTGAGGCAATTAGAGTTAAGTGACTTGCCCAGGGTCACACAGCTAGTAAGTGTTAAGTGTCTGAGGCCGGATTTGAATTCAGGTACTCCTGAATCCAGGGCTGGTGCTCTACCCACTGCGCCACCTAGCTGCCCCCATAATCTAATTTAAATGTACAATCTTTGGAGCCTAACTAAGGACATTTCTATAGAAAAATGCATTCTAACAATTCCATAATTTCTGGAATACAATCCATTTCTAAGTTGGGGATGAAGATAAAGTAGAGGATCAGTCAAATATAGGCTGTGCTTTTTTCCTTGCACTGAAAAGTAAAACCTAAGAATCATATGAAAACAATGCTCTTATTAGAAATGAGGATCAAGGGAATAAAAATGAAAATTATGAACAAAAACAGAAGAGTGATAAGACTGAATAAAATATATTCACTGAATTAGAAAAAAGTCTATACTATGTCTTATATAGTCATTTTAAGCAATTATTTTTCAGTATATAACTTTTTTTTTCCTTTAGAAGAAAATCTAACTTAAGAGGTAAAGTTTACTGGGCTTTTAATAAACTCTGAAAGCTGGACTTAAAAAGAAATCATGAATCTAAAGACTTGAGGTTTCTATATAGATTTTTGTTGTTGTTTAGACATTTCAGTCATGTTTGGCTCTTCATGAACCCATTTGAGGTTTTCTTGGAAGATACTGGAGCACTTTGCCATTTCCTTCTGAAGCTCATTTTACAGATAAAGAAACTGAAGGAAAGAGAGTTAAGTTACTTGCCCAGGGTAACACTGTTAGTAAGTATCTGAGGCCAGATTTGAACACAGAAAGATAAGTCTTCCTCACTCCAGGCCTGGTTAAATTCCTATGGAATTAAAATAGAAAAAAAATCTAGGCTATGGAAAGTAAAGGAATTTGATTTTATCTTTTCCTCAACATTGAAACATCTCTTACTATGTGACCTGAGCTAATTACTTACAATGATTTTCAAGAGCATTTCACACTACAAAATAAATAATTTGTCACACTCAACCAATTATCTCCTATAAGGTAAAAAAAGGCAAGACATGTTTAATGGATGTCAGACAATGGACAGAACAAGGAATAAACTGAGACAAAAAGAACATTTAAATTCCATTTCATGAAGCCCCCCAAATGATTTCTTGAATGAATGTCGTTAGCTCTGGTTTAAACTTTTCTGTTATAAAGCAGGTAAGGCAGAGGTAAGGCATAAATCAAATTTTAAAAGCTTATACAAGCAGAAGGAATTTGAACAATTTGAGTTAAAATTTCCAATTAGATATTATTTAATCTGTATATTTTGAGAAGTATTTTACTTATAATTTTGAATAACAGTATTTACCCTGCTATAAAATTTATATTAAAAATATAGACATACATCAATACAAAATACATGATTTTCCTCAGGTAATATTATTCTAATTGAGATACCATCTTCCTACAGGACTGTACTTTAAGTAGATGGGTTCAGAGAACTCATTATTGAAGTATTCTGCCAAAATAGCAAATTAGGAAAGAAATAAGAAAGGGAAAAAACAAAACAGAATTTAATATGAAATTAGTTTTCTTAGCATCTTTCTCATCTTTATGAAGAAAAATCAATAACCTTCAAAAATAATACTAAAAGTTTGGACTTGAAATTTTCTGGGAAACTATTTCATTAAATGGGCAGGTAGGTGGCACAGTGGATAGAGCATTGGGTCTGGAGTCAGGAAGACTCATCTTCCTGAGTTCAAATTTGGCTTCAGACACTTACTAGCTGTGTGACCCGGGCCAAGTCCCTGTTTGCCTCAGTTTCCTCATTTGTAAAATGGACTGGAAAAGGAAATGAAAACCACTCCAGAATATTTTCCAAGAAAAATCCAAATGGAGTCACAAAGAGTCAGACACGACTAAAAATAAGTGAATAACAATAACAAACATTACATTAAATATGTACTCAGGTTTGCTATATTTTTCATTTATTTTATCAAGATGCAAATAAGTTCTTACCTGTTTCAGGGTTCCAAACATATGCTATACCATCCTCACTTCCAGAAAAGAGAAAAGTCCCACATGGTGTTAAAGTACTATGAATCTTCTCCCTATAATTTGCAGCACCTACATACTTCCGTGTTGCTAATCTAAAAAGAAAAATAATCTAATAAATCTTTATTTCCTTCATGTAATCATTTAGTCATCTTTAAAAATTAGTATTCAGAATAATTTTTAAAAAATAATTCAAGAATATCATTCACATGAAATAATTTTTAAATTGTCATATCTAGTCTATATGTATATAATTTCCTTCAAAATTTTCCTCTTTTTGGGTTGGAATGATATTGAGCCCTTATTAGAGGCATTTGGTCTTTACTAGAGTTGTCATTATTCTTGGGTTTTATATGTTACATATACTGAAGTTATATAATTTAAAATTCGTATCATCAAACACAGTGCAAAGCATATGGTTCAGACTCATAACCTCATGCCTGGGTTATTACAGTAACCTAGCATTGAGTAGTATTTTTTTTTTTTTTTTTTAGTGAGGCAATGGGGGTTAAGTGACTTGCCCAGGGTCACACAGCTAGTAAGTGTCAAGTGTCTGAGGCCGGATTTGAACTCAGGTACTCCTGAATCCAGGGCCGGGGCTTTATCCACTGCGCCACCTAGCCGCCCCCGAGTAGTATTTTTTTTAAGTGATGCAATTAAGGTTAAGTGACTTGCCCAGAGTCACACAGCTAGGAAGTGTTAAGTGTCTGAGGTCGGATCTGAACTCAGGTACTCCCAAATCCAGGGCTGGTGCTCCATCCACTGTGCCACCTAGCTGCCCCGAGTAGTATTTCTTTAGTAAATTGAGAATGATTTTTTAAAACTGCTTAATTAAAAATAAAATACCTTTTTTTTTTTTGGTAATTCACATTCAATAAAATAGCAACCTCTCATTTGTTCTATAGGAATATTACTGTGAAGGATAAAAGCTAACTTTAGAAAATATGCCCTTTCTGCCTTTAAGAACCCCATTTTTGGGGGCAGCTAGGCGGTGCAGTGGATAGAGCACTGGCCCTGGAGTCAGGGGTACCTGAGTTCAAATCCGGCCTCAGACACATAACACTTACTAGCTGTGTGACCCTGGGCAAGTCACTTAACCCCAACTGCATCACCAAAAAAAAAAAAAAAAGAATCCCATTTTTGCTTTTCCCTTTTAAGTATATGATCCCTCAATAGTCTTAGTTTGAAAAAAAAAAAAAAAGAGAAAAACATAGATTCAGAGTTGGAAGGAACCCCAGATCCAATCACTGTACAGAGAGGAAACTGAGGAAACAGGAAATTAAATGATATGACCAAAATTATGAAGGCATTAATGCATGGAAGAGGCAGAATTTGAATTTGGGTTCTATTGTTCTAAATTCTAACTGTTTCTGATGTTAATTTATTGGATGAAATATCCTTTGACCCAGCCATGAGTTTTGTGTAATCTTTACTTGTAATATAACATGCATTTTGTGTAATTTTTACATGTAATATAACTGCTAATTCTACTATTCAGATAAAGGGTATTATTTTACTAAAGACTGCAAATAGAATATTCAATACAAAAAAGGACAATTTTTTTTAAAAAAGGAAATGACAAAGCTTTAAAAATGTTCAAATACATAATAAAAAAAACTGATCCATATGAACCAGTTAATTAGAAAGACTAACATTTAAGGTTATTTTGTTACCATTTAAATCTACTTACATCCGGAGATCCATAATTCTCAGAGTACTATCTTTGGCATGGATTAACAAACGCCTTCCATTTGGATGAACTTCTAAATAGCTTATTGGAATCCCCTTAATATCATTTTCTCTAATTTCCTATAATGACAGAAAGAGTTAAAAAAACTATGAAAACATTTTCATTCAAATAGGATTTAAAAACAATCATTTTTTTAAAAATCAACATTTCTTTGTGTAGTTAGGAAACTTTTAAATATCTTGCTAAAGCAAAAGTTGTAGATAACAAATATTTAAATGGCTTGATATAAATTCCCTTTAGCTTAAAATGAGTTGAAAATTATGTATAAACTTTACTTTGTTTTATAAAATCTGTTTTAAATGATGCTATTTATTTCCATAACATGAAAATTCATTCTATACCAAATTTGCATTTTAATATTTTATTTTTGTGTGTGTTTTAAGATTTTAAAAGTCCATAACCAACATTTCTTCTACCCATAAGCTCTTCTTTTAAAAAATATTAAAATGTCTAATTTCAGTTTAATTCAGCGACAGGAAAAATGTGAAAGCTGAATATATAATCTTGTAAAGCTTATACATTCACAAAAGGAAGGGTGGAGTCAACCTTTAAATACTATTACAATCTCTAACTAATTCAAAATAGACTTACATCTCAATTTAGGGGAAGGGAGTTATTGAGATATTATTCTTCAATCACTTAATTTAGCTTGTAACTGAGGGAGTTTTAGAAAGTTGCTCTAGGCAGCTACAGAAGGCGCCCTACTAATGATGTCAGGGAAGCAGAAATACTGCAGGGTTACCTGTCTGGACTGGCACTGAATCAGAAGAGGCTACCAAAGGTCCGCCAAGTAATTTTCCTGTCTGGATGACTGAGAGAAAAGGAAAAGCTGTAAATGCAAAATGACTGGGGCAAAATAGAGGTGAGAGAAACAAGGGGCAGCAATAGACTAAAGCTCATATGCCTCTTCTTTTTCCTTTTCTCTCCCAAGGGGCCTCTTCTGATCTGGATAAGCAGTGACACAGAGACCTTGAATAGCGCGTCTGTCCCACTGTTGTCAAAAAAGCACCAAAAGGTAACTGGGCCAGCAATAAAAATGAACTAATGGAAGTAATAAACTAAGGGGAAAATATGGAAGACATACCCTCCAAAAGGGTATTCTACAGAATTAAAAAATGAACATAATTTGAGAAAAGCTCTTTTGGAGGTGAAAGCAACATTGACACTGATACAAAGGTGAAAAAAAGACAATGAATCTTCTTAACAAGTTGTGAGTGAGGTGTGAATTTGACATTACTACTGGGAGATTTATATTGTTTTCACTGGTCATTACAAACATCCTCTTTTTTAAAAAAAAATCTATTTATATTTTCAAACTAAGCAGTTTTGTAGGGGAGAAAACTACTACTTTTCGTTAAATTTATGGTCCTGGGCTAAGGAGCACGACATACAGCAGACAGACACATCCTCAAAGTTTCCTGTTCTATATGAACTCCCTGCATCCAACTCCCTGTTCTGGTAGCCAACAAAATGCAAAAGAATAAATGTAATTTCAAGTTGTAGTATGCACTGTTAAATTCCAAAATTCATTAGAAACAGAAAAGATCCATGAGAATTAACTTTTTTTGACTTTTTCTTTTTGATTATCTCAAATGGAATACTATTGGAACACAGCTATTCAAGGCAAATTGTCTTTTAGTTGCTATTTTCAAGATAAAAAAGCATATGAGGGCTTTCACAGCAAATACTAAACTGTGCTTTATGTACTTAAGTGATTAGAAGGAGGCATTTGGAATCTTGCCAGTCCCTGGGGTATATAAATAATTAGACAGCTCTTTTAAAAATGTGTATAATTAGGCTACAGTAAGAAACCCAACATACCACTCATTAACCTGATAGACCAGAATGATTCCAAAAAGAATACACAAGATTGTTTTTAAAACAGGTTTTAGAGAGTTGGAAGGTTGAATTAAAGCTCACAAAAAGCCTTTCCCTCAACTTAAGAGAGTCTTTCATTCACACTCAGACACTGTCAATACCCTTTATTGTGAAAATTCTAAGAACAATGGTGTCTTCACAAAATCTGTAAGAGATAAGCAATACCATGAAATAGTGGGATACAATACAAAGAGCATTAACTTTGAGATCAGAGAACCTGAGTTCAGGTCCTTCTCCTGTCACTTAGAATCTGAGTGACCCTTTTTTGAGGGCACTTTATCTTTATGGGCCTCAATTTCCTCAGGAAAAAAAAATGAGGAAGTTAGACTGGAGGGTCTCTTGGATCCCTTCTAGTTCTAAATCTAGGCTCTTAATCATATTAGTCATGTCAACTGAAGTTATATTAAGGTAAAACTCAAGTTTTTGGAATCATGTTATTTCCTCTTCAAAGATAACATCAAGAACAAAATACAAAACAAACAAACCAACCAAGACAAAACACCCAAAACAACCCTGTTAAAAAAAGGCACAATTGACAAAAAAATACATATATACATACATATATGTATATATACACATACATACATACACACACACACATGCATGTATATGTATATGCATATATTTGTTCCCACATGCCAATCTGTCACATCTTAACACAAACCAAATCCTAACAATCAAATGATAGGCCTAATTATTACTACATAATTCTAAAATACAGGACTGCTGATAAACCACTGACAAAATAACAATGTGAACTGACCCATTACAAGGTCAAAATAAAAAGGTGAGAAGCAAAAAGTTCAGTGTCCTATAATACTCATTTTAAAAGTGAAAAGGTTATAAAGTGGAGCTCAGAATTAATGTAAATATTTTCTCTGTCTATGGTAAGATCTAAAAGACTGATTAATATCTAGAAAATTTTCAGTGAGTCACTGTTCATGTTTATTGGCCATTTGCAAAGTGTTAGGAAGATATTTAAGGGAATTTAATTTCCAACTGCAATCTGCATATATTGTTAACTTGGAAAGGGAAAAGCATACATCATTATTTATATTTTCTACCTCCTTAATGAATAATCAAAATTTAAAATATGACTTTATAACCTTATTTATGTTCCAAAGTCGAACTGGATGTTGTTCATTTTCTCTGACCAAGGTATTCCAAACAATAATCAATCCTGAACTGTCTCCTGAGTACATATGAAGTCCTGTGGGGGGAAACATTTCATCTATTTTATAAATACCAAAAATGAAATCAATTTCCTATTAAGTAAACATTCAGTAAGCGCTCTTCTGCAGAGGACCCTACTAGGCTCTACAAGAGACACAACATTTCAGGAAAACACAGTTATGGCCCTCAAGAAGCTTCCAGTCTATAAGGGGATAAGAAACAAACCCTGCTAACAAAAAATACACAACATGATATTTTAAAAAATGGTAACACCAAAGTCTATATATGTCTAAGTATAGAGAATCAGGGAAGATTTCATGGAAGAGGTGGCATCCAAAATGGAAGCAAAGCACCTCAAGCTGGAAGGAAACAGAGTAGCCATCTAGTTCTGCCTTTTACGGAGAAAAAAATCCCTTGAGTAACATCACCAAAAAATGGCCACCAAGTCGCCATTTGAAATCCTATGGGAACTCACAACTCCCTATTGTATCCCGCTTTATTTCTGACCAACTACAATTGTTAAAAAGTTTTTCCTCGATTAATAATTTTTTTTTTGGTGGGGCAATGAGGGCTAAGTGACTTGCCCAGGGTCACACAGCTAGTAAGTGTCAAGTGTCTGAGGCCAGATTTGAACTCAGGTACTCCTGAATCCAGGGCTGGTGCTTTATCCACTGCGCCACCTAGCTGCCCCAATAAAAATTTATTAAGCACCTACTGTGTGCCACGCACTAGGCTAAATTCTGGCACACAAAGCCAAAATATGATTCTGTCTTCCAACTATCACTCCTTGTCCTGTTGTCTAGGACCAAGAAGAACAAGTCTAATCTTGTCTCTTCTTTTTTTCAAAAATTATTTTAAATACTGTAAACTTAATAATTAATGCAAAGATGAGGCAGGTAGGTGGTGCAGTGAATAAAGCATCAGGAGGACCTAAGTTCAAATCTGGCCTCAGACACTTGACACTAACTAGCTGTGTGACCCTGGGCAAGTCACTTAATCCTCATTGCCCCACCAAAAAACAAAAAAACAAAAAAATTAACGCAAAGATTTCAGTATTCAATAAAAGACTGCTATAAGAAACTGAACTTTCTTGTTCAGTTTGTTTTGTGAGAAGTAAATGTCTATCTAGATGTAAATAACAGAGTAGCTTTTTGAACAAGAAAGTTTACCTCCAGTAAAAAAGCAGGATGTACAAATGGCCATGCATTTGGGGTTGGGGTATTTCTGTATGGTTTTAAATCTTGTATTTAATAAATTTCATGTGTGAAATTAAAAAAAATAGCAGCAGTAATACAGCTGTTGTATTTGTTTCCTTCTTCACTTTTTTTGTTTTCTTGAGTTCTTTTAAGTAAATTAATTTTATTGATGATCATTATGCTCTAGCTTATCACCCCCAGCCTCCTTTCCTTTTAAAAATACATATTAAAACAAATTAACACATTAGTCGTATATGTCATACTTCATCTTATGTCCACCACCTTTCTGTCAAGTCATCATTTTTCTAAAATCGATATTGTTTGAGTTTCAGTCAAAAGTTTCAAGGGCTTCAAAGTCACTTTTTTTTATATTAGTGTTGTTTTCATCCTATAAATTGGTTTCCTGGTCTTGCTTATTTCACTCCACATTAATTTGTATAAGTCTTCCATGTTTCTCCTAATATGGCTAATCTGTCATATTTGTCATTTTAAAAATTATTCCATTCCATTCATGTACCACAATTCCCTCAGCTATTGCCCATCGGATGGTTGTCATTCTTCAGTTGTTTCAGTCCTATCTGACTGAACATCATAAACTCGATCGCTTTCATAAAATAACAGACAACAGATAAAATAAAATAACTAACAATGACCTCCTTTTACAAATATATACCTCAAAGTATTGTTGAGAATTCAATAAATGTGCTATATTGTTACCACAGCATTGTCACCGACAAAACTGTTGCCCATAACAGAGAAGCATAACAGTAATCCATAAAATATTCAGAGAGACTTTTAAAAATAGATGTCACTACAACCCAATGCTTAATATCCAAGTTCGGTGGAATGAAAAGCTTTTGGAAGAAATCAAAAGCATGTGGGACCACGATGAAGGTCATATCATCCTTAATTACCTGCCTGCTATTGGAGGCTTTCAGTGAACCGACAGGATATGAGATTAAATTCTCATATTTTTATTCAATTACAAAAAGGAATTATCTTATCCATCTCTGCAAGCATCCACAGAATGTTAACTATCAAATAAGAATAGCAGGAAAACAACTTGTGACAGGGCTACTTCTACTTGAATCAAAAAGATGAGAAGAGGGAGA
Organism: Dromiciops gliroides; assembly: GCF_019393635.1. Classification (NCBI taxonomy): domain Eukaryota; kingdom Metazoa; phylum Chordata; class Mammalia; order Microbiotheria; family Microbiotheriidae; genus Dromiciops; species Dromiciops gliroides. Next base: position 372,332,601 of record NC_057864.1, read on the forward strand.
ATAATAATAATATAGTGATAATAATTGACATTTACACAGTACTTTAAGATTTGCAAAGGGTTTTATATCAGTTACCTCATTGATTCACACAAAAACCTGTTAAGTATAAAAAAGTATAATGAGAAGTTGGGATTTATAAGAAATTACAATAAAGAAATGAGAAAAATCTGTATTTTCATGCAGCTTTCCTTTATACTTTATAATAAAGAAGACAAATCTAGAGCTTGTATGCTACATACCTTCAGCATCGAAGCAGAGAGAGTTGATAAAACTTTTGTGGCCATCAAATTCTTGTAATAACTGACCATGAACTTCTTTCACTTTAACATTCCACACTCTTATCATAGAATCATAACACCCCGTAACTACCAGGTATCCTGCAACTGGGTGGAATTTGGCCGTATAGACAAATGAAGGATGAGGGAAAACTTTCACAGCTGCTGTGCCTTGGCTTTCAATTTTCCACATTCTGGAAGGAAAAGTCATGTGTTTATACACACACACACACACATATATACATATATACACAAACAACATACATGTATGTAATATATAAAAGTCATCATATATATACACATATTAATTCTGTAAGGCCTAAATATAAATACACTTTTCCTAATAACACACAGAGCCCCAAATAAGCATGATGTGTTTTCAAAATAGTTAATGGAAAACAGAGATTCAACATGACATTAATTCTACAGCAAAACCCACTGAACATCAATTAATTATTATTTGGAATGTGACTCTCATTATAAGTATTTTAATATCATTGACTTCTGATAGTTATAAATAACTGGTTCAACATCTAAATGCATATTCACATGTTATGTGTTTTTTTAACTTGTCTGCTTATCAACAGAGGTTAGATATAGAGCTCAATGATTAATAATATAATGTATAATGCTAGAAAAGCAGCAAGATAGAGTAAATAGAAAGCTAGCCTTAGAACCAGGAAAATGTGGGTTTAGGTCCCACTTTTGCAATATACTGGCTGTGTGACCTCAGACAAGTCACTTAACTCAGTACATTGGGCAACTATGCCAATATACATCAGTAGAGGGATTTTCCTCAGCAGGAGTTTGTTTTACTAATAAAATTACAAGTTTAAAGTCAACCTATCATTCTCAAAATAGAAATGATGAACATTAATGTGATATACAACTTAACCCCATGTTGCATCCTTTAACATAAACTGAAGAATTTACAGGAGGCAGTGTGATAGAGAGGAAATACTCTGGGGCTCTTGTCTTAATTCTGTTACTACCTGTGTGACTTTGGGCAAGCCTTTTTACTTCTCTAAGACAGTTTCTTTATTTGTAAATTGTGTGCAATATTTTTCTAGGATAAATCATAGGTGTTCAGAACAATGACTTAATGAGTGACAATGCTAACACATCAGGTTAGGCCCTACAACTCTTAAGCAGGATATCAGGCTCTTTACATTTTATATGGGATACAAGAGAAGAAACATATATTTTAAGCTATTTTTTCATGATTTGAAATAGAGAGGGAAAACAGCTGCCTTTAAAGAGCATGTTCAAAACTAGAAATGTAGCTGTTTAGATGCAGAATAAGATCAAAGGACTGTGAAAATACTGTTATTTCCATGCTTTTAAAAAATTCTTATGAAACAAATATGTATACATAAGATCTGAAAATTCCCAAGAAACTTTCTGTGTTGAAATGGATTGCTAACTTGTTAACCACTGTTCCTATTCTAAGATTTCAGCCACTTGCAGACTCAACTCCACCAAATGGCTGTTTTGAGGCAACTAAGTGGCACAGTGAATACTGACTGACCTAAAGTCATGAAGCCCTGAGATCGTATCCAGCCTCATATACTTACTAGCTGTGTGACCCTGAATGGAACACTTAAACTCTATCTGTCCCAGTTTTCTCATCTCTAAAATGCAGATAATAATAGCATCCACCTCCCAGAGTTATTGTGAAGATCAAATGAGATATTTATAAAGTCCTATGTAAATGCTAGCTATTATTATTAATATAATAAATGTGTATATCACAAAGAGGCAGGGTCAGATGTATACACAAAGGAACAAATATTGGAACTAAGAATTACATAAAATAAACAAGCAAAAATCTTGAATGAAACAAAACATGACTGAAATAAGAATAAAGTAGGTATTAAATTCCATTTTAATGTACAATTACCTTTCCCTTTATATAATGACCACATTCCAGAAAAAATTGCTACAATGAAAAGCCTATTTTATCACTGATTATCATTATAAAATCAGAGAGGAAATACTGAAAGAGAAAAAAAATATTCCCCAACAGACTGAAATAGCAAGCTTGGCGCTATAGCACATCACAAAATTATGCCTATAGGGCACAGAACAACCTGTAGTATTGTACTAAGACTCACACTCTCTGTATCACAACCTGACAGCTTTTTTCTCCTCCTCCTCCTCCTCCTCCTCCACCTCCCCCTTGTCCTCCTCCTTGTGTCTAGTTATTTACAACGAGATCTCTCAGATATGGAATCCAATTAGTGCTTTTGCACAAATTATTCTGTTTGATCCTTACAACTTGGCAAAACAGGCAAATACAAAAGTATCATCTCCATGTTATAGATAAGGAAATTAGGGACCAGAGGCTCACAAAACTATGAAATTAGAAGAGATGGTGCCCAAAGCCTGGTCTTCAGAGTCCTCATTCAGAGTTCTTCCCACTCTACTATGATCCTTTACTGTATATTAATTAAATTGAAAGTGACAGAAAGAGAAAGATGAATTCTGATTTTCATAAAAGATATGCCCAGGGAAACAAATAAATATTCTTAAAGCATAGAAATATAAGATATTAAAATAATTTTTAAAGAAATTTGTACTCTGAATAGCAGAGAATTGAAAATATATAAAAAATAAATCAAATGTACATTTAAAAACAGTGTTTAGCACAGAAATTTAATATTATATGATGAATTTGTAAAGTGAATATCTGATATAGGCACATCACTAAACATAGCTGAAGCTATATTTGTACTCTTATTTTCCCTGATTTCCTTTTAGACTCAAATACATTTGGAGTAGCCTCTGCTGATTTATACTGACCTGACAGTACTATCAGAGGATGCAGTAAGGAGATGTTGATCATCTTTTGACCAGCAAAGATCATAAACAATATTGAGGTGACCACAAAATTCTCTCAAGTAACGTCCTGAAGGGATTTCATATACTAAAGGAAAAGATTTGCAAAATATTGAATAGGCTATTCACAGAGCATTATACACACACACATACACACTTTGTAAATAATGTGATGATTTGAACTGGAAGTGGGTTAAGATTTACTTCCATATTTTTGTTTTGTTTTGTTTTGTTTTGGTGAGGCAATTGGAGCTAAGTGACTTGCCCAGGGTCACACAGCTAGTAAGTGTCAAGTGTCCAAGGCCGGATTTGAACTCAGGTCCTCCTGAATCCAGGGTCGGTGCTCTATCCACTGCGCCACCTAGTTGCCCCTACCTTCATATTTTTTAAGAGGCTACCAAATAAACAAATACAATTATCAAGACAACAAATAAAATTTCATGTTCTACTTAAGAAATTTTTCAAGTAGTTTCAAATGCTTCAATATCACCTGTTGTTGTTCTCAAAGAGGGCCATGACACTAGGGTGATGTCATGACTTGCAGTGAATTGGATTTGAGTGAGGCAGGGATATGCAAAGTCACCAGCCTTACTACTCCAGAGCCATCTGGGTCCAGTGGCAAGATATACATCAGGACAACTGGAGATGACCCTGATGAAGTGGGAGACCTTTGCCTTTTAAGCTAAGGCCTTTCCCAGGTCTGTTTGCCTGAGGCAATACCCATTGAGTAATCATACATTGAATGTATAATGGAAGCCTTGGAAATGCTAGACTTGAGAGTTGGAAGACCAGGGTTCAAATCCCACCATTACCACTTAACAAGTTGTGTAAATAAGGGCAAATTATTTAACCTCTCACAGACTCCTCTGTCTTTCACATCTGGAAAGTGGGGATACTATTTGTACTATTGTCCTTACATAATCATTGCCCAAAAAATCAATCACCAAGCATTTATTAAGTGTTTACTAGTTCTAGGCAAAGTGGAAAACACCAAGGATACAAAGAAAAAAGGGAAACAGTTCCTGCTCTCAGGGAGCTTATATTCTAATGGAGGAAACAACACATATGTATATACTTATATGTATCGACAAAATATATACAAAATGAATACAATGTAGTTTTGTGCCCTAGTAGGTGGAAAGAGGGGCACCAGGAAAGGTTTAATAAACAAGATGATGCCTGAGCTAAATCCAGAAGGAATTAGGAACTCCCAGAGGTGGGGGTAAGGGAGTGGACTCCAGCTCTAGGCAAGAATAGACAGTGCAAAACACTGAGAGAGGAGATGGAGCTTGGTGTGTGAGGAATTGTGAAAACACCACTATGACTGTAATGCAGAGTCAGTCAATCAGTCGGTCAATAAACCTTTACTAAGCGCCTACTAGGTACTAGGTACCATGCTAAGCACTGGGGATACACAAAAGAAGCAAAAGACAATCCTTGCCCTCAAGAAGCTCACTATCTTATGAAGGAGACAACAAATATTCAATTATGTGGAAACAACACATACATACAGTATGATTAGGAAATAATAAAGGGAGGGAAGGCCCGAGAATTGGAAGGTCGGGAAAAGTTTCCTGTTGAAGACAGGATTTTAGTTGGGAATTGAAGGGAACCAGGAGATCCAGTAGCACAGAGGAAGAAGGAGAGCATTCCAGGCATGGGGGACAGCCAGAGAAAGTGACCAGAGTTTAGAGATGGGGTGTCTTATTCAAGGAAAAGCCAGGCGGCCAGTGTCACTGATCAGAGAATGAGTGTTGGGCGGTAAGGCATAAGAAGACTGGAAAGGGGAGAGGGGGCTAGGTTGTGAAGAACTTCGAATGCCAAATACAGCATTTTAAAAAATTGGATCCTGGAGGTGATAAGGAGTTACTGGAGTTTACTGAGTAAAGAGGTGACACAGTAAGACCTGTGCTTCAGGAAAATCACTTTGGTGGCTGACTGGAGAATGGACTGGAGTGGGGAGAGCTGAGGTATGCAGACCTGACAACAGACTATTGAAATAGCCCAGGTGGGAGGTGACAAGGGTCCGTACTACTGTGGTGGCAGTATCAAGGGAGAGAAAGGGGAATATTTCAGAGATGTAAAGGTGAAAGCAACAGGCTTTGGCAATAGCTTGGATATGAGGGGCGAGAGATACTGAGGTATTCAGGATGACTCCCGGGTTTTGAGCCTAGGCAACTTGGAGGACATTCTTGTCCTCTCCAGTAATAGGAAATGTAGAAGCGGAGAATGATTCAGGAGGAAAGGTAACAAGTTCTCTTATGGACAGGTTGAATTTTAGATGTCTACTGTACATCCAGTTTGAGATTTCTGAAAGGAAGGTAGAAGACTGGAGGTACGGGTTAGGGCAGTATAGGGAGATCTGACAATCATCAGCAAAGAAATGATAACTTTAAAAATGGGAACTGATGAGATCACCAAGTGAAGTAAGTAGAAAGAGAAAAGAAGAGGTCCCAGAATAGAATCCTGAGGGATACCTGTGGTTATAGTACATGAGCTGGAAATACTTCCCTTAAATTTCATGTTCTAATGAATTAAAATACTCTCAAAATATAAGGAGTTCTTGGCATTGATATGGTTAGAAATTGATGGAGCCAAAATAGTGGACTATTATTCCAAAATATATCTCTAAAATGAAAATTCTCAATTTTATCTCTGCTATATTACCTGAAAAGTTTATAAACAACTACTCCCACCTAGTGGTCCATACACTAATACAACACGACTTTAAACAATTTAAACCACATAGTTGAATTACATGGGTGGAGTAATTTGTCTGCTTTGTCACGCATGTATTTCCTCTGCTTGGAATAATTGATTTAGCAGTAGATAGTGTGAGTCAGGAAGACTCATCTTCCTAAATTCAAATCTGGCCTCAGACACTAGCTAGGTAATCTAATGACCTTTCCCAATCCTATACTTCATGATATGTGGGCAGCTAGGTGGCACAGTGGATTTCTATCACTGGCTCTGAAATTGGGAGGACATGAGTTCAACTCAGGCCTCAAACACTTATTACCTGTGTGACCCTGGGCAAGTCACTTAAACCCAATTGCATTAAAACACCCGGGGCCATCTCCAGTTGTCCTGACATATATTTTGCCACTAGACCCAGATGGCTATAGAGGAGAGAGTGAGGTTGTTGACTGTGCACAGCCCTCCCTCACTTAAATCCAATTCACTGAAAGTCATGATACCACCTGACACCATGGTCCTCTTCAAGGTGGAAGGACAAATAACAACTTCATGACCTACCCAGTATTTGACCATGTTGACTACCTTCTCTTCCTAGATATTTTATTTTTCTTTGTTTTCATAACATTGCTGTCTCTTTCCTCTCCTCCTACTTGTTTGGCCACTCTGACTTGGTCACCTCAGCTAGAACATTATCCATATGATGCCCTCTAAGTCTTATGGGTATCTCAAGGCTCTACCCCTGGCTCCTTCTCTTCAACCTCTCTACTCTCTTACTTGGTGACCTCATCAGCTCCCATGATAATTATCCTTTTTTTGTTTTTGTTTTTGTTTTGTTGTTGTTGTTGGGTTTGTTTTTTTTTTTTTTTTTGGTGAGGCAATGGGGGTTAAGTGACTTGCCCAGGGTCACACAGCTAGTAAGTGTCAAGTGTCTGAGGCCGGATTTGAACTTAGGTCCTCCTGATTCCAGGGCTGGTACTCTATCCACTGTACCACCTAGCTGCCCCCCTCCCTTGTTAATTTTCAATCTCTCCCTATCTACTAGCTATTTCCTTCTTGGCTACATATATGTCCATGTCTTCCTCATCCTTAAAAATCCTTGCCATTATCCTACATCTCTTCCTTTTTATAAAATTAAACTCCATTCAATGGAACAATGGAAATCTATTCATTGCCTCCACTTTGTTTCTGCTCTCCTGACTCTAAGCCCAATTCAATCTGGCTGACAACTTTATTCAACTAAAACTGTCTTCTCCAAAATCAACAATGATCATTTAAATGTCAAATGTAATGACAATGTCTCGATCTCTCTGCAGCCTTTGACAATGTCAATCACTTTTTTCTCCTATATATCCTCTCCTCTCTTGGTTCTCCTGACGATAGCTCTTTCTCTTTCCCCCTCCCTCCCTTCCTTCCTCCCTCCCTCTTTCCCTCTAAACCCCCCCTCTCGCACGCTCTCCCTCCCTCTCTCCCCCACCTTCTCTCTCTCTCTCCCCTTCCCTTTCTCCCTCCCTCACCCTTACATATGTACTATCTCACTTAGTGATTTCATCAGCTCCTATTGGTTCATTTACCATCTCTATGCGGACAATTCCCAGATATATAAATCCAGCTCTAGTCTCTTTCCTGACCTCTAGTCTCATATCACCAATTGCCTTTTGGGCATCTCCAACCAGATGTCCCATAGGCATCTCAAACTCATTGTGTCCAAAACTAAATTAATTATCTTTTCTCTCAAACTCTTCCCTCTTCTGAACTTCCCTATTTTCCTGTCAGTATCTTCCCAGAACTTCAGTCCCCCCATATCAATTGTCCATTGGACATTTCAAATTGGATATCTCACAGACATTTCAAACTCAACATGACCAAAAAGAAGAAATTCTGAACTTGCCCCCAAACACTTCCTAACATCTCTATTTCTGCCAAAGGCACCACCATTTCTTTTAGTCTCCTGAGGTTTTAATCTTGGTGTTATCCTTGATTCTCCTTGCCCTATATATCTAATCAGTTGCTAGATATTGCCCTTTTTACCTTCACACCCTTCATGTCTCAGCTGTTTTTACTGGCTACGTCCTTACTTCAATCTTGAGTTTAGGTGAGACTGGGCCTGTGCTTGGAGGCAGAGAATCTTTCCTGAGACCTGATAATTCCAGCTTATTAATAAAAAGCATGGTCATTAGGCCATTTCCCTCAGACCAAAGACAAATCATGGCAGCAGGGCTCACAGTTTATATACCCTTGAAACAGTAGGTGGCTCATCAAACAGCAGTCAAATCTAATTGGTTAACTTAACTGGAAGTCAATTAATACCTCTGAAAGCTTTAGGTTATCAATTCAAAGAATGCATACCCTTTTCAAGGAGTGGGCTGAATGACCCCTAAATGGAGAGACCTTCCTTAGCTATCTAAGACAAAAGGATCTGTCTCCACCCAAGCTTGAGTAGAACACCATGAGCTTTACCACCCTAGATTAAATTCTTTGCATGTTTGAGTGGGGTATGACCAAGACGAAAAGAATTAATGCAATGTCATCAATAATGATACTATAGGGAAAAAAAGGACTTTTTTTAAAATGAAGAATTTAGAAAAAGGGGAAAGCCTCTGAATCTCCCCAAGATGTTCATTATTAATAATCATTTTTCCACATAATGAATTATTTTGAATATATTTGTTTTACTTATTCACTACATATTTATGCAATCTATATTTAATTACATATTTACTGTCTTCCCCACTAAAATGGAAGTCCCTTCTGAGTAGGAATTGTCTCAGTTTTCATCTGTGTATCCCAAATACCTGGCACATAGTAGGTACTTAATAAATATTTGTTGATAGATTGATTAATCAAGTTGGTATCATGAATGTTTTGAAATGTGGAATAAACTAGCAAATTTGAATTAGGAAGGTTTTTAGCACTGTAGTATGTCCTCAAACCAAGATTATTATCTTTAATTTGATCATTCTTTTAAAAATTCTGAATAGTTGTCAGGTAGTACATGTTACATGGTAACAACAACAAAAATGGCTAATACTATTATATTTTGGTGACTGGTTTTTTTTTTTGTCTCAAAATAAGAATTGTAATGAGCTTTTAGAAAACTGATACAAGAATTTCAAGAGCTTCTCTTTAGTATCCTCCTATAGACCATAAAAATTCAGATGAAACATACAGGTTTACAACTTACAAATAACGGGATAGCCATCATGGCCTGCACACGCTGCTGCTAACATTCTTCCATTCTGGGAGAAATTAATACAGAAACATCCTTTTTCTCCTGCATGTAGTGAAAACAGGTGCTTGTTTGGAATACGGCAAACCTATTGAATACAATTTCCCATAGAAAATTAGGTAAATTAAACATCTATGATGGTTCAATGATATTTTTAATTACTACTGAATTTTTATAAATAATATTTTTCCCCAATTGCATATAAAAACAAATTTTAACATTTGTTAAACAATTGTTTGTTTAAGCTTTGAAATTGTATTTCTCCCTCCCTCCCCTTTCCTCTTTCTGAGATGGTAATGTGGAAATTTATTTTGATTTGGAGACCCTACTTTTGGGCTGAGATGAGAAAGCCTTAGACCCTCAGGGTCTCTTCTGTGTGGGAGGTGCTGGTGCCCCTCCCCTTCTGCTTCAGCTGAGCCAAAAAGCCCCGTGGGCTATACAAGACGCCAGGTCAGACAGCTGGGGGGAGGGATCCCCAGCTCCTTCCACCCTGAGTGGAGCTATCCCAGAGATCCTGGGCTCATCCAGGCCGGGGCTCTGGCATAGCCTGTGCTGAGGCATGTGATGCTCGAGCATCCCCCCAGCCCCAACCCTAGCCCCAGCTCTGGCTGGCAGATTAGCTTGGTCTGTGGGGGCGCAAAAAAAAAAACCCCAAGATTTGAGTGGGGAAGAGGAAGATATATATAGACCTCGGAGTTAGAACAGGAGGGAGACTGACAAGATTAGGAGAAAAGGAGGCCGAAGGACAAGATTAGGAGACCTGGCAGACAAGACTGAGGGAGGCTGATGAGATTAAGAGAGCAGAAAGAATGGAGCACTAGGAGAACGAAAGGAGAGGTCATGAGAGAGAAACATAGGGGTTCAGTGGTGGCAGTAAGGAGAAGAAAGTTAGAAGCAGGGGGATTTACAAAGCTAAAGGGGCTCTGAGTTAGAATAAAGGACCTGAGTGGAACATACCCTAAGGCAAGAGGCGGCTAAGGTCCTTATTGTATTAAAAAAGTTCCAGGCCCAGCAGGTGGAAAGAGATGCAGTGGAAAGTGCCACAATGCAGTCAGGTTGTACATTTTATTTCCCTGTGTTCTTAATTTTAAATAGTATCTCATAAATAAACTCTGCTTTGATTATTTAGTTAAGAGGTTTCTTAATCTTTTGCTTATCAATTTAGGAGTGGAGCAGTGTGGTGGAATTTTATAAAGGGCCCATGCTAAGTTAATAGCAGTCAGATGGCCAAATAGTCAAAAGTCCCCAGATTAGTCCTCCAGTCACATTAGCCCCCAAATTAGGCAAATCAGTCAAAATATTTTCACAGTAAGCAATCTGATGAAGATTATACATATGCAATCATGTAAAACATTTCCATATTAGTCATTTTGTATAAGAAGACAAGAAAAGGAAGAAATAAAGAAGGAAGGAAGGAAGGAAGGAAGGAAGGAAGGAAGGAAGGAAGGAAGGAAGGAAGGAAGGAAGGAAGGAAGGAAGGAAGGAAAAATAGTATGCTTCAGTCTATATTCAGACAACATCAGTTCTTTGAAGGTAAAATGTTCATGATGTTCATTTTTTATTATGAGTGCTTTAGGATTTAGGATAATCTACTGCTGAGAATAGCTAAGTCATTGACAATTCCTCATTTCACAATATTGCTGTTACTGTGTAAAATGTTCTCCTCATTTTGTTCACTTCACTTAGTATCAGTTCATGTAGGTCTTTCCAGGTTTATCTGAAATAATCCTGCTTGTCATTTCTTATAGCACAATAATATTCTATTACAACCAGATACCACAACTTGTTCTGCAATTCCCAATTAATGGGTATCCCCTCAATTTTCATTTCTTAGCCACCATAAAAAGTTCTGCTATAAATATTTTTACTGCTGAATTCTTTAAGTGTCTTATCATTGGACTGCATAAATTTTAAAAGAATGGGGGAGGGAGTGGGAAGAAAAATATTTAAAAAAGGTTTTTTCTAGATCTTTTTTTCATATCTATATAGAGTAGTGAAGAGAGAAAAAAAGGAATCAATGCCTTTACAAGTTCACTTGTCCTACAGTTTATGCCTCAGATTTCCTAAACTTATGCCTTACGGTCCCAGAGTTAACTATTCAGGAAACTACAAGGATAAAAAAGGGACCATGATTTCTATGTGGAAACAGAAATATATTAAAATGTAGAATTTATCATTGTAACATTTCAAATAATCTAAAGAAAATAAGGGAAAAGAAAATACAAATACATAATGAAAGTTTAGGAACATAAAAATTTTTCTCTCCAAGAGACTATTCAATTAAACTTAATTTTAACACTACTCCTTTTTTAACCTCTCAATATTTTGGGAGGGCAGACTGGTGCAATTTTAGCATGAACCAATAAGACATCACTGTAGCATGATTGGAAAGTTTTACTTGTAGTAGCTGAAAGGCTAATATTAAAATATTCCTGGTAATTTTATATAGTTTTCAAATATGTTCTGTCTCAAAAACCAAGAGTAAATAAAATAAACCATTTTTACTAATCACACCATCAGAAAGGAATATGGAGCCCTTCTGAAGTCTAATATGTCTCTGACAAGGAATGAAAGGGCTGATTTGTTAGACAATTTGGAAATGGATCTCCCTGGAATTTTCTTCAAAAGTTGGGAATGTGCCCCAAACATACCCAACACTCCTTTAGTAACCATGGATTAAAACTGAAGTTCAATAAAAATGTATTAAACACTTATTGCACATGAAACATCATGAAGGCATTAATGATTACACCGAAGATTCTAAATCTAATTTCTATTTTTCCTATACAACCATATAAGATAAAAATTCCAAGTACTGCACCATAAAATGCTTTCTTTTATTTATACTCAAACTTTCAAACATTCAAGTCCCCTTGTGCTAACCCTCATGATTTTATATATTTTTGCATCATCATTATTATTGTTGTTATTATGTGAACACCTATGCATAAAGGGGGAAAAGAACATGCAGTTATTAAAGCAAGTTACTATTTTAGTCACTGTGCTAAGTGTTTTACAAATATCATCCTATCTTATACTTACAAAAACTCTGATACACTTACTATGATACCCACTTACAATTGAGAAAATCGGGGCAGATAGAGGTTAAATGATTTGCACTGGGTCACCCAGCTTATATGTATCTGAGGCCATTTTTGAACTCTGGTTTCCCTGACTCTAGGCCCAGAGATCTATTCACGGCACCACCTGGCACAAGCACTGTGCTATATATAGTCTACATGGGACATGATCTTAGAGTAAAGGGTGAGGGGAGAAGGTGAGTGCCAGAAAAGGCTTCTTTCAAAAGGGATTTTAGCTGAAGCAAAGGAAGCCAGGAGGTGGAAATGGGAAAGGAGAGCATTCTGGGCAGGAAACACAACCAGGGGAAAGGCTCAGAGTTAGGAGGCTGAGTGTCGTGTTTGAAGGGCAGCAGAATGCTCAGCCACTGCATTGTGGAGTACTTGGAGGGGAGTAAAGCACATGAACATTAGAAAAGTAGAAAAGGGGCAGGCTGCAAATGGCTTTAAGAGCCAAAAAGCGTATTTTATATCTGGTCCTGGGGATAATAAGTGACATTGGAGTTCATTGAGTAGGGGTGAATGACACAGTCAGATCTTCACTGATGGAAGATACCTCTGGCAGTTGAAAAGAGGATGCGCTGAAGTGGGGAGAGACCTGAGGCAGAGAGGGCAGGCAGCAGGCTCCTGAGATGATGAGAGCCTACACCAGGATGGTGGATGTGTGAGTGGAAATAAGGAGATGACTCTGGGAGGTATTTTGAAGGTAGAAACAACATCTGACGACAGACTGGATGTGTGAAGTGAATGTGGAAGAAGCCTTGAGGATGAGGATGTCTTTCATCCTCACCATGATCGCTGGATCAAAGATGTAGAGGTGGAAGGGTGATCTAGCCCTATTCCTCTAGTCCATAACTCCTGTTCTGGTTTCACTTTGTTCTTTTCATAGTGACAACCTGTTCAGTCAACTCCAATGGCTCCCTACTACCTAGAAAATCCTGACTTTTTGTCCTCCATAACCTGACTCCTTCTTGCCTTTCCAGTCTTCTTATATCTTACATCCTGCCACAGCCTCTGAAACAGGCTGCCTTGCTATTCCTTATATACAACACTACATCTCCAGCCAGGCATTTTCACTGGCTTTCCCCCATGTCTTGTGCTATTTCCCTCCTCATATCCACCTCCCAACTCCTCTAACTTCCTTCAAGTCTCAGCTAAATACCACATTCTACAAAAAGCTTTTCCCCAAAGAGCCTTCCTCTGAGATAATCTCCAATCTACCCTGTTTAGATCGTGTATGTACATTGTTGCATGCATGTTGTCTACCTCATTAGTCTTTTGAGCTCCTTAAGAATAGGGACTCTCTCTTCTTCCCCCTTTCTTTTATCCCTAGAACTTAGTATTGTTCCTGAAACAAAGTAGATACTTAAGAAATGCTTGTGGACTGACTTACAATCCTATATTTAAACAGTTCAAGAAGGCATTATCTTCAATTCTTGAATTTCCTGAGTCCCTTTTCTCCCTATTTTTCAAGTACTACCAAACCTCAAACATGAATTCCTAACACCATTTGCCTCACCAATTCCAACTGCAGAGACAGTGAATACTGATTGAGAGTCATGAAACTGTGCCTACTAGGTCCAATACAAATTCATGTCATCTAACCTCAAAGCAGCCCCCATTGAAGCATAATTTTTACATTCATCTGATTAATACATATTTTGTCACAACTGTTCAAATCCATATATTCTCTCCTTAAAGTCCCAACTCCTCTCTTACCTATCTTATTCTAACCTTAACTTCAACTTTATTGAGAAGACTGGGAAATCCATCATAACCATACCCATCTTCCTTTCTTCACACCTCAAATTCTCTATTTTACCCATTCTTTCCTCTTTTGTTTCCAAGCATGGAGAAGCAATGAGGGTTAAGTGACTTGCCCAGGGTCACACAGCTAGTAAGTGTCAAGTGTCTGAATCCAGATTTGAACTCAGGTACTCCTGAATCCAGGGTCGGTGCTTTATCCACTGTGGCACCTAGCTGCCCCTGATGACTCTTCTCTTTGCCAAGATTAATATCCACACGGCCTAGCTGTACCAGATATAAGACTATATTATAAAGTAGCAATCATCAAAACTATTTGGTACTGGCTAAGAAATAGAGAGGAGGATCCATGCAACAGGTTAGGCACACAGAATACAGCAGTAAATGAATATAGCAATCTCCTGTTTGATAAACCCAAAGATGCTAGCCTCCAGGATAAGAACTCACTATTTGACAAAAAATTCTGGGAAAACTGGAAAATAATATGGCAGAAACTAGACATATACCAACATCTTATACCATACACCAAAGTAAAGTAAAAATGGGTACAATATTTAGACATAAAGGGTGATACCATAGGTAAATTAGAAAAGGAAGGAATAGTTTACTTGTCAGAACTGTGGAAAGGGGAAGAATTTATGACCAAAGATGAGATAGAGAACATAATGAAATGCAGAGTGGATCATTTTGACTACATTAAATTAAAAAGGTTTTGTGCAAACAAAACCAATGCAAACAAGATTAGAAGGAAGGCAAAACCTGGGAAACAATTTTTACAGACAGTGTTTCTAATAAAAGCCTCATATCCGAAATATATAGAGAATTGAATCCTTCCCAACTGCCAAAGGATATGAACAGGCAGTTTTCAGATGATGAAATTAAAACTATCTACAGCCATATGAAAAAATGTTCTCAATCACTACTGATTAGAGAAATGCAAGTTAAAACTACTTTGAGGTATACCTATCCAATTGGCTAATATGACAAAAAAGGAGAATGATAAATGTTGGAGAAGGTGTGGGAAAACTGGAACACTAATGCACTGCTGGTGGAGCTGTGAACTAATCCAACCATTCTGGAGAGCAATTTGAAACCATGCCCCAAAGGCTATAAAACTGTGCATATATCCTTTCACCCAGCACTACCACTACTAGGTCTGTATTCCAAAGAGATCATGGAAAAGGGAAAAGGACCCACATGTACAAAAATATTTATAGGTGCTCTTTTTGTGGTAGCAGGAGGGGGTGGATAGCATGTTTCACCTCTTTATACATGCTGCATTGTCTCCTGTCCCCTGGCCATCACCATCACCCCACCAGAGGAAGACTTAAGTTCTTTAAAGACAAGAATGATATCATTATATTTCTTTGTATCCCCCAGCATATGCCAGAGTACCTTGCATATACTAGGTGCTTAATAAATGCTCATTGCTGTCAAATCATACTATTTGTATTCTCAAAAGCATCCAGCATGGTGCTATACATATAACAGATACTCAACAACTATATACTGAATGACTAAATGAACAAAGGGAAAGACTGTTTGGTAGTAATCTACTTTTCACAGAAAGATAGGTTTGAGGGGCAGCTAGGTGGCGCAGTGGATGGAGCACTGGCCCTGGAGTCGGGAGTACCTGAGTTCAGATCCGGCCTCAGACACTTAACACTTACTAGCTGTGTGACCCTGGGCAGGTCACTTGACCCCGATTGCCTCACTAAAAAAAAAAAAAAAAAAAAAAAAGAAAGATAGGTTTGAGAGCATGATTGATGGAGAACCCAACCTGAACTGAAGAACTAAGTCTGGGGGCATTTGCAGCTAAGCAAAAGAGAGTGCTACATTTGCACCAGGGCCTACTACAAAATAACTGGGGCCACTCACATTTTTTTTTTGTAGTTGTTGCCTAACTAGACTGAGGGAGTTTTGAATTTAATGAACAAATATGTATTAATCATTTATGTGGAAGAATCTACTATATCTTGAACTAAATATGTAAAAACCATTTACCCAAAGTGAATTTTATATTATTAAAATATCTCACCTGCCCGGGCAACCTTGACCACTTTATTATTTCCTTTTGGTCTTCTGAAACTGGTTCATTACCTCTTTTACTTGTCTCCTTCTGAAGTTCACAGTAGGACGTACTACCTTGCTCCTGCTGAAGAGCCATCATAGAACGAAAAGAAGGATCTACCTACAATTAATCAGGTACAATGATTTTTGGAAAGGCCGTATAAAGAACACACACAATGTTTTAAGATACAAGAACAATCAATAAGAGCGAAATGTTTTCCAAAATTAATACTTGAACCAATGGATTTTTTCTATTTTTATTTCCCAGATATGGTTTCACAAATGAATGCAAATAGAACAAGAGAATGTTCCACCTTAAATAATAGTCTCCCAGAACTTTGAAATACTCATGTTTTTCTTTTTTTTAACATTAATATTGAGATTCCCATTTCCGTGCTTCTCTACCTAATAAGGATAATTTTCTTAGCACTATCTACCAACACCTATACCAAAAGGATATGATAGTCTAAGAAATTCCTAACTTTGAAATCATTCATGCTCTAGCACATAATCGCCAGCTTTGTTCAGTTCTTTTTACCTCAGTTACTTGGCTTCTGTTGTGAAATAATACCCTAGAGTTATATTAACCAGTATTAGTGAAGTTTGTAATTTATTGTAATTAGTCTTTAGGAATAATTTTATAGCCCATGTGGGTTTCCTAATTTCATTTCAGAATCAACCTCTTGCTATAATAACATTTATAACTGATTCACATATGACAATATTGGCAATATCATTTAATATTTAATAGGCTGTATTAAATGATAGAATATTGTTATGCTTTTAAAGTTACTATCTCACTCTGTTAGTGCCACCATCTTCCCAGTCACCCAGGGTGGAAAACTTTGGCATTATCCTCCATTGCTCATTAATACTCACATCACATATCCAATCTGTTGTCCAATCTTGTTTCTATCTTAACATTTCTTAGATGTGTCCCCTTTTCTCACACAGACACCATTTCAGAGATGATCCTCCTCACCTCAGGAATGACCTACTGCAATAGCTTTGTAGTTGGTCTTCCTGCCTCAAGTCTCTTCCCATTCCAATCTGCCCTTCTACTCAGCTGCCAAAGGGATTTTCCTAAAGTGCAAGTTTGACGATGTCACTCCATTATTTAATACACTTCAGGAGTTCCCTCCTATTACCGCCAAACACAAAGTCCTCTGGATGGCATTTAAAGCTCTTCACAATCTGACTCCTTCCTTCTTGTTCAGTCTTCTCACTCTTTGCTTCCCTCTGTGTGCTCCATGATCCAGCTTCACTGGCCTTACTGGTGTTCCTAGCAAAGGATACTCCATTCCTTGTCTTTGTGCCTTGACCTTGCTGTCCCCCATGCCTGGAACACTCTGGCCCCTTACCATTGCTGCTTGGCTTTCCTGGCTTCCTTCAAGGCTCAATTCCAATTCTACCTTTTGTGTAAGGCCTTTCCCAGGCTTTTTTCCTTCCCTCTCCCCTTTCACCCACCCTTCACTATGAGATTACTTCCATCTCCTCTATATGCATTTTATATGTGTCCCATTGTTTATATGTTGTATCCTGTATTAGAATGGGAGCTTCTTGAGGACATGGACAATGTATTTGCTTTACTTTGTATGACCAGTGCTTAGCAGAGTTCTAGGCATGCAGTAAATGCATAATACTTGATGACTGAATGGTCATATTAAAAGCACTAAAAATAGTTGTCTTAACGACTATAATCAGACTTTTTTTGTAAGAGCAAAATTATAGGCTCTCCACTGCCAATGGTAAGGAAGCATGGTGGAGTTGAGCAAGCTATAACTTATTACAAACAAGGCATTATGATAGGGGAGCAGGATAATGATGGTATAACAGAAATGTATAAGAGGAAAAAAAAGGGCTGATAAAATGATGATGTCAAGGGAGAGACTGCAGGTTCCGCAATTATTTTTGTAATACAAAGGAGACACAAGAAATCCACCCCACACTATTCTAAGTGGACCCTCTGTTATAAACGGACAATGCAGGCAGGCACTGCTGGGCTATAATCCACATAGCTGGAGGGATTCCCAAATTAATAGGATCACAAATCTATTTTATTATCGTAAAGTTTGGGTGTTATTTTCTCATAATTAAAAAATACTTCAGGAAACCGTATTTTAATACAACTGAAGATAAAGAAGCTTCAAACTGCACTTAGATCTTTGTAATTCTCTGTAGATAACTACCTACTATGCTACATTTCCCAAATAATGCCCAATGCCTCTTCCAGTTCTAAAACCTATGATTAAATGATTCAGGAGACTTTCTTACTCTGGAAAAAAATGTGGTCACTGCTTAATTTTAGCATCTGAGGATATAACTGATTTGTAACTCCATCAAATACCAAAAGCAAAATCACTTACATGATCTGGGAGTTTCAGACCTTTTATGGTTACATATAATGTTGATGGATAACGGATCCTTGGACATTTTGACCACCATTCAAAAACCTCCACAACATTTAATTGTGGTCTCATCCTAGGAGGTGGAGAGTAAAGTTGAAGACGGAGTTTCCCATTGATATTCAAAACACCATTGGCTCCTACAAGCTAAAAAAAAAATTAATAAAGCATAAGAATAACATCAGGAACAAATTGGATTTAAGTGAGGGAGGATGGCACAAAGTCATCAGACTCATTCTCTCTTTCAGAATCATCAAAGCTAAGTGGCAAGGCAAAGGTTAAGATGACTGGTGATGGCCCAGGATATAGTGCGTCATCTTGGCATCTTTGATGTCTGACCAAGCTTGAAGTGCTCCACAGTGCCTACTTCATGGATGTTGGAACACATTGTTCTCACTTGCTCACTACATACCTTGTAATCAGGAGAAATGGGCTTTAATGCTGACCTTCCCACCAACTAGCTGTTATGACTTCAAGCAAGCCTTCTACCCTCTTTGAGTGTGGTTTTTCATGTGTAAAATGAAGGGTTAAGTTCAATGATTCTATGAAATCGTTATTCTTACACATCTGTGATGAATTCAGAAAGGCTCCAAATCACAGGTAAATCAAATACTCATTTTTCTTTGGAGGCTGAAGTAGTAGAAAACTTAAGATCATCTTGGGTCTTTATACATTTAGTTAAAAGTCCTTCTAGGGAATATGCACTGTTCTGGTGTTTCAGGGCAGCTTGATAGCCAACCCTCCCCCCCCCCCCCCGGCCTTTTTCTAAATTACATAATAACTTGTGTTCAGATAGTACTTTATAGTTTACAAAGCACTCTCTTCATAATAACCCTGTGAACTGGGTTCTGCAAATATTCTTATCCCCATTCTGCAGATGGGAAAACTGGCTGGAAGGAGTGAAATGAGTTGTTCAAGGTCACAAAACCACCTGGTATGAAAGGCAGGACCAATGAAGAGCATCTGGCTGGTGAGGTACCCTTAGATTTATGAAGCTAAAAAGGCTAGATTAGAACCAAGAAGAGGGAAAGCCAAGCTGTTGTTCCAAAGGGTCAACCTTAGGCAGTTGACTAAAGAGAAAGGTTAAAAGAGTTTCAGGATGTCTTCTAGATTGCTCATCCTCATTCAGCAGGCCTTAGGGTAAATGCTTGGTCCAGGATAATTATCTATTTTCCTGGGGCTTCCTCTGTGTTCTACCTCTCAGGAACCTGAGCATGATAAACAAGCAAGGTACATAAAAGAGAAAGGTAATCTTAATAAACATTTGATAAAAATTTAAAAACTTATAGATACATTAATAGAATAAAATGTATCTCAGAAATGATGACAAAGTTGGGCGACAGGAGGAATATGTATCTGGAAAAGAAGCACTTTTATTGATCTATATTTAACCTTTTGTGTTCATTAGTTTTATTACATGGGTTGCACAGTAAAGGTAAATGAAATAAAGTGAATGGTTAGGTGGTAAAGGATAACAGGTAGATATCAAAGGTACTTCACTCAGTCATTCAAGTAAGTAGGTATTTACTAACCTCCTTCTATGGGCACTGTACTAGGAGCAGAGGATATGAATACAATTCCTACTCACAAGGAGTTTATAACTTAACAGGAGAAACAATAAGGCCATCAATTCTATGTGGTTTATATAGAATAAATAGAAAGAAAACAAAAAGTAGCTGACTATAACCTTAACTATAAATATAACCTGAATACAAGGTAGTTTGAAAGCAAGAACACTAGGAGTTAAGGGGATCTCAGCAAAGTCTTTATGCAATAAGGGGTATGCGAGTTGGGTCTCAAAGGAAGAGAAATGATGAGGGCCTGAACTAAGGCAGGAGCTGAGAGAAAGAGAGAGAAGAGGTAGAATTTTACAGATATCATAGAGGTAGAAATGGAAAGACTTATCAGTGACTAGCTATGTGGTGTGAAGCATTGAGGATAACAGCAAAGTTAAGGAGCCTAGAAGAAGAGAGTGGGAATGTCATGTGGAAGGAACAAAGTGAAGGCCAGTTTGCCTGGAATGCAGAGGATGGGAGGGAGAGTAATGTATTTTCCTAATGTCAGACAAAAGTAAGGAAGGCTCCCAGATCGCCAGGCATATCCCTTTGAGCAAATCTATGGGAAGGCAAGGACAAGAGCCACACAAAACAGGCAGGCACAGACGGGTTGAAATCTGCATCTTTATGGGGAACAACTAGATAGATAAGGTTGGCTGGAGTTCTGGGCCTGAAGTCAGGAAGAATGATCTTCCTGAGTTCAAATCCAGCCTCAGACACTTACTAGCTATATGACCCTGGGCAAGTCACTGAATCCTGTTTACCTCGGTTTACTCATCTGTAAAATAAACTGGAAGAGAAAATGACAAACCCCTCTAATGTCTTTGCCAAGAAAACCTCAAATGGGGTCAAGAAGAGTCAGGCACAACTGAACAACAAAAGCCAAGAAATTCATTCCACCTGTACATTTTATTTTCCTTCTAGGCAATGTATCCACCAAAGTCTTATTCCAACACATTAATTGTGGCACAGAGGTGACCTTATATCTTCAAAGGCTATACCAGCAGTGAACAAACTCAGGGCCAAATGAGCCGAAAAGTGTGTTCCTGACAATGAGTTATCATCTAATAACCATCTTTAACAATGTGAAAAGGCTATCACCAGCAGATGGTTACCAGGGGATATTTTTGGTTACATTAAGGCATGAAACCATATATGGAGGTGTTGTGATCAACACAGACGGAGTAACTACTCACACTAATAAAACCACAGATCTTCTGAATCGTCCAAGTATAGCCAGTATACTAGTAAATTAACCTTGACAAGTAAGTCACTACCACTATCACAAATTCTAAATAAATTAAAATTTATTAAAAAAAAGATAAATCTTGAAAGCAAAGACGACAGATCAAGTAACTGGGGGGATGATTTCTGCTACTACCTTAAATTTAACTCCAGGGTCAACTCACCACTCAAAAGCTTTAGAAGCCTAATATTTCATGGATATTTCATTGGGTAAGTAGATGGGCTAACAATTAAAATATGAAATTAATCATCTACAAATATAAAAAAAGTTCTAAAATATGCTAACAATATTCCTCAAGTACAATTTATAACAGAGCCTTATACTCTAAAGGAACTTTAGTGGCAATGTCCAAAAATGCCACAAGATGGCAATACTATGACATAAAAAAACCACAACTGACTGCTCTAAATAAAATTCAACTTCCCTTACTTCACAGTATAAAAATAAGAAAACAATTTGGGTGCTGGTTTCATAATAGAAGAGATGTACCTACTGCTCACTAATGCTAATTCATCTAGCTGTACCTTTGATTCCATTACTGTACAAATCTTAAAATTCCCTTGGCCATCAATCAATCAACTAACATGGATTTATTAAACCCTTTTTATAAGTGCCAGGGATATGAGAAAAAAGAAGAAGGTCCTACACTCAAGAAACTTACAGTCTAATGGGAGAGAGACGCATAAAGAGAGAGTAGAGGTCATGGTGGGGATAAAAGTTGATTTCAGAGGACTAAGACACAAGAGAAAGATGTAAAGATAAAATATCAAATAATTTCAGAGTTCTTGAACATGGATCAACTGTAAATAATGGAAATATCAAGAGTGTGAACTTCCTCATGTATATCTGAGGTGAAGGAAGGAGCAAGACATGGGAAATGACCAGATGACGATTTTGGAAAATCAGAGTATTTGAGGAAAACATCACTGTGCATGTTGAAGATGCCTGGCATGAGGGCAGGATTTGAAGGAGAGAGGAAGGCATTGAAATCATTGTAAAAGGACAGGTAGTGTCCTGGGAATCAGTGGTTAAGGAGCTATAGCAATCTTGATTGGGTGGCATATTTGACTTGATGAATTTCATAGGAGAAGAGGTTAGTTACTTAGTGATGATAGGAGAGGGAGATTCTAGAAATGGCAATGGGGAGAGAGGAGCATTCCAAGCAACAGTGAAAAAGGTGGTAGGAACATAGCCATCCAGAGGGAATCAGGGCTCAGGGAAGGAGCAAAATATGGTGAGATATAAATGAGTTAGTTAATTGTGGAGTAGGGGGAGGGTGGTCTCCTCCAGATAGAAAAAGTAAGTAAAATCAGAACAGTATACCTCTCTCACAACAGCTTTAATAAGAATGAAAAAAAAAAAAGCAATGGACTGAGAGATCATCAAGAATTGCAAAGAGAAAGTAGAGTAAGCGCATTTTGCCAGCTCAGATCTGTACTCTCCAATGCATGTAAGTATGAAATAAGACTGGAAAAATAGGTTGAAGCCTGAATCCTTATGCTGGATTTCAGGTTTGTGAGTTTGCAGTTTATCAAAGAAGCAAAACAACTGAAAGGTTTTTTGTTTTTGTTTTTTAAAGCAGATGAATGACATGGTCAGACACAGACTTCAAGAGATTATTCTGGCAGTTATGTGGAGAACAGATTAGAAGCAGAAGAGTGTCATCAGGAGACTCCAAAGTCATCCAGGATAGAGGTGATGAAGACCTAAACTGGTGGAGTGCCCTTGAAGTTAAAGAATGAGACAGGTGCTACAGATATAAAGGTACACTTGGCAAGAATTGGTGACTGATTGGAGATGAAGGATAAAGAGGAATTTATGTATATTTACATACACATATATTTCTTAGGAAGACTCTAAGGTTAGGAACTTAGGTGACCAGGAAAATAATGGTGCCCAAAACAGAAACAGGAAAGTTTGCATGAGAAGTGACTTTAGGGTAAAAGACAACGAGTTCCTTGTCAGACATGTTGAATTTAATATTCTGAATGGAAATCAAGGAATGCTAGTCAAGTAGGAAGAAGATTAGGGCTGAGCATGTGAGTGAACTGAATCCACAGGAACTTATGAGGTCACCAAGATAGAGTATAAATCTCAAAAATAAAAGACCACCCAGCTCAGAGCCCCAAAGAACACCTACACTAAGAGAGTGGGAAGTAGTTGATCATTTAGCAAAGGATATTGAGGAAGTGCAATCAGACAAGGTGAAACCAGGATAAAGTATTATCAAGAAAAGTAAGGAAGGGGCAGCTAGGTGGTGCAGTGGATAAAGCACCCGCCCTGGATTCAGGAGTACCTGAGTTCAAGTCCAGCCTCAGACATTTGACACTTACTAGCTGTGTGACCCTGGGCAAGTCACTTAACCCCCATAGCCCCACCAAAAAAAAAAAAAAAAAGAAAAAGAAAAGTAAGGAAGCAGGCTATGGTGACTCAGGCCTGTGACCCCTAGTTATACTGAATCTCTATTTCATTCAAGCCTTCTCTAAACTCTCTCCCAGTACTATATGATCACTCACAATTAAAAACAGGTAACTTTCATAGCTTAGATGCAGAAGATGGAGGAAGGTAATGGCACGGTATAAAGAGAAATAGGCCTGGTATCAGAAAGAACCAAGTTAAAATTCAGCCTCAGACACTTTCCTATTGTATGACCCTAGGCAAGTTTTTTAACCTTTGTTTGCCTCAATTTCCTCAACTGTAAAATGGGAATAATTAAAATCACCTACTTCCCAAGGTTTTTGTGAAGATCAAATGAGACAATATTTGTAAAAAGTGTCTGGCACACAATAGGTGCTAAATTAATGCTTATTCTTCTCCGTTTCTTGTAAGAGGTCAAAGGTAAGGAGATGATGGAGTAAGCTCTCTTATACAGGGTTTCTTAAACTTTTTCCACTCATGACCCATTTTTGCCCAGGAAATTTTTATGTGACTCTGAGTATACAGGTATATAAAATAGGTATATATAACTTTAACTGTTGTCAAATTTTTCACGGCCCCCACATTCAGTTATGTGACCCCATATGATGTTGTGACCTGCAATTTAAGAAGCTTTGCTCTTATATATTTAAGCTTGTTTGCAATCATAGGCTAGCCCCCACCCTCTTTCCCTGTCTCTTTTTAGACCCAGGGTAGCCTGCTTCCATTTCTCCTACCAGAGTCATCAGTGATAACAACCTCTGAGTAATTGTTAAACTCAATCTGTCACCTGGATTTGGCTTAATAACTCTCTTAAACATTCTTTCATTGTTTAAACTTTACCTTGGATTGGCCCATCTACAACTGACAAAAACCTAATGTCCTTAGGAGAATAAGCCAACTTAACTTGAGAATTAATCAATAAAGGAATGAATGAATAAACAAACAAGGATTTAAGCATCACCTATGTGCCAGGTACTAGGCTAGTTACTCAGGATACAAATACAAAAAGGGAACAGTCCATAACCTCAAGGAGTAAAAATATGGAACAAGGAAGAGAGTTTTATTCTAGGGAGTCATAGGAATCATGAGTGGAGTCCCAGGGCAGCCAATTGTCATACACTTTCTAGAAGCAATTTAAACTGATTTGATCAAAGCAAAAACAAGACTTGGAAGAGGAAGGAGGGGGCAGCAAAAGGGTGAAAGGCAAGATCCTTTTTGTGGGGTTAAGTCCTAATTACCTGGTAGATAGCTTCATGGAATATAAAGAAAGATTGTAAATGTTACCACATTTAAAAAATTACCTTGAGAAATGCCCATGCAATTTTACGAAAACCGCTTTCCTGGACTTGAACCTCAGAGTTGGCCTTGGCTTCATCCATGCTTAAAAAATCAAGAATCTGTAAATATTTAATTCGAAAAAACATTAATTCTTATTGATCTATGATTGACCTAAATGGTAATATTTTCTGAGAGAAAAATCCTAATACTGTTATACTTAAAAATACATATCAGATACCAACTTTAAAATATCTAAATAGTTTCAATTGAGCAAAAACATGTATTATCTTATTTGCATTTCACCTCTGTGAATCTAACCACAAATAATTTTTTGTTTTGTTTTGTTTTTTGGTGAGGCAATTGGGGTTAAGTGATTTGCCCAGGGTCACACAGCTAGTAAGTTTCAAGTGTCTGAGGTCAGATTTGAACTCAGGTCCTCCTGAATCCAGGGCCAGTGCCCTATCTACTGCGCTACCTACCTGCCCTCCACAAATAATTTTTAACATGGATTTCTGCATTTATTATTTTCTTTTTGTGAAGGTTTTCTTTAATTCTCCAAGCATAAATAAGAAATCTTAATAGTCAGTATGACTCTACCAAATACAGTTGCTCACCTCTAAGTACATATTGGGGTTGATAAAACAAAGCTTACTAATCAATTTCTGAGCAGAGACAGATGCATGTGAACACAAACACACACATGCACTCACATGTGAAGGAAGGTATTATATTACAGTCATCATTTATGTTTATTGAGGGAGTGGAAAGAAAATTAAATGTAATGATCATCAGAGGCCATTTCGGTTAGACAATAGCAAGGATATATGAACACAGATATAGACAATCTTGAGTGGATCTGTCTGACAAAATGTACAATCCTTGAGGTAAAGGATATATTACTTTCATCTTTATGCCTATCATAGAGCCTGACACATAGTAAGTACTTAATACATGCTTGCTGATTGATTGCTAGTAGAGAAAGAGTTGACTTCTGGGGTTTGGTAGTTTTCTAGAGTCACACAGATAATAAGTGTCTAAGGACAGATTGAACATCCTGACTCTAGGCCCCATACTCAATCTATGCAGCACCTAGATATCCTTTCTAGAAATAGAAAAGAATAACTGTCTCTTCCAGCTTCATGACTTGATTTTTACTTTTGTGTGCCCAAGAAGGAGAAAGAAGAAATCACTATTGTAGCACTAGGAGAAAAATATAAAACTGAGAATAACAGCTAAGTGAGGAAAGCAACAGCTGGAAAGTATTACCTGGACAGATAACTCCAAAGCAAACATTTCCCCTTCCTCTGAAGCTATGCTAAATATACTATTACTTTTTAAAAGATGCTCATCTACCAAAAGAATCTCCACTAATAAAAAAAATAGAAAGCAATTTAAATCTAAATCTGCAATCTCGTCTTCAAGAGTTTCAGTACAAACAATTTGCATGGACAAGAGGATAGGAGGAGATATACTTTAACAAAAGTGATTGTAAAGTAAGTAACATTATGGTTCTTTATAAAGAACAATAGATTATTCTTTATTTATGTTCATATTTATTCTTTATAAAGCTATATAAAAGAAGTCTCATAGTTTGGCTTCCTGAGTCTTACCATTGCATTGAGAAATATGTTCTAGAACAGGTGAGTTTTTAATTTTTCCCAAATCAGACAAGCCAGTTAAAATATCTTTTATATGCTTTGAAATGCATATAAATACTTTTC
Organism: Dromiciops gliroides; assembly: GCF_019393635.1. Lineage (NCBI taxonomy): Eukaryota > Metazoa > Chordata > Mammalia > Microbiotheria > Microbiotheriidae > Dromiciops > Dromiciops gliroides. The sequence continues at coordinate 372,359,172 of NC_057864.1, forward strand.
ATTTGAGTTAAGAAAAGCCATGAATCTGATACAAACAACTTATACTTGAACATTAACTCCATTTCAAAACTAAAAGAAAGCACTTTAAATTTTGCAAACTGTCAGAGTACACAAAAAAGGCCTTAAGGCTTTAAAAAGTGCATTAAAATAAAACCATTTTCCTAAGTAAAAAGTAGAACAAGTATCCTATGAAATCAATAAAAAAAATGGAATTTTTTAAACTATCTTTTTTTTTAATTTTTTTTTTTTTGCAGGGAAATGAGGGTTAAGTGACTTGCCCAGGGTCACACAGCTAGTAAGTGTCAAGTGTCTGAGACTGGATTTGAACTCAGGTACTCCTGAATCCAGGGCCAGTGCTTTATCTACTGTGCCACCTAGCTGCCCCTCTAAACTATCTTTTGACTAAATAAAAATTTCTTTTCCAATAAGCATTATTATGTTTTAAGTCCTGAATTGTTTTTCTCCACAACTGTGAATATTTTACCTGATAATTCACATAGAGTGAAGCCCATTTGAAAAACGAGCCAGTTTTCAAATCTAGATTATTTTAGATATATATCTAAGAATTAGATCTGGAATCAAAATGTAGCCCTTAGTAATGTAAAACTGACATGTAATTATAATTATTTGTAATCCAGCCATAAAACTTCATAAATCTGCTTTTATAAAGTTAAAATTATAAAACAGAATCTAACATTCAATGAAAAACTAGTTGCTACTTTAAGATGAAAATAATGAATCTTTTATTTTATTTGACTTTTATAAGTCCTAAGAGAAAGTGATTATTGAATGCCAACATAACAGTAAACTATAAACTCCCCGATGGCAAGGACTGCTTTTTTCTTTCTGTCTGTCCTAATTCCAACACCCAGCATAGTGCCTCACACAGAGACACAAAGATAGGGATTAGACACGAGGAATTTCCAGATGAGAAAACTCCCTCTACAAGTGGAAATCAACACCTTCTTTGCAACTCAGAGCCTTAGAGAGTCACTTAAAGCACTGATACCTTGACTGACTTATGCAGAGTCACACAGTCAGAAGTATCAGAGGCAGCCCTTGAAAACCAGTCTTCCTTGGCTCTAAGGCCAACATACTCTCTACTATATACTATAACACAGTTACTTTCCTTACACAGTCACATATTTAATAATATTGCGATGAATTGAGCTGAGTATCAAGAGACTGAATCTAGTCCAAGAAAAATGAAAAATGAAGTCACTTTGTTGATAAAATAATCTATCTGTACTGGCAAATCTCCAGGGACAGAGCCGTGCAATGCTGTATGGTACACATATGCACTATATGACGCCGGGGCTGTCGCCACTCTCAGGGTATCAGCTCTTCATCTATAAAATAAAGGTATTGGGACAGATCTGCTTCTGATTCTGAGGAGGTGGCAAGGAAAGAAAGAACCCCACACATGGAAAGTGATAGAAGACAGAGCATTGTCTGCAAGGATCAACAATTAGAGCAGTATCGCTGAATCACAGAGTGTGGAAAAGGTGCAAGGTATAGAAGCAAGGAGGCACATTTGGACTCAATATAGGAAAGAATTTTCTAATAATTACAATGGTCTGAAATGGGATAGGGTACTTCCTCAAAGCAGTGAGTTCTCTATCACTATGTTCACTATAATCTATGCACAGAATAGATGACTGCATGTCATGAATGGTGTAGAATTGACCTGGAGTATATAATCTCTAAGGTCCCTTTCAATTCTGTGATTCTAAATTAAACATAAACTATCAACTACCACCAGGTCAGTTTCTTCTTTTCCCCTGAATATATAATATTCTCATCCCTCCCCATTCTCCACCAATGAATATCTTCCCTATGATTTATTAAATCCCATCTATCCACTTAGGTCATTTCAAAGGCCACCTTCCCCATGGAGCTTTTCCAATTTGCTTCAATTTATAGTGATCTCAACCATCTTTGAAATCCCATTACATCTAAAGCCTAACAATATACCCAACAGTTCATGAGTGTCTTGGAATTATTGATCTTTAATTAATCTGTGTATTGTCCATTAGACAATAATTTCCTCATGACAAGAATCATATTATAAGAATCCTAAAGTTGGATGGAGCCTCAGATAAACTTTAGTTCATCCCATACCAGAAGGAGAATCTCCTCTACAGCATATAAATAAGACAAGTGGTCATCTAGCCTTTGTCTGAAAATCTCCATGAATAGGAGTATCCTACCTCCCAGGTACCCCATTCCACTCTTGGAGAGTTCTAATTGTTAGGAAGTTTTGCCTGACATGAAGTCTAAATTTGTCACTTTGAAATTCTCAACCATGTCTTACACTTCTTTTATTCTACCATCACCACTCCCCATCCAAAATAACCTAACACAGTGTTCAATAAATAGGTGTTCAATAAGCATTTACTGACACAATGATTTCAGAGATGTCATTATTGACAAAATCTTAAACTATCGTGTTGTATATTTAAAGTAGGAAATTACTATGTGGAAATTACTATGTATTAAATATAGTTTATTAGTAATAAGGTATATATTAAATTGTCAAAACAAAATGAAAATCTATTATATTTAACATACCTCAAAAAACAGAATTACTCTTGGGCTTTCTTCAGATTCTTGGAGGAAATAACTAAATCTTTCATTAAATACAATTTGTTCTTCCCACTCTGGAAGTCTCGACTTAAAATGTTTGAAATCATAAGGCTGGGTCATAATAGGAAGGACATTCTCTACCTTCTCTTGTTCATAAAAAGATGAAACAGCTCGGTTGCTATATTAAAAAAGAAAACATCAATATAAAACATGAAAAGTGGAGAAAGGAAGGAAGAAAAAAAAGAAGGAAGGAGAGGAGGCAAGAAGAAAAAAAGGAGGAAGGAAGGGAGAGAGGGGCAGTTGTGTAAATCAGGTAATAGTAAGAGGTCATAATGATATCAAGGTAAGAACTATTTTGGTTCCCAATAATTAATTCTCAAAATAAAAGATAAAAAGTAACGGCTCTATAGTTAAATGGGAGAAAATGTTAAAATCAAAAAGATTGGAACTGAGTTCTCCTGAGTCCCCAGGATTGAAACTTCGCCTTCTTAGATTTTGATAAAGTATGTTGCCTAACACAGAACACTAGATAGCTCTTTGAAAGTAGGGCCTATGCTTCTTATAACTGTATAGATGACCAGAGATTTTCATCATCCTCCTTAATAGGCAGCTCTGTATTGCCATCGATTGTCTCTATAATAAATTTTTGATTGATAACAAAAAAAAAATAGGGTCTATGTATGATCACATTTCCCCCAAAGTACCTAACTCAGAGACCCACAAATAAGCCTTCAAATAAACATTTAATAAATGAACTGATTAATTAATGGTATAGTTGTCTTATGTGATAATCTTTAACAAACTTGTTTTCTCTTTCCCACATATCTTTTTTTAAAGAGTAATCTTTAGGGGTTTCTTTTTTAAATACTTCTGAATATTTAGGCAATTTTATTTTTTTGGTGCTGCCATTTACAGTTAAATTTTGGATAGCAGCTTGCAAAATTTTAGGATTAAGAATATCCAAAGTTAAACAAGTCAAAATATCCATTAACATAAGACCTATGCTATGACTTAACACTGTAAACATTTAAAAGGTAGCTATTTTCAACCCCAATGGGTAGACAAGGAAATATAATTACCTATGTTCTTTCTTGACATACAGACCAGTATTCTGATCAATTACATGGATTTTTACCATGGGGTGAGAAATCATAAAATCTGTTCTAAGTCGATCAGTTCGATGGACATAAACTCCCAAAACGAGGGTATCATCAAACCCACTGTTGGGCTGACTTGAAATTTCCGGGCTTGTTACTTCTTGGACAGTATCAATACCACTTTCTTCAATATCTTCAGAAACTATAAACAAAGGAAAAACAGTTACAATCAAATGTCAAAATATCTGAAGTTCACTATGGGTCCTAAGGCCCCTGTTTCACTAACATGTTTAAGGCTATAGGTACCAAGTTGTGTTACAAGAATTGTTAAAGAGCTGACTCCACATTATGAGAGTGCTCCAGTATTTCTGATATTTAAGCCTTTTTGGACAAGGTCCAAGAGAGGACTATGTTATAATGAATCCTGCAATATAGTAGGTTCAAATATATGTTTCCCTTCAAGAATTTCAGTCTAATGGGGAAGACAACATGCAAACAGCTATGTGCAAACAAGATCCAAGATAAAATGGAGATAATCTCAGCGGGAAGGCACTAAGATTAAGGACAGTTAGGAAATACTTCTTTTAGAAGGTGAGACATTAGCTTAGACTTGAAGGAAGCCAAGGAAGTTAGAAGATGCAGAGATGAGGAGGGAAGAATGTTCCATGCTTAGAAGACAGCCAATCAAAATATTTGCCTGAAGGTGGAACATTTTTTGAGAAATAGCAGGGTACACAATAGAAAGGAACAAGATGGGATAGGTAGGAAGGGACAATGGTTATGGAGGTCTTTCAAAGCCAAATAGGTGATCAGAGAAATGCAAATTAAAACAATTCTGAGGTACCACCTCACACCTATCAGATTGTCTAATATGATAAAAAAGGTAAATAATAAATGTTGGAGAAGCTGTGGAAAAATTGGAACACTAATGCATTGTTGGTTCAGTTGTGAACTGATCCAACCATTCTGGAGAGCAATTTGGAACTATGCCCAAAGGGCTATGGGACTGTTCATACCCTTTGACCTAGTGGTACCACTGCTAGGTCTGTATCCCAAAGAGACCACAGAAAAGGGAAAATGACCAATATGTACAAAAATATTTATAGCAGCTCTCTCTGTGGTGGCAAAGAATTGGAAATCAAGGGAATGCTCATCAATAGGGGAATGGCTAAACAAGTAGTGGTATATGAATGTAATGGAATACTATTGTGCTGTAAGAAACGATGAGCAGGAGTTCAGAGAAACCCGGAAGGACTTACATGAACTAATGCTGACTGAGAGGAGCAGAACCAAGAGAACATTGTACACAGTAACAGCAACATTGTGTGATGATCAGCTGTGATAGACTTGGCTCTTCTCAGCAGTGCAATGATCCAAAACAGTTTCAAAGAACTCATGATAGAAAATGTTCTCAAACATCCAAAAAAAAGAACTGTGAATTATGAATGCAGATTGAATCATACTGTTTCTACTTTTGGAGTGGCTTTTTTCCTTCTTTTTTGAGGTTTTTCCCTTGTGCTCTGATTCTTCTTTCACAAGATGACTCATTCAGTTTTTTCCCAGTGCTCCAGATTGGTAAGAGAGCCTTTTGAATCCTAACTCTGTGATCTAGTACATTCATTCTCCATTGGACCAGAGATCACAAACGAGGTGGAGGGAACCTCAGAGTCCCATCACTTCATGAGGCTCAGGGAGGTTGTGACCTCCGATCTTTCACGAAATGAATAAGCATGTAGACTATGCCTGTATCCGTGTCACTGATAACAAAGTTAAATAGTACAAAGCCAAGCACAGAGCTCTGAGGAACTCCACCAAAGACCTCCTTTGAAACTGACATTACTCCACTTCCAAATTTATCCAACCATACTATCATTGATCCCAAACCTCTCCATCTCTTCTACAAAAATAGCATAAGAAGTTCTTGCAAAATTCTTTGCTGTAATCCAGGTAAACTATATCTATAGCATTCACCTGTTCTACAAGTCTAGTAATTCTGTCAACAAGGAAATGAAGTTATTCTGACCTACCTGTTTTTGAGGAAACCATGCTGGATTTTTATAATCACCAATTTCTGTTCTAGATGTTTGTTAATTATCCTTAATGATGTTCTGAAATTTTTCCAGGAATTCAAAGTCAAGCTCACTGACCTATAATTTATAGACTTCATTCTCTCTCTCTCCCCACCATAATTGTTAAGCATAAGTTATTCACAATGTTTCAGATTCTGGGGCTAGTTGCTCACTAAGATCTCTTTCAGTATTAAGTCCTATAATCCTAACAATAAAGAAACAAAAACACCACGCTCCTCTACTGTAATCACCTTCAGTGGAAGAAAAAAAGACTTGGGTGATGAAATTAGATAAAAGCTAAAGTTAAGACAAAAAAGGAAGAAAAATAGTAGGAAAGGGAATGGGAAACTGAAAGTCATAGAAAAACAAGGAGGGAAGGAAGAGTGCAACCTTACATCCTTCTCAACTCCCTACTCTCACTCATCTCACTGACCTCACATATCCAATCTATTGCCAAATTTTATTGTTTTCAACTTCATATCTTCTCTTACGTAAATACACTTTTCTCCTTCTGTTCCATCACACTGCTATCACTCTAGTTTGGGCCTTGATCACCTCTTGCCTAGACAGACCATCACAATAGCCTTCTTTGTCCCTAGTCTCTCCCACCCATCTTCCACAAAGCTGCAAAAGCACTTTTACTAAAGAATAGATCTACACATGTTACTCTTTTGCTTGATAAATGATCATGGTTCTCTCTTACTTACAAGATTGTATCAAGTCCTTTGCTTGGCAATCAATGCTCTTCATAACCTGCTCTTTTCCTACCTGCCCAGTCTTCTCACACTTTATTCCTCTCCATGCATTCTATGGTCTAGTGAAACTACTCTACTGACTATTCCTCCCATACAACATTCCATCTCCTATTTCCATGTCATTGAAGTGTCCATCTCTATGGCCATAATTCTCTCCCTGCTCACCTCTACCTCTTGATATCACTAAGACTTGGATCAAATCAAATCACTTCTGTAGGAAGCTTTTCCAATTGCTCTAGTTATCTGAAACTTCCCCTCTATTTTATGTCTTTTTCGTTTATCATTTTTCTTATATATTATCTCCCCTCATTGGTATCTAAATTCCTTAAGAGTAGAGACAGTTTTGTGGGGTTTTTTTCTCTTTCTCTTGAACCTCAGAGCTTAGCACAGAGCCTGAACTACAATGTAAGCACTTAATAATCAATACTTGATTGACTAGTTGAAAACAACCCAGCTTAATTGAAAGAAGTATAAAGAAGTGAAAGACATAGAATCATAAAGATTGAGCTTGGTCCCAAACATGAAAAGATGCACCTTGCTCACTCTGTTGTAAAGATGAGGGACTATAGGTGTGGAACATTGCATATGCTATCAAATTGCCTTGATGTGTTTATTTGCTGAACTTCCTTTTTTCTGTCTTTTATTCTTTGTTGCAGGGGAAGGGATATAATTGTAAATGAAAGAGATGTTTAAACAAAATATATCAATTATTTTTAGAGACTAGTTTCAGGGAAAAGGTGGGAATCATAAAAAGAACTTGACAATTTCCCAAAGTAGGAAGAGATCAGTCACAGAGTACAAGTCGAGGAGGAATTTCCCCTAAGTGGTGAAGACCGCTTGTTGATAATATTTTCTTGCTTACATTAAACTGAGAATACTGCAGAGACTTTTGCATAAGATCAACAATCACAGTAAAGAGTTTGGTCTAACTAACCAAGTGGATAAAGAAAGCCCATTGTTCTGATGTTATGCAGATGAATGGACAACCTATAGAGCTTGTCTCTCAGTATGTGTATGTACCTGTGTGCCAACAAAGAAATAGGTAGCTAGATAGACAGAAAATCTTGGACAGATTATGCGGATATATTCAGCTGGGATTAGAAATGAACAAAAGGAGGAAAGTAGACCAGACTGCCTTGGAGAAATTTCGAAGTCTGTGGTAAACAACAAAACACATTAGTCGCAGGCTTTGAACTGAAGAGAGCCTTAAGAGAGTCATTTAATTCAGCTCCCCCTCATTTTATAAAGTGAAACTCAAAACTAAGATACAGAGCTAAGATCCAAACTGAAGTCCTTTGACTTCAAATCCAATGATCTTTCCATTCTACAACTAAGTTATATGTCCATTTAAAAATTACATTTTAGTGACTTGATTTCCTTTTAAGAAGACAAGAGGTTTGGGGAAGGAAATATTGTATATATTTAAAATTGAATATGGACCACAAACCTGCTTTAGTTTTCTTTTTTGTCTTTCTTGTTTTAGCTTTTGGCCGTTCCACATTTTCCTCAACAGTTTGATCTTCTGCCTTTATTTCATTCCTCTGATTAAAATCTGAAGTTAGCACATCATCTGATGATTTCTTCTTTTTGATGTTTTCTTCACCTACATGCTGCTGGAGCTCAGAGAGAGTTGCCACACTGCAAAGTAACCACACATATTATCAAATAATATACAATCAAATAATTTCTTATGCATGGGTTAAGGAAGGATAAACCTCAAATCATATCAGCTTTGCCTTGGAATACCTTTATATTTCTTGGTACAATGAAAGCTTTTGCAGTTCCTACTTAGTTGGAAAGTCTTCAAGTATGGGACTCATGATGTCCATCATCACAGCACCACTCTAGCTAAGTTTGGAAAGATTCATATTCAGGTTGGCCACAGGGCAATAAATTTTTCAAATTCAATGATTCTCAATGATTGAATACTGATTTGTAGAAGGGCTGTGACCATTGATGGTGGGTGGAGTACTATCTGACAAAATCACAGATCTTTGAGGTTTTGAGTATAATCTATCTATATTCTAAATTCTATACAGCACTTCACTTTAGAGGTAACTAGCATATATAATTTATAACATTCTGACTAAAGGTTATGGTTACCTGAATTAACTTATTTATGTAATAAAATTGACTAATAAAAACCTTTTTTAACCTATCTCAAACCCTGTAATGTCTGAATAATTATAGATTAATCTAAATTATGAATATTTGAACTATTTAATCAGTAATATATAGTTATATAGTATGTATAACTATGTAATTAATTGTAATGATGTATGATAAATATGAATTTAAAATTATTATTTTAATATACATAGTTTAAAAATAAAAGCTTAAATGTATCCCTGACTTTTGCTAAGTAAAATAAACAGGAAAAGAATTGCTTTCTTGTAAAGCTTCACAAAGTAGGATTCAGTTCCAAAAGTCCATGTAAAATGAGATCTAATTTAAAATTTATATTTATTTATAAATTTGAGAGGCTAACAATTCTTCTCAAGAAATTTATGATGAGTAAAAAATATTTTCAAAATAATTAGCTTTATAGAAGCAGAGACAAAAACAAAGTTGAAATTCCTTCTTGGGCTATTAGCTTGCAAAATCAGTCCAGTCTAGAGGCCACATTGTTTTCCTTTCATTAAAAATAATCAGATTATATAGGTCAGATGTTTATGCTTCTACTTCAAAAATCCATCATTTCTCCAGGGTGGGGACTTTCTTCCATCTATACAGATCACAATTCCTCAATTTGGCAAACAAGTAAATAATTAAAAACCAGATCTTGTGATGAGTCTCTCTAAACTGTGCTAAACTGGCACTCAATGTATGTATATATATGTATGCATGTATGTGTATTTATAACTATATATTTATATATTATATGATTTATAAATTTATATATTATAATTATTATGATAATATAATCACAATATATAATATAGTTATTTATAAATTTAAGGTACATATTTAAATAAATATGCTATATTATGTATATTATATATTTTATCTATCTCTCCCTATCCCTATCTCTACCTCTATAACATTGCTGAGCTTGTACTCAAAATGTCCTACTAGAACTTGTGTAGAGTGACACAGCCTTCAAGAACTTGACACTATGAACACAAGGTTACTTGCATACTACAGTGGATGGGTCAGCTCAGCTACATCATGACCTTCTCAGCTTCCCTGGGTTGCATTTTCTTTGGGGGAAAAAAAACCAACACGATTTCCGCTTTAAGCAAGGAGAAGGGAACCTGATAGCACGAAGAATACTTCTACCACAGGAGTGAGGGCCATAGCCTGAACTCTTAGTAAAGAGGAACAAAGTAACTCTTTGAAGCACTTCTTCCCCACCCCTCAATCTACTTTGCATTATTCAGTATGCCTATGCCCATTTTGCACATGGCAAGAAGAAAAGATGATGGCTCAAAGAACATTTCTCTTTCTCCGTAACTTTGGAGAAAGCTTGCCAACCTTAACTCAAAAAAGCTTATACACATAATATGAAAATGTGTTAAGCCAGCTGTTTCTAAGTAATTGATTGCATAGACTTTCATCTTTACCTTGGATTAAATGGGAGAATACATAAGTAAATATGATATACAGAAGCCATATCCTCCTCTGTTTGTTTTACAAACTAAAATATACAATTTGATATAATAGCTAAAAACTAGAAATAAAAATGCTAAGTTCCTTTGTTGTCAATTAAAAAAAAATCCTCTACATGAGCTTTTTAGAAACTTAACTGATACATTACACCAAAAATCAAAGTAAACAGGAGAGTAAAGTCAAAATGGTTTTATTGTGAGATACAGCAGACCACTAACTCAATTAAAAGAAAAGCAAAGGGGGCAGCTAGGTGGCGCAGTGGATAAAGCACCAGCCCTGGATTCAGGAGGACCTGAGTTCAAATTTGGCCTCAGACACTTGACACTTACTAGCTGTGTGACCCTGGGCAAGTCACTTAACTCTCATTGCTCCACAAAAATAAAAAAAGAAAGAAAGAAAAAAGAAAAAAAAGAAAAGCAGAATTATTTTAGTAATCCAAGGGTAGGCTTACTAGTATCATTATTAGAAAACAATAATTCAGAAGTTACAAGTACAGCTGCAGGTTCTAGTCTACAAATACTGATAAATGCTAATAAAAGTATGCTTTGTCAGCTTTTAATAATGTCATGCCATGTGCTAGATAAAGTTGTACACTACATGGAAATTATCTTACAGAAAAATCCAGAAGGCAAGGAAATTGTAACATAGAAAGTGCTTCATTTAATTGATACTGTGCTGACATCATTTCCAGATATATATATATGTTAAAATTCTTTTCAAATATTAAATAACAGCAAGCGTAAGAGACATTTTAAAGAATCCAAGTAGTTCTACAAAATGAAATCAATACAATTTACCAGTGGCAAAATACCTTGTTTCTGTTTCAAGTATAACTGGAATGTTTTTCTTTTTCTTACTTTTTCCCACTTCATTGTTCAATATTTCTTCATGGCTTTGATTATCAGAGATTAAATGAGACATCTGTTCCTTAAGTTTCATTCTTATTTTCTTTCTAATTGCATTGGCCGCTTCCTCAGCTACTTGGAGTTCATATGCTTGTATTAGCTGTTCTTCTTCATCTAATTCAGTTGTGTCTTTCACTTCATTTGGGGCACTTTTTATCTTTTCACTCTTTTGACGAGAAACACCTGATGGTGATTTATTTTTTGTTTTTCTTGCAGCATTATTAATCTTCCTTTCAAAACTCTCTGGTTCTACTTCCTCTGTATTTTCTCCTTTGTTAGACTGTTCTTGTAACACTGATTTCTTTTTCTTTTTATTTGGCTTTACTTGCTGGTTTTCTTCTACAGTAAAATCATCATTGCTTATTTTTGAAGCTATTGACCCTCTGTCCCTTGGTTTGCTTTTAGTAAATCGTGGGCTCTTCTCTGTATTACAAATGCTTCTGGTAATTGCTCCATCACTTCTAGTTTCTTTGGTAAGATCATGATTACTCCGAAAGGTGTCAAGCTAGAAATAGAATACATATACATTTCTTTTAAAATGTATTTGAAATAAATGGCAAGAAGCACATTAATTGGAGGATATAATGTGCAATATTACTTTTTCAGTTTTTTTCTTAGATTCTATTAAAATGAAATAGCGGATAAAGCACTGGCCCTGGATTCAAGAGAACCTGAGTTCAAATCCGGCCTCAGACACTTAACACTTACTAGCTGTGTGACCCTGGGCAAGTCACTTAACCCCAATTATCTCACCAAAAAAAAAAAAAAAAGAAAAGAAATAGCACTCTTTAAATTTCAAATGGTTCTTCAACATATAGAAGCAAACAGATTTGGTACTGGAATATTCAATAAATCCAAAGATCCAGCTACCAGGGTAAAGGATTAACTATCCTTATTAACTAAAACTACTGGGAAAACTAAAAAGCAGTCTGGTAGTAATTAGGTCTAGACCATTACATCACACCATGTACCAAGATTAACTACAAATCAGCACATGACTTAGCTATAAATGGTCACATCATAAACAAAAGAGAGGAACAACGAAGAAATTACCATTCAGATCTATGAGTATGGGAAGAGTTCATAATCAAAGAAGAGATAGAGAAGATGTCTATTTTATTGTACATTTTATTTCAGAAGATAAAATGAACAAGTTTGATTATATAAAATTAAAAAGTGTTTGCACTAATAATATCAATACATTTAAAATTTGAGGTAAAATAGTTAACTGGAGAAAAAAATCACTGCAGCAACTTTCTATGATAAAGGTCTTATTTCCAAACTTATAAGGAATAGTCTCAAATGTATAGGGATACCAGTCATTCTCCAATTAGCTTAGATTTAGTGATTGATGCGGATTATGTAATAGGGTGGTACAAACTGTGTAATATATCACTGCAGAATAGAAAATTTAGCACCTATGAGATACATCAAAAGATAATCCAAGTTTCCAAATGTAACAGTAACTCACAAAATTCTGAGAACATTTTAATAAGTGTCACCATACCTAATACAATTAATTTCCAAATTCCATGAACTGAAATGCTTTCCAGATATAGATGCCAATTAAAAGATAATAAAAACATAGGGGAACAGAACAAGGTATGTATCATACCTCTCATCCTATCTGCTACTGGAATTGTTCCATAGATGCTTTTATAAGTCAACAAAATGCAGGACAATGGTTATATAAGGAAATGTCATCCAGAATAATGTGCAGCCTAGATTTTGTGTGCCCTAGGACCAGTACAGTAGCTTAACTGAGGCTACATAAGTTAAGCTTACATACGAAATCTCTTACTCAACTACAAAAACCAACTTTTCTCCACCTCTGCAACAGTTCTCAGAACTCTAAATATAAAAGAATTAGCAAAAAAATCAACTTGTCCCAGGTCCATTTCTGGCTAAAATCCCATCAAAAAGAAGATAATAATTTGAATAGTTAAGATTTATATAATGCATGAACATTGCCAAAGTGTTTATGTTCACAATAACCCTGTGATATAGGTGATAATATGACAATTTTCCAGGTAACAAAACTAAAGTTAAGCAAAGTTAAATGACTTATACAGGGTCACATTGATGCTAAGTGTCTGAAGCCAAATTTGAACCCACATTTGACTCCAAATCTAGCATTCTACACAGTACACTGTATCTCAAACTCAGTATGTGCTAAAATTAGCTTATAACCTTTCTTCTGAAAGCCATTCCTCCTCCTGACTACTATGTCTGTATATAGTGCCACTACCCCCTATTCTTTATAAGTTTGGTGTAGTCTTTAATTCCTCCTTCCCTCTCAAATCCACCTTTCTCCTCAATATCCAATCAGTTCCCAGGTCCTAGGAAGTTCACCCCTCAAATCCATTCTCTCTTGTTTATTTCATTAGCAATTCTACAGGACTTCATCTTACCTACCTAGACTATTGAAGTAGGCTCTTTTTAGGTCTTTCCACTATCTCCATTCCAATTAATTCTTCATATCCAATGATCTTTTTTTATGAACAGATCTGGTCATGTAACTCCTACCTTCAAAAAGGTTCAGTAATTTGCCACAAATTTGCTAGCAGCAAATTGTTATGGCTTTACTGAGCAAAGCACAAACACCTTTCTCTGGCATTAAAGGAACTCCAATCTGGTGCCATTCCCTTTTCCAGCTCTGGAAACATCATTAAATCTATATAACTGCCTAACGGAAAGGGTGAGTCACTATTTTCCTGTGTCTTCATTCACCATCCTTGTGACTTTCCAAAGCAAAATAAAGATCCTACTCCTTGCTGATACAGAACATCTCTCTTTTGTATTTGTATCAGTAGAGCTTAGCATAGTGCTTTACATGTAGTAATTGCTTAATGAATGCTTTTCACTCATTTATGCATGCATTCTGTAGTTTAATCAAGCTCCATATTAGTTCTTAGCCCTTGGAACACGCACTGCCTTCTCACATTTCAGTATTATTATTATTATTATTAGCTTACAGATTCTGGTAACAATCTCTCTGCATCCCTTTACTAGATGAATTCTTATCCACCCTTTAAAATTCATCTCAAAGTTGCTCTGTTTCTTCAAGAAACCATTTGATTATCACTGTAGTTGATCACATTCTCTTTCTTCAGATCTAACAAAGCACTTTGTTTTCCTATTACTCTAAGGTATGCTTCTAATATAATATTGTGTACAACAGCTATTTTTGTTGGGCTATTATCCTCCTACTAGACTATAAAGTGCTTGAGAGCAGGGTCATGTATTATCTAAATGTATCTCATCTAATGCCTACTTCAAGTAGGTCTGTTTATTTTTGTTATATTATAAGGATTTTATTGTCTCTCTCTCTTTTTGTTTATCTTTTAGCCTACTTTTTATTCACTTAAATTATTTCACATAGTGTTGCTAAAAACATGTTAGATGCTTTCACTTCAACCATATTCCTTCAAATTACCTTTCAGGGCTAATTTAAAAGATACTGTAATTTTCTAATGCAAAGGTTGAGTTTTTAAGGTTGAATAATAACATAAAGACAACATGATATAGTGGATAGAGTCAGTCTCAGAGTAAGAAAGACCAGAGTTCAAACCTGGAGGCTGACACATATTATCTATGAGGCTCTGAACAGGCCACTCAGTTTTGCAGTGAAAATCAGATTTCTCAAGACCATAAGTTGCAGAGTAGGTGCTTAGGGTGGGAGAGGGAAAGAGACTGACAGAAACAGGGAGAAATAAAATAGTCATTCCGTATCATGCCAAAACCCAAAAGACCAGGAAGTTTGAAAGTATATTCCTAAAACTTTGATGTTGAGAGCAAGGAAAATTACCATCACTTTTCACAATATATCCCCAGGTTCCATAGCAACTAAGATGATTCAATTACATGTGAGATTCAGAGTAGCAATTCTCATCTGTCATGTTACATAGCTTTGGTTATGACACATCTGTTTCATATTAAACTTTCAAAATTCCTTATAGTTGCAAAGTGAAAGTCATTTTTTAAAAAAATGCAGTCATTTAATTCATCATTAGTAAGATGTGTACTCACCAAAATGTTTTCTTCAGAATCAATTACCTTCTTCTTGGGTTTCTTTTTATCAGTTACTAAATCAGCATGACTCCTAAAGAGTTCTTCAAAACGGACTTTGGTTTTTGCCTTTGCTTCACTCTCAACTAGAAAATGTTATAAAAGTTATTGTTATCTAACCAAATAAATATCTTTCAATAATATCTGACTATATTGTTATGCCAAAGTTAAAACTAAATATTCTTTTTAAAATTTTATTTTTAATTTTTTTCTCAATTACATGTAAAGATATTTTTTGAGTTCCAAGTTTTTCTCCCACCCTCCCTTCCCTCCCCCCTCCCAAGGCCAGAAAGCAATTTGATATAGGTTATACATTACAATCATGTTAAACATATTTCCACATTAATCAGAACAAAAGGAAAAAAACACAAGAATAAACAATAAAAATAACAAAAAAGCAACAACAAAATGAATATGGTACACTTCAGTCTGCATTCAGACTCCATAGTTCTTTTTCTGAATGTGGAGAGCATTTTCCACCATAAGTCTTTTGGCATTGTCTTGGATTACTGTATTACTGAGAAGAAAAACTAAATATTCTGATGGCAAATAATTTTACTACGTGTGTGTGTCTGTGTACAGAGAAAAATGGTAGGGACTTAACAGAAATCAAAGAGATTAGGAAGAGGTGGCAAGAATATACAAAAGAACTATACAAGAAAGATCTTAATATCACCAATAACCACAATGGTGTGGTTATTGATCTAGAGCCAGTTATCTTGGAGAATGAAGTCAAATGGGCCTTAGGAAACAGTACTGATTATAAGGCTAGTGGAGGTGATAGAATTCCAGCTGAGCTATTTAAAATCCTAAAAGATAATGCTATTAAAATTCTTCATTCAATGTGCCAGCAAATTTGGAAAACTCAAAAATGGCTACTGGATTTTCCCAATTCTAAAGAAGGGCAATACCAAAGAATGCTCAAATAATAAAACTGCATTAATTTGACATGCTAGCAAAGTTATGCTTACGATTCTGAGAGCTAGGTCTCAGTAATATGTGAACTGAGACATACCAAAAGACCAAGTTAGTTTTCAGAGAGGCAGAGGAACTAGAGACCAAATTGCCAACATTTGCTGGATTATGAGAAAGCAAGGGAATGCTAGAAAAACATCTACTGATTTATCAACTTCTGATTTATTGACTACACTAACACCTTTGACTATGTGAATCACAACGAAATGTTGCAAGTCCTCAAAGAGATGGGAATACCAGATCATCTTATTTGTCTCCTGAGGAATGCAAAGCAACAGTTAGAACTGAACATGAAACAACTAATTGGTTTAATATTGGAAAAGGAGTGCTAAAAGGCTGTTTTGTCACCTTAATTATTAACTAATACTCATCATGCAAAATGACAGGCTATACATATCAAAATATGGAATTAAGGTTGCCAGGAGAAATATCAACTGTCTCAGATATGTAGATGAGACCACTCTGATGGTAGAAAATAAAGAAGAATTAAGAACCTCTTGATGGAGGTGGAAAAGGAGAATGAAAAAGATGCCTTGAAGCTTAACATAAAAAACCCCAAAAAACTACGATCCTGATAACTGGTCCTATTACTTCCTGGCAAATAGAGGGAGAAAAAAGGAAAACAGTATCAGATTTTATATTCTTGGGCTCAGAGATGACTGCAGGCACATGAAATTAAAAGACACTTGCTCCTTAGAAGGAAACCTATGGCAAATCTGGACAGCATACTAAAAAGGAGAGAAATCACCTTGCCAACAAAAGTCCATATAGTTAAAGCCCTAGTTTGTCCAGTAGCAATGTATGGCTGTGAGAATTGGACTATAAGGAAAGCTGAGAGAATCAACACTTTCAAATGGTGATGCTGGAGAAGACTTTTGACAGTCTCCTGGAAAGCAAGAAGATCAAATTAGTAAATTCTTAAAGAAATTAATTAAGGCTATTCACTAGAAGGTCAAATACTGAAGCTGAAGCTTAAATACTTTGGCCACATAATGAGTAGATAGACCTCACTAGAAAAGACCCTGATGTGGAGAAATATTGAAGGCAAAAGGAAAAGGGGATGGCAGAAGCATGAGTCTGGACAGCATTCAAGAGATAATGGAGGATCGAGGGGCCTGGTGTGCTATGGTCCATGGGGGTCACAAAGAGTCAGACATGACTGAATGACAACACACACATGTATATATACATGTGTATATATTTATGTACATATATCATATAAATCTAATTAATCAGTGCTATTTTCAAGCAATGTAACATAGCAGACATGGCACCTTTAGACCGGGGTTTGAATTTCAACTCAACTAGTTACCGCATCATGGGCAAGTCAGTTAGTTTCTCTGAGTAACAATTTCTTCACCTAAAAAATGTGGATAATAATAATTGAACTAACAACCTTCCAAGGTTGTTAGGAGTAAAGTGATTGGTAAAACATAAGATATAAATGTTAGTTATCATCAGTTCCCCACACCCTACCCCTGTCAATTCACAAATTGACATTTATATATGTGCTATATATACTCAAAAACTAGGAAATCCTCAAATGTAATATTAGACATAGTATTACTTATATTTAAACTGTCACAGAAAATCAAAACCAAAGGAGTTCAGCTCCTGAATTGCCAAAATATTGATGACATTAACATGACAAATATGTAAAGCCTAAATTTTAGGACAAAGCACTATTCCAGGGTGTTAACTCAGCAAAATGATAAGAATCTTTTCTCTACAAATTGAGATTATTCATTTGAAAAGTGTTTCTAAGTCTGGAATTCCTGAAACACTGACAGGTCATTCCCTCCTCATTGTTAAATACCTACTTCTACCCCTGTGGTAGATTTAATTTAAACATTTATTAAACGTTTACTGCTATGTACAATTTGCTAGAGATAAAAAGATAGACAAAAATCCAACACAGCTCTTCACTCTTAAGAATTTAAAATTATATTTTGCAGCCGTAATGCCCAAAGTGCAGCAACTTTTCAAAAGGAGTTCCCAAAAGGGTATATAAATTTGGCCAAGAAGCAAGAAACTTTATAAGATGAGGATATCAAATTATAAGGAAATATTATTTCATGATAAGAAATGACAAATAGAAAAAACTCAGAGAAAGATGGAAAGACAAATGAATTGGTATAGAGTGAAGTAAGTGGAGCTAGAAAGATAATATACCCAATTACAACAGTATAACAAAAAAAATTCACCCATCAAATTAGCAAAGATAGTGAAAGCAATGTGAAAAAAGGATATCTAAAAAAAATTTAATGAATGTGAAAAATTAGACTGGGAAAAAACATTCCATGGTAAGTTATCAAGAAATAAAAGAAAATTATTTTTAAGTCTAAGTGTAAAAACAGATACATAATTATGCAAAAGTTATTTAGCATAGTTGCTGTTTGTCCTTCCTTCTCAAAGAGGATTATGACAGATGTCTTGAGTTGTAATGAATTGGATTGAAGTGAGGAAGGGCTATGCAAAGTCACCAGTCTCATTTTCTCCTCCAGAGCCATTTGGATCCAGTGGCAAGATATGTTATCAGTATGAATGGAGATTGCCTTGGATGTTTAAGGCAAACAGGGTTAAGTGACTTAACCAGGATTGCACAGCTAGTAAGTGTATGAGGTGAGATTTGAATTTAGATACTCCCAACTTCAGGGCCAGTGCTCTATCTACTGCACCATCTAGCTGACCATCCAGCATGGTACTGAAGAAAACTAGTCACCAAAAGTGACTGAAAATTATCATATATATTCTAAGGAATATGTGCTGAAGGTAACCTGCTTTTAAAGATACTTAAGGGACTTCATTTCAAGATCTACAATGGGAGGATTAAAAAAGAATGAAGGGGGCGGCTAGATGGCACAGTGGATAAAGCACCAGCCTTGGATTCAGGAGTACCTGAGTTCAAATCTGGCCTCAGACACTTGACACTTACTAGCTGTGTGACCCTGGGCAAGTCACTTAACCCCCATTGCCCTGCAAAAAAAAAAAAAAAAGAATGAAAAATATTGTGAAGATTACTAATGCCTTTTAAAAGGGAACTACGATGACATCAATAGATATTGTCCTTCAAGCTTACAATCTCATCAATCTAAAAGCTTTAAGAAAATGGTCTATGTATGTTAAGAGGATGTCATTGATCAAAATATGAGAAAGGAACAAACATGTTTTAATAGAGAATTTTTTACAGGGTACCACATCTTCAGCACTATTGAGAGATATATGGAATACAAAAATCCCACAGTATTTACTGTTTATTAATAATTTTAAAAGCAATTGATGTGATAGATCAAAACATAGTCTTAAAGGCTCTGCTCCAAAGGGAAATCTGTACCAGATAAATATTCAGATCATATAGGATTCCTTGATACATGAAAAAAAACAGAGATAACTTCATTTTACAATTTTCTAACAAGTAATATCAAACAAGAAATTTTAAAAGGTGATACTTGCTTCCTAAAAGAGTTCACTTTTGTCATGAAGGAAGTCATGTGTACTTCCAGATTTCCTGTGAATGACACTGTGGTGACTGACTAAAGGGTGCGAATACTATTGGGCTTCTTCAATGAGACCACTGACTGGCCACTCAAAAGAGATCTGTCTTAAAATTGGCAGAGGAAAAACCAAGTGGAAAAGAATGCTTATTGCCCAGTTTATAGCTTGGACAGACTCTGCAAATGGAAAAAAAGCTCAGCCCAGAACTGAATAAGACAAAGTTAGTAAGTTATATGACATACAGGAAATTGCACAGCCCTTTTCATTATCCTAGGTTGCTTCCTGACACTAAAACCCATCTTTTAAAACAAAATTTTCTCCTGATGATGCTATATGGCTGAGATTAATGGAATGGCACAATCACTGAAGAATCAAAACTGTACTTGATCTGAAAAAGAGTGTTACTTCTGAAGCATGGTACCAACAATGACTTGTGTGTGAAAAGTGGTATAGAACAGCTTATCCATTGATACCTATGACCAGAAAAGGAAGCAGGTCACTGACATACAGATACTTCCGAAGTGTTACATGGTATCCATGAAATATTAGAAAAACTGAAGGCTGGACAGATCTTCTAATAAGGATTTATGGAAGAACACAGATGAGAATTACACAGAACGGGAAGGAAAGGATTAGTTGGAGTGGATGAGTGTCCACACTGATGATATCACCAACCTGTGAAATTATCCAGAGAAATGTCACTAGCACCTAGAAAATGTCTCTCATATACTGGGAGTTTTAATGTTTGGTGTAGAATGTAATCTACCTGAAGTGAGTAAAAAAAAAATAGAGCAAATGAACCTAGAAGGATCCAATCATTTACCTGTATCTTCTTAGTGCTGATGATACACATGGCATAAAACAATCAAATTTATCTAAACTATACTTTGGAAATTTAAAAATAATACAAGTGACAGATTGCAAAAAGCAATTTTCTCCCTTCTGTAATTTTATTCTAATTTTAAAATGGGGTTAAATATTATGTTAATGAAAATGTTTTAGTGAAGGAAGTCTATTGCATTCTGTTTATTGTGTTCAACTAATCTTCCCTAAAAGAAATATGAATATAAAAGAAAATGGATAGAAATTTTTAGCCAAATATTCCAAAAAAGTTTTACCTGTTGGCATATTCAGTCTTTGTGAAAAATGTCAAGTGCCAATGTAGAATGTTTAATTAATCAGCAGTCTGTAAAAACAAAACATAAACAAGATTCATACATAAAAGTTAAAATGTACATAAAAACAAATTTATAAGCAACTAGCTAGACTAAATCAAAAGCATTCTGTAGTACCAGAATACAATAAAAGTCACTAACCCAACCATTGCAAGGTATGACTATGATTAAAGATTATAATTAACTAGGCAATGGGGTAGCTAGGTGGGGCAGTGGATGGAGCACCAGCCCTGGAGTCAGGAGTACCTGAGTTCAAATCCGGCCTCAGACACTTAACACTTACTAGCTGTGTGACCCTGGGCAAATCACTCCAATTGCCTCACTAAAAAAAAAAAATTAACTAGGCAAAGTGGTTTATATTGGAATAAAAATATTTAGGTGTAAAAATCCACACATCTTTAAAAGCAATAATAAGTAGTTTCCCAAGTATAAATTATGTGCTTTCAAAAGATTCATATCATTCAATAATTACTGTGAACTCAATGAAGAAACAGTTACCACCTCAAAATTAATTTTCCCACAATCCTATCATGAAAGTGATAACACATTAATTCCTAATTTGTCACATAACATTTTCACAAATAATGCATTTGAATATCATTTTACTTACCATGAAATTGAAAGTAGGTTAGAGTAACAATGTTGCTTAAAATTAAAAGCAAGTAAAAAACAGGACCAGAAAGTAGTTTGATTAGATAGATAGATAATAGCTATGACAACATCACAGTAATCAAGATTTGAAGTCACTTATCCAGTCACTTCAAATACCCAGAATAAAGACAAGAAGTAACAAGGAAGGAATAACAGCCTCTAATGCAAACCAATTCAATATAAGAAAAGTCAATTTGACAATCATTTATTAAGCCCTTATTAAGTGCAAGACACTGTGTTTAATGGTGGACACAAAAATTAAACAGTTCCTATCCTCAAAGAGCTTTGGGTATGCATAGGTGCTTAAAATGCTTGTTGAAAGACTGGCTGACCTCCTACTGGATAGTGAACATATTTGAGGCAGTCTGGTACAATGGCTGAAGCATTAGATTTAGATTTGAATTCTGCATCATTCGCTGGCTAGCTGTGTGACCTTTAACTTCTCTGGGCTTGTCTTGTATGAAGATGTAGACCTTCTCCCAGCCAAGGCAAACCCCCTCCCTCTACATGCACATGTGATCCCAGATCAGCTTGTCTTCAATAGTAAATTGCCTCCTCTTTTATGCCCACTCTTTCACTGTTCTTCAGTCTCTCCCTATTTATTGCTTCTCTACAAATAAGCCCAAGTCTCCCCCATAATCCAAAAAATCATTACTTGAAGCATCTAGCCATCCCAAAGAACTAATGTCACTTATCGCTCTTGCCTATTGTGGCTAAACTCCTTTACAAGGTCATCGACAATTTACGCTTCTACTTCCTTTCCCCTCATTCTTTTAATTCTCTATCATCTGGCTTCTTTCCATATCATTAAACTAAAACTGGTCTGAATGATCTCTTATTTGCCAAATCTAAATTGGTTCAAAGAGGGAAAATACATATACAGTTATCCCTTCCACATCATTGGGGTTAGGGGCACAGCACCCCTATGATCTCGAAAATTTGAGTACAATCTTTTGTCCCTCCCTTTGTACCAGATAAGTCTGAATTTTTTCTTTTTCATTTAAGGGGGATTTATAATACTTTATTGTAAAAGTTGGGTTAAGCATTTGGTCCTAGGCTGTGTGTCATCTGCTGGCCTTTGTGGCCTTTGTGTGTTGTCTGTGGCTTCCACAAAACTCCCCCAAAATTCCCATTTAATTTCTTATGCTGACACAAAATATATCAAAATCTTGATGGGGAAAGTTGTGATGTGAAAGAGATAATTGTACATATTCATTTAATTTTAAAAAATCAATCTTACTCAAAAGGGAAGTAGGAGGAAAATGGGCTAAGGGAAAGGGGGGAACGATAAAAGGGAGGACAGATAAAGGGCAGTTATCAGAAGGAAAACAGATTTTAGAGGAGGGACAAGATAAAAAGAGAAGAATAAATAGAAGAAAATAAGATAGAGGGAAATACATAGTCATTATAATCACGAATGTGAATGGAATGAACTCCCATAAAATGGAAGCAGATAGCAGAATGTTTTAGAGACCAGAATCCAATAATGTTGTTTTTATGTTGCTTGAAATAGGGACACACACAGAGAGATAAAATAAGGGGCTGAAGCAGAATCTATTTTATGCTTCAGCTCACCATGCTTTTTTACTTCTCTATAACCTTTAATACTGTTAATCACCCTCTTCTGGGTATGGTTTTCTCTCTAAATCTCTGTGATATTATTCTATCCTGGTTCTCTTGCTATATGTCTGAACATGTCTTCTCTAAAATAAGTGCAGATAATATAAAATACTTGGGAGTCTATGTGCCAAGACAAACCCAAGGACTATATGAACACAATTACACAACACTTTTCACACAGATGTAGATCTAAACACACTACTGATTAGAAAAATGTAATTTAAAAAATCTCTGAAGTACTACTGAACAGATATCCAATTGGATAAAGATAACAGAAAAGGAAAATGACAAGTGCTGGAGGGGATATGGAAAAATTGAGACATAATGCACTCTTGGTACAGTTGTGAACTGGTCCAGCCATTCTGGAGAATAATTTGGAACTACCCCCAAACACCTATAAAACTGCATTCCATCAATACCACTGTTGTTTAGTCATTCAGTCATGTCTGACTCTAAGTGATTCCACTGACTTTTGTCTATGGGGTTTTCCTGGCAAAGATACTGAAGTGACTTGCCATTTCCTGCTCCAGTGTGACCCCATTTGACAGATGAGGAACTGAAGCAAATAGGGGTTAAGTGATGTGCCCAGGGTCACAGGGCTAGTGTGTCCAAGGTCATATTTGAATTCAGATCTTCCTGACTCCAAGCCTGGTACTTGATCCAATACAAGCCTAACAGCCCCAAGCAGCTAAACCACTACTAAGTTACTATCCCCAAGAAACTTAAATGGGGGTGGGGGGGAAGGATCTATTTGCAAATATATATAATTATAGCAGCTCTTTTCCTGGTGGCAAAGCATTGGAAGTTGAGGGGATACCCAATCAATTGTGGAACGGCTGAACATACTGTGGATTATTAATTATGATGGAATACTATTGTGCTATGAGGAATCATGGAGCAGAATGGTTTCAGAAAAATCTGCAAGACTTATATGAACCCGTGCAAAGTGAAGTGAGCAGAACCAGAACATTATACACAGTAACAGCAATATTGTAAGGAGGATCAACCTTGAAAGACTTAGCTGCTCTGATCAATACAATGAATGATCCAATTCCAAAGGACAAGATAAGAAATGCTATCCACATCTAGAGAGATAGGCAGAGAAAGAGAGAGCGAGAGAAAAACAGATGATCTTTAAATTCAGACTGAATTATTTTTTAAACTTTATTTTTCTCCATTAAAAGTAAGACAAAACTCAGCCTGTGTAACAAAATGTGCACATAGCAAAAAAAAAAAAAAAGAAAGAAAGAAAGAAAAGAAAAGGAAAAAAGAAAAACCCGCCTAACAAAATATTCGAAAAAGTTAAAGAAAAACAAAACTCGGGTCAAAATATTCCCTCCCCCCAAAAAAATGAGCGCGCGGGGAGAGGGGGGTTTGAAAAACAAAACCTGTGTAACAGAATATTTTCTTCAAATGCCAACACAACGAAAAAGGGTTGACAATATTTGGAAAGGGCATTCCTTTCCTAGCACAGGTTGGATAAGTTAGGTGGCCTCTGGGATCCCTTCAGAATCAGAGCTTGTGTGATTCCGTGTGGCAGAGCATGAAACGCTAAGCGACGTAAGCCCCTCAAAATAAATCCGCGTCACCTAGTATCTCGCACCGGCAGCGACATTTACAACAGTGCAAAGGCACACCCACCCCTGGGGGCTCGCAGGGCCTAGAAAAGGGGGGGGGGGGGAACAAAACAGCGACGTACCGCCGGCGCGCGGCCGAAATACACACGCAAGTACGCACGCACGCACGCATGCACACACGCTGGAGCCCCGAGAAACACCACCTAACTATCATCGCCCGCAGGCCCAAAAAGTCGGCTACAGGTGGCCCAGAGGGCATCCGACTCACCCGGAGCTGATGCGCAGCCAGGGGAAGCGGCTGGCTTCCGTTCTTTTCTCTAAATCGACGCCGGTTGATCGACCTAACGAACTGGAGAGAGAAGCACTAGGGCTTAGCGCGGGCGGGCGGGAAGCAGAACGCCGCCTACCCCCCCCCCCCCTCCAGTAACCAGCTACTAGGGCTTGGAAGGGGGTGGGGACAAAAGGGATGGGAGGGGGGGTTAAGGGAGGTGGACGGGAGGGACGGCTGGAGCTTAGTCAGGAGCTATGTGGAACGAGGCGTTTACGTCAGTTATAGAGATGCCTCCGTTGCCGTTAGCAACCGAGGAAGGAGGAGGGGGAGACCCCCTCCGGTTTCCTCCGGAGCTCCAGCCAATAGCAACGGAGCCGGCTGGGGGAGGAGTCAGGATTGGCCCGCCGGTCTGCGTGCACCCGCCCCTTAAGCCTAAGAAAGCCAAGGAGTGCATTGCAGGGCGGAGCTTGTGGCCAAACTTCCTCTATCTGAAGTCGCCAGGTGATTTTTAGGGACTGCTCAAAGTTAACTCTAATCTTAACCTGTTATATGTCGTTGACCCATAGAGTAGTCTGGTGAAGTCCTTTTCAGAATCCTTTTTTTAAATGCATAAAGTAAAAGATATAAATTATAATGTAATAGTTATCAAAATAGTTTTAGGTGCATGGATAAGTCAGGAATCCCTGCTTTAATAGGTAGAAAGCTCTTGCTTGCATCAGGCCTAAATCGATCTCCTTTCTTGCAATTACCAATCTCTGTGCATATGATTCCTAGATGCACATATCTAGCCGTAATCTCACCCCCTGTGCTGCATCATTAAATAGTCTATCGAATATTTCAAAGTGGACATCCTCAAAACCTCTTGAATTCCATAGAACTGTGTAATTTAAGATTCTAAATGTGGATTCTAATGTGTTCCCCCAGTTTGGGGGAAACTGACTAAAAATCACTGATAAAACGAGTTTAGGTTTTTAAGGGTTTATTGGAAAATAGAAAGAAAAAGATTGAGAACAGAATTCTAACAGCCTGGCATTCCTATCTTTCCTCAAATCTCCTGTGAAGTCCTCTGCCGCCACCACCATCAAGTCCGGAAGCCAAAAGGCAGCGCTCTCTGCGCAGGCTCCCTTTCCTCCTTCCTGTCTCCTCCCAGACCATAGGAGGCTCCTCCAGTTGATTGGCTGGTAGACTTGATAGACAGCACCCATGAGCAAGCGTCATTTCCTGACGCCAAGGAAAAGCCACAATGCCTCTGAGGCATTTTCCTCATGGTGGAGCTCTCCACAGCAAGTCTCCAGTAGGTGGAGTCATTCCAATCATTACAGTCCCCCCTGTTGTTCCTCAAGAAACAAAATGTTTCCTTGACGGAACAGTAAAAAGAATATAATAACTATTGCCAACTAATAATATGTAACAATAATATAGAAAAGGAAGAGAGGAAAGTTTTGTCCAGAGGGGCGATTTTTTTTTTTCCTCATGAACCAACGCTTTGACATTAGTCTTGCAAAGGGAGGGCCTCTGCAGAGGGTACATGTTACAGATGATGTATATTATAACAGAAAGGAGATAGTAAAAACTAACAAAGCAAAACAGTTCATATAAAGTCTCTGAGTTCTCTTGTCTTCTTGAAGTGGTAAGATGTCATCAGGAGGAAACTGGATTCTGGTCTGAAAAACTGGATTCTGGATTCTGGTCTGGAAAGCTGGATTCTCTTCTTTAACTGTTTGAATTGCTGTATTTTTACTAAACTTTAGCATAGCATTGTCAATGATCAAATTAATAAATTCCATTACATTCCTTCCAATCGTTACAGGTCCAAAACTGAACTCATTTTCCCTCCAAACCTGGAATTCTTAACTTTATCTTTTTTTAAAATATTTTATTAGCTATGTCAGTATAATTGGTTTTCTTTGTAATCCTGTGTGTCATAGGCTTTTAAAAACATTATTGTGAGAAGTCAAGAAGCATGTATTAAACACCTATTATGTTCCTGGCACTATGCCAACCAGTGGGGTACAAAGAAAGGCAAAAGTATACCCAGGTTGAGAGAGAATTTGTGGTGTCATTGGTAGTAATAGGGAAAGTTTGGAGGGGGGGGGGATAATAACAGAGCCTTGAAGGACATCGAAGAGTTAGTAACCACTGAGAAGAAGCAGCCAGGCAGGTAAAAAGAGATTGGGTTTATAAGTTTTACCAAACTTCCAAAGAGACCTATGAGACAAAAAAAGGTTAATAACCCTTTTTCTAACCTCTCCTCTCTTCAAAACTTCCCAATTACTAAGGAAGGCGCCATAATTGTTCTAATGTCATAGGTTCATAATCTTAGCATTATCTCACCCTCCCTCAATTTGCACTTTTTACCTTCACCACACTTCTCACATCCAACCCTTCCACTCCACTCATACATTTAACCATGTTTCTCCAGGCTCTCATCACCTTTCAGCTAAATGATTCAAACAGCCTCCTAATTGATGCTAAGATAATTTTCCTTGAGCATAGATTGAACCATATGACTCCTCTACTCAGCCATCTCCAATAGCTTCTTATTGCTTCTAAGATAACCTTTTGTTTAGCTTTTCCCACTCTATACAACTTGGCAACAATCTCCAGCTTCACTGGACATTACTCCCCCTACAAAACTACAACAAAAGCACACTGGCTTTCCTTCTCTTCCTCATACCATCTCCCATCTTCCTAGAATGCATTCCATCCTGACTTGTTCAGTCATTCAGTTGTGTCCAACTCTTCATGATTCCAGGGACCATAGCAAGCCAGTACTGTCCAAAGGGTTATCTTGGCAAAGATACTAGAGTGGTTTGCCATTTCCTCCAGTGATTCATTCTAACCTACACCCATTTAAGATGCAGCTCAGACATTGCCTTCTGCATGAAGCCTTTCTTGATCTCAATTGCTAGGGCTTTCCCTCCCATACTATCTTATATTTAACTACTTTGTGTTCATTATTATATTGTACTTAGGTATTTGTTATTTTTATACTGTATACATGTTTTCTATGTACTTTTTGTCTCGTCATTAGAATGTAAGATTATTGCAAGTAGGGAATGCTTCATCCCTTATACTTGTATACATCTTGTAGCACAGTGCCTAGAATATACTAAGTAATTAATAAATACTTGTCGACTAATTGCCTGGTAAGTCTGAATAGAAAATGCTGAAGTGGGGGCAGGGACTAGTAAAGTCTAGTAAAAAAAAAAAAAACAACTGCTAGGCAGCATAGTACAAAAACGTTTCCAGCATGCAGACCAGGGTTGAACTGGGGTAAATCTTTGCAATAAATCTCTTTGTTAAAGGCCTGATATTGAAAATATATAAGAAACTGATTCAGATTTAAAAGGAAAATAGGTATCCTCCAACAAATAAGTTATTTAAGTGTATGAATAAACAGTTTTCAAAGGAATAAATTCAAGTGATTGACAGCCATATAAAAATGCTCTAAATCACTAATAATCAGAGAAATACAAATTAAAGCAACTCTGATTTCCTTCCTCACATTCATGAGATTGGCAAAAATTTTTTAAAAACCAAGATCATGATGTTGGAGAGAATGGGAAGACATGCACTTTGCATAATTGATAGAACTAAAAATAAGTCCAGCTTTCTGAAAAGTGATTGGAATTATTCTCCTAAAGTCATTAAACTGTGCACACTATTTGACTCAGTGATACTCCTCTTAGATTCCAAAGAGATACCCCCAAGCAGATTTGAAAAAGAGGTAAAAGATTCACATATAGAAAAATATTTGGAGTGGTTCTTTTAGTTTTAGCAACATACTGCAAATAAGAGGTGCCAATCACTTAGAGAGTGACAAAAATTATTATATGTGAAACGTAATGGGATATTATTGCACCACAAGAAATTACAAAAGGGAAAATAATTGTATGAATTAATGCAGAGTGAAGTGAGCACATCCAAGATAACAAGTTCTATGAGAATAGTATGAAGAAAAAAACAACATACCTTTCAACAGTCTTTATGACCTTAATGCAAAGACTTTACATTATAAAGCTTGAGAGTACCAGCTCACTTCCTCTCTCAAAAACAGAAGAGATGTAACCAGGGACTGGTACATTCACAGAGTGTCACTGATGCAATTTTCTGTGTAGAAGGGACTAAAGAACTTGGTGCTTTAGGGAAAGTGTAAAAGAAGTACTTTGGCGAGACTTTTGAATATGTGTAGACATTTTGTAATGGGTTCTGGTTTGCTAATCAGTGATGGACAATTTTATTTAGGAACGCTGATAAGCGAACCCACAAGGGGGTGCCAAAGCTTAGTTTTCAGTTTTTTGATTGTTGCTCCCACGCGCTTGCGCTTGAGCGCTCTCTCTCTCTCTCTCTCTCTCTCTCTCTCTCTCTCTCTCTCTCTCTCTCTCTCTCTCTCCCTCTCTCTCTCTCTCTCTCTCTCTCTCTCTCTCTCTCTCTCTCTCTCTCTCTCTCTCTCTCTCTCTCTCCCCCTCCCTCTCTCCCTTCTCTTTCTCTCTCTCCTCTCTGTCCCCCTCTTCTTTCTTAATTCCTTCCTTCCTCCTTTTCTTTCTCCTACTTCTACATTAGGTTTTAACAACCTATTTTTATTCGCTAGTTTTGCCTCTTTACATTCTTAGTTATTTTGAGAGGCCCCAGCCTGTACTGTAGAGTCTCTCATCTAGGAAAGAGCTAGAGAAAAGTACAGAATTCCTTTTACTAGTCAGTGCCTTTTGAATGCCCACTTCCAGGTAGGCAAGAAATCTTTAGTCCATCTCTTCACCATGTCATGGTTAATGAACCAAATTCAGTTACAAAATGTGTTTAGTCGATCAACATTTTTAAAGCACCTACTACCTGCCAAGTACTGTACTAAGCACTCACTGGGAATACAAAAAAGAGACAAAAGACAACCCTTGCCCTCAAGGAGCTCACAATCTAATGAGGGTGCTTTCCAAAGGTCTTAATCACTTAGCCTCAGCCCCTTCCTCTTTGCCATATACAAATGTCAGTTCCTTGAGGATGGAGATGAAGGTCTTATTATTTCTTATATTACACATATCATCTAGCACAATAAATACATACTATTTAGTCTAATGGGGGAGAAAACAAGCAAACAAACATATACAAATAAGCTATCTACAGGATAAATAGGTAATAATTAAAGCACTAGAATTAAGAAGGATTGGGAAAGCTTTCCTATAGAAGGTGGGATTTGAGCTGGGAATTAAAGGAAGCTGGGACAGATAGTGCAGATGGAAAGGAACAACATTTCAGGCCTGAGGGACAGTGAGAGAAAATGCTTGGAGCCAAAAGATGGAATGTCTTGTTCCTGGAACAGCAAGGAGGCCAGAATCACTGGACTGAAGAGTACATGACAGAGTAAAGTGCAGGAAGGGTAGAAAGGCAGGCAGGGGTTAGGTTCTGAAGGGCTTTGAATGCCAAACAGAGCATTTTGTATTTGACCTTAGAGGCAATACCACTGGAATTCATTGAATAGAGAAGGGACATGGTCCGATCTGAGCTTCAGGGAAATCACTTTAGCTGCTGAATGGAAGATGGATTACACATGAAAAAAGTCTGTACATGCTCCAAATGGTGAAGCAAGGCATTTGCATTACCCAGCATCCCGCCTTTCCAAAAGTAGCCCCTCCAGTTTCTTCCATTCGGGGACTGAATATCAGGGCCCTGTTTATAAGTGAATATAGAACTGAATGTAGTATTCAAAAGTGACTTACACACCAAATGGAATAGATACTACTCTTTAGTGCAGCATATAGAGAGGTCCAAAAACAAAGTAAAAGTCATTTTTTTTCAATAAAACTTAGATTTATCTTTTCTAACTTTATAGTAAACATGGACAATTTTACCCCCAAGATTTTATAATGTACTTTAGGGAAGGAAATCGTGCAAATCAAATTAGCTCATAGTTGCAAGCATTTCTTCCATACCTCTGGAAACATTATGATACAAATAGTTTGGGGGTTTTTTTGTCTTTTCTACCCTTCTAGACCTTAAAAGGAGTAGTGTTATCCATTGCCCTTATCAAGTGGGCCTTATAATATGAAGCAGTGTGACTTTCTCCTTCCTCCTAAAGTTATTCATTGCATTTTCATCACTTTTTGTCACATTGTGCCATCAGAGAGGTCACATGCAAAATTTTGGCTTATACTAAGCAAATGTGGTTTCTTCCCCTTTTTTTACACAGGCAGTTTTCTTTTTTTCTTTCTCCACATTAGTACAAGGTATTTTGTAGTAAATATTAATTTGAGAAAGAAAACAATATTCAGTTTTCGAGAGTAGATATTGAAACAGCCTCACATTGTCTTTTGTGTAAACATACATTGACTTTATTTAGAATCACAGTATTGTAGAACTGAGAGGAACTTCAGGCACATCCCAGTCCAAACTCTACAAAAATAAGGAGCATGAACTACCTGACTACTAGTAGAATATAAGCTCCTTACATTGTTTAATACATGGTTGTAGTGGTGCATGCCAGTCTTCCCTGCTACTGAGGTTATTTTTTGAGCTGAAGAACGGTTAAAAAAAATCTGATAGCCAAACAAAGGACAAAGATCCCCCCCCACACACACACACACACACAAGGAGGGGAAAGGACAATTTACCATGTTGGCAATAGAACAAGGCATTTATGTTGCTCATCGGTGCCGGTATTGTGCCTGAGTGGTCACTGCACCTCCAGTGTGGTTGAGAAATCGAGAGAGACAGGCAGACAGACACAGAGACAGAGAGAGACAAGAGACATAGATTGGGGATAGAATAGTATTATGGTTCTTCATTTCAGGTTTGAGAATTGGACCCAACTGAGATTGTGTAAGGTCCGTTGCATGATGTTGATTGAACCCCTTCCTAATTAAGAAAGGAAGAACTTAGAGATAAGTTCTTTTGGAGTTTGGGAGGCCAGAGGAAGGTCAGAGTCTCAGTGTGACTAATCCAAGATCAAGAAACCAGTAATCACAACAGAATGCAAGAAAGATGCTAATCAGAAGTGAAGGCACAAGTTTAGACTGTAATGGTTTGGTACAGGGCAAGTAATAGGATGTCAGGTTAGACAAAATGTTATCCTAATTTGCCACACTCATTCATTGGACTTGCCCATGCTTTTCTACCCAGATAGAGCACCCTGCTTTCCAATTTGTCTTAAAGATCCATTAGCTGAAAAACTCCTGCTGGTATCATCCTTATTGTTCTAATCCCTCCAAGAATCATTGGATGAAGATTTGAAAGTTTAATGTTATTGTATAAAATTCAATATTTTAGTATCTGAAGTCGAGCATTCTTAAATATATAGTACAATATAGTTTACATTGTAAAGGCTTCTTTATTGAATATGCTTTATAGTATAATGATGTTCTTTTATAATGAGTCTAATTGTAATTTCTAATTATTAGGCTTTTTTTTTTCTCCAAAGAAAGCCAGAGAAAGAGTGGGGAGGGAAGGAAAGAAGGAAGAGAAAAATCATGAAACAAATAAGCATAGTAAACAAAACAGATATTCATATTGACAAAGCCAAAAATTTTGTATCTTATTCAATGTGTTATCATATCCCTGCATATTACCATAGCCTTGCATATACCTCTGTCAAGAGCTGGGGAGCTTTCTTCATATGACATTGATACACTTGAATTATGATTGATCATCACATTTTTCAGAGTTCTTAATTCTTCCAAAATTGCCCTTTTTTACAATTTTGAAATCTTGATATAAATTGTTTTCCTGGTTTTGGTCACTTTACTCTTCATCAGTCCATTATAAGAACACTTTTCAATACCCAATAAACTCCCTTAAAAAGTACATTTGCCAGTGGGTAATGTTGCATGACTATAATCCCTGCTACTTGGGGAGGCAGAGGTTGGTGGATCACTTGAGTTCCAGGGTTCTGAGTTGCAAAGATAATGAGGTACCTGCACTTAGTACAGAATCAGATCCCTGTACTATGTCTGACACCAACATGGAAAACCCATGAGAGTGGGTGGGAGAGGTTACCAGCCTCCCTAACTGGAAAACCAGCCCAGGTTAGAAATGGAATACATCAAAGCTTCTGTGCTGATCAGAAGTGGAAATGGGTCCAAGACTGGCTGCTGCACTTGCAGCCTGAAACTCAGTATCTAAAACAAACACACACATAAACACACGAATAGATGAAATCATATTTGCTGAAAAGTTAGCAGAAAAGGGCAATGTGGTACTAATATTGACTATTGGATTTGACTAGAATTTTGTTACCTTTCCCTATTGACTATATTTTTCAGTAATAGATTGGCATTTAGGAATTTCCAAAGAGTAGATACTACTCTTCAGTAATATGCTACATAGTCTTTGTGTTTTGTTCTTTTGGTTCTACTTTCTTCACTCTGCATACTTTATACAAGTTTTTTCATACTTCTCTGAATTCTGCATATTTGTCATGTTTCACGGTGTTGTAATATTACATTATTATTTATAGTCCATAATTTCTTCAGCTATTTGCCAGTCATTGGCTATGTATTATGTTTCCAGTTTTTTATAAAGGTAGTTCTGTTAACAAATATTTTTTGTACATGTAGGTCTTTTCTTTCTGTCAGTATACTCCTTAGTTATAGAATGAATTTAAAGAACCCTAAGGTATCACCTGATGCTTATCATTCTAGCAAAGATTCACAACATGAGAAACCTCAGGTTTAGAGGGCTGTGGGAAAAAAGGGGAAAATATTTACTTCTGGTGGTGCTGTAAATTGATTCAGTAATTCTGGAAGACTATTTGGAATTGTGTAAAAAATTAAATTTTTTTCTCACCTATTGATGTGTTCTGTGGAGTGCTTAATTTATTTGGAGGAGAAGAACATTATAGGCTTATGAGAAAATAATTTATCAATTAAATTATTTTAAATATAAGAACTTTATGCTTATATTTAGACTAGAGAGGGGGAAAAAGTCCAAAAGTGCAGTTTCTTAACGCAAGCTTTTTTGGGGGGCTAACAATTAAACATGTTCCTATACAACAATAGGGTAGCAAGGTAGCACAATGGACAGAGTGCCAGGCCTGGATTCAGGAAGAATCATCTTTCTGAGTTTGAATTTGGCCAGAGATACTTACTAGCTCTGTGACCCTGGGCAAGTCCCTTAACTCTGTTTGTCCCAGTTTCTTCATCTGTAAAATGATCTGGAGAAGGAAATGGCAAACGCCAAAAAAGTCAAACACTGCAAAATATCTGAACAATACAATAATAACAAAAAATTCACAATATGATAGAATGTTAGTTGCAAAATTTAGGTTAAAATTCAATAAGAAGGGGAAGCGAGGTGGCACCATGGATAAAGCACTGGCCCTGGATTCAGGAGGACCTGAGTTCAAAGCTAGCCTCAGACACTTAACACTTACTAGCTGTGTGACCCTGGGCAAGTCCCTTAACCCTCATTGCCCCGCCCCCCAAAAATTCAATAAGAAGAATTCATTCATTAAACAGAACAATAATTATTTATTTTGTTTTTGTTTTTGTTTTAGTGAGGCAATTGGGGTTAAGTGACTTGCCCAGGGTCACACAGCTAGTAAGTGTTAAGTGTCTAAGGCTGGATTTGAACTCAGGTACTCCTGACTCCAGGGCCGGTGCTCTATCCACTGCGCCACCTAGCTGCCCCAACAATAATTATTTAAAATGTTAGCACAATCTAAAGAATCATTTCCTACACTATTCAGTTTAGGACAAGGGTGGAAACAGGCAATGAATGACTCTAGTTATATAAAGGTGTTAACATCATTAATTCATTTTATAGGATCTCAGAATTTGTTCTTAAAACATTGACCTTGGGGTAGCTAGATGGTGCAGTGGATAGAGCACCGGCCCTGGAGTCAGGAGTACCTGAGTTCAAATCCGGCCTCAGACACTTAATAAGTACTAGCTGTGTGACCCTGGGCAAGTCACTTAACCCCAACTGCCTCACTTAAAAACAACAACAACAACAACAACAAAACATTGACCTAAACAAAAGTGGTTACTTTGAAAAGGGGGAGAAAATTGAATATGAATTAAATGTAAAGGTACCTAAAGAAAGGGAAGATAACAAAGTATGAAAGAAATCTTGGACATTAACATTGTGGAGGTGAGGGCATGGAGGGAAGATGAGTGAGAGAACGCATCAGTAACAACCAAGTGGCTCCATGGATAGAGTGCTGGGCCTGGAGATACAGTCTCAGACAATTAATAGAGCTGTGTGACTTTGGGCAAGTCACAACTTCTGCTTACCTGTTTCCCCATAGGTATAAAGAGGATAAAGGTAGCACCTATTTCCCAGGATTGTTATGAGAATCAAATGAGTTATTATTTATAAAGTGCTTAGCATGGTACTTGGCACAAAGTAAGTATATTGGAAATACAAGGTTAGTCTCCTAACCACCCAAAACTCTAATCTTTCACCAGAGATTGATGAAAATCTACTTTTATGCATACAACTTTTTATAACAAAACATTGAGTCTAATAAGTACTTTTCCTAACAGTAACCATGAAATAACCCATAAAATATAGTACCCAAAATAAAATTGGTAACATGCAAAATATTTTTCTTGCAAGTAATTTCCTAGAATTCTGTGACCTTTTGTACCAACATCTCCATTAAAAAAACAACCATTGATTTCAGAAAATATTCACCTTTTTGGTGGCATTGAGGGTTAAATGACTTGCCCAGGGTCACACAGCTAGTAAGTGTCAGGTATCTGAGGCTGGGTTTGAACTTAGGTCCTCCTGAATCCAGGGCCAGTGCTTTATCCACTGCACCATCTAGCTGCCCCCAATATTCACTTTTTATAACACTCGAATTGTATAGTAACATAAATACTTTCCTTCTGACTCGTTGATTAGTTAACACCAAACCCACGGCCAACAGCAGCGTCATTCCAGCATGAAGTTATAATCTAACACCTTTATTTTCTCATTAAGCTGCATCATTGACTTTGCACACAAGCTTAGAGCCCAAAAGACTTACCCTATGTATTGGGGACATAATTGCTATATAAAACATGAGTTTTAAAGGCAAACAATGAAAATATGCAATGAATGTACAGGGAACTCTTCACAATGGTAGGGTGAACCAGAGCAGTGAAATGCTTCATAGGATATTAACAACTCCAAAACTTGCATACATCTCACCATTCCTTTTTCCCCCTCCAATAAGCATAGCCATGAATATGCACAACTTGAACAGGAAAATGAAAATGAGGTTACTAATACAATCACTCAAATGCTTGGAGTCACCAAAGTTAAAGTATTCATGTTAAAGATTGACTTACTATATCAATGCTAGCTGTTGTCATTGTTATCTAGCTTTTCACTCATCAATACATCATTTTTATAAGGGCTTTCTCACACAAATAGAGGGCATATTCAGTGAAGATATTAGAAAATAAATAGCCTTTCAAAAATAACAATGAACTACATCTCTATGGGGCAGTTAGGTGACATAGTGGATAGAGCGCCAGGCTTGGAGTCAGGAAGACTCATCTTTCCTGAAGTTAAGTTTTGCTGCAGTATCTTCCCAGCTGTGTGACCCTGGGTAGTCACTTAACCCTGTTTACCTCAGTTCCTCTTCTGTAAAATGAGCTGGAGAAAGACATGGCAAACCACTTCAGTCTCTTTACCAAGAAAAACCCAAATGGAATCATGAAGATTCAGACATGGCTGAAGAACAAAAATAACTACATCTTTACTCATTCATAATTAACTGAAAGAGAGAAGCCAAGACCCTCCTCACTCCTTGTGCTTATTTTTTTTGTTGCTTTCAAAAAAAGCATTTGATTTGGTGGTACAGGCTCTAATTCAGGAAGATGTCTCCAATCTGCACATCAAGATCCTTCAACATTCTGTGGAAGATGCAAAACCAGAAATACCCTTGTTCAATGACTTTCTAATATTAAACATAAGATAAGACATGGAGCAGGGAAATATATGTTTTCCAAAAGTATTCATCACTGTAATGGAATAGATTTTGAGTAGAGCTCAAGGAAAGATTTCCTGTGGATGGTGAGTACTCTTCTTTTCAGATGACTTTATTAATTACACTAAGCCTGAAGACTTGTAGGAGAAATCTTAATCAGTCAAAGTCATTTGGGTTATTCACAGGAAAAAAAAAAGTAAATATGTCTATTGCTCAGATTTCAACTAATTTCAATGGAGACCCTATAGAGCTTTTCCAACAGTATGTTTATTTGGAACAGACAATACAGATGGATAATGAGCTGAACTCAGGAGATAAAAGAGCAGGTTGGGTTGCTTTTGGAAAATTCAAAGCCTTTTTACTGACCTCAAACATCCCATGAAAGCAAAGGCCCATCTTTGAATGCTAATGTCAGCAAAAAGAAATAAAGATGAGTATCCATCAGACAACAATGGAAAAGAACTTAGTGAGTGTGAGCAGGCTGAAACAGATAACCAGTAATACTGAAGAACACCAGGAGTAAAGTATGTCAATGAAGTAGAGAAGATTGGCTGGTCATATGCCAGAAGTGAGAAGTGATAGGTAGAGAAAGCCAGAGTGTTCTACTTGAATAATCGATGTATTAGAAAATGTAAGAAAAGCCTCCAACTCCTGACCCAGGTTTGTGTCTGGGTAACAGAAGTGCGGACTTGCCTCTAGTTGGAGCACCAGTAGAATGCTGCTGGTTTCAGCCATTATCAGCTCAATGTGAGGCTCCTTATGTAAGTTCAAAACAACAGAACTGCAGCTTCCCCTTGGCCTGAGTTCTCTGCCCTTGTTATTCATCTTCAGGCTTTAGACAAAGCTTGGAACTGCATCTGAGAATCATTTACGAAGGTCAGAACCACTTGCTTCTGTCTAATTCTCTTCTTACTCCTTATCAAGAACATAGACGCCAGCCAGTGATCACTTCTCACTGTGACCCAGCTCTAGGGTAAAAAAATGTTAGAGCTTCCAGTTGGCATCAGTTTCTGCTCCCTGGACAGCCATGTGCCCCTCGTGCTGGAATAAGGACCTCTTATCATCTTAGTACCAAGTCCTTATTTTTTCCCCATACTGAAAGGACCTGTAGCTAGACTTCTGGCTAGACAATCCCTAGTGTCTACAGACCTCTGTCCTTCTGTCACCTTATGTTCACCTTTTCTGGGGAAACAACTCAGGATGATTTCTCCTTGTATTTTCTTTTTTTTTTTTAAGTGAGGCAATTGGGGTCAAGTGACTTGCCCAGAGTCACACAGCTAGTAAGTGTTAAGTGTCTGAGGTCAGATTTAAACTCAGGTACTCCTGACTCCAGGGCTGGTGCTCTATCCACTGCGCCACCTAGCTGCCCCCACTCCTTGGATTTTCTAATCAGGACTTGGTCTTGTGCTTTCCTAGGATCTGTAGAGTAGTTTGGGGAATACTCAACTATACTACTTCTTCCTATTTCACCGTCTGGGCTGATCTCCCAGATTTCTTTTTCCTTTCTTCTTTTCTACTTTATTTCTTAAATCAACACTAGGTATCTGGTGTTTTTATTATTTGGAACACTGATCCCAGTCTCCTCCCTTCCCATATCCTCCTTCCAAGTCCAATCCCAAATAACTGGGTGTACTGCCACTCCTTTCTAATGAGTTAAATTTTCTATTGCTTTAAGTAATCATTTACCCTATCACACCTTCCATTTCAAATTCCTCTTATCCGACTTGCCCCAGCCCAATAGTTACCTGGCCATTTTATTGGACTTCCATTTCTATAATCATTTTAACCCTCTCTTGCTTAACACAGATAAGGATAAGGTTTATGATATTCCTTCCCCTCTACCCTACCAAATCTATGTTTCAGTGACCTCACAAGTTATAAGAAATACTAAATTCTTACCTCTATCTTAGACCTCCTTTTTAAAAAAAATACCCAAGCCCTGAGCTGGGATTTCTTTGTTCCTCAATGACCTACAGGTAAAATGGTACTAAATAGGGACAATAATACATTATCTCTTTTTTAGAATAGCACTGGAATATCATCAAACTCTTTTGAGGTATTCATACTTCTTTACCTTTCTTAACTTTTCTTTCTTGTGCTTGCATTTCAGAAACTCTGCCTAACTCTGGTGTTCTTAAAAAGGGATGTTTAGAAATAAATCTGCCAAAAATTCTTTTTTCTAGAAGTATGTTCAATTTTGCAAGATAACTGTTCTTGGATTCAAGCCATTTTCCTCTGCTTTTTGACCAGTCATATTCCAATTTTCCTTTCATTAATGATGAGGAATACCTAGCAATTCTGACCAGAATTCCTTAGTAATTTGATGAGTCTTTTCCTGGCTGCTTGCTGCATTTTCTCTTTGACTGGGAATGCTGGGTTTCCTTTCTGTTAGTATCCAATGGACATACAAACTCTTTAGATGATAGTTTTGAATCGCATGGCCCACAGTGCTTTGGGATTGAAGAGACTGCCTTATTGGGGAGAGGTTCTCAGAGTAACATTGAAACAATAATGCTGAAAAGAGAGGATGGTTGAAGAGGATCAAGCAGCTAGGTCGTACAGATGATGGAGCACTGAGGGAGAAGTCAGGAAGACCCAGGTTCAAATCTGGCCTCAGGCACTTAATAGTTGTGTGACTATAGGCTAGTCACTTACCTTCTATCTGTCTCAGTTTTTTCAACTGTAAAATATGGATAATAGCACTGCATGCCTCTCAGAGTTATTGTGATAATCAAATGATATTTGTCAAGTGCTTAGCAAGGTGGCTGTCACGGAGTGGGTGCTTTTCTGGGTCTCTTGCTTTCTTCCTAAATAAAAGGAGAAAATGAAAGGCCTGAGGAGGAACAGGAAGGAGAAGATGAAATGACCATTCCAAGATGTCTTCCCTAATCTTATCTTCTACCAGCTTGTGAATAAAAAGCTATTTACTTTCAGCAGCCATCTGAATCTAGACCAAGCATGAATGACCTGGAAATTAGTATAGTATCACACAGAGCTGACATGTGAAGCTGTTAAGGTGAGTGAGAGTGAGTGCCAAGAATTACAAGAATATCCTCTAGTTCATGCCATTCCTAATTGGACCATCCCTCTCACAGGGATGCTGAGAGACAGAGGTCTCAGCCTGCATTTCTCTCCTGTTACAGAAAATTGGTGGAGGCTGGGTGCAAAGGTTACATACACTCCCAGCTGGGCATGTTTGAGCAAATGTGGACTTGATGTAAAATGATGGTTATGTCTTATGGTATTTGTTGCTTGGTGGCTCTTAATATTATAGCATTTTCTATTTTAAGCAAAATGTTCTTTTGGCACAAAATATAAAGTCAAGTGAATTAATAACCACTGGGGAAGAGAAAACTCAGGGGGACCATGAGATTGTTTGGCACTAATTTGAGTAGATTGAATCTGAAACAGGCTTGAAAGACTTGGAAGCAATTAGGTTCTGACTATAATTCTAATTTCATTCCTTACCCTCACCTCCAATTTTGTATTAGGCCTCCCATAAAACTCTTGGGGTTCTTGAGGCCATTTCAGTCTCTTTTGTGGTGTTGTAGTATTAAAGAATTATTCTTTTTGTCTGGAGTGTTCCCTCATGCATTCACTTACCCCATGGTCTTTATTCATTGTTTTAGAAACTTTTCTTTGCTGGTTCATTTCCTCATTTTCTGTGCATTGTGTTCTGTGGGGATTTCTTTCATTTCTCCTCTTTTAGTTGTTGTTCTTATAAGTTTATTCAGCTCATTTCCAGCGGTTTTGAGGTTATCAGGGGGAGCTGGATTTATACATAAATTTTACTTGGCCATCTTGCTGGAAGTCCTTGAAGGTTTCTTGTGTCAAGGTCATCCTCAGAGGGGCTTAAGTCCTTGCCCAAAGATCTTGGAAAACCTCCACTGAGTATCCTAATAGACATGAAATAACATCCCTATGTGCAAAGAGATAAAATGCATTACAGTGTATCAAAATGTTGCGTGCGTGCGTGTGTGTGTGTGTGTGTGTGTGTGTGTGTGTGTGTGTGTGTTTTAACAGGTTGGAGAGGAGGTGTATTTTTAGGCATTATGAACCAGCTAGTCCTAATTAGTTTTAGAAAGAGATATTTACCAATATGGTATATTAAGAACATTTGGTACAAAAACATGTCCCCAAAAGGCTGGAACACATTGTCCCACAGAGCCAAGCCATATAACAGACTTTTTTTTAAAAGAAAAAGAGACAGAAGAGGAAAAAAAATCAATAAAGCCAATTAATTCATCAGACTATCTAAAAATACACATACTATTCCACACCCTTTGACTGCATACCTCAGCAAATAGTAGTACTTTTCTGATATCTCTTCTTTGAGGTCGTGCTTGTTCTTTGTAATGTTGTCACATTCATTTTGTTTTGTTTTGTTTTGTTTTGGGTGAGGCAATTGGGGTTAAGTGACTTGCCCAGGGTCACACAGCTAGCAAGTGTCAAGTGTCTGAGGCCAGATTTGAACTCAGGTCCTCCTGAATCCAGGGCTGGTGCTCTATCCACTGTGCCACCTAGCTGCCCCATCACATTCATTTTAAATTGTTTCATGGTCGTTCTTTCCAATTTACATTGTTGTAGTCAGTATTATCATGTTTTCTTGGTGCTACTTCACTTTGCATCAGTTCATCATATCATCATCATGATGACATTTTTTTTTTAGTGGGGCAATTGGGGTTAAGTGACTTGCCCAGGGTCACACAGCTAGTAAATGTTAAGTGTCTGAGGCCGGATTTGAACTCAGGTAACTCCTGACTCCAGGGCCGGTGCTCTATCCACTGCGCTACCTAGCTGCCCCCATCATGACATTTTTATAGCAACTATTATGTGCCTGGCACTGTGCTAAGCACATTTTACAAATATTACCTTATTTGATCCTGGTAACAACTTTAAGATCTCCATTTTGCAGTTGGGAAAACTGAGGTGAACAGAAGTTAAGAAGCTTGCCCAAGGTCATACAGTAAGTGTCTGAGGTTGGATTTGAACTCAAGTCTTCCTAATTGAAAGTTCAGTACTCTATACTACATTCTACCTAGCTGCCTGTAATTAAGTTTTTCAATACTTCTCAGTATTAATCATATTCATCATTTATTACAGCAAAGTAATATTGTATCACATCCATGTACCAAAGTCTGTTTAGCCATTTTTCCAAACAGTGGGCATCCATGTTGCTTCCAATTCCTTTCTGCCACAAAAAGTGCTGCTATCAATATATTGAGGGCTTTCTTTTTGTCAGTAACTTCCTTAAGGTATATACCTATTAGTAGAATCTCTGAATTAAAGAGTGTAGACATATTAGTCACTTCATCTGCATAATTTCAAGTTGCTTTCCAGAAAGATTGTACTAATTGAGAGCTCTACCAACAATGTACTAGTGTACCTATTTTCCCACAACCCCTCTAATATTACCATCCCCTTCTTTTGTCATCTTTGCCAATTTTCTGAGTATAAGGTGAAACTTTAGGGTTGTTTTGAGTCACATTTCTATTATTATTAGAGATTTGGAGCATTCTTTCAAATAGTTCTTAATAGCATTCAATTTCTCTTTTGAAAGCAACTTTTGGGTGCCAGCTAGGTGGTACAGTGGATAAAGCACTGGCCCTGGATTTAGGAGGACCTGAGTTCAGATATGGCCTCAGACACTTGACACTTACTAGCTGTGTGACCCTGAGCAAGTCACTTAATCCTCATTGCCCTGAAAAAAAAAAGATAGGGAAAGAAACATTTGGCAACTTATTTACTGGAAAATGTTTTTCATATATATATGAGTATATGCATGTATATCTGTTAGTTGTTTATATATACAGATACAAATCCCTTATATAAGAGTTTCCCCACATTCAACTACTACTCTTATTCTCTTAAACGCATTAATATTGTTTGTGCAGAAGCTTTTCAATTTTGTATAATCCTAATTACTTATTTTATCTTTTGTAATTAGTTCTATCCATTATTTGGTGAATAATATATATCCTACCCATAACTGTAAATGTATATGATCTAATTCTCTTGATCTTTAATATTCAGCTGGAATATTTATTTTGAATTTATTATGGAATATGGTATAAAATATTGGTTTTAGCCCAATTTCTGCCAGATTGCTTTCCAGTTTTCTTAGTGATGCTTATCAAAAAGGAAGTTCTTTCCTAAATAATTTGTGTTTTGGTTTATAATTTGTTTGTTGGACATTGGGTTTTGAGTTACATTATTCCTACTTCTCCTTTATCTGAACTTTTCTATTTATCTCCTCAATTTTTAACCAGCACCAAATATTTTTATAATATCATCTAAGATCTCTAAATCCTTTCTCTTTGGCATTCCTACATTTTTCCATATTCCCCTTCATATTCTGGATCTTTTGTTCTTTCAAGTGGGTTTTGTTATCACTTTATTGAGTGCTTTGAAATATCTCTTCCAGTCAACAGTCAACAAGCATTTATTAAGTATTGATTATAAGCCAGGCATTGTTCTAAGTGCTAGGAATACAAATACAAGTAAAAAGAGAATCTTTCTAGGAGCTTACATTCTAACTGGAGAAGATGCTATATAAAAGGTAGCTTAAAAGGTGCAGGGAAGAGGAGGTACCCATCAGGGGTAGGGAGCATGTTAGAGAAGTCTGGGGGACAGCCTGGTAAGACTTGGCCCAGTGGACATTCTTAAATGGCCATTCTGGGGAAAAAACAGTCAGTGAGAGAGAGGGGCCACAGAAGCTTAGGGCATTTCTGAGTTGTGAATTCCAGGGTTAAAGTTGTTGATATTCCAGGATAAAGAATTTTCTGTGACATGATAGAGGAGTCCAGATCGCATCCTGATGAAAAATGAAGAAAATTAAGTATTGATAGTTTAATAGGTATAACAGTAAAACTGTGACTTGATTTTGGTTAGTATTTTCATATTTATTATATGGCAAAGCCCAACCATGAGCACCAAATAGCCTTTTAGCTTTTTGAAATTTTTTAAATGTCCTTTAAGGTACATTTTGTTATAGAATCTAAGTATTTCTCTTTTTTTTTCTATTGGTATTTTTTTATTTTCTAAATTGAAAAATTTAGGTTCTACCTATCATTTGCCACTCTTTCTTAATGACATAGACATTTAGCTCTATAAATTTGCCTTTTGATACTCCTTTGACCTATTCCATTGGTTTATGTCCTGTTTTGAGAAGAATAAATTGATTACATAGTATTTTTTTAATTGATCCTATTTACAGTTAATTAATTCTGTTCTGCAACTGCCCAAGTCATGGTTCTTTGTCCCTGAACTTAGTTCAGAAATTCACCTGGTCTGTAATGAGTTAAATTTAGAAATATAGTTCTGTTGATAATCGCTGTTCTATCCTTGCTTCAGGGAAATCTGCTGTCCTTGAAGAAATGTGGGTGGACACCAGGGAGTCTGGTCTAGTATCTTTACATCACCAAGTTATCCTTCAAGGATGTCTGGTTTGCTATCCAAAGAAGTCTGGCCCACTATCTCTAACCTTGCAGGTAGACTCAAACAATGAACTTTTCTTAGTCACAGGAGGGAAGGAGGGGGTTGTTGCTAGTCCCTCATTCCCAGCTTCCAACCAATCATGTTTTTTCCCACATCTCAGCTGTGTAACCAGTCATGTTGTACTCATCTCCATGATGCTGCCAATGCTGTAACTGACTGTGTTATTTCCTCATCTGCCATGTTCTGTTCTTTGTTCTATGCTCATAAAAAGGAGCTACATCTTGAGCTAGGGGTCTTTGACTTAGAACTGAGACAGCCATTCTTTTTTCGGGTTTGTTCCCTGTTAATAAAATGTTATATTGCTTGGAGAAAACGTGCCTCAATCTTTTGTTGTTGTTGTTGAATATCACTGGTGACAGTTTGTAGACAACTAGTGGTACAGTTGGAGTTAGGAAGCTTTGAGTTCAAATCCTGCCTCCAGACACTTTGTCCTGCATAACCATGACAAGTTTTTTCTCTTTTCTCGTTTCCTAATCTGATAGCGAGTGCCTACTTCAGAGGGTTG
This sequence comes from Dromiciops gliroides, assembly GCF_019393635.1. Classification (NCBI taxonomy): domain Eukaryota; kingdom Metazoa; phylum Chordata; class Mammalia; order Microbiotheria; family Microbiotheriidae; genus Dromiciops; species Dromiciops gliroides. The sequence goes on from NC_057864.1 coordinate 372,403,935, forward strand.
TTGTATCAAATGCAATAACACATGTAAAGTATTTAGCAAACCTTGAAGTGCTATGTAAGTGCTAGCAATTATTTTGAATCCTAGTATAATAATGATGAGTTCATGTTTATATATTTAAAGAGTTGGAAAATACATACATTATCTCCTCTCAGTCTCATAAAACTCTTTAAAATAGGTACAACTATTATCTTCATTTTACAGATGAGGCAATTTAAGTGACTTATCCAGGGTGACACAATCAGCCAGTATCTGAGGCAGGATTTTAATCCAGATTGTCCTGAATCAAAGTCAGCCTTTTCTTTATAAATTTTACTGCAGATTTATTAAATTCATGTATGTTTAAAGTTTATCTGTTCACATTTTCAATAAAACCTTTGAACATAATATAAGTCCTTGCTTGTTTTTAATATTTCTTTACATTCAACATGCTATACCCATTTTTTGTGATTTAGTGATAGCAGAGGAGATTTTCCATCACTTTTTCATTTTAAATCTCTTGAAGTCTTTCTGGTTTAATGTATTTCCCTTAAACAATTACTGTTAAATTTCACTTTGAATCCATTCTGTAAACTTTTTTTCACCTTTTTATTACAGGGCCAGTAAATGTACATTTAGCATTATAGTTCTTAGATTGGTCTTTTCTATTGTCAGTCTTTTTGAACATTTTATTCAATTTATTGAAAAAAAACCATGCAAACTGAATTGCTATTACTACTGTGATTACCCCTCAAATTTAACAAAACCATTCTGAACAAAATTCCTGTCTTTTGCTAGTAACTATGTGGCTTTAAAAATTTTTTAATTTCCCTGTTATAAAAGAGAGATGCTTCATTTCATAATGACACTATCCTTTGCTCCTCTTATTTTTTTCTCCTTTTCTCTATTTAAAACAACCTACCTAAACTTTTTATGGTTTATGTAATACTATTATAAAAGTTTTCACATTTAGTTAGCAACTGGTTTCTGTTGCTTTGAGAAGTATGAATTATATAAATGTATTTATATTTTGGGGATGGAGGCTTGATTATTGTCATATATTTCAGATTTACATTTCAAAGTGTGAATGCTTTTTCATAATAATATTTATTATTTCTGAATAAATAATTTGGTATTAAAGGCTTATGCTTTTTACTGTTAAATGTGCTATATTCCAATGATCAGATCCTGCTTTGTCTTTTTTGAGAAGTTTGTTGTGATTATGATTGATTTCCCATGTCATTCATGTTTTCTTGAAGCGTGCAGAATTTTCTTCTTTGTGGTGTGGGGATTTAACTTTCATGTCTAGGAGAGCTGAATTTAGGATGTTTCTGCTTTAGGGTTCCTTCATTTGTATACTGTTCGTTGTTAATATTAATTGTGAATATTTTCTTGAATTACATGCTAGTATATGATATTTAGATTCTTTTGTTTTTCACATTTTTCCAATACATCAGTAATCCCATTGTGTAGATCTGTCACTTTAATGTTCATGTTTTCAGATTTCTTCAAGAATTGTGTTTTTTCCATTCCTATTTTTTTCACATTTTGCACTGTGTGCTCAATGAAGTCTGCTATTGGGTGCTTTTAATGATTATTGGAGGTTTTCTATTACATTCTGTCTTATTGCTATCATTTCAATTATTTATACCCTTTCACTTTTAGCATCTTTTAATTCTAACTTTGTATCTTCCCATGATTTTTTTTCTGTAAGCTTTTCTTTTATTACTATTAAAATTTTCTAAACAGTGTTCATTCTTATATAATTTCTTTATATATGATCCACTTGAGCATGATTGGTGAAGTTTTGCAGTATTTCTTTTTTCCAGTTTTTTTTCTGGTACAGAACTGACCTCTTGAAGTTAACTTTAGAGAGTCAGAATAATTTAGTGGAAACAGTGTTGGGTTTAGAATTGAGAGTCATCTATACTCTAAGCTAACCTCTGACACTCAACTTGTGTGACTATGGTCAGTCACTAAACCCCTGTGAAGCTCAGTTTTCTCATCTATAAAATGGACAATAATGTCTATAGCATATAACTCATGGGTATGTTGTGAAGATCCATAAAGATTAAATAGCCAAAATATTTTTTTAGGTCTTAAAGGCTGTTATAAATATCAACTACTAATTATTTGTATTTCAGGTAGCTTAGGTATACTTTTATTGCCTAAAATACTTCTTTTCTTATTTAACTATAAAACCCATTTTCTTTTATTTAACTATAAAACTATAAAATAATTGAGAAGACCTGAATCGTATTGTGTTATAAGGAATCTTCTTCCAATAGATTATCCTATTTAGTGTATTTCTTCTGACAAGCAACCAAAGAAATAGAACAAAAACACATTTATCTTTTATAATTGCTTCCCTTCTCCAAACCACTGTTGATTTGGGTGAGGTATTTCTACAAAAGCTGTTAGTTAATTCTTTCAATAAGGCTGTTTATCACCTCAAAGCAACACTACTTGAATTTATCCCTCCTCCATCGGGGAAGTGGAGATCATACTAAAAGGGGAAATAAAGAGGATGATAAAACTGTGGAGAGTTTTCCACTACACAGGAAGTAGAGTGTCCTCTGCCAACATCCCTTAGGAACCTGAGTGCTGATCAAATCATATAGCTTTGAAAATAGATAACTTTCACATCTGCAAAATGGGGATAATATTTTTAATACTACTTACCTCACAGGATTTGTGTGAAGAAAACAATCTGTAAATTTTAAAATGGAAAATAAATGTGGGTTATTATGTTCCATTCACCTCAAAGAGCTCCTATGAAGGGAAAAAATACTATATAAATCTTAAAAGCATGTGTGTGTGTGTGTGTGTGTGTATAAATATAAATATCTATATCTATATCTATATCTATACATATATATAGATATATATTAGTTCTTTTTTTTTCTTTTGGTGGGGCAATGGGGGTTAAGTGACTTGCACAGGATCACGCGGCTAGTAAGTGTTAAGTGTCCGAGGCTGGATTTGAACTCAGGTCCTCCTGAATCTGGGCCAGTACTTTATCCACTGTGCCACCTAGCTGCCCCCTATATTAGTTCTTATGATGAAGATACGGAGATCATAGGAAAGTAATAGTATATCTTTATATAGCATTCTATATAAACACAAAATGACTTGATATGGTTTGGCACAGGATGGAAAGATCAAGGATTTTGCATGAAGGGGCCTTCGAGACCATCTGGTCTAGCCCTTCATATTAGGATGGGATTGTGGGCAGCTAAGGTCCAGAGAGATTAAATAATTTACCCCAAGTCACACAGGTAGTAAAATGATGGACTCAGGATTTGACTCAGGGTTCTATTTCCAAATCCAGTATTTTTTCCCACTCTACCACACACTCTTGCTATATATTGTGAAAGATGCTTGGAAGCCTCTATGTCATACATACCTTCATTATAAATGAAAATATACACTTTCATAGCATTTTATAATTCATGTAATGTTTCCACATGTATTATTTGAGAGTATTTTAACAAAAACATTATCAGGGAGAAAAAGTTAAGTTCCCACTAAAATCCCATATCATACAAGAAGACTTCTTCAACCCCTCTTAATTCTAATGCCTTCCCTCTATTAATTGTTTTCAATTTATCCTGTATATATCTTCGTTTTTGTTTGCATGTTGTCTTCCCCATTTGAAAGTAAGTTCCTTGAAGGCAGGGGGCTATCTTTTGCTTGATTTTGTATCTCCAGTGCTAAGCAAAATGTCTGTTACACAGTCTTGCTGTTATTGTTCAGTCATTTCAGTCATGTCCCTGTTCATGACTCCATTTGGGGTTTTCTTGGCAAAAACACTGGAGTGGTTTGTCATTTCCTTCTCCACTGGTGCACCCAGTAGGCACATCATAAATATTTATTGATTAGTTGATCCCCATTTAAAGGTGAGAAAACAGAGTCATAGAAATCGACTTGTCCAAGTGAAATTTGAAATTCAACCACTAGTCTTCTGACTACAAGTCCAGCATATTATATATCTAGTGTTCTTTGCATTACAAAAGTGCTTTCCCCTCCATATGCCAGGTACTGTGCTAATCGCTGGTATACAGATGACTGCTAGGTGCAAGGTACTAAATGATATAAGTAATAAGAAATGGTCCTGGCATATCTGTGATTCTGAAGTTTTGTCTGTGCATCCTGTTTTCCAACTCAGTCACTCTGGCTTATATAGCATTCATGAGTTCTTTTAACCTTGTTGCTTTTTGCTTTTCTCCTGCCAATTTTTTCCCACTTCAATATTTTTGTGTTGCATGCATTATTCCCAACTTCTTCTAACTTTTCTTAATTTGCTGGCTAAAAAATTTTCTGCCTTAATATTCCTAATTTTCTGAATTAAATTCATTTCATAATTACATATGTCCTATCAATTTAGGAGATGGGGCTCAAGAGCCTTCTTTAAAAGAAAACTGTTGCCTGTAGTTATTTTTATTAAACTGCTACACAAATAGACTTTCATTAAGTTGCTAGACAAATAGGCTTATCTACAACTATCATAGAATAATTAAAAAGAGGTGTTTGTATCAATGAACTGAAGAAATATTAGGCTAAACTAAATTGCAAGCAAGCAAGAGTCTCACTAACAAATCTGTGGACCTAAAATAAATTGTGGATATTCTTTAAATTTTTTTTAGCTAACTTTTTAAGGAAAATTGGGGAGGGAGATCACCACCACTACTTTCCTCTATAAATTGGCATGATGAAAGAAAATGTACTTTTCCTTAACTCACACATAAACTTGAGAGCAAAGAAGCACTATCAACACTCCCTAGGAAATTTTCTGGAATTATACTTAGTTGCCAAATCTTCTTGAGTGGCAAATTTTGCTCTCTTCACTTTCCTAATCTTTCCCTGGTGTCTCTGCTAACACTTGCATTTGTATGAGACCAGGCATCCTTCCATGCTAGAAGAAAGTTGGGCTGTGTGGTTGCATGCATCTTGAAGTATAATTTAGTCAGAGACTAAAGATAATTTAAACTTACAGATGCACTTTGATTTCCTTATTCTTTCTAAATTAAAATATTTTAAATGAAGAGGATTTTTAAAAAGGAAAGCTTTAGATAGAATACAAGCTGTAAAAATTCTTTTTTACGTGTCACAGTCTATTCACACTGACCATGTGTTGTTTGTATTGTTTTCTAAATCATAGGAATTTCTTTTTTCATTTCTTTTTTTCTTTTCTTTTTAGGCTGGGTTTTCCTATCTTGTCTAGGCTGAAAGTCATCTCACTGCTACTTGGCTGTTGTTTTTGTCCTTTGTTCTTGAAGAGGACCATGACATGGGGAAGTTGATGTCATTATTTTCAGTGAACTAGATTTAAGTGAGGGTGGGCTGTGCAAAGTCACCAGCCTCACTCTATCCTACAGAGCCAACTGGGTCCAGTGGCAAGCTATAGATCAGGATGACTGGAGATGGCCCCCACTGATTGGCAAAAGACCTTTGAACTGTTCTATTTTCTTATCAGGACTGCTTAGCTCTTTTTTTTTTTTTGTGGGGCAATGGAGGTTAAGTGACTTGCCCAGGGTCACACAGCTAGTAAGTGTCAAGTGTCTGAGGCCAGATTTGAACTCAGGTACTCCTGAATCCAGGGCCGGTGCTTTATCCACTGTGCCACCTAGCCGCCCCCTGTCTGCTTAGCTCTTTAGGTAGCATGGTGGCTTCAGTTCAGTGGAGATAACAAGATTGGTGCCAGATTTATTATGGACACTCCATTGAATTAGAACACTGCAGCTCAGAACTCTGTAGCTCAAGTGATCCACCAGCCTCAGCCTCCCCCAGCAGCAAGGATTTTAAGTGTATACTGTTGCTACTCTAATTCCTCGGAGACTTTAATATGTAACTTGCAGCAGTATAAAACCACCAGTTATTGTTTCTAAGAATAATGGCCTTAATTGCTGGAAGAAATCTGGAGCTATTAAAGGGACTTTCCAATTTCCCAAATTCAATCCACCAGTCCCTTCCTGCTCTTTTTAAATGCCAGGCTCAGTTTGTCCATTTACACTGTCTGTCAAAGATACATGTAGTGGGGGCAGCTAGGTGGTGCAGTGGATAAAGCATTGGTCCTGAATTCAGGAGGACCTGAGTTCAAATTTGGCATCAGACACTTGACACTTACTAGCTGTGTGACCCTGGGCAAGTCACTTTACCCTCTGCGATGAAATAATGGGATTTAGCAGATACTCAAAGACCCACCTGGAGATTAATCTAGACTGATTGAATCAAGTGAGAGTGATTGACTGCTGATTAGCCTACTTCAAGTTAACTGGATTGTAATCACACCTGGCTATCCCTTAAGAAGGTATTATTCTCAGAAGCTAGACTGTGAACTCAACTTGAGAACACCTTCAAAACCAATGGATTTGGATAATGCCAACCAATCAGCTTGAAACAGTGTGTAAGGACTGCCTCTGTTCCAGACCTATAAAAAGCTTCCACAATCAGCTTGCGATAGAGTTCCTGATTAAAGCAGGCTCGTGGAGGAGGACTTGAGGAAGAACCCAACCAGGCTGGAACTCTAGGCTAGGTAGGACTTCTTTTTCTTAACTTTCTGAACTCCATGTGAATACCTGTATGCTTTTAATAAATGTTTAATGCCCAAAGACTGGTACTGAAGCTTTTTAATTTAAGGCGATCACACAATCTAGATTTTAAACATCACACCTCATTGCCCCACCCACCCCCCAAAAGATACAGGTACTTATGGATTATCTGTATAGGTTGTCCAACTGACTGTTATATATAATTTAGGTAATACCCATTCCTCACTTACTTGGTTCTTTCATCAAATTAGGCCAAACCACTCTTTTGAGAGCTTATATATCTCTTCTTTTGGGACACTCTGTGATGTTCCAGGGCTTGAGGCAACCAGAAAAAATATCCCTCCTAAACAGGAGCACCTGAAGGATTTCACCATCCATAGGAATCTCTCTTCAACTTGGACTTTGTTCTATATCTTCTCTGATTTTTGTGAACATTTTTGACAAGCATACATCTTGAATTTTGTTGGTTTGCTTGTATTTTTGTTTTTTGCCTCCTAAATTTTTGGGGGCAGAGGCATGTAATACAAAGCATTTTCAATTGGTGTATACTTCAAGTAACCTTGATTTTTGTTGTTGTTGTTGTTATATGTATGGGAGATGCCTTATTTGAAAAGAATCATTTTTTGTGGCATTTTGCTCTACCAAGTCACTTTTTAAATCAACAAGCAAAAAGCACAATGGAATCTTTTACTGACTTCTTCTTAAAGTCAGAAGTTTGATGGTAAAGATGTGGATTATCATAGAATATCACTTGTGATATTGGGATTATCTGCTTCCTCCATATACGTCATTGAGAATGGCCTTGATACATATAAAGATGATGTATATAAAATTTCATATAGATGGAAAAAATAGGCTTATAAAGTTACAGCTAAGTTGATAGTTGTTGATATTCTCTTGGTCACCTTTTTCAGTGTCAATAAGGTCTAAGCTTTTGTTAATGCCTTTGGTTTCTTTCCTATATCTCATGAATCAATTCATCATGACCTCATGATATTGTTCAGAATGACAGAGTACAAAGTCTTTTGCATTCCAATCAATCATTCTTTTTTTTCCCTGGGGCAATGAGGGTTAAGTGATTTGCCCAGGGTCACACAGCTAGTAAGTGTTAAATGTCTGAGGCTAGATTTGAACCCAGGTCCTCCTGAATCCAGGGCTGGTGCTTTATCCACTGTGCCACCTATCTGCTCCAGATCTCATGATACTGTGATATCAAACACATATTTCTTCTGTGCACATGTAGTCTAAACTAAATGCTTTTCCTGTTTTTTTTTTTTGTTTCCTTTTTTTGTTTGTTTTTTTGTGGGGTAATGAGGGTTAAGTCACTTGCCCAGGGTTACACAGCTAGTAAGTGTCAAGTGTCTGAAGCCTGATTTGAACTCAGGTCCTCCTGAATCCAGGGTTGGTGCTTTATTCACTGTGGCACCTAGCTGCACCTCCCTCCCCCAATTTCTTTTTCTTTTTCCAGGCATTTCTACTTCCCCTAATCAAGATTGTGAGTTCAAGTGTGCTTGCTTTACTGTTCATAAGGGTGAAAAAAAAGTGTTATGAAAATCTTAGTAAATATTTTCTTCTTCATCTTCTCTTTCTCCTCTTCATTATATTTCTTTCCTTCCTTTTTTCTTTCTTCCTTCCATTTTACCATCTTCCATCCATTCTTCCCTTCCTCTTTTTCTTTCTTCTTGTTCTTGTTCTTACTCTTCTTTTTCTTCTTGTTCTCATTTTTCTTATTTCTCTTCTTGTTCTTCTTGTTTTCCTTCTTGTTCTTGTTCCTCCTTCTATCTGAATCTTTAAATGTCCTTGGGATCACTTTGCAAGTGAAGTGTCTGTATCTGTGCCCTTTATCCCAACCAATCTAGTTTTCATTATTAATAACTTGTTTGAATAGGTCAGGACAAAGATGTTTCAACTGAAAGTATTCAATTATTTTTTTTTCTCATTTTCATTTTTTTCTGCTAGCATTTCACTTATTTAAGTCTTTGTTCTAACTGATAGGTGTCCTTTATACAGAGAACTGATTCAGGACTGAGTCCTAGATTTATTACAAATTATTTTTTATCTATTGAAACATAATCAATTCAATTTGTGATGTAATTTGATGTTCACTTGTCCATAGTCTAACAATTCTTTTATTGAAGCAAGTATATATTAATGTTAGGCTTCTGTTTGGTCTGTAAATCTTTGATATATTTTTTATACCTGATTCATATTTTCTAATATAATTCTTGCTATCATCACCTAATTCTACCATTGCATTGAAGTAACCAAGAAATGTTGGTGTATAAACTGCATTTATGTTCACTGTGGTCTTTCTGTAAATGAGATTATGAGTATGGGAACATGAGATGAGTAAATGTTGTCTGAAATTGTTTCTTCTTGACTTTGGTAACATGATAAAACCAACTCTGCCAATTTCTTAATTTTTCTCCTCAAGAAAAACTTCTGAGCTCTCTTTCCATTTAGCTGCAAATTTCTTATTTCTTCTGGTTTATTTAGAGCCAGAATGTCCAGATAAATATGATTCATTTCCTCCAGCAGTAGGCCAATTTGTGGGCCACTCAAGAGGGACCTATCATTTAGAGTACCGATACTGTGTTAAAGTTTATAGGAAAATTAAAAGTTTTGTTGGTTTGAATACCCTCTGCCCCTGGATAGTACCCTAGAGGTATCTTGCAGTTGGCTTTATTTTGTGGGTGGCCATAGCCAAATCATCCCCCAGTGTGCAGCTTGCTGATGATGAGCCTCTATTCTAAGCCAAATTTGCCCCTGGAAAGCATACTCAGCTGGATACAGGAACCGTACTGTATTCCTTTCCAGCACATTGGAACCTGTCAGCGTTGGCCTTCTACTGCTGGAGTCTTTGGAACCTGGGATCACTTCTGTGAAGCACTGGAGTTGGATTTGGGGAGAAAGATTAAGTGTAACAGGAATAAATGTACATTCCTACACTTGGGTTAAAAAAAGCAAACTTTATAAGATAAAGATTGGGAAAGTATCCATAGACCTCACTAGAAATTATATTAGGTACCTCCTTTCTTTTTCTTCCAATTTCCTTCTTAACAATGTAACCTTTTCTATTTAGATTGTTGCATACATTTGAAGTTTATCACGGAATATTGTATAAAATACTGGTCTAAATAGAGTTACATGCCTTGAATGTATTTTATATCTTGTCTTATCTGAAGAACCCCTTAAGAGATCCTGGCAAGCCTAGAATTTGGGAAGAGAGAGAATGTTCACAAGTTATGACCTTATTTTTTATTCATGTCTATTTAGAAGTTCCACATTTAGCAAGTTAATTTTCCCAAATGCCCACAACTGAAATTGTGACAGTGACAGCCAGGACAATTTGCTTCAGAGAATTGTGAAAATCTACTGAGGTGAGAGGTGAAGAGTTTCCATCAGAATCTAGACTATGGATCCTCTCTGTCCTCCTCCCAAACCCCAACATTCCATATGGGAAGGGCAGAATAGACCGTATTTAGAATGCATGTTGTCATGCTGGCATGGGTTAAGTTACACGTGTCACTGCTAGGGTTATACCCTCCCATATGTGGGGGCCCCAGAAAAGCTATCACAGCTTCATTGTACTCTGTTGATCTTCTTGGATTTAGAAATATAGTTCATAAGCCCCCATCCTGGTGTTTCCTTTTACTAATTAGCTGGATTGCACAATTAGTTGAATGCAAAGACATTTAAATGGATAAAACATTAAGGAAAGAAGCAATAAACTATATCCTCCCCATAAATTGGGGGCACGCTGTCTCATAAATACACATATCATCAGTGGGAAAAAGCAAATATGTAAACAGGTTGTGCATGGGGCAACAATTACAGGGAACATATATAGCCAGGGCACAGATGTGGAGGAACACAGAGGATGAAAAAGCATGGACAGGGTACATGCATATAGGGAGCACATCTGTAGGGAATAATACATTTAGTTGGAACACACACGGAAATATAGCTTATGTTTCTGATATTACAGAAGAGGTGTCAAATACACAGCTGCAACTGGGTCTGAACCAGATTAAAATGTAATTGGGAGATATTTAACAAAATAAAGGTAGGTTCAATAAAACATAGATAATGTTAATTTGTGATTTTCCAAGTCACTATGTGACCCCCAGGGATCTTTTCACATGGCTTAGTATTCCCATTTTTTTGTTCAGTTTGATATCCTTCTAATATGGGAGTGCCAGTGTTTTCTAGTGATGTTACCATGCTTCTTTCTATGCTCCTGGTTCCCATGGGCATTGCTCTCTGATCAGTCTACACCTGGACTTTGGGACTTCATGTCATGTCTTTGTTGCTTCCCTACAGGGTGTCATGTCTCTGCTGCTTTCCAGTTTTCTACCTTCCTTTGCTTCTGCTTTCCATTCGGGGCATCACTACATCAATTCAACCAGTGCATCATTGGCAACATAGCAACTGTTAGGCATTACTCCTTGCTATCATAAACACAGAATCCTAGGATTTTAAAGTGGCTGTCTGGTTTAAACTATACTTAAAAGGAATCCTGAGTGGGGCAGCTAGATGGCACAGTGGATAAAACACTGGCCCTGGATTCAAGAGGACCTGAGTTCAAATTTGGCCTCAGACACTTGACGCATACTAGCTGTGTGACCCTGGGCGTCACTTAACCTTCATTGCCCCACTTAAAAAATTAAAAATTAAAATAAATTAAATTAAAAAAAAGAATCCTGACTATAACATAACCTGACAATCTTCCAAATTGCTGAAAGACCTCCAGTGAGGGATAAACCACTAGCTTCAAAGACAATCCATTTTAATGTTGCATAGGTTTAATTGTGAGAGAGTTTTTCCTGACAGCAATCCCAAATTTGTGTCTTTGCAACAGTTCTGTTCCCTTGGGGCAATTAGAAGCCTAATCTTTTTTTTTTCCCCTACATAATCACCCCTTGAATACTTATCATGGTCCCTTTTAGCCTTCTCTTTTCGAGTCTAAACATCCATAGTTATTTTAAGGAAGAGCTTCTTAACCTGGAGTATTTTATTCATTCATTTATTTATTCATTCATTCATTTGTGGGGCAATGAGGGTTAAGTGACTTGCCCAGGGTCACACAGCTAGTAAGTGTCAAGTGTCTGAGGTCAAATTTGAACTCAGGTCCTCCTGAATCCAGGGCTGGTGTTTTATCTACTGCACCACCTAGCTGCACCCAACCTGGAGTATTTTAAAAGTCTCTTGAGAATTATATTTTAATACAACAGATTGCCTTTTTAATACTACATATATTATTTTATGCATTTACAAACGTTATTTTGATAAGGGGCCCAGAAGCTTCACTGAACAAAGATGTTGACACAACAGTTAAGAATCCTTACTTTGAAATAGAGGCTAGGTGGCATAGTGGATAGAGTGTCTTGGAGTCAGGAAGACCTGAGTTCAAATCCTGCCTCAGACATTTATTGTCTTTATGACCTTGTGCGAGTCTTTTAACATCAATTTGCCTCAATTTCCTACTCTGTAAAATAGAGATAACAACAGCACTCACCTCCCAGAATTATTGTGAGGAAAAAATGAAACATTTCTAAAGTGTCTTGCAATCTTCAAGTACTACATAAATTTTAGCTATCATTAATAAAGATCATTATATGACACAGATGCAAGGGCCTTTACCATTTGGCCTGATTTCCTCAGGATGCTCTCTGGTCTCTCAGTCTCATTGCTTTAGGGCCAACTACTGACCATTTTAGCTTTGGTCACTCTATCTTAGTGAGCAAAAGCTATTTATTCATAGCCTGCAATTATGACCAGCTCCTGTGTCTAGGGCTGAACTGCAGTAATTTGTTTCAGACAAGTTCTGACTAGGGGATAGAGTTTCCCAAAGCTTAAATTGGGCAGCAGAGGAATTTGAAAAAGGATGAAAATGTAAAGTGAGGAGGCAAAGTCATACTTCTCTACCCATTTGGCATATATTCCACTTTTATTATTTATATCTGTCAGCAACAAAATCCTTTAGCTTTAGTCCTGTTTTTTGGATGGTAAAACAAAACAAAACCAAAACTAAACCAAAAAAAGCTTCACCCCTTTAATAAAAAAAAATTGTAAAGTAAGAGTTATTTATCATTGCTTTATAAATAGTCATACGTGTGTTTTTAGCTTCCATATTGCTTCTGTTTACATATCATAGCCTATAGCTTTGCATCTGTACTAGGATTTCCTATGTAGGCTTGATTTGTGATAAAATGCTGATTATGTTGCTCCTTAAGTATTAAGTTTTATTCATTTATTAATATGAATGTTAAGTATAAAATCATAGTTTTAAGATAGAATTTTTCAGCCATTTTGGAAAAAAGTATATGCTACCTATTTTTTAAAAAACACATAGACTTTGTCTTTCTCTTGAGAAATAGCAATTAGGGTTATAAAAAATCTGAAAGATTTTGAATACTTTATTCTTATATTAAAATAATGATCACAGATTTAGATCTAGAAAAGACATTAAAATATTATCTATTACAGTCCTTTAATTTTATAGATAGGAAGCAGCTAGGTGGCTCAGTGGATAGAATATTGGGTCTGGAGTAAAAGAGACCTGAGTTCAAATCCAGCTTCAGACACTTACTAGTTGGGCAAGTCATTTAATCTCTGTTTGCCTTAATCTACTGTAGAAGGAAATGGCAAACCACTCCAGTATACTTGCCAAGAAAACTACATGGACAGTATGGTACATGGGGTCGTGAAAAGTCTGACGTGACTGAGCAACTGAATAACAACAAATTTTACAGAATTTGGCTTGGAATATTAAAAAGTAAGGAAATAAATGGATAAACAAATAAATAATATTCCACGCTTTGTAAATTCTTCACCTCCAGAATCCTTTGGGGTTTTTTTCCATGTTGCTTTTTGCTTTTCTTAAATCCTCTCTATATTTTCTTTGAAAACTGAAGTATAATACAAATGTGAATTATCATTATTATTTTTCCATTAATCTTTGGTCCAAGGAAATCTATATTTTCCTCCTGGACAGGTTCAAATTATTGTGATGCTTCCTTCTTACCATCACATTTCTCATCTTTTCCCCTCTCCCTTCAATTTATTTGAGTATTCAAACTCAAAATAAATGTACCTTTCCTGTCTGCTTAGCAACATATTAATTTTCTATTTGGGTAGATAAAAAGTTGTAAAATTGTTCACTTATAAAATCTTTAAGATGAAAAAGGATGTCAATTGTTTTCGTGAATAGTAGTTTAAAATAGTTTCTTGCTTATTGCTACATTATAAAAATATACAACCCAAAATTGTGTTTATATCCACCTGCCATTGACTTCCTTCCTATTTTAAGGAAATGGCTTCAATTAGTTGACTAAGAGTATTTATATGTAAAAATGAGACAATATTGACTTATTTGTCTCCAGGTATACTCTATAGATTAATCACTGATGGTGAGGAGCTTTAGGTAAGTTATATAGTGCCATATTTATTAAATATTAAGCTGTTAGGGGGCAGCTAGGTGGTGCCGTGGATAAAGCATAGGCCCTGGATTCAGGAGGACCTGAGTTCAAATCTGGACTCAGACACTTGACACTTTACTGTGTGACCCTGGGCAAGTCATTTGCCCCACAAAAAAAATATTAAGCTGTTAGAGTGAATTTGATCTTTTTCAGAAGCTTAGGCACTGAATTATAGATGAAATCCATGCCATATGGACTTTAATTCAAGTTGCAGATATTTATAAATAAAAATATATTTAGCTTCTAGATTGAATTAAAAAACTGCCAACAAATGATGCCAGTGGATGTTCATTTTAATTTTTCAAGAAGTACTCACAAGTTCTTAATGGCAGAGTCCAAGGAATTCCTACTTCTATTAGTATATTCATTGCAATTCAGTTTGTCTACTTTTCTTAATACTTAACTGCCGCATGTTTTAGAATTAAAGTGGATCATCATCTGTTGAATTAAAGCATAACTTATTGTTGGAAAGCCCGAAGCCATGGAATTTTTAGGCTGAGGCAACCCCAGAATTTTCTAGAAGAGTAGTCAGAGGGGTAGGCAAGGACTGATGGTAATATGATACTACAGTAGTTGGGTTGCTTGCTCTAAGTTAGTGTAGATTTTTTATACATTCCTATATCTATATTATACAGTTTTTTGCTTGTTGCATAATATCAGTCCATATCTTAAAAAGAGTATGTCATGATTAAGTTAAAAAGCAAAACCACTTTTGTTTTTTAATATTTTTAATCATAAAAGTATTGTATGATTTTCAAGTTACCTGTAGAGATAGTTTTCAACATTTGTTTTCATAAGATTTTTAGTTCTAAATTTTTCTTCCTTCCTCCCTTCCCTCCCCTCTCCCCAAGCCAGAAAGCAATCTGATACAGGTTATATATGTACAATCACATTAAACATATTTCTGCATTAGTCATGTTGTGAAAGAGGAATCAGAACAAAAGGGAGAAACCTCAATAAAGAAAAAAATAAAACAAAAGTAGAAACAATATGGTTCAATCTGCATTCAGAACCCACAGTTCTTTTTTCTGGATGTGGAGAACATTTTCCATCATGAGTTCTTTGGAATTGTCTTGGATCATTGCACTGCTGAGAAGAGCCAAGTCTATCATGGTTGATCATCACACAATGTTGCTGTTACAGTTTACAATGTTCTACTGGTTCTGCTCAATTCAGCATCACTCACTTGAGAGAAAATGATCAATAATAGGGTTTTTGGGACTCCCAGAGGCCCCTGCTTAGAGAGCCTGGCCTGACCTTTCTTAAGGCCAGCCCAGAGTCAGGAAGTTACCTCATTCAAAACCACACCCACCTGAAAGCCTTGTTCTGCCAGAGGATCTGCTCTCTGGGCTCTGACATCAGCACAACCACCCTCAAATCCAGTGAACCAATATATTTGAATGATTCTAGCCAATTAGCTTTAAGCAGCCTGTAAGGGCTGCCTCTTGTCCTCCCCTCAGGGAGCTTACGCCGGCTTATTGTGCTCTTGTCCCTGGAACTTGTTGAGAGCAGAAGCAGCCCACTATGGTTCCCCATTTTCTCTCTCCTCTCTTCTAGCTAGGCTTTTCTATCTTTCAGAGCCCTCTGTACTCTCTTTACTAATATCTATTATGCTTTAATAAATGCTTAATGCCCCCAAATTCATGCAGTAGCCTCTAATTTCTACATAACAAATATATGATAAACCCCAGCTATGTTCCCTAAACTTGGGGCAGTTATAGGGTGACCACATTTAATTTTACTCGCCATATACTTCAGCATCAGTCCACTTAAGTCTTTCCAGGTTTTTCTGAAATCTGCCTGCTCATCATTTCTTATAACACAATAGTATGCCATTACATTCATATACCACAACGTATTCAGCCATTCCCCAGTTAATGGGCATTCTGTCATTTTCCAATTCTTTGCCATTACAAAAAGAGCTGCTATAAATATTTTTGTACATATGAGTCCTTTTCCCTTTTTTACGATCTCTTTGGGATACAGAGCTAGTAGTGGTATTACTGGGTCAAAGGGTATGCACAGTCCCATATTCCTTTGGGCATAGTTCCAAATTGCTCTCCAGAATGGTTGGATCAGTTCACAACTGAACCAACAATGCATTAGTGTTCCAATTTTTCCACAGTTTCTCCAACATTTATTATTTTCCTTTTTTGTCATATTAGGCAACTTGATAGGTGTGAGGTGGTACCTCAGTTGTTTTAATTTGCATTTCTGTAATCAGTAGTGATTTAGAGCATTTTTTCATATGGCAATAGATAGCAAAGCCACTTTTTAAACATTGGGGTATGCCTTGGAATACCTGGCTTACCCTATGCTCACACCTTTGAATTTAAGAAATCAAATAGGGAAACACGTTCATCAAGGGAATATGTCCTGTGCAAAGTTTAAATAGAAGAGAGATTGATTTCCTGTAGATGGTTGGAGTCTATAAATGGACTATAAATGAACCTGTTTGCAATAACATTAAGCCAATTGTATCAAGTCTAGGAACACAGCAGCATCTCTCTGATAAGATTATGTGGTCTTTCATAAGAGGATCTAGAGCTGAATGGGACCAACAAGGAGAAATAGTTCAGCCACTTATTTTTTTTCCAGTCTTTTTGTTTTGTTTCTGTTTTTTAAATTAATAAAGTATTTTATTTTTTTTCTGTTACATGTAAAGATAGTTCTCAACTTTTGTTTATACAGTCTTTCCACTTTGAGATTTTTCTCCCTCCCTCCTCTCTCCCCCCTCCCCTAGACAGCAGGTAATTTGATATAGGTTTTATATATATATATATATATATATATATATATATATATATATATATATATACACACATACATACATACATACATACATACACACACACACACACACACTAACATTAATCCTATTTCTGCATTAGTCATGTTCCCTGGAACTCTTCTGTACCATTGCATTGGTGAGAAGAATATAGTCCATCACAGTAGATCAACACTCAATGTTGATGATACTGTGTACAATGTTCTTCTGTCAACCACTTATTTTACAGATGAAGAAACTGAGAGAAGTTAAGTAACTTGTTCAAGACCCCATAAGCAACCAATAAATATTAGAGACTGGTTTCATTCCCTGGACCTCTGATCTCAAATCTAATGCTTTTGTCACCATATTGCCTCACCACAGTATTCAGTGGAAAAACCCAGTGAATGAAGACTACACATGGCTGGATTATGGCATATTGTTAGACCATCAGCCCACTGAATTAATGCATTAGTAGATATAGCTAGAGAGATAGAGTTAGATAGATTCATATACATAGATTTAGATATACATTTATATCTATCTGTCTGTCTTTCAGATAGATAATACAGATAGCTATTCAACTCTCGGCCTAATTTGTAGTCTATCAGTGATTATGACTATGAGATTTCAGTTTGGAATCATACAGTACTTTTTGTAATTCTAAGCTGCTCTTTGCTGAAAAAGCATATCATTTAAACACCGATACATTATGTTGTATGTCTGCAAATTGAGTAACATCAGAAGAATCAGAATTGAAAGGCATAAAAAGTACAATTCTCGAATTGTTTTGGTTTTCATGCAATAATGAGAGAATCTAGAACAAAAACTACACATTCGGTAGATTCTTTATGGAGAATTTGTAGAAGGACATGAGCAATAATTATACAAGATAAAAATGAATGGAAGGATTGGCATTTACATGGGCAGAAGAAGTAGCCAAATCTATATAATCACAAATCTAGTGACATACCAAAGCATAAGTATTTTGTCAGTTCAGTCACTCTTCCTGGCTTCATATTCTTAAGTGTCATTTCTACTTTCTCAAATCATGTATAGGACTATTAATGTCCAAATTTGATGTTCCACTGTCATTTATGATAAGAATAGATCACTATAGAAACAGTGAAAAATCTATTCTATTTCATGTCTATTTGGTGTCCTTTCAATTTCAGCTATACTGGTTTACAGAATGATTTAGATTAAGTTGGATACATACCAATCTTTCTGCAAACATTTTCTCCTCTGTTAATTTTTCAGTTTTATAATGGGATGCTGCTCATAATTTTCTATCATCTCTACACTGCTTTATGAATAAAAAATTTCCAATGACAGCAAAAAAGTCCACTGAGCAAAAATTTTTCCTATAGCTACCTTAGCTTTATGCTAGGGACCTCGACAAATAACATTTCTAGATTCACTTTACCTAGTAAGACAGGTAGACATTACTCTATACAACCTATATTTGAATAAATATCTTTATGGGAAAGAAAAATCATTTTTGATCACTGAACTACTCAATAGCAAAGCTAAAATAAAAAATAGGTTATAATTTCTCTATTGGGATGAGAAATACAACATAAAATCATGAATTTATCTCCTTGCTGCTAGGACAATCAAGTATTACATACATTCTTTAAGAAACTCAAATTATATATGGTAATCATCTCCCCAATTAATTCATAAATACCATTAATTCTTAATTCTTTATATTTCACATTGGCTGAAAATTACCTTTAACTTACCTAGGAGGAGACATCTTGATAAGCTAATTAATTGTTATCCCAATAAGGAAGACAAGGCAATTTATCTGTCAAATAAGGAGCAACTTTCAGCAATAAACCTGAGGAGGGCACCAGTTCTTTTCCCCCTCTGAGGCTGCCTGGGGCAAGCCTAGATAGCAAAGTCGAGCTAGCAAAATAGGTTTCTGATTCAATACTTCTGAGTTGACCCTTATGCTACTGGGCTTTCAGTGTTGTCTGGAGGTAAGCAATATAGCCAGGTGAGATATCTGTGTGACAGAGAGACATAGCTGTAGGCAGTCTGATTACATAACTTTTCTTGTGTCTGTTTTTCCCTGTGATGTGTGTGTTTTTAGGAACTATGAGGAGACAGTGAAGAAACTAAGGAGTGATTTTTGGTGGTTTATTACAAATTGCTAGAGGTCTTAACGCATGACATGTCAACTGGGCAGGGCAGTGATGTTGTTTTATCATGATGTGAGGAACTGCTATGTCCTTGAAAATACCTTCTCCTAAAACACGCTTCTCTCATCTCTCCTGTACATTTGTGTTGGAAATTGTAGGACTTTGACAATAAATACTTAATAATGTTTTATCGAAGACATGTTTAGCCCACCTTTTCAAATAAACTAAGGTACTTCAGCATATTCTACATAGAAATATAGAAATGGATACTAGTCATAATAACAGTTAATGTTTGTATAGCACTGTAAGTTTTACAAAGCTCTTTCCTCATAACAACCTTAGGAAGGACTTAGTTATTATCCACATCTTATGGATAAGGAAATTGAGACTCGTTCTAGTTAAATTATTCATAATCACACTGCTAATGATAATGGGAACTGAAATTTATACCCTGTTCTTATGATTCTATATTCAATGTTCTTTTCTCTATGCCATGCAAATGAACCATATGTATTTACTAAAGTACACTTAGTAAGACTTCTACTTGATGACAATTTTCAGCCTCTATTTCTGTTACTATTATTTATTTAAAGTAATTAAACTGCTTTTCTTTAAAGAAAAAAACCTTTGTACAATTCATTTTTTTCTTATTCAGACAGGCCTTTTGAATGAGAAAGATTTTATTGGGTCCATGGGTTACTTCTGTTTTAAGGAGTGCATAGTTTTGCTTTTATTTTCTTGTTCAGTCCTCACTGTTTCCTAGAGATGTAGAGATGGATGATGTAAGCCCTTTGTTACAGATGGGAATTATAGGCTAAATAAACTAATATAATTTGTCCATTATCAAAGACCTAAGTGATAAGAATAATAGAGCTGGGATTGACAGTGTAGTCTGATGATTTCCAAATTCATACCTCTCAACCTCTGCTGCATTAAGTAGGCAGACTTTTACAGCTAAGTAGCTCTTAAAGCCACTTCTGTCTTTGAACAAATAAGGAGATGGATTGGAGTAGTAAATTATTGGCAAAGGACTTGCTATGAAACATGAGTTACTATGTGCTCAATGACTCTTTGGGTGCATGTAGGCACATAAGAGAATGTATGGGTCTAAGGTCAGTTTTACTTAGAGATATGGAATTGCAAATCTAACAACAACAACAACAGCAGTAACAAAGTAGGAATCATGTAGTGCATTTAAGTAGTTAAAATGTGAAGTATACCAGTAGTTGGTCCTGGTCAGAGCTGGTTTGTGTTAATGAAAATCAGTGAGGCATTGTGGAGCAGTTCATTGATTTACTAAAGGAAACTTGGAACATAAAGAACTTCCCTAGATATGCCTATCTCTTCTCATGGGGCAGTTGTGAAGGGATATGTAGAAATAATTAAATTCAATTTCAAAAATGTTTATCTAGCACCTAACATGTGAACAGAACTGGATGAGATCCAAAACTTATGGAATACCAGAATTTATGGATATTTATTACAAAATTAATTATAATGCATAATAATTTAATATATGTGCATGAAAGAAGCACATGGTTCTTTGTGAGGTCCATAGGGGGAAAAAGGGTCATTAAAAACTCAATAAATCAATGAAGTCTATCTGGCATTTTAATTGGGCATCAAAGAATGGGTCTGCATTCATTCTGAGAAAAGTTTCATAGGCTTTGCCAAACTGTTAAAGGGTCCAGAATTCTGGACTCAATGGTAGGGATTGAAAGAATAGGAAAAAAACATGAATAAAGACATATAGAAGGGAAAGTAAGAATAGGGCTAAGATGGCAGAGTATAGAACCCAGATGAAATCTTCCAATATTTCTTTCCAAACAACTTTAAAATAATGCCTCAAACAAAATTTTAGAGCAGCAAAGCCAACAAAAGGCCAGTGGGAGACATTTTTTCAGCCTAAGACAACAAGGAAATATGCAAGAAAAATCTAGGTCACTGGGGTGGGTATAGGCCCAGAGCATGGCCAGACCACCGGGTGGGGGGGGCACTAGAGGTAGCTGCAACAGCAGCAATAGCATCTTTGGGAGGTCTCAGACAAGAGATGTTAAGGGGCCAGGCAAATTATCACAAAGAAGTTACAGGGGACCCTTTACTGACACTGTGTGCAGCTTGTGCTGATTGGAAACTCTATAGCTTATAATCAATTCTGGGTTGTAGTCCCAGAGTAAGACCCAACTTTAACATAAAGTTCATAGTGAAGAAATAGTCTGGGAATATCATAAAACAACAACAAAAAGAACTTGACCATAAAAAGCTACTATGGTGATGGGGAAGACCAAGACATGAACTTAGAAGACCACAGTGTGAAAATAGCTACAAGCAAAGCCTCTAAGAAAAATGCTGATTGGATTTATGGCCAGCAATAATCTCTGGAAAAATTGAAGAAAGAGATGAATTGTGGAAGAAAAATTAGGAAAATAAATGAGAGTGATGAAATAAAATTATGAAAAGAGAATTAACTGCTTGGTAAGAGAGGCACATAAATTACTGAAGAAATAACACCTTAAAACCAGAATTGTTCTAATAGTGAAACAGACGCAAAAAATCACTGAAGAAAATAATTCTTTTTTTCTGTTTGTTTTTGTTTTTCAGGGCAATGAGGGTTAAGTGACTTGCCCAGGGTCACACAGCTAGTAAGTGTCAAGTGTCTGAGGCTGGATTTGAACTCAGGTCCTCCTGAATCCAGGGCCAGTGCTTTATCCACTGTGCCACCTAGCTGCCTGAAAATAATTCTTTTAAAAGCATAATTGACCAAATAGAAAAAGAGGCAGAAAATCTCACTGAAGAAAATCATTCCTTAAAAAATTAGAATTGGGCAAGTAGAAGCTAATGACTCCATGAGACATCAAGAAACAATATAACAAAGTCAAAAGAATGAAAACAATAGAAGAAGATGTGAAATATCTAATTGGAAAAACA
Organism: Dromiciops gliroides; assembly: GCF_019393635.1. Classification (NCBI taxonomy): domain Eukaryota; kingdom Metazoa; phylum Chordata; class Mammalia; order Microbiotheria; family Microbiotheriidae; genus Dromiciops; species Dromiciops gliroides. The sequence goes on from NC_057864.1 coordinate 372,425,785, forward strand.
ACTGGCCAGGGAAACAGGTCTAGGAGAAATAATTCAAGAATTACAGGACTACCTAAAAGCTGTGATGAAAAAATAGAGCCTAGGCATTGTATTTCAAGAAATTATCAAGAAAAAGTGCCCCAATATCTTCAAGCCAAAGAGTAAAAAGAAATCAAAAGAATTCATTGATGACTCCCTGAAAGACATGCCCCCCCCAAAAAAATCCAAGGAATAGTATAGCCAAATTCCAGAGCTTTCAGGTCAAGAAGAAAATATTGGGGAGCAGCTAGGTGGCACAGTAGATAAAGGACCAGCCCTGGATTCAGGAGGACCTGAGTTCAAATCCAGCCTCAGGCACTTGACACTTACTAGCTGTGTGACCCTGGGCAAGTCACTTGACCCTAATTGCCCTGCAAAAAAAAAAAATATATATATATATAGCAAGCCATCAGAAATAATTCAAATATAATGAAACCAGTCAGGTTCACACAAGATTATGAGCTTCTACATTAAAGGAGCAGAGGGCTTGGAATATGAAATTCTAAAAGGCAAGCCAGGATTATAATCAAGGATTACCTCCCCAGACAAATTGAGTATAATCTTTCAAGGGAAAATTAATATTTAACATAATAGAGGACTTATTAGCATTCCTGATGAAAAGACCAGAACTAAATTGAAAAATTGATTTTCAAATACAAAACTCGAGAGAAACAAGAAGGTAAACATAAAAGTCATAAGGGATTCAAAATTCTATGAAAGAGATTACAGTGATTTATCCAAGAAATCATTCTTTATGACCAAATTGGATTTATGTCAGGGATCCAAGGATGATTCAACATTAGGAAAACAACATCCAAACATCCAAAACTATATGATTATCTCAATAGATACTTCATCTGTATCTATTTAGCCTTTGACAAAATACCACATTATTTATGTTAAAACCCCTACAAAGTACAGTTATCCCTTCCACATCATGGGAATTAGGGTCATGGTTTCCCAGCAATCTAGGAAATCCACATAAAAATTTTTGACCTTCCCTTCATACCAAGGAAGAAGTCTTAATTTTTCTGGGGTATTTACAGTATCTTATTGTAAAATTTGGGTTAAGCATTTGGTCATAGGCTATATTATACAATACTATACATATATTTTATGCATTTCTGAGTTTCAAAACTTTTCCTCTGTCATTTATTGGCCTTTGTGTATCATCTGTGACTTCTGCAGAACTCTCCAAAAATTCCCATTTACTTTCTTATGCCAATCTGCCATATAGTTTTTGTTTATTTGTTTGTTTTGTTTTTTGGTTGGGTGATGAGGGTTAAGTGACTTGCCCAAGGTCACACAGCTTGTAACTGTCAAGGGTCTGAGGTCGGATTTGGACTCAGGCCCTCTTTGACTCCAGCACCAGTGTTCTATCCACTGTGCTACCCAGCTGCCCCCCACCCCAATCTTCTACATATTGAAACCACAATAAGAAAATTGCAATGTGGAAAGTATAACTGTAATGCTTGCTTTTTTTGCCAAAAGGCATCTAAAACCAAAAGCAAGCATTGCAGTTATCTCTTTCACATTGCAATTTTTGTATATGCAATGAGGATACACTGGAATCTTTTCCAATAAATATGAGAGTGAAACAAAGATGAGCATGTTTCCCACTATTATTTGGTAGCGTTGTGGAAATTCTAACAATAGCAATAACACAGTAGAAGGAAATTAAAAGTATAAAGAAAAGAGTGGATGAAACTATCCCTATTGCTAATATTATGGTATACTTGTAAAACCCTAGAGAATCAGCAAAGATACCAATTGATACAATAGCTTCAACAAAGTTGTAGGCCACAAAATAACCCCTCCAAAATCAGTTGTATTTCTATATAATAAACAAAATACACAAACTGTTTGGGTCATAGCTTTGACAATGGTAGTTGAGGATTGGAGATGATAAATATTTGACACATCAGCACCACCCAATGGGTGAATAACTATGTGTGATTTATTATCCAGGATAGCTCAGTATTTAAAGCAAAAACCCACAAAGAAATCAAATAAAGTCTCTGCAAGAATAATTCTGAGAATAAGAGTAATTTTTCAACCTTTCAGCCTTGACATGTCATAACTTGTTCCAGGCCTTAATAGGGCAAGGTTAGTACAACTAACTCCTCGGACCCTGGGAGACAGGCCAGGGATTGTCTCTGGAATTCAAGCTTTGACCACAAAACTCTCCCAGGAAACTATTGCTGCTTCAGTGACCACGGCTCAAGTATGGGGAGGGGGAACTCAGTCAGAGGGGTGACAGAGAGCCTTCTGGGTTCATCACAACAAACCAATAATAGGCAAATTGTATTCTAAATAACTATAAGAATGCATAAAATATATGAGTATTGACCTACCAAAGCACTGAAAGGACTTGTGTAGATTCAATTGCAAAGTGCTCCTTAGAGAAACAAAGAACAACTTAAACATCTAGAAGAATATTCAGTGTTCATGGCTAGGTGGTACCAATATAACAAAAATAATAATACTAAAGTTAATTTATACTTTTAATGCTAGACTAATAAAATTACCAAGGGAACATTTTATGGAACTTGATAAAATAATAAAATTCCTTTGAAAAAACAAAATATCTAGAATTTTAAGGGAAATCATGAAAAGAAATAGAGATGAAGGGGGAACAGTACTTCTAGAACTCAAACTATATTATAAAGAAGCAGTCATCGAAACCATTGGATATTTATCAAACATAGAGAGATAAGTCAATGGAATAGCCTAGACAAAGGATAATCAGAAATAATGCAACTCAATAACCTAGTGTTTGACATTATTGTTTGTCCTTCATTTTCGAAGAGGACTGATGATATCCTAGGTGATATGTTGACTTTCATCTGAATTTGGTTTAAATAAGTCAGAGTTGCACAAAATCATCAGCCTCACTCTCTTCCAGAGTCATCAAAGTCCAGTGGCAGGACAAAAGTTAGGATGACTGGCATGGCCTGGGATTTAGTGAATGAACTTCATGTCTTCCATGTCTGACCAATCTCTAAATGCTCCACAGTGCCTTCATGACCACTGGAACAAATTGTTCTCATCTGCCCATTCCATTGAGGGAAGTCTTCACATACTTGGGATAGACATCCCCTTAATTCTCTGGTAGTTTTGAGGCCTGTAAGTCATCCTCAACATGGTTTAGCTTGTCTGCCAAAATGGTTTTACCAGGGTGTGGCTGCTTCTCATGCTACAGCTTCTTGGAGCCACTGATGAGAATTGAGTGAATCAGGCAGACACCAAATGTGCATGAACAGTCCTGAAAAGGGCTTGGCAAGCCATCACACCAGACGTGCTCATCCTCCCTGAATACCCCTAGGGAAACACTCCTTATTTGATAAAAAAATTCTTGGGAAAACTGGAAATCAATCTGGCAGAAAGCTTAGATCAACACCTTACAACATATTCCATAATAAATTCTAAATAGATACATGAATTTAATATTCTCTGTAAAACATTAGAAGAGGAACAGACTGTATACCTCTCATAACCATGGGTAAGAAGAGATATTTTCTTAACTAAAAGAAATAGAGGTAATTATAAAACATAAGATTTTTTTTCACATTCCTCTGAAAGGGTTGGGTAGCCTATACATATACACAAAATTTATATATATATATATATATATGTGTGTGTACAATTAATAAATACATATGACCAATAAATATATATGACTAATATATAAATTGCACATTTGTCATTTCTTTCATCACAGTAAAAGAATAGGTATTTTTAAGCTTTTCATTGTAGTAATGTGTATAATTGCAAAAACACTGAAAGCAACCTAAATATCCATCACAAGAGGGAATGATTAAATCAAATGTGATACATTAATGGAATATTTCTCAAAGTATGGTCAAGGGGTCCTGAGTGATGTCACCCTGAGATACTTTCCAGTTTTGTCATTAGGACAAAACTATTTTCATAATAACACTTAGATATTTTAATTTATAATATGATAAATACAGGGGTCCTAAAAGCAAAAAGTTTGAAAATCTGTGCTATGAACCAATTAATTTGAACAATTATGAGAAATAACAAGAGATTTGGAATAACCTTTATGCAAAAAAAAAGCAGAAACAAAAGAATAGAGTATTCCCAAGTTGAATTTGTGCCAGGAATTCTGGGTCGGTTTAATATTATGAAAACTATGAACAACCATATTAAAAACAAAATCAACAGAAGACATGATATCAATAGATGCAAGTTTTTGACAAAATACAGTATCTTTTCCATTTAAAATGCTAGAAAAAGAATAAAGACAACTTTCCTTACCATACCAAATATTATATATCTATAACTAACAGCTACCATTATGTGTAGTGGAGATAAACTAGAGTCTTTTCCATAAATTGGACAGAAATATGGAAGAAATTAGATTTTGACCAACACCTCATACTTACCAAGATAAATTCAAATGAGTGTGTGACATAGATATAAAAGTTCACATCATAAACAAATTAGAAAAACATGGGAATACCTATCAGATATGTTTATAGAAGAAAAGTAGATATTTCAAAGAACAAAGAGAATCATAGAAAATAAAATGGATAATTTCTATTGAGTAAAATTTTTAAGTTTTTGCACAAATTAGCCAAATAAAGCTAAGATTAAAAGGAAAAAAATGGGAAAATATTTGCAGCAAATTTTTCTCATAGAAGTCTTATTATCAAGATAAATAAAGAACTGATTCAAATTTACAAAAATAAGATTTATTCTTCAATTGACAAAAGAACTAAGGATATGAACAAAAAATTCTTAGGAGAAGAAACACAGGCTTTCTGTACATTATATAAAAGAAATTCTTCAAGTCACTACTAATTAGAGAAATGCAAATAAAAGCATTTCTGAGATTCTACCTCACACCCATCAGATTGGCAAAATTACCAGCAACAACCCCCCCCCAAAAAAAAACAACAATAAAAAACCGAAAACCTGATAAAGGTGCTTTGAGAAAACTGGTATATGATTGCATGGTTGGTAAACCTGTGAATGGGCTGCCAGGTGGCATAGTGGGGAGAGCACTGGATCTGAAGTCTAGAAAACCTGAGTTCAAATCCAGCTTTGGATACTTGTTGTTCTTGAGTTGTTTCAGTCATGTCCAACTCTGTGATCCCATTTTGGGGTTTTCTTGGCAAAGATAATGGAATCTGAAATGGTTTGACATAACCTTCTCTAGCACATTTTACAGATGACGAACTGAGGCAGAGTTAAGTGACTTGCCCAGGGTCACACAGCTAGCGTCTGGGCTCAGATCTGAACTGCAGTCTTCCTGATTTTAGCTCTTTATCCACTGAACCACCTAGCTGCTACTTACTAGCTATCGAACCCTGGGCAAGTCGCTTAGCATTTCTTCCTCAGTTAAATGGCAATAATGGCATCTACTTCCCAGGATTGTGAGAGGATCAAATGAAATAATCATAAAGTACTTAGCATGGTATCTGGCATTTAGTAAGGACCATATAAATGTTAGTTATTACAACCATTTTAGAAAAAAAATTTAGAATTATATACAAAAAAGTTACAAAAAGTACATGTTCTTCCCCCTCCCCAAGCTATAGTACTGCTAGGCTTATACTCCAAAAATATCATAGAAAGAGGAAAAGGTTCTAAATGTACAAAAATATTTATAGCAGCTATTTTTGTGATGCCAAAGAATTGTAAACTAAGAAGGTACACATTAATTAGACAGTGGCTTTACATAAAATTTTACATAAATTTAAATTGTACATATATTTTACATAAATTATCACACTTGAGATTCACAAAACAACTCTGTGGAGTAGATACTTCTAGTGAGGGAATTCTTCAGGGGGTGGGTTAAATGATTCCCCGAGTATCAGACAGCTAGTAAGTATCAGAATTGAGACTGCTACCCAGGTCTTCTTGATTCCAAGCACTAGGGTGCCGCTCATACATGTGTATGTTTTGTAAGCTTAACTCTCTTGTAAGCTGCTAACGGGGATGGGAGTATACTTTGGATCCCTCCTTATCCCATGGCCCTCCATCTATGTGATTTTTAAATCTGCATTGCACATAGTTAATATCAATTGAATGAATGAATGTTTAGGTGACCCGAGGGGGCTAATTGGCTTTATTTAAATGATTCTCAAGATACTTAATTCTACTAGTTCTCATAGGTTATGTCTATTATTATTACAGCATCATAACATCTTGTAAAATGAATTCAAATGGGAAGAATTATTGGAACACACCTTTCAAAGCCTCTGTCAGATTTATGTACTAAAACAAACAGCTTTCTCCCAACCTTTTGAAACTTTTAAATAACCGTTGGCTTGGAAGTGATGTAAATGGCAACATGAAACAACCACAGGCAGGGCCATACCCTTTATTATTCTCATTCTAAAACCTGAGGGAACTGTGACAGATAAAGCTTCCTGGGCTAAATTAATGTCACTATTTTACAGGAAAGATCAGCAACATTAAAGAAAATATTCTCCTAAGTCATATGGTCACACAGTACAGGGAGGATATTTCTCTAATTAAAACTCAGGAAAATTGAAAAGCAGAGGTTTACTGAAAAAAACTCCTGTGTATCAGCATATTACCTGTTGCAATATAGACATCCTCTCATAGAGTAGTCCAACCCTCTCATTTAAAAAAAAATGTATTTACCTGGTTTCAAATTAAATTAGCATTAAGCTATATATGGTACATTAATAGAAATAAACTTTCATTTCCTATAATGTAATTAATTTTTAAAAATGTTATATGTATATACTTTCATAATTAGCTAATAACTATTTATGAGAAATGTCCTATGCGGCAGGCATGGTGCTAAGTCCTGTGGATACAAAGAAAGGCCAAAAACAGTCCCTGCCAATAAGAAGCTTATAGTCTAATGAAGGAGACAACTAGGTATAAAAGATAAATACAGAATATATGAAAGGTAATCTCAGAGGGAAAGTCCTCACTAAATAAATCTATAAGCCCTGAATTGTGAGTTTTGTCTAATTTTTTCTTCAGGTTTGTATGTTACTCTAGATACCATAAACCCTCAGTGCCTTGGTTTCCATAACTACAAAATAGAGGTACAAACTTTATCTTTGCTCTCATTCAGAAGCTAAGGAGATTAGTAAAAATCCCAATGTAAAAATTCTCGGAAAGACATGTTTAAGACTCAGAGCCGTGTGGTATGTGGGGATTCAAGTGCCTTATGAGGAAACATTGGGAGCCCAGGAGTGCCACAGATATGCATTGCTTTGGCCACATGTATTCGTTACATATGTGTGCCCCTCCTCTTATAAGTGGGGTAGGTAAATGGCGTAGTGGATAGAGTGCTGGCTCTATCGTCAGGAAGACTTCTCTTTGTGAGTTCAAATCTGTCCTCAGACCCTTACTAGCTGTATGACCCTAGGAAGATCACTTAACCTTGCTTGCCTCAGTTTCCTCATCTATAAAATGAGCTGGAAAAGGAAATGGTAAACTACTCCAGTATCTTTGCCAAGAAAACCCCAAATGTGGTCACAAAAGTGTCAGACATGATTTGAAAAATACTAATATACTAATCAACCACAAAAAATCCTCTTGTCAACTCTGTTTACATACACCCTTTCCATTGACTCTGGGTATTCTTGTGAGAGATTATGCACCAAGTTTATGGGGGGAACCACTGAAGTATAGGAATCCATTGTTCAAGTACTAGTATGAGGACTAACTCAATCTGTGGGCATTTGACTATCTATCCTAAGATTGAGGTTCTCTCAAAAGACATCAGTACTCTGAGATCTTTTAGAGAACATTGTCTAAAATAATTTAATGGAAAAGTCAGAGATTTTGACAATGCCAACTCACATAGAATAAGAGCTGGAAGGAGCCCTAGAAATCATTTAATTCTCCAATCCTCTGATTTTTATAGATAAGGACACTTAGGACCCAAGAAGGGAAGTGACTTGTCCAAGGTCATATAGTCAGGGTTCTTTCCACTAAACTATGATGTCTTCTAGACAACTTTCTTGGGGAGCAGCAGATACTGTAAATATCTAACTTTTAAAATAATATCTTGGAGAACTATCTATATATAAAATAAGTAAACATACTATCCAAATATTTAGGAACATTAACATATGGCTTTCAAAATTATGATTACAGATTGGCAAAAAGTTAGACATTGAAAAATAATGAAAAAAATTATAGTGGAGACAAATATGAGATTGAGAGAGGAAGGAATAGAGGAGAATCTTATGTTTTAAATATTAATAGCTGGAATTTTTCTTTGCAGCCATTTGAAACTAGAGAAGACAATGATCTATAAGAACAGAATGAAACAAAATACATTTCCTTTTTTTACTTTTGTAGTCAAACTTTAAATTAACCTTATACGATCAAAATGTAGTTGGATCTCCTGGCCCAATCTCTTAAAGTAGCCATGGATCTTAACCCCTGATTTGTATAGCTTCCAACTACTTTAAAAAAAAATCTGAGACCTACATGAATAATTAATCAGAATTAAGTATTTCTATTAATGTCTTCTGTGTTACTATCAGAACTCCAGTGAGAAATAAGGAAATGATCCAATAATAGGTATGAAGGGATGTGGTTGATTAGTATAATGTACGATATATGGGAGCACCATAAATACAAAATATATATGTATATATGTATTGTGTATATAGGTTATATAGGTTTGTTTATATATACATGAATGTATACATGTCTGTACACACATATACACGTATATGCATGTCCACACATGTATGTATATATACACCTACATGCATACATGTATGTAGATATACACATACATGCCTACGCACATACATGTATGTATATACATGCATACACATACACACACGTGCACACACACATATAAGTCTGAGGTCATGAGCCAAGACAACTCTCATTTTCCTCCATTTCTTCCAACCTTCACTTTCCCCAAAGGGTCTAATAAATAACTAGGTGTAACAAATAACCAACCTCTCCATCTCTAAAGCTCCTTACACAAAATTTCAGTTTTGTCTTTTCCAGTAAAAATCTATTCATAAGCCTTGATAATCATACTGAAAATAAATTTACTGAAAATAAATCTTCCACAGAATAATTTCACAAAGATAACAGCAATCAGGGAAAGCCAACACTGTCATTTTAATGTTATTTTATTCTACTATTGGCTATTTGCTAGACTTAAAGAATCCATCCACATTTCATTCATTTCAATTCAACACATGTTTATTAAGGGCCCATCACATCCAAGGGACTGTATTCTGTCCAAAACACTGAACTAGAAGCTAGGGATAAAATACAAAACTGAGAAACCATCTCTGTCCTCTAGGAGCTTATGTGATACTGGGGAATATGGCCGTAAAATAAGTGCAAGATAATTTGAGAAGGGAGGGATCACTGACCGTTGGAGGGATTAGGAAAGACTTAGAGTTTGCAACTGAGCTTAGGCTTTAAGGGAGAAGGAGTATATTCCAAGCCCATGCAATAGTCTAAGGAGAACAGCATTTTCTTAAAGAACAATTTATTAGGAGAATCCATTAACTTTAAAATATTTTTCTATCAAATTAATAATCTTTTATACTCAAAGACCCACCTGGAGATTAATCTAAATGGATTGAATCAGGTGAGAGTGATTGACTGCTAATTAGCCTACTTCAAAGTTAACTAGATTGTAATCACACCTGGCTAGCCCTTAATGGATTTGGTGGATGCCAACCAATCAGCTTGAAGCAGTGTGTAAGGACAGCCTCTATTCCAGACCTATAAAAAGCTTCCACAATCAGTTTGCTAGAGAGTTCCTGATTAAAGCAGACTCGTGGAGGAGGACTTGAGGAAGAACCCAACCAGGTTGGAACTCTAGGCTAGGTAGGACTTTTTTTTTTTAACTCCTTGTGAATACCTCTATGCTTTAATAAATGTTTAATGCCCAAAGACTGGTGCTGAAGCTGCTAATTTAAGGCGACCACAATTTAGATTTTAAACATCACACAAAGGATATTGGAAAGTTCATATGACTTGAGTAAACACTAAAGGTTAGATAATCTTGTCCATTGGTAAGATTTGCCATCCACAGTGATGAAACCAAACTTTAGCTTCAGGGTTTCATCACTGGCTCATGCAAGTGTATTTCTCTAATTTTTCCATAGCAGTTGAACTAGATGACATTAATATACCAATCTATACTACATTTAAAAAGTATGCCTTATATTTTTCGTCACATTCATTATTGACTATGTTCTTTTCTTACTCAGCAAGCCTTCCTTGCTAATAGACTTTTTTAAAAAGAGAAAAAAAAAAGAAAAAAAAAAGAACAGTTCAGTAATACCAACCAATGCATCAATCTCATTTTATAGTGTGCGTATTTATATTTATCTACCCTACTACACATACACAATGAAAACTATGGGTATATAATTTCATACCTACAGTCCTCCAACTCCACAATGAAGGGAAGAAAGTACATTTTCTCAGTCCTTTGCTGGGGCCTATCTTATTCATTAAAATTACCCAGCATTCAGTTTTGTTACTTTGTTCCTTCTATTTACATGGTTTTCATTGTGTATATTGTTTTCTTGGTTTTACTTGCATCTGCATCAATTCATATATATCTTCTTATATTTCCCTGAATTATTTTTTAAAAATTTCATTTGGGGCAGCTAGGTGGCACAGTGGATAAAGCACCAGCCTTGGATTCAGGAGGACCTGAGTTCAAATCTGAACTCAGACACTTGACACTTACTAGTTGTGTGACCCTGGGCAAGTCACTTAACCCTCATTGCCCAGAAAAAAAATTTTCCTCACATTTTAAGAGTCTCCCTCCCTCTGTCCCTACCCTACACTAGATCAGAGCTTCTTAAACTTTTTCCATTAGTGACCCCTTTTTACCCAAGATATTTTTACACAATCCTGGGTATAAAGGTATAAATAATAGGTATACAAATCAAACATTTATTGCCAAAATTTTTGCAACCCCCCACATTGTTAAGCAATCCCATATGGGGGGTATGACCTACAGTCTAAGAAGCTTTGCACTAGAGAAGGCCACCATTTGATAAAGATTTATAAATAAATGTAAAATCATACCATGCATATTTCTATTTATCAGTTCTTTCTCTGGAGGTGAACAACACCTTTCTTCATAGGTCCTTTATAGTTGATTTGAATAGTTATAGTACTCAGAATAACTTGGTTGTTCAAAATTATTCTTCAAACAATATTGCTGTTACTGTACAACATTCTCTTGCTTCTGCTCACTTCACTTTTCATTATTTCATGCTGGTCTTTCCATGTTTTTCAAAAAGCAACCAGCTCAGACCCTGGGCAAGTCACTTGACCCCTGCCTCACAAAAAAAATTATAAAAAAAAGCAACCAGCTCATCCTTTCTTATAGCATTGCAGGACTCCATCAAAATAATACTCCACAACCTGTTTAGCCATTACCCAATTGATAGTCATTCCCTCAATTTCCATCAGAATTCTTTATAGTTGTCATTCCTTATAGCATAGCGATATTTCATTATATTCATGTATTCATTTTATTCACAAACTGATAGACACCTAATTTGTTTCCAGTAATTTGTCACTACCAAAAAGTATTGCTCTAAATATTTGAGTGTGTAATGGACTTTTAGTTTCCAATCATTTGCCACCACAAAAAAGTTCTGTTATGAATTTTTAGGTATGTATTCGGTCTTTCTTCCTATCTTTGAACTTCTTGTGGAATATTCTTAGCAGCAGGATCTTTGCATTGAAGGAAAACCTTCTGTGCATTTATCTTTAAATATCTGAACTTCAATCCTTTATTGTGCCTACTTTTGCAAATCAACAAATATTTCTGAAGTGTATATAATACCTAGGATTTATGTGTTGTGTTTTCCCCTGAAATATCCACCTGCATTTTTGCTGCAAGTTGTTATGAGAATTTGGTGAAGCCTTGAGCCCTGTGGCCCAACCCTGTCTCCCTGACCTTGGAGCATCCCCAGCCTCAGCTTCCTGAGAATGGCCTTGGTCAGGTACCAGTTGGGGCCAACTCAGGAGGGAGAACTCTCCACTCAGGACACTGGGAGAAGGGCTCAGGCCGTTGGAGGGTCACTGTCAGTCTGTGGTATCCGGGGTGGAGAGCCCAGGGAGAAGCTTTGGCTAGGGAACACTGACAAGGAAGGGTATATCTCCAAGAATAAGTGATCCTTCAGAGGATATAAGGTCAGAGGCCCCAGGCCTTGGGCAGTTAAAGGGACATTACACCATGGATTCATAGGGTTGAGGCTCCAAGTTTGGGATAGAGGCTGAGAGGTGACCATAGGAATGAGGCATGAACCAATTTTTGTGTATTTTTTTTTCTGGCCCAGGAGCCAACAATGAACATCCTGGGTTCTAGAATTCCAGCCCGAAAAGCTGGGAAATCAGGGTCTTTCCCATTGATGTTATAGGCTAGAGGTTCTAGAAGTAGGACATCACCACAGCAGAAAAGGAGGCCGTGGAGCTGTGCATCCTCTGCTTGGTATCTTCACTGTGGGGTAGGCAGTTTATACCTCAGCATCTTGTTGAGTCACCTCTAGAAAAGTGAGCCATGCTATAGAGCTCAAGGGGTTAGGCCTTACAGAAGGGGAAGCAATGTATTTCTTTGGTGTTTGCAAACTACTTTGCACACATTATCTTATTTACCTCTCACAACAATCCCGTGTGGTAGGTACTACTATTATCCCCATCTTACAGATGAAGAATCTTGGGTTAAGTGACTTAAATTGTCTAGAGTCCCACAGTCAGTAAGGTAATGAGATAAGATTTGAACTCAGGTCTTCTAGACTGCAGGTCCCAGTACTCCATCCACTGGGGTAACAGCTCACATTTCTATAGTGCCTTATGGTTTACCACGCTTCTTCCTCATAATAATCCTCTGAGATAGGTCCTTAACGTATTCCTGCACCCATTTTACAGATGAGGAAACAGATTCTGAGAGATGCATGGCCAAACAAGAAGGACACGACTGAAGCAGGCTTCGGATCACCCCTCCTGCCCCTTGCACTAGTATTCTTTCCTTTAAGCCACAGGCTAGCTTTTTTACCAAGTGCTACAGGGACACAAATATATAACAAGACCTTTTTTCCATGAAGAGCTTATAGTTGACCAAAATGTGGAAAGGGGTCCTTTTAGATTGACTGGAGTTAATAGCTGGGCAGTTAATGTGAGCATAGCAATAAACAGAGTATTTCTTTTTTAAAAAAATCAAGCAAAACACCACTTATATTTTGCAATGGTCAGACCTTCAGGAAGTTAGGGATGCAGAGAGGAAGCATCCAAAATGGGGGAATGTGGGCCCTTTTTCAATCTCATCACCAATCTCACTGGCTTGTGAATTAGGGAATAAATATCTTATAAGAACGGGAATCTTGCTGATGTTTTCATGGTTGGGTTTCTACCCTTAGATTTGTGTTAGGCACCACAGGGCAGTTTTCTTTTGCCTAGGATCTGGGCACTGCTTTTTTATCCCATGAGGAAATGATGAAGCGTATGAAAAAGAGCAAAGTAAAACTAAACAAAACTTGTTCCAACCCAAATAAGTCCAGTTTAGTAAAGGATTTGGTAAAAGTCCCATTTTTTTATGTTAGACAAATTAATCTTTCTGTCCAGAGTGTGCTGCTACAGGAGAATTCAAAAATCAACATTGGGCACGTCACGATAATCTGCCAAATCATTAAATCTACACGATCACCATTGCTTGGCAGTGCCAATACTTTTCCAGCTTTTTCAACCCACAGGGCATTTAAACTAGGAAAAAAATCAGGGACCACCCCTAATACTTGCTACTCTCCTGCCCAAATCCAAATTCATGGGACTATTGGCACTATTTTGCATGAGGACACCAGTGAGTGAATGACTAATTTGTCACCTCCTACTATTTCTTCTTTATAGTTTTTTATTTTTATTGGTAGCTTTTGTTTTTATAAATAGCTTTAATTTCTGAATATAACTCTCCCAGTGTGCCATTGCTTATAACAAGAAATTCAAAAAAATACAGGGAAAAAATAAGACAGTTCAGGCAGGTGGTAGAGTGTGGAATCAGGAAGGCAAGTCCAAATCCTGACTCAGACATTTATTGTGTATCCCTGGGGAAATTAATTAACTTTTCTATACTTCAGTTTACCCATCTGTAAAATGAGGGTTTAGAATTGTCTTGAACACCCCTTCTAGCTATAAATCTGTGATCATATGGGTAATCATATGTATTACAACCAATATCGCAACCAATTATTATAGTATCAGGAGCATCTAAGTGGTGCATTGGACAGAATGCTAGAGTCAGAGTCCAGAAAACTTGAGTTCGAGTCTTACCTCAGATACTTACTAGCTGTGTAACCCTGGGCAAGTCACGTGACCTCATCTGCTTCAGTAACCTCATGTGTAATGAGCTGCAAAAGGAAATGGCAAACCACTCTGCCAAGAAAACCCTAACATGGGGTCACATGGAAAGAGTTGGACACAACTGAAATGGCTGAACAACAAACCCTTTTTCATGTCTTTACCCAATTATATAATTATAACATCCCCTCATTGAATTTCTGAAATTTTCTCATGAGCATATTTTCTTAATATACAATTCTACTCCACTTTTATTTATTTATTTATTTTTTTTTAAATTTTTTTTTTTTTTGGTGAGGCAATTGGGGTTAAGTGATTTGCCCAGGGTCACACAGCTAGTAAGTGTCAAGTGTCTGAGGCCGGATTTGAACTCAGGTACTCCTGAATCCAGGGCCGGTGCTTTATCCACTGCGCCGTCTAGCTGCCCCCACTTTTATTTATTAAGTTCTTTAAAATAATATGCATTCTTCCATAGCCATATTCTAGTAATGAGATAATAATATTAATAATAATAATAGCAATGATACTGATAATAATAAGTAACATTTATATAGTGCTTACTATTATTGTACCAGGCACTGTGCTAAGTGCTTTAAAATTATTTCCTCATTTAACCCTTACAACACCCTTACAAGGTGGGTGCTATCCTTATCTCCATTTTACATATGAGGAAGCTGAGGCAAAAAAGGAGTTGTTCCAGGGTCATACATCCAGATTTGAACTCAGGTCTTCCTTGCTTCAGGCCTGTCCCTCTATCCACTGCACCATCTAGCTCCTCCTATTATGAGATCACCTACTGAATACTAGGAACACTTTAAAATCAAACTTACTCCCTCATATTAAGTTCTCTATTTCATCTTGTTAATCACTCACATTTTTTGCATTTGTGTGTAGCAGTCTGAAGCTAGGGTTTTCTTGCTGGTTCTCTAACTCCTGTGATTGCTGGTCTTCTTTACTGATAGTCTTCCTCCTATATTGTATGGGCTATTTTCTTTGGCATCTGGCTTGGTAGATATATGTGAATGACTTTCTTTTATCCTCCTTATTTTTAATTTTAATCCTACTCTATAAGGATTGTAAGTTTCCAGGCAAAAGTACTTTTACAGACACTCATTAAGTGTACTTCACTACTGGTCAAGGGCCCATGATGCTTATAATTTAAATCTCAGGCCTAAAATTCAAATTCTGCTCTAAGTCACAATTATCTTGACATCTTGTTTGTTTCCCCAATTCATGTTTCTCTTATGAAAGTTAACTCAGAAACAATAGCAGTGAAGAAAACATTGCCCATTCCCTATAATATTGGGGATGGAAGTGGTAGCAAATTATAATAAGCCATGGATTTGGATCATATGCATACAAGTTCAGGAAAATTCAATAATATAATATATTATATGCACATATATACATTTAAAGACAGATATTGGTATTAGATGGTATTATTTACTGCCTGACACATTTTTGGGGGCCAGGGCAATGAGGGTTAAGTGACTTGCTCAGGGTCACACAGCTAGTAAGTGTCAAGTATCTGAGGTCAGATTTGAACTCAGGTCTTCCTGAATCTGTGCCACTCAGCTGCCCCATCTGACACATTGTAGGTGCTTAATAAATATTTATTGATTCATTGCAGACACAGACACAGACACAGACACAGACACAGACACAGACACACATATTAGTGTATATATGGATATGGACATATATATATATTTATATGTATGTATATGGATAACATTTGTGCTTGCCTATTGCATTCCTAAATTCTCAAGAGGTCTCATGAATCTGGTTTCCCATTCTCAAAGATTTATGTATATGTGGTGTAACGATTGGAATGACGCTACCTGCTGGAGACTTACTGTAGAAAAGTTCCGCCATGAAAGGAAGGTCTTTGAGGGCAAGAACATGCATCTTTTCTTTGGTGTCAGGAAGTGACATTTGCTAGAGGGAGGAAGAAGGAAGAGCCGGGCGCTCTTTCCTTTGGACTCTGGTGGAGAGCGGAACTAGAAATGTCCTCTCCCTTTAATAGGCCTTTTTCTTCTCTCTTTACCAAATTCTTATTCTCCTTAATAAATGCTTAAAAGTCTAACTCTTGCTAAACTTTATAATTTATTGGCGACCACTCATTAGATATTTTAGACAGACTAGCTAGAATTTTAGCCTTAACAATGGATAAATGGCCAGCTGAAAGGCTACTTTAGATAAACCTGCAATGTTGAGGCAAGCTAGGTCAGATCTCTTCCCTTCATTTCTTCCTCCATTTTTACCTCCTTAGCTAGTTTAAACATCCAAAGACCCTGAAACAGATATTTAGAATGTGAAACAAAAGATAGCATCTTGTCTTCTCACCAAGATTTCCTAATGTTTGTTCTCATGTATAATATTAAGAGGTGGATAAGTACATTTTGATACTTTTTTTTTTAACAGTGAGTCACCAATCATTACTTCTAATCTAGATCATTACTTCTAATCTAATCAGTGGATAAAGCACTGGGCCTGGAGTAAGGAAGATTTGAGTTCAAATCTGGATTCACACATTTAATAGCTCCTGGACAAATCACTTAACCCCTGTTTGCCTCAGTTACCTCAACTATAAAGTGGGAATAATTACAGCACCTATCTTACAGGGTTGTGGTTAATCTCAAATGAAATAATATTGGTAAAGTGCTTGGCACATAGAAGGTGGTTAATAAATACTTATTCTCTCTCTTCTCTCCTTCCTCTCATCTCCTCTTTCTCTGACCATTATTGAAAGAACTCTTTCCTTGTAGTACTTATGTAGTACTTATCCATATCATCATTCTTTGTTCCTCAAGAAGCTTCTTCCTCATCAGTCCAGATTTTCTCCATTGGAAGAGTGTAATACCTACATTGAAAAGAGCTTTGAAAAAAAGAAATAGCTTTGGCTCTGGAATAAGAGTATCCTGCTGTTTATATTTACTCTCTTATACTCTCATACTTATACTTACTCTCTGGGTAACATTGGACAAATCACTTCTTCTAGGCCCAACATTTCTTTGTTTGTAAAATGATGAAGTTAAACTAGATGGATTCTGAGGTGTCTTCCAGCTCTGCATCTATGATGTTATGGCCTATATTATTTTTTCCCCTTCTGTTGATACCCCTGTGTTTGTGGTAGGAGTGGACCATGAGAAATATAACAGTTCCCTTAAGATGGTCAGTAACGCCTCCTGCACTAATAATGTTTGGCCCCCTTGGCCAGGTCACCCAATCTGGCATTGTGGAAGGACTCATGCCATTACTACTACACAGAAGATGGTAGATGGCCTCTCTGGCAAGTGGTGGTGTGATGATGAGAGTGGTGCTGCCCAAAACATCACCCCTGCTTCCTCTCATGCTACTAAGGCTGTAAGCAAGGTCATACCTGGGTTGAATGGGAAGTTCACGGGCATGTCTTTCCATGTTTTACTCCCAATGAATCTGTTGTGGATCTGACCTACTGCCTGTAGAAACCTGCAAAATATGATGATAGCAAGAAAGTGGTGAAGCGAGCATCAGACATATCCTTAAAGGGTATGTTGTACAACACAAAGGACAAAGTTTTATCCTGTGACTTCAACAGTGATACCTACTCTTCTACTTTTGATGCTGGTGCTGGTATTGCCCTCAATAACCATTTTGTCAAGCCCCTTTCCTGTTATAATATGAATATGGCTATAACAACCCTGTAGACCTGATGTTCTACATGGCTTCCAAAGAGTAGAGTGGAAAGGCATGGATCTTCATCCCTGGGCAAAAAAGAAATTCCATTCATAAGGAGCCTGTGTCCCTAGCCTATCCCATGTTCCATTCACAGACCTTGCTCCAAAGTATCCCTGTAGTAGGGTGGGGGGAGAAGCATAGAGTCCTATATTGTGTACCATATATAATGTCATAACTTTAAGTACAAGAAAAAATGATTAAGGTTTGAAAATGGTACCATTGGCTCTCAAACATAAAATATTTACTGGATATGGAATAATAGGCACGCTAATGCATTATTGGTAAGTTGTGAACTGGTACAACCATTATGAAGAACAGTTTGGAACGATACCCAAAGGGCCATAAAACTACATCCTTCTGACCCACTACCAGCTCTGTATCCCAAAGAGACCAAAGAAAAAGGAAAATGACCATATGTACAAAAACATCTATAGCAGCTTTTTGTAGTGGTAAAGAATTGAACATTAGGGGGATGCTCATCAATTTAGGAATAGCTGAGCAAGTTGTGGTATATGACTGTGATGGAATACTATTGTGCTGAAATGATGATGGGGGCAGTGTCAGAAAAACCTTTTAAGACTTTGAACTGATTCAAAATGAAATGAACAGAATCAGGAGTTTCAGGGTGAGATGGCAACTGAGGTGCAGAGACAAAATCCAGAAAGTCAGATGTAGATCTGGGAAAGAAATGAAGGATGGCAAGCATGAGTAGCCCCCCAAAATGGAGGTCCCTGCATGAGCTTATGCAGAGTGGAATGCACTGTATACAAAATAACAGTAATATTGTGAGATGTTCTGCAGAGAATGACTCAGTTGTTTTCAGCAGTGCAATGATCCAAGAAAACTCCAAAGGTCTTGTGAAAGATGTGGTCCATCTACAGAGAGAGGACTGATGGTATTTGAATGCAGATTGAAACATAATTATTTTTGTTAGTTACTTTATCAGAAACAAAAAAAAAAATGATGAGCAGCATAATATCAGAAAAACCTGGAAAAAGGTACATAAACTGAGGCAGAGTGAAATGTACTGTATACAAAATAATAGCAATAATGTAAGATTATCTGCTGTGAATGACTTTGTTATTTTCAGCAATGCAAATATCCAAGATAACTCTGAAAGACTTATGAAAATTGCAATACATCTACAGATAAAGAACTGATGGTATTTGAAAACAGATTGAAGCATAATTTTTTTTTGATAATTCCTTAATATGAAGTTTTATTTTTGTCTGTTTTCTTTTGCAACCTGGCTGGTGTGGGATTGTTTTGTATGACTGCTCATGTGTAGCTTGTATTGAATTGCTTTAGTTCTTGGGGGGTGTGGTGGAGAGAGAGGGAGAGAGGAGGAGAGGTTGGAACACAAAATTTAAAAAAAATTGATGTCAAGGTTTGTTTTTGCTTGTAATTTGGAAAAAAATAAAATTCCATGGATTAAAAAAAAATGGAGATCCCATGGCTGAGTACATTTATCTATGGGTAATTCCACCCCCCCCCCCTCCTCAGGTCCTTAGAACTATTTACATATCTCCATAATATTTTATTTGGGAGGCAGTGATTCTTTTCAAGCTGATTTTGCTCTTTATATAAATTCTCATTTTCCATCTCTTCTAAAAAACAACCAAAAATGTCCACATATGAAAAAAGGTGGCACTTTATATTTGTTTCTACATTTCCTCAAAAATGAGTATATTCCCGCCCCATACAAGCCTTCAAAGTGAGAAATAAATGGCATTTTCTCAACTTCTAATTCTCATTCTCCCTCTTTCTCTCTTTCTCTCCATCTCTCCATCCATCCAACCATCCATCCATTCTTGATAGAAAACCAAAGGAAAGTGTTAGTAATGACGAACTATTTCACATATTCAGTGAAAGATTTAAATTAGAGAATACGTTTAAGGGCCTCCAAATTGGTGACCTTATAAAGTATAATTCACATTCACTTCAAAGGGCTAAGTTGAAACATCACTTATGAGGAATTGGATATAAAAATGGCAGTAGCTGACATTGTGTAGTAATAAATCCAAACCCTATAATTTCTCCACATGGTATGAAAGTGTCTCTTAAGGACAAGGAGGGATCGTGACTTTTCTGTGTAGTAACTTGATTTTTAAATTATAATTCTGTAATACATTAAAAGTGCTTTAACTTATATTATCTTGTGGTTCTGTGTTGGACTGAAAATCTATATTTCCTTTACTTTCTTTTTCCTGGGATAACCCAATATGAAACAAATGTGATTCGTGTGTAATTTTTCTGAATAAAAACAATGGTTTTCTTTTCTCTTAGTTATTATAAAAAGCAATGAATGACTAGTCTTTTCACTTGCAGAAAGAGATAGATCAGATCAGAAAAAAAAAAAAAAAACATGGTTTAGGGAGAAAGACTTACCAGAGAGAGCAGAGAAACAGATAAAATATTTTTAGCTTTTCTTGAAAAGTTGGCACCTCAAATGAGCACACAAACAATTCCCAAATTCACTAGTAATATCCACACCCAGCCCTATCCACTGTAGGATATTCATACTGAATAGGAGGATTTCTTGGAGAGAACAAACTATATATAGACTGTGAACAAACTATATACAAATTGCGTATAATACAAACCTAATGGCAATGACCATAGAGTAATTTGGCATATATTATTCATCAAAATCACCACTAATCTTGGCAGTTTCATCCATGCTACATTTTTAAAGGTCTGCATCCAGTTCTATTTTCTTTTAGAAAAAGAAAAGGACAGAAATATATAAAACAAGACTGAAAAGAGGATAAAATGAAGCCATAGTTTGCTAGAGTATGAATTTGTTGTTCATTCATTTCATTTGTGTCTGAGTCTTCGTGATGCCATCTGAGGTCTTCTTGGCAAAGATACTGGAGTAGTTTGCCATTTCCTTCTCCAGTTCATTTTACAGATGGGAAAATTGAGGCAAAGAGGGCTAGGTGACTTGCCCAGGGTCACACAGCTAGTACATGTCTGAGGCAGAATTTGAACTCAGATCTTCTTGAAAACAGGCCTGGTGCTATATCCACTATACCACCTAGCTGCCTCTAGAATCTGAAAGGACCTTAGAAATAAATTAGTTAAACCCTCTCATTTGGAACATGAGCAGAGGTCCAAAGAAGTTAATTGACCTTCCCAACATCACAGAACTTAATATCAATAGAGGTTGTTTAACTTAACTCTTAACTCTTGTTCTCATGAGAAATTGTGAGCTCCTTGACAGCAGGGACTATTTTTGCCTTTCTTTGTAACCCCAGTACTTACCACAGTACCTGGCACAAATAAGTGCTTACTAAATACTTGTTGACTTAAACTGACTCTTCACTAAAAGTCCTATGCTTTTCCTATCCCATTGCCTATTAAGTGTCCAAGGTGATATAAACTCCTTGAGAGAAAAGATTGTTTTCTTCTTTGTATTTTTATCCCCTGATTGCCTAGTACACAGTGCTGTTGTTCAGTCGATTCAGTCTTGTCTGACTCTTTGTGATCCCATTTGGGGTTTTCTTGGCAAAAATACTGGAGTGGTACTTTATCCACTGCGCCACCGAGCTGCCCCCTTAATATATTTTTTAGTCTTTTTTTTATTACATTCCAAATTCATTGACCATCTTTCTCTTTCCCCTTTCTTTTCTCTTTCTCCAGTGAAAATGTTTGGAAATACAAATTTACCTCTAATAACCACTTTGGCTATCTCCCCCAAATTTTGGTATGCTCTCTTATTTTTGTCATTATCCTTAATGAAACTATCTATAGCTTTTAAGACATGTTCTTTGAAAGTCCATTCTTTAGAATTAAGTTATTTAGTCTTTTGTTGACTTTTAATACTTTTTTTCAGTGGTTCTTTAATATAAATGGCACAATGGAAAAAGCACTGGCCCTAGAGTCATGAGGACCTGATTTCAAATCTCACCTCAGACACTGTGTGACCCTGGGCAAATCACTTAACCCCAATTGCCTTAAACATCTGGGGCCATCACCAGTCATCCTGATCTATATCTTGCCACTGGACCCAGATATCTCTGGAGGAGAGAGTGAGGTTAGTGATCTTGCAGAGCCCTCCTTCACTTAAATCCAATTCAGTACAAGTTATGACATCTGTCATTGTCCTCTTTGATAATGAAGGACAAAAACAACAATATAATGGTATTGAATTGTAATAAGCAAAGGATGTGTACAATGTTTCTTTTATTTTATGTTTGTTTATATGGGTTTTATGTCCTCAAAAATCAATTTTTTATAAAATTGTCATATACAACCAATATATGAACATTCCTTTCTATTTCCATTTAATACTCCCCAGAGGTCCATTGTATTTATTTTTTTCTAAAATTCTTTTCAGGTCCTTAACTTTTTTCTTTTTTCTTTTTAGTGAACTTTCTAGGTCTGCTATGGGTGAATTCAGGTTCCCTTCCCCCAGCAATATAATTTTAGTTTCTATTTCTTCTTGTTATTGATACAGTTTTTCCTTTAAGTAGTTAGAAGGTATGTCATTTTGTGAATATGTGTTAAGTACTGAAATAAATTGCTTATATTGCTTTTCATCACAATGTAATTTCGTCCTTTATCTTTTTTTTGGGGGGGGGGGCCAGGGCCATGAGGGTTAAGTGACTTGGCCAGGGTCACACAGCTAGTAAGCGTCAAGTGTCTGAGGCTGGATTTGAACTCAGGTCCTCCTGAATCCAGGGCCAGTGCTTTATCCACTCATCCTTTGTCTTTTTAAATTAGATTTATTTTTGTAGTTGCCTTATCTGAAACTTACTTGCTTTCTCTACTTCTGTGTTCAGTTAAGGCATAATTGATTTTTCTCCAACCTCTTATTTTAAATCTGTGTGAGTCTTTGTGTTTCAAATGTGTTTCTTATAAACAATATTTTGTTGTATTTTACCTTCTAATCAAGTCTGCTAACCTCTTCTACTTTATGGATTAGTGTCTCCCATTCACATAATAATTATTTTCATCCATCCTATTCTCTTTTAGATTTATTTCTTTATATATTTTGTTTCCTATTTATTTCAAGTTGATGCCCCTTTCTCCCTTTTAACCTTCTCTTCATCATTTCCTTTCCAAGCAAAGAGTTTGTTTTGCTTAGAAATAATTCTTCCTTGACTCTATCCCCTTTTCCCCCTTCTTATCTGTATCCCTGTTGAGTTGAATATATTCCTACATTAAACTTTGTGTGTATTCTTCCTTTCTTTTGGCAAATTTAGATGAAAATGAAGTTCAAGTGACCCCCCAATCTTTCTTTCCATGTTTGTATTTAGTTTTGCTTCTGTGACTCAGTCCTGTATATAAAGTTCCATCATCTTTCTTCCCATTTCCTCCTACTGTATCCTTCTCCCCCCCTTTACTTTCTTATACATCTTCATCTTCAAAACATAACAACTATCTATAAGTTCATCTCAATTGGTTACCTCTATGACTCTATGTGACATTAGGCTTCTGAAAGAACCCTTTTACCATTCCCCTTCATTAGAATGCAAACAGCTCATCCTTAAAAATTACATTCTGATTGTTCATGTCTAATTACCTTCTTCTCTTTTTTCTCTTGACTCCTATATCTGTGTTTCAAAGTTCCTTTTAAACTCCAGGTTTTTTCCCCAATCAGGAATGTTTCAAAGTCTTCTATTTCATTGAAGTTTTCTTTCCTTGTAGGATTATTTTTACTTTTTCTGGATAAATTATTCTTAGTTGTAGATCTTTATCTTTTGCCTTTGGATCTATCTAATTACATGTTTTCCATTCCTTTAAAATGATAGCTACTAAATCTTGTTCAGTTATGAATAATTTCTTATTGTTGAAATTCTTTTTGGCTGCTTTCAGGAGTTTTTCTTTAGTCTAAGAGTTCTATATTTTGTCAGTGATATTTCTGAGAGTTTTCATTTTTAGATGTCTTTCAGAAAGTTGTGGGTAGATTCTGTTTTCAAACCGTCCTATTGTTCTAATATTCCTGGGCATTTTTCTTTAATAATTTCTAGTTAAATATGTGCTCAGAGACAACTTTCCCCCTTCACACTGAGGTTTTTTTCCCTCTCCTTCATTAGCATGTAGGGTTTTGTTTCTTTGCTTGATTATTTTTTTAACCTTAGGCTCAAAGTCTTTCAATTTCACCTGAGTCCCTCAGGACAATCTCCACTGAGTGTTTATTTTTGGTGCTAAGGCTTTTAACACCAAATTCTTTCACTTTCACTTTCTCTTTCTTGACTCAGAGGTATTCTTTTATCATTGAGGCTTTTTGTCTTCATCTCAAGCCTGTCACTTTCATTTCTTTGGAGATCAGGATAATTTGCTAATATAAGGAAGTGAGTTATTTGGTAATTAGCTTGTTTGGTTATGGGATAGAGGTAAGCTATATTGCTTCTTTCTACTCTGCCATCTTGGTCCAGCAATTTCACTAGGAAGCACCAAAAACCATGTCCTTAGCATTTTTGTCTCAATAGTTTCGCCCTCAATAAAATTGATTAGTTTGCATTCATTTTTTGTTTTTTTGTTTTTTTTTTTAAGTGAAGCAATTGGGGTTAAGTGACTTGCCCAGGGTCACACAGCTAGTAAGTGTTAAGTGTCTGAGGCCGGATTTGAACTCAGGTACTCCTGAATCCAGGGCCGGTGCTTTATCCATTGCGCCACCTAGCTGCCCCTGCATTCATTTTTAAAGTGGACTGCCTTCAAATGCTCTAATGAGCTGGTAGACTTAACACATTACTTATTTATAGAGCATTTGCAATCAGAAAGACTGATCAACTTTACATTCTCTGAAAATAAGACACTTAGACACAACATAGTCTGATTCCCTGTGATAGACTTAAATAATAATACCTATAAAATCTACAATAGACCCAGTTGCCATGACTTTATCCTAAAAAAAAGTGAATGGATCAATAAGTTACAAATTCCCATAAAGGTGATGTGATCTAAGTCCCAAATAAGGCATGAGGGAGAATGGTTGCTCTTAATCAAGAGATAGAATCACTAAAAAAAGATCCCACCCTTTTAATCCTGCTTGCAAGGTCTACAGCAGGAATGATGGTGGAACCATTGCATTCAGAGTCTCTAACACCACAAGATCTGATCTATATGACACCAGAACAAATAATATGCTGAATTTAAGATGTCTACTGGACATCCATTTTAAGATGTCTGAAAGGCAATTGAAGATGCTAGACTGGAGATAAGCAGAGAATCTGATGCAGGATAGGTTGATTTGAGCATCAGCATAGAGAGGGTAATTAAATCCATGGGAGCCAAATTAGATCACCAAATGAAGCAGTATAGAGGTCAAAGAGCAAAAGGATCAGCATAGAACCTTGTACTATATCTACAGTTGGAGGAGGTGACATATACAAGGATCCAGCAATGGAGATTGAAAAGAAACAGTCAGAAAGTTAGGAGGAAAATTAAGAGATAACAGTTTCCCATGGTGGTATATCTTTGTATTCCTCCCTAGCATGTAACACAATGTCATGTACCCAATAGATATTTAAGAAATATTTCTTGGGGCAGCTAGGTGGCGCAGTGGATAGAGCACCGGCCCTGGAGTCAGGAGTACCTGAGTTCAAATCCGGCCTCAGACATTTGACACTTACTAGCTGTGTGACCCTGGGCAAGTCACTTAACCCCAATTGCCTCACTAAAAAAAAAAAAAAAGAAAAAAAAAAGAAATATTTCTTGAATGAATGAAATTGTCAAAATTAGAGAAGAAAGCATGGTTTTGATTTTGAACTTCCAAAAATCTCCATTCATTCAGTGTCAACTGCAGAATCAATCAGCCCATCAGGGTTTTTTTTTTGTTTGTTTGTTTGGTTTTTTTTGCTGGGCAATGGGGGTTAAGTGACTTGCCCAGGGTCACATAGCTAGTAAGTCAAGTGTCTGAGGCCGGATTTGAACTCAGGTACTCCTGAATCCAAGGCCGGTTCTTTATCCACTGCACCACCTAGCCGCCCCCAGCCCATCAGTTTTAATGGAAACAGCCTGAAATAGGTTTTACTTCTGTGTGATTAAGTTCAAGTTTGCAGGATAAGTTGCTATTGAGTATGGTGATTTCTCTTTTGTCTTTTTGCAACATTAAATCTCATTTCTTACTTCCTTTCTCATCCCCACAACAGAAATACAATATCATAAAGAAACTGATCAGTCATGTGACTTTATTCATTCTACATGTTATCTAAATTGGATCATCAGCTATTCAGTCATCTAAGGACTAAGAAGATATCATATAAATTGGGATGAAGCTAGCAGGTCAGTTGTCTACCTTTTAGGTTTTCCTTGTTGGTCCAATGGAAATGGATCATATCCTGGCATTTTAAAGGTGAGGGTTTCATCTTCAAAGAGAGAATAACTAATAACACTAGGGCTGTAATTTGCCACAGGACCAGGGGACACACAGTTCCTATGGTTACTACTGATGGAAATAACTGATATGAGGACTGTGAATTATTTTTTTCCCCTCCTATTAAGTTTTATTTTCCCAAATTACATGTAAATACAAATTTTGACATCAAATTAAAAAAAAAACCTTTGTGTTCCAAATTTTCTTCTTCCCCACTCAAGCAATTCAATATAAGCTATATGTGAGCAGTTATGCAAAACATTTCCACGTTAGTCAGGTTGTGAAAGAAAACAGACAAAAACAAAACTTCAGATAAAGGAACTGACAAAAAAATTATGCTTCAATCTGTATTCAGACACCATCAGTTCTCTCTCAATAGAGGGACTGCATTTTTCATAGGATCTTCAGAGTTGTCTTGGATCATTGCATTGCTGAACATAAGCAAGTCATTCACAGTAGATCATCTTACAGTATTGCTGTTATTTTTTTGTATAGAGTACATTTCATGTTGCATCATCTCATGTATGTCTTTCTGGGTTTTTCTGATAGCATCTTGCTCATTATTTTCTTATGAACTACATTTATATAGTACTTTAAAGAGAGATTTCCTTAAAATAAACCAATGGGGTTGATTCTTGCAACAACAGTAATAGGTAACATTTATATAATACATTATACCTGACAAAGAATTTTCTTTATAATAGCTCAGTAAAGTAAGTACCATATGTTTCATCATCATCATCAATCAATGCTCATCATCATCAATCTATCCTCACTTTTATAAATCAATCCCCATCTTCATCTAAGTATCATTAATCCATCAACTAATCATCATCACCATCACCTTCTTCTTCTTCTTCTTCTTCTTCTTCTTCTTCTTCTTCTTCCATTACTCCTGCCTCTGCTTCAAATTGTTTTCACACTTACTGTTGTTAACTGTTTCCCTCCATCCTATGCCCTTTCCCATGATATTTACTCTATTTTCTATCTTCTTTCACCCTATACCTCCTCAAAAGTGATTTGCTTTTGATTGCCCCCCTCCTCCAATTTGCACTCCTTTATTTCACCCCTCCCTCCTTATCCCCATTCCCCTCCTACTTTCCTGCAGAGTTAGATATATTACTCCACCCAATTGAGTGTGTATATTATTCCCTCCTTGAGCCAACTCTGATGAGATCAAGGTCTTTGAGCCAATTCTGATGAGTGCAAGACTCATTCACTGCACTTTTCCTCCCCCATCTCTCCCCTTACTCCATAAGCCCTTTCCTGTTTTCCTGTTTCATGTGGGATCTCACCCCATTCTACATCTTCCCTTCCTCTCCCCCAGTTCCATCCTCTCACCTCTCAATTTTGCCCAAAAGATGTCACGAAGGGGCAGCTAGGTGACGCAATGGACAAAGCACCCATCCTGGACCCAGGAGGACCAGAGCCCAAATCCAGCCTCAGACACAAGACACTCACCCACTGTGTGACCCCAGGCATGTCACCCAACTCCAACCACCCTACAAAAAATTATGAACAAAAAATAAATGCTTTACTGATATCATCTCTTCATATGCAATTTACACCTGTGCCCTCTAAGTATATTCCTTTCAGCTGCCCTAATACTGAGAAAGTTCTCATGAGTTAGAAGTATTATTTTCCCATGTAGGAATGTAAACAGTTTAATCTTTTAACATCCCTCATGATTTCTTTTTGCTGTTTCCTTTTATATGCTTCTCTAGGGTCTTGTATTTGAAAGTCAAATTTTCTATTCAGTTCATGTCTTTTCATCACAAATACCTGAAAATCCTCTTTTTTTCATTGAAGTCCCATTTTTCCCCCTGAAAGATTATACTCAGTTTTGGTGGGTAGGTGATTCTTGGTTGTAATCCCAGTTCCTTTACCCTCCAAAATATATTCCATGCCCCCTGATCCTTTAATGTATAAACTGCTAGTTCCTGTGGCATCCTGACCATGACTCCACATTTGAATTGTTTATTTTTAGCTGATCTCAGTATTTTTTCATTGACCTGGGATCTCTGAAATTTGGCTATAATGTTCCTGGAAGTTTTCATTTTGGGATTTCTTTCAGGGGGTGATTGGTAGATGCTTTCAATTTCTATTTTACCTTCTGCTTCTAGAATATCAGGGCCATTTTCCCTGACAATTTCTTGGAAAATGATGTCTGAGCTCTCTTTTTGATCATGGTTTTCAGGTAGTCCAATGATTTTCAAATGATCTCTCCTGGATCTATTTTCCAGGTCAGCTATTTTTCCAAGGAGATATTTCTTATGGCCCTCTATTTTTTATTCATTTGGATTTGCTTTATTTTGTCTTGATATCTCATAAAGTCATTAGCTTCTATTTGCTCTATCCTAATTCTTAAGCAATGATTTTCTTTAGAAAGCTTTTGTACCTCCTTTTCCATTTGGCCAATTTGACTTTTCAAACTGTTAACTTTTTTTCATGACCCTCCTGCATCACTCTCATTTCTCTTTCCATTGTTTCCTCTACATCTCTTACTTTATCTTCAAAGTCCTTTTTGAGTACCTCTATGGCCTGAGACCAATTAACATTTTTCTTGGATGCAGGAGCCCTGACATTGCTATCCTCTTCTGAGGGTGCACCTTGATCTTCCTTGTCACTAAAGAAACTTTCTGTGGTCTGCACCTTTTTCTGCCTGCTCATTTTGCCTGTCTTTTACTTAACTTTTAACTCCTTCTTAACGTGGGGCACTGTTTCCAGGCCGCACTGTCCCAAGCTTCAAGGGGTCCCAGCTTAAGGAGGGGCAGGTTCTTCACTCACTTGGCCTGTTCCTGTGAGTTCTTAATGAACCACTTTGTACAGGCCCCTCCCTGTAGCTAGTATTTGTATGGTGCTTTAAAGTTTGTGAAGTGCTTAACACATCTTATTTCATTTGGTACCCATAGCAACCCTATGAGGTAGATGCTATTCTTTCTTCCATTTTACAGATGAGGAAACTGAATCTGAGAAATGTTAAGTGACTTACTTGCTCAGGGTCACACAACTAGTTAGTGTCTGAAGAAGAATATAAAGTTAGATCATCCTGACTCCAAGTCCAAATACTCCATTCACTGGCTATCTGTGTTCCTAGGACTCTTCCTTTTGAACCAGTAATCTGAGTACTTATTGTATTTCCTTTACAACAACAAACACCACCATTTTCTATGACCTCAAACTTAAATTCGTCTTTTTATTTTTATTTTTTCGGTAAGGCAATTGGGGTTAAGTGACTTGCCCAGGGTCATACAGCTAGTAATTGTTAAGTGTCTGAGGCCGGATTTGAATTCAGGTCCTCCTGAATCCAGGTCCAGTGCTCTATCCACTGTGCCACCTAGCTGCCCCTAAATTGGTCTTTTTCAAAGCCTACTTGCTACTCCTAGTTCTACTCTCTGGGACCAAATAGAAGAAACTTAAACTCATTCCAAATGATAGCTCTCCAAACAACACTGTAGTTTTGTGACCTGCTTGCTCACACAAGCCAACTGGACATGCATGTATTTACCTTTGCCAAGTACCCCTTCAGCAACTCTATATAGCCACAACTTCTGCCAAGTCTCTCACTGGGGAAGCCCATGATCAGGTTTCTGACTTCTCTGAAAATGAAACAGAAAGGCAAAGTGTGGCCATAAACCTCATGTCTAGAAACTGACAACTGACATCTCAGGTCACCTAGGGTAAGCACATGCCATTAACTAAGTGAAGGTGTATATTTAGGGGATAAAGGAGAGGGGAGGAGAAGGGAGGGGAGGGAGTGAGGAATGGAGAGAGGGAGAGAGAGAGAGAGAGAGAGAGCGTGAGAGAGAGCTTGATTCATTCCATGTCCTTTACTGTACTCCAAAAGACAAAATGATGGAAGAGACAAAGGCAGAGACAGAAAGACAAATAGAGAGATCTGGATATCTAGTAGCTTACTTTTATAAATCATGATGGAGAGTCACATTTTTCTGATAAGAGTCAATCTGACTGAGTCCAAGGGAGCTGAGTGGTAGGAATTCCATCTGTTTTCTCTTCAAAATGCCAGTGCTTATGCCTATATTATCAGCATGGAGATACCCCTTAGCTGTTCTCAAACAAAGGCCCCATATCCTGTGATCTTGTCAAGTTAAATGGGGAAAACATCAAATTGATCAGTGACTTCCTGGATTAATCCTTTTAACATTCTCTTCTCATTTAAGTATTTTTGCATCATTAGCATGAATTCAAGATACCATTCAGAAATGCAAACAAATGGGCAAATTTCCTTGGCATAAATTCAAAGTGCAAGAAAAAAAATCATGAATAAACTGCTGTTAATAAAATTAACATTTATGTTAATAACAAAATTAAAACATAAGAATAAAATCAGGTGCAATGAAGTATGGCACAGATACTTCTAAAGCTTAATATGGGGAATGAGCATAAATGCAAGATGTCATAAAATCCAGAAGTTCAGATTAGGAAGGAATTTTCAGCAGCAAAAAACAAACAAACAAACAAAACAAAACAAAAACCAATAACCCATAAAAATTTCTCCAAAAAAAAAATCACGAATTTGTTATTATTCAAAATAAAATTCTAGGGAAATCTGTAGAGTTCCAGGACAATCTATAAGCTTCATTTAAGCTGCTAGGAAAAAAAAGAAGAAGAAAATCAATGTACATAATTCTATTCTGACTAAAGTCTTCTCATTTATTTGTCACAGACAAAGGATAAATAACCTAGATGAGGGCACAGAAACATTGGAGGAACCCTGGACCTGGGACTCAGCATGAAAGCAGGGAACTCAGCTGGATGGTGAGAGAAATGATTATTTCTCTCTTATATTAATAACCAATTATTAATTCTTAACCTACCATTATTCATTGTTCACTGACAATGTGGAAGTTAGATCCTTTTCCATAGATTGATTGAGATGGGCAGAGTCTATCTTGAGATGAGTTTCTCTTTGCCCATGAGTGCATAATCAGAATCACATACCTAGTGCCTCATTAGAACAGGTCTACCTTTCAATATAATATTCTCATTAATTGTTAACCAGAGTTGATTCCCACCTGTTGGGAATACCCACTATTCCAAAGGTATATAAACATCAAGAGGCCTCCATGAGGGGTCCTTGGTTTATGGGAGAAAGCCAAATGAGCCTCCTTTTATTATTCACTAGCCATAATTAATAAAACTATTAATTACCCAGAAACTAAGAAACTTTTCACATGTCACAGTAGGCACTTCTCCCAAGGTTTGCTGTGTTCTCATGGAAGGAACAAAGTAGATTTGGCAGCAAGCCCCAGTCAGGAGTCAAGCCACACCATCATCAGTTCTGGCTCCTATTTCTCTATGATCTCTACCCTATGGGTGAGACATTCTGACTCAGCTTCCCCTCCATTCCTCAGCTTCCTGTAACTTTTTTGTTCTCCCAGTCCACCAGCCTTTCCTTGAAACAAGGCATAGGAATAGCTACAGACCAAGATAATTTTACAGATTGGAGAAAGCCCTTCTCTAGGCTAGACAAGCTCATCAGTACTTCAAGAACTGGGTGAGCACCACATCACATTTTGTGTTCTCAGCACTTAGCATAATGCCTTGTGCTTAGCACAACTTAATATTTGTGAAAATGAAAGTAAGTGGCCATGGGCAAATAGAGAGGCAGTCTGGAACATTTGAAAAATGTGTTTTTGAAGTGAAAGGAGCTAGGTTTGAAGTCAAAGGAGCCTCAGTCACATAATACCTGTGTGATTTTGTGCACATTAATTATCTCTTCTGAAAATTATCTCATCCATCTGCAAAATTAGGGAATTTAATCAGATACTTCTATTGACCCTTCCAGCTCTAAATTTCCCATCCTATAACTTTCTGGGTAACACCATTTGCCTCCTTCCCCATCCCCTCTCCACTGTCATTTAATAGTAGGTAATACAGACTATTGCTGATTTCATGATCTCTTTTACCTGTTTGATGAAGAGTGAGATGACAAAGAAAAAAAAGCATGCTGGTAATTTTTTTGTTCAGTTTGTGAAGGACCTTCATCTGTAAGTATAACCCATCAACTACATTGGTTCTTTACATCAGTTGCTTTTAATTACTAGAGTAGGGGAGGAGGAAGTGGTGAAACTATGGAATGGTCTCATGTGGCATGAAAGCAACAACTGATTAAAACAACTATAATGGTTGTAAGGAATTAGACAAACCAATCATACAAAGGATTATTTGATGGCTTATTTCTAATGTCATCAGACCCATAATACTCTGTCTCCATCAAACTAATATTTCCTACAGAGGAACATAATTATCTGATATTTGAATGGAAGGCGGTGTTGTTGAAACGACACTTTCATTTATCTCCTGTGAAAAGATGTGTTAGTGGAAGCTTATTTTATTATTTGTAAAACAAATGCATCAGGGTAATTAATTGCACAAATGTTTCCTCTGTTTCCTTTCAAACTGCCACCAGATGGCAATATTTCAGAACAGTTTTGGGTCTGGAGTGGGAATTATTTTGCAAGCAGATAATTCATAAGCATTCTGTTGCTTAAGAAATGGGGCTAGTATATTGTGTAGGATAATAAGTATTTCAGAGCTTTATATATATGTATATATGCATATATATGTATATATATTTTTATACATATATAAGTACACACAAATATATGATGTGCAGGTAAGACTGGCAGTGTTAGAAATGCTTACCTGGCTCATTCTATTATTCATTTGGACTTTAAAAAGTCTTTAAGGAAAGACAATTGAAAATATGAAATTTTTGATATGTAATGACCATAAACAATAGTTAGAAAATATCAATTTTCTGCTTTCCTTCTGATCTTGCTGTGGATTAACATAGATGTATCCTGGTAAATATTTAACAACTCTTATATACACACATCTGTGTGTGTATATACACGCATACACATATACGCACATATACACATACACACATATGCATATATAGGGTATACTTTAATGTTAAAAACATTTTCTTCATTACTGTCTTAGTCTAGAAGAATTAATAAAATAACAAGTCAACCCCTGTTTGTAGGGTCTGTCAACTTCTGAGATGTAAAAGCTCATGATAAAAATGTAACAATTAACTCTCTCAGGCTGACTCCAGCACACCATTCCATGAAGCCATTGGAGTCCTGATGAAATGTGACTAAAATGTCTATACCTTTTGACTCAGAAAGAAATGTATTGGGAGCAGCTAGGTGGCACAGTGGATAAAGCACCAATCTTGGATTCAGGAGGACCTGAGTTCAAATCTGACCTTAGACACTTGATACTTACTAGGCTGTGTGACCCTGGGCAAGTCACTTAACCCTCATTGCCCCACAAAAAGAGGAAGAAATGTATCATATACACTAAAATATTCATAGCAACACTCTTTGTGGGACCAACAAATTGGAAACAGAGTGGATGCCCATCAGTCCAGAATTGGCTAAAGAAGTGATAGTACATGAATGTAAGGGACTATTACTGTGCTTCAAGAAATGACAAGCATTATGAATACAAAAAAAGCATGGAAAGACTTAAATGAACTGAGAGAGGAGAGGTAAGAAGAACCAGGACAGTAAATACAATGATCACAACAATGTAAACTGAAAGAACAAAAAGGGAAACTAAATGCTGAATAGTGATAGTTTTGACCCCAGAGAAGAGTGAAGAAAATGTACCTCTCACCCTTTGTTACACAGGTGGCAGTCTATAGGTGTACAATATTTTATACACACACACACACACACACACACACACACACACACACACACACACTGGTAGACACAGCTGATGTGTACAGGCTGATGTTTGTTGGTTTTTCTGAACTGCCTTTTTCCTTCCTTTCTTTTAAATTCTTTGTTGCAAGGAATGAACCCTTCTGGTTCAGGGAAAGGGGATGTGTTTAGAAATCAATGCAAGATTTGTCCAAAAAATCAATAAGAAGAAAAAGATGAAAAGGGGAGAAAATATCATGGTAGTAGCATCCAAAAGACAGTTCTAAGACCCTGTAAGATGAAATGGAAAGAAATACAATTTTGAGAGCTAAAGGTTGAAATGAGAGGCAACATGGCATAGTGAATAGAGTTGGCTTTGGAGGTGGGAAGATCTGAGTCCAAGTCTCCCATCTGACATATCCAACTCATTAAACATTAATTAAGTGCCTATTATATAGTAGACACTATGCTAAGTGCTGTGTGACTCAGGTTTATTCCTTTTTGGGGGGGGGTTGGTAGGGCAATGAGGGTCAAGTGACTTGCCCAGGGTCACACAGCTAGCAAGTGTCAAGTGTCCGAGGCTGGATTTGAACTCAGGTCCTCCTGAATCCAAGGCCAGCGCTTTATCCACTGCTCCACCTAGCTGCCCCAGGTTTATTTCTTTCTTTCTTTCTTTTTTCTTTTTTTTAGTGAGGCAATTGGGGTTAAGTGACTTGCCCAGGGTCACACAGCTAGTAAGTGTTAAGTGTCTGAGGCCGGATTTGAACTCAGGTACTCCTGACTCCAGGGCCGGTGCTCTATCCACTGTGCCATCTAGCTGCCCCGCCCAGGTTTATTTCTAATGTCATGTTATCTCTCAGTGTTCTATGCAACTTTCAAATAGTACACATTGCAGAGAAGTCAAGTTACCTGCTATAGTAGGGGGAGGTTGCTGACATGGGAAGTCTCCATACCAGGGACATCACATGTTCAGTTCTATCCCTACCCTAAAAGCTGAAACATTTCCCAAATAACATGGTACAGGAGTAAGCAGAAAGGCTATGGAATCAGGTGACTTGGGTATAAATCCTACCTGTGAGGTGGCTCATACTGCAGAAGCTTGGGCAAGTTCATTATCACCCCCTGGGCCTTAGTTTCCTCATCTCTAAAACAAAGAAGTTAAACTAAATGGACTTTGAGGTTCCTTCTGGCTCTAGGTCTATGTAGCTATGCTTCTTCTCGTTCTAGGTTGGGAAGTATTACACTATTTTCACATTAGCACTGAATGAAATATCTAAACTGGAATGTAGACCAACCTTCCTATCACTCAGTAGAATATCATTTCCCCCCCATGAACAGTCTAAAACCTTTTGAAAAGCTCCCCAAAAATAAATGCCCATATGCATGAAACAGTATCTTAAGTAGCAGTTTCTACTCCCTAGAAACTGTAGGAAAACTGCCTTATGGGGTCTCCCTTTATAGAGGTCTAACACTCAGGTGTTGGGATTGTTAGCAATTGTTTCATCTGCTCAGCTGTGAGTAGGATACTATTTTAAGATTACTATACTGTGTGTACTTTTCATAAATTTTGCCTTCCTAATGGTGTCCCTCAGGAAAGTTGACTGTAGAGAATTAAATATGAAAAAGGATTTGGAGGTCCTGAGGTTAGGGAATTATTACTCTGAGAATGCTTTATTCCTTTTTTAATGTTTTTAAACTTTAAAAAATATGGCTTTTTAAAATGTTAAACTTGATGAACATTGAACATACACATTTCCATGTACAAAGAAGAGAAATAGGATTTATATGAAACCATGAATATATATTAGGTACAGCATATTTTAAAGGTACCTATGAAATTTAACACAGTAGTACTAACACTGCACTGTTTGCCTGTATCCCCTTCTGAATTTTCTTCAAGATGCTTTATTCCAATTTTGAAAGTCAGTTTGGATATGACAGTCACAGACACAAACCAAACACTTAAATCATACTGAGTGCCCCATGCCAATCAGAGATAAGTCATTTGATGGTCAAATTATAAAGCTCCTATATCCTAGTTTCTTTTCCTTTCCTTTTTTATTTCTTTCATCCTTTTTTTCTTGATCTGACAACTTTAAAAAAAATTGGGAGTGGGAGTGAAGCAGCCCAGTGATTTCATTAATAGTTGTAGATTGGGACCAGCTCTGAATCTTAAAGTACTAGAGTACAGATTCATAACCTAGGGTCTGTGAATTTGTTTTGAAAATATTTTAAAAATAAAATAAAATGTTAAATGTTTAAAAAAATTTTGATAAGTATAGTTCAATATCATTGATTTCCTTTGTAATAATATATATTTTATTAGATTCATTTAAAAGCATGATTCTGACGAGTCTTTACACTTTCTCTACTAAAATGTCAAAGGGGTCCACGACACAGATAAGGTTAAGTTCCCCTGTCTTAGAGAGATACCTGGAGGTCTAAAAACTTAAATGACTTTTCTAGGATCATGCCAATATGTGTCAGAAACAAGACTTTATGATGCCATGTCCAACTCTATGTGATGGAATGTAGTCAAGCTATGGAGTTACTTATTAATTACCTTCTTTTGCTAGTTTTGAACTATGATGCTCAGACAGACAATGAAACATTTTATGTGATAAGCCTCAGGACCAGAAAAGCATAACAAATTGTCCCAATTTTTGTGGGAATATCATCATTATTATTATCCCTAAAATATTTTTGAGCAGAAACAAGTCCTAGGTTTTCACTGGCTAATGTAGCCATTCTGGCTTATAGCTTAATAGGTAAGCAATAAATATTTATTGATTTGATTTACAACTTTGAAAGCAAGGAGGGGAAACATGTTACAGATTTTCAGTTGACTAGAAGAAACTCATGAAAATCTGACAATTTAGGGAATAATCTGGAAGGATGAGAATAATCCAGTTCATGTTCAAACACTATGAATAAATAAACCCATGTCGTTGTCATCATCATCATCATCCCTCACATTCACATAGTTTTTTAAGGTTTGCAAAGCACATTATATACATTATCTCCTTTGATTCTCACAACTCCCCCTGAAAAGTTGATGCAATTATTATCCCCATTTTACAGATGAGAAATTGAGACCCAGAGAAGTAAAGTGATTGATTAGTATAAGATCAGACATCTAGTAAATGCCTGGGTTAGTAAATTCTAACCCAGATTTTCTTGTCCAGCATTCTATTCACTTTATGTACCATATTACTTCTCTTTCATCTATTCACATTTTGAAAACTGGTGTCTTGCAGAGCCTGTTCCTGGACTTTCTCTTTTCCTTCTACATTTGGGATCTCATCTGCTCCCACACACCTTATAAATTCATATATCTATCCCTAGTCTTTTTCTTGAATTCTTGTCCCATATTACCAGTTGGCTGCTTTTGGACAGCTTTACCTAAAACTTTTGTTATCTTTTTAATTTCAACATATCCTAAGTTGAACTCATCCCTAACTACTCCACCTCCCCCATATTTCTCTTCCACATTTCTTCGTTTTTTCCTTTATTTTCATCCTCAGGGGATTTTTGCATAGGCAGTGCCTGGCACATAGCAGGTGTAGGTCTCCATCAGTTGTGGACGACCATGGATCAGCGCCTTGAAGAGCCACAGGCCACAGTGTGGCTGTGCAGTCTGATATAGGAGCCGCAGCTCCTGAGTGACTTTTAACTGGTAACTGCTGCATCCCGTGTTGTATCTACCCCATGAGGAGTAGCTGAAGTGTCCTCTCCATGGTACTGGCCTGGGCAGATCAATTGGAAAACACGCTGTTGCCCATGCAGCAGGTTTTCCCTCTCCACGACATTGGTGGATCCAAAGGAGAGGCAGAGCCAATACAGTTTGGCACCAGTGCTGCTGTAGGAGTTGCCAGAGGGATGTGATCTCCAACATTCAATTGCCTAAGGGATTCCGACTCCTGATTTTTCCTCGGGGTTAACTCCTGAAGCCTTTCCCATATATGGGTATAGCCGCTAGGCAGTGGAGGTTTAAAATCAGGGTTTCCTTTCCCAAGGCAGCTTGCCTGCCAAGGCTAACGAGCCCCACCTGCCCGAAGCAACTGGTTTTAAGGCGCCAATGACTCGCCTTCGAGCCTTCTCCTGTTAGTGGAAACAGTTTCGCCATGAGAAGGCCAGGAGTTGGGCTTTGGTTGTCAGAGGCTATTTGAGATGCACGCTATTGGAGCATTTTATAGAGAGTGGGAGCTTATCCCCACTCCCACCCCGGCATGACAAACCTTTGGAACCACATAACAGGTAGTTAACAGATATTTATTATATGACCGACTATGGCAATTACAGCAAAGTACTAACTTCTGTATTTATGTTGGGACCTTCTTTCCTTTTAACTCATTTTTCATCCTTCACTTTCTGACATCATCAATTTTTCCTCCTTGAGCTACTTCTTCACTCTTGTCTCTTTCCTCCTTGAGCTACTTCTTCACTCTTGTCAAACAATCTTCACTCTTGTTAAACAATCAAGATTTGCCTGTTCTGAGTGAGCTTTCACAATTTCACTGTCCCTTCTAGGTATTCTCCCACTCTTGTTTTCCCTCAGTCCTTGGAAGATCAGACAGGGTCTTCTCTAGATATAATTCATGCCCTGGACCTGATCATACTGCAAAGAGATTCCTTCCCAATTCCCCCTTCCCTGAATTTTTAAACATCCAGGGCAAATCATGATAAAATGAACATCAACGGTTGCTTTGAAGAGAAGGCAGTACAAAAGGGCAGGCTGAGTATGTGTGAAAGACCAGAGAGGTAGTCCCAGCTAATTTTCCTCAGTGATAACTGTGGGTTTTATGGGTTGATTTAAAGTAAAGCTTTGGTTTTTTTTTTCAGCCCTAGCTGACTTGCAGAGGCAATTCCTTCTTCCCTGATTACTGAATATCCCATCATCACCCAGATTTCATTAGGTATTGTCTATACCTGCCACTAATCCTTATTCATGTCTTCCCTACCCCCAGGAACCTCTGGGAAAGAAATCAATCCTTTCCTCCCCATGTAACTGCCCATAACATTTAATAATAATAGCTCATAATTAGGTAAAATTTGAATATTTACAAAACACTTCCCTGACAATAATACCATAGAGGCAGATAGAACAAGCACCCCCAATTTCCAAATGAGGAAACATGGGAGCAGTAAGTGTTCACAGTCACCTGGCTGGTAAGCATCACAACAGAGATCTGACTCCAAATCCTCTGACTGAATCCAGTGCTCTTTCTACCTTAGATCAAACCACTGTCCTCCTGAAATGTTTAGTAGACAATACTCAGATGAATCTTTTATATTTGCAAATGGATGTTCTCCTGAATATCTATCATGACCATCCCTGCCTGTCTATCCTGTGCAACTTCTCTCCCTGTTTTCTGATAAGCTCACAAGTGAGAGTCCATCAAACATGTTGGAGGCCTTTCTTGTCTTCTCTTGTCAAGAAGGACACCAGTGGAACACTGAGGCTATCCACTTCTAAGTACCTCTACTCATGCTCATGCCATGTTGTTTTCTTATCATCCATTTCCTTACTGAACTGTGCACAATAGGGCTGTGATAAATACTGATTCACTACCTGTAGTCTTTCATAAGTACCAATGACAATGGGGCATATCAATTATTTCTATTGCAATCTAATTTTTGTTTGTTTTTTGGTTTATTTTTACCCAGACTTGAGCTTTTATCCATATAAGGAGCTCCCAGGGAAGAACTTCTATCACTAGAGTAGATGAACTCCTTCTTTATGAACTTAGATTCTCAGACAGTTGCCTTAGGCAGTAAGAGGTTAAGTAACTTGCTCAAGGTCACACAGCCAGTTTGTTTTAGCTGTGAGACTTGAACCCAGGTCTTTCTGATATTTAGTTCATCTCTCTATCCACTATACAACACTGTTGCCAATCTGTAGTCTGTCTTTTAGGTCAACTTCCTGACTTTAGTTCCTCTCCCATGCTCCCTCCTTATAATCAGTTTTATTTTGGCATGACAAATGATCCTATTGACAAAAACAACAGAACCTACATTTTTAATACAGGCATTATAGCTTTTTTTGTTTGTTTTTTAATTCACATATTTTTTTTGTTCTTTCAACAATCTACTAAGGGTTATGGTGTCTGCTTCTTTGTAAGGATCAAAACAGAACTGAATCTTTTAGAAGGAGATTGAATTTTCTGTATTTTTGTCTCAGATACTATGTAAGTTGTCTCAGATACTATATGGTTATACAGCTGGGCTTGTGCAAGAGTGGGGAGTCAGAAATTGGGTGGAGTAATCTATCTAACCTTGCAGGAAAATATGAGGGGAAGGGGATAAGGAGGGAGGGGCAAAAGAAGGGAGGGCAGATTTGGGGAGGGGGCAGTCAGAAGCAAATCCCTTTTGAGGAGGGATAGGGTGAAAGAAGATAGACGATAGAGTAAATAACATGAGGAAGGGAATAGGATGGAGGGAAACAGTTAACAATACTAATTGTGAAGAAGAGAAAAGGGAAAAAATTGTACAAAAATATTTATAGCAACTCTTTGTAGTGGTTAAGAATTGGAAATCAAAGTAATGCCCATCAATTGGGGATTGACTGAACAAGCTGTGGTATATGATTGTAATGGATATTAGTGTGCTATAAGAAATGATAAGCAGGATGATTTCAGAAAAACCTGGAAAGACTCATATGAAATGATGTATAGTGAAATGAGCAGAACCAGGAAGACATTGTGCACAGTGACAGCAGTATTGTTCTATGAGCAATTTGAATGACTTAACTACTCTCAGCAATACAATGATCTAAGACAATCCCAAAGGGCCGATGAAGCATACTATCCACCTCCAGAGAAATAATTGATATTGATTGAACACAGACTAAAAAAAAGAGTACTTGTGGATTGTACATATATAACCTATATCAGATTGGTTGCTGTCTTATGGAGGGGGGAGGAAAGGGAGGGAGGGAGAACAATTTGGAACTCTAAATCTTATAAAAATGAATTTTGAAAACCACCTTTACATGTAACTGGAAAAATAAAAACAAAACAAAACAAAACAAACAAAAAAAGAGTGGGGAGTCAGATTAGAAAACCATTCTGTTCTATTTAAATTAAATGACAAGGGGGCAGCTAGGTGGTGCAATGGATAAAGCACAGGCTTTGGATTCAGGAATACCTGAGTTTAAATCTAGCCTCAGACACTTGACACTTACTAGCTGTGTGACCCCAGGCAAGTCACTTAATCCCCATTGCCCTGCAAAAAATAAATAAATAAAAGTAAATAAAATAATTAGTTAAATGACAAGATGCTATACCAGAACCTTTATCATGTGGGAACACATTTCAGTTCTTCACTAGATATGAACAAGGACTAGACATCTCTGTTATTTCCACTAGGTACAATAGGAAGTCTGTTGGGACTGATCACAAAACTTTATTATTACTTGTGGGGCTTGTTTAGAACTAGAGAACTAGTTTGAAATCAAAGACTTGAGTGGTGGTAGAGACAAGATAGAGCCACAACTGAGAATCCCTTGGCAGGGGTTGGGGAAGATAGAAGGAGAGTGTCTTGTTCCTATCCTGTCTTATTATCCTCCTCACCCCATTGAATGTAGAAGGACTTGGTTAACCTCAGATAACTAGAGGATTTTTATTTTTTCATCAGTGTCCTAGTCTTCTAATAGCTGACAGCACTAGCTGCGCCATGAAGCAAAGAAAGATCGGATATAATGAGTACAATAGATTATAGGGAGCATGACATAAAAGTTATGCGACCTAAGGATAATATCTCCAGTTCTCCAGAAAAGGGAATTCCAAAAGCTTTGAGTTACCCCCTTTGCCACATTAATTGTAAGCTTGAGCCCACTTTCACTTGGACACTATATTTATTTATGGGAGGATATGCTACAGACTTTTGAAGAGTTGTTTTACACCAACTATATTCTCTGTTTCTAAAAGCTAATTAAGTTTAGCTGACTAGTTGATCTCAACTGGTAAAAAATGGAGGTCAGCACACTAGTAGGGGCTTGTGAACAATAACATTAGAAGTCACCCTCTCACCTCCCAGCCTATCGGGGCTAATTTAACTTTAGAACCTTGAAGGGACTTAATAATCACTTTGTGGAGACCCAGAATGCCAGTAGGAAGGGGATTTGGGCTAATAGTTCCAAATCATATACTATATTTGCAAACCCAGAACTCATAAATGATAACTGAGGGACTAAAATTCTCATCTTGGCCATCTTTTTTGGTTATACAACCACTCAGAGTGGTGCCTGCCGTAGGGATAGTGGAGCTGTCTGTGAACCAGGCTACCTACCAACATGAGGAAAATGTACTCTCTCCTTAGAAGGATCTGTTGCTGTAGCAACTGTAACCCCCACAGGTTGCTTCAAATTTTCTGTCAGTTCAGGTTGCTCTGCAGCCTCCTCACCACCCTTAGCGTTGCCATTTCTATGCACCTCATTTAACAGACTGGCTTCCTTCCACATGGACAAGTCAACCTCTCTAGACCTCAGTTTCCACATCTGTAAAATGAAAGTTTTGGACTAGATGGCTCTGGAGGTCCCTTTGAGGTCTAAATTTATGATCCTGTGGTCTTTCTCAATCTTAATTCATGGGGTCAAGGCTTGCACTGCTCTTTCTCCCTGCTTAATTGTCTTCCAAATCTGACTCCTTCTCACTTCCACCTTAGCTCCTAGTGTTAGTTGGTTCACTTCTCCCATTCCCCTTTAAAATCATCAGCCCCGTTCTCCTTATAGTTCTTCTCCAACACCTCACTATGGTGTTCATGTTATCCTGCATAATTTCAGAGACAAAAAGGAGCTTGGAGCCCATCTAATTCAACATGTAGCTGAATAACAATCCCCTCTACAACATCCCCAACAAGTGGTCATTGGGCCTTTGAAAACTTCACTGAAAAGACCTCTAACAGCAAATGCTTCCACTTGAGGAAGCTTGAGTTTTCCTCAAGCTTGGCTTGACTTCTCTATGCCAAAGGTTCTTTATTTGGCTATCTGGGGCCAAGCAGATCAAGTCTGACCCTACCCAATGGCTTTTCCACAGCCACCATCCTAGATCTGACAGTTAGAAACTGTGTGCAGACAAGTCAGTTTCTACATCTTTAAAATAAGGAACTGTAACATCATAGAAATAATGGAATAATGGAAAAATGAAACAATGGATTGCATTTGGAGTCAATCATTCAAAAAGCATTATTAAGTGCCTACTGTATTCCAGGCATTGTGTTAGTGCTGGAGATACAAAGACAAAAATGAATGAGTCCCTGCTTTCAAGGAGTTTATACTTTCTTGGAAGGGAATAACGAGAGAGAGAGAGAGAGAGAGAGAGAGAGAGAGAGAGAGAGAGAGAGAGAGAGAGAGAGAGAGAGAGAGAGAGAGAGGGAGAGGGAGGGAGGGAGAGGTTAGGGTGGGTACAATATTGGAGATCAGAAAAGGCCTCATGTGAAAGGTGGCATTTGGGTTCAGATACCAGCTCTAATGTTTATTGTGTAGCATTAAGCAGGTCCCCATAGCTCCCCACCAACTTCAACTATTTTGCTTCAGTTGAAAATATTCCTAGTTTTTGCTCTGCAACTATCTACCTTATCCCTTCTGCCCTGAGGACACTGCTCTTTTTCCTTATGCTCCTCATTACTTCATTTTCCCTCTTTGGTATAATATATAGCTTTAATTTTTGCATACCTAAAATCACATTATTCATAAAAGCGACTTCAGCAGAATATATGCCTAACCTTCATTTTGACTTTTGCCCCAAGCTAGCTTTGGAATTTGGGAGAATCTCCTAGTAATGTTTTGTTTGGGAAACTCATCCTTTACAGCTCTAAAATTCAGTGATTCTCAGTCATCTCTATTTACCCCATAAATCCTTCTGAGCTCCAAGACACACACAGGCATGCTATGTTGATTTGAGGACTTGACTGAAAATTGGAATTGGTCTCCACCGACTCCTGTGAAATGAGGGGACTTCCCTTGACAACTCATTATAAATGTGAACTTTGAGTGTAATGTCACCCAAATTCACTATCCTGCCTGTGTTTTTTATAGTCTTGATGATCATTTCCGTATCTTCCCCAGATGTCTTAAAACATTTTTGAAAGTATCCTTTGTAAAAGCAGAATTCTCTCTGGTCTACTATTGCTATGTCAATCATTGTGATTACAAAAAGAGTTTGGTGTATATTTTTAAACTGCTGAATGCTATTTGTCTTTTAAATCAACAGTATTTTTGTATTTGCTTTGAAACAATCATGTCTTTTCTGTTCCATTCTGTAGTCTTCCTTAGGTCAAATTCTCTCTGGCTTTAGATGTTTTTTCTCCTGCTCAAAGTTTTATGATTTCTCTTTCATGAAACTCTTACAGGACAGTAGATTTGGGGGGAAGCTTTCAAAGAAAGAACTTGCAGTCCAGAAATCCCCTTTAAGTCCCTGCCTGTGGAGCTCATACAATCATTCTGAATTTGATGACAACAGGTGATAAAGCAGTAAGTCTTCTTTAATAACCACATAGCTGGGCTTGGGGATATGTGGTACAGTTTAATTGGTCTCCCTGCCTCAAGCGTC
This sequence comes from Dromiciops gliroides, assembly GCF_019393635.1. Taxonomy (NCBI): domain Eukaryota; kingdom Metazoa; phylum Chordata; class Mammalia; order Microbiotheria; family Microbiotheriidae; genus Dromiciops; species Dromiciops gliroides. The sequence goes on from NC_057864.1 coordinate 372,470,406, forward strand.
TCCTCATTTCATACCATCTTACATTTTGTTGTTCTTTAAGTAGAAATCTTACCGTGTCAGACTTCCCATATCAATTAATTTCGATGCCTTCCTATTCATCGTAGGATAAAAGATACTGCCCCCACCCCAGCCTTCCTATTCATGGCAGGATAAAAGATACCCCCGCAGTCCCCATTGAACTTTGAAAGTTCTCCATAATCTTGTCCCAGGCTCCCTATACTTGACTTCCCCTTCTACACTGTGATCCAGCAAACTGGTTTTCTCTCTTTCCCCACATATAACATGCATCAACTACCTCCATGTCTTTGGACCGGCTCTCCTTTATACTTATAATGCACTCCCTTATCACTTCCACTTCATGGAATCATCTTCCTTCAAGACACAGCTTAAACATGACCATTTATATGAAGCCTTTCCTGAACCTCCTCCCCCTCCCCACACATTATTTTTTATATTGGAGATCTAAATAGAAGTTAGTCAAACCAAGACAAACAGTAATCTAAAAGTCAAGACCATAACCACATTTTGTAAAGTCTGATCTGTTTCTTTCTTTCTTTCCTTTTCTTTTTTTCTTTTTCTTTTCTTTTCTTTCTTTCTTTTTTTTTTTTTTTGCAGGGCCATGGGGGTTAAATAAGACAAACAGTAATCTACAAGTCAAGACCATAACCACATTTTGTAAAGTCTGATCTGTTTCTTTCTTTCTTTCCTTTTCTTTTTTTCTTTTTCTTTTCTTTTCTTTCTTTTTTTTTTTTTTTGCAGGGCCATGGGGGTTAAATAACTTGCCCAGGGTCACACAGCTAGTAAGTGTCAAGTGTCTGAGGCTGGGTTTGAACTCAGGTTGTCTTGAATCCAGAGCTGGTGCTCTATCCACTGCACCACCTAGCTATTCCTCCTATGTCTGATCTGTTTCTAACAGGATCATATGGACATATTCTTAACAGTTAAACATTGTCTCCGTTTGGACTATTGTAAAATTCTGCTCCAAGGATTTATTGTGAAAAGGTTTTATTTTATTTTTCTTAACTTCTCAATCTTTTAAAAGAGTCTCTAAGATTCTTATTTGAGGCCCAACAGTGGGTGAAGTGTCTGGGAAGTTTGTATTGCTATTTCTTAGGCTTGTGTTTTGTGGAAAAGCAGATGATTTCAATCTCCCACGCTGCCAATCGAGCATCTTTCAGTAACACTAAAATTCCATATTAGGAAACACAGCACTTTATTGCCATATTCTTGAGGTCCAGGCTTGGAGGTAACTACTGAATTACAAGCCTGCTTTATAGTTAGAGCCTCTTGTTTGTAAATTCTCAGATGAAATATTAAAGAAAACAAGAAACATGTGTCATTTTGAAAACCATTCCTTAAACCACTCTAAAGCTGAACAAAAAAGCGTCTTATTTGGGAAAAAATCTTAGTAATAGCATGCCCACACAAATGTGTGATGGGCCCTATGTTTTCTCTGTGCCATGAATTGTCTTTTGATTATTGAATCAAGCACATTGTTGTAGTACATTGTTTTGTATTGTTCTCTATTGTTTCATGTCTTATTGTTTCACATGTGAAAATTTTGTCTCCTTCCAAAGATTTCAATCTTTTTGAGGGCAGAGACCTTGTCAGTTTTTTGTGCCTCTCTCCACCCTATCTCCTCCCTAGCATCTAGCACATTGAGTTCTCAATAAATACTCGTGGAATGAAAAAAAAAGGATGTCCTTTCTTTCTAATTCTGTCTGTCTGTCTCTGTCTCTCTATCTCTGTCTCTCACTTAAAAATAACATGATTAGCTATGAAAAGCTGGTAATGAATGTTGCTTAGACCAGGTCCCTCCCCTAGATAGAAAAGGAGTGGTATGTGGACAAAAATAGCTGGAGTAGATTTGAGATCAGAGAGAGAGAGAGATAAGGTACCTTAACGACCTTTTAGTCCAACCCTCTTTTTCCAGATCAAGAAATTGAGGACCAGGGAAGTTAAGTGACTTATACAAGGTCACACAGGTAGTAAATATCAGAGATAAGGTTTGAACCTCCAGGTCTCACATGGAGAGCCAGTGTTTGTTTCAAAGTTCTGGGGATGAATATACATGTGTATGGTTTCTATATCCAAAGGAATTCTACTAATTCCTATGTTTAGGTTTATATAATCTACTCATGATTGATATAATCAAAGTTACTTGAAATATGCTCATTCTTTTTTTAAAAAATTATTCTTATTTTCATTTCTAAATTCTCTCCTTCCCTCCACCCTCTTCCACATCCATTGAGAAAGTAAGAAATGCTACACTCTTTGTACATATGAAGTCATGAACAACATATTTCCACATTATCCATGTTCCAAAAAGGAAAAATGCAGTGATACACACAAAACATAATTCTAGTAGGGACAATGATGGGAATGGAAACTAATCCCTTTAGTGATGTTGGTTATATTACTGCTCTCTTTTGTATTATTTTTATGATTTACCTGTGCATCAAGTCAAGAGGAGCTAGACTAGAATCTCCAGTGTGAATCTAAGAGGGAGAAGTTACTGAAACACTTCCGAAATGCTTGGAAAATGTTAAATCTGTAACACATCCATAATTCTTCCTCTGCTCTAAAAGTCTCTATGCCCTCACTCAGTTTATAAACTCCTCTAACTTGATAGAATAAATTTCCTCTCCTCTTGGCATAGACTAATCTTTCCACTTTGTTGTTGTTCACTCATTTTGATCATGTCTGATTCTTTTGTGACTCCATTCGGGGTTTTCTGAGCAAAGATACACTTTTCCATTTCCTTCTCTAGTTCATTTGACAGTTGAGGAAACTGAGGCAAACAGAGTTAAGTGACTTGACCAGGGCCACACAGCTGATAAGTGTCTGAGGCCAGATCTGAACTCAGGAAGATGAGTCTTCCTGGGTACAGGCCTGGCACTCTATCCACTGGGCCACCTAGCTGTTTTGTACTTGATCATACCTCATCTAGTCTGTTTTATGACCTTACTCACCAATCATCTCCTTTCATGTGCTACCAATCTCTTTCTATTAGTTTCTCTTCTGCGTATGTATGTAGGATTTCTCAAAAATCTTAATACAGTGTTAAACTATAATAACTTAAGCTATTATTGATATTGATGTGATTAATAATAAGCTATTAAGTTTTAGTAGTTTAAAATTTCATTAAGACCCCTGAAATGTCCTGTATGCTCATCTCTCTTATGCCAGAAAGACTTTAGGAGCTATACTTTCACCTTTTGATTCTCTCCCACTTGGGCTCCTTTTTCCTCAAAGTGGCCTTCATTCAAGTTCTAAGTCCTAATGGAAGAGGCAACTTAGAGTGAGATAATATAATAATAATAATATTTACACAGTACTTATTATATTCTAGGCACTATGCTAAAAGCTTTATAAATATTACTTCATTTGATCCTCACAATAACCCTGTGAGGGAGGTGCTATTATTATATTAATTTTATAGTTGAAGAAATAGAGTCAAATAGACTAATTAAGTGACTTGTCCAAGTTCACACTGATAGTAAATGTCCAAGGCTGGGTTTAAACTAAGGTCTTCTTGACTCCAGGCCCAGCACTCTATCCACTGTACAACTGGGTTGTCCTAACATTCTTACATTCCTTGGGGAAGGGATTCCATAGCCTAAATTGTGACTAGCCCTTCCATGATACTTCCCCATAGCAATCTGAGGATTGTGTAGATTATAATCATAAAATTTTTATAGATGGTTTGGTAGTTGTTGATGTTCTTTTGGGTGACTCGTTACTGTTGTTTTTAATAGTAAGAACAAATATTTTTTCCATGCTTTTAGAAATTTCTTCCTGCAAATAACTTGAGGATAAATCCCTTAAATACTTTCAAAATTTTGTCACCTACAGTGTAGCACAATTTGGGGGGTATAGTTGGTCTAGTCCATCTACTTTCTCCATCTTTGTTTTCTTCAGTGCCATTTCCACTTTCTCTAAAAATACATCTTGGACTACAATTTTTAAAGTCTAAATGTGGTTGGCTTTATTCTCCTTGATGGTGAGAAGTTTAATCAAATGTCTTCACAGAGATTTTCCATTTTTTTGCCTATTGTCTTCCTGTCAATTTCACTCTTTACATTAGCATGTTTTTCCTTTTCTTGAAGAAAGTGTTCATGATATATTTTGTTTAGTGTATAATTCTTTAGCCTTTTCATTTCTTACTCCTTCCATCTATAAAAGGATGGAGGAGTACAAGACTAGGAGCCTCCTTCCCCCACAACTTCTCTTTTGGCAAAGATAGATGAAATTCTATTCTTCTGGGGAATGGAAAGATAATCAAGGGCCAATTTTTAACTTTCACTCTTTTTTCTTCTCTCTCCCTTTTCTTTCCAAGATTTAAGGAAATCCAACTGGTCCAATGTTCAAGCAGGATCTATTAGTCTTAGGATACATAACTACTGTAATCCATTACAATGTTCTTTATACCAATCATTGTATGTATTCTCTGCTTAGGATTATTGTTACAGAGTTTATTTTCATCATAAAGATCTTTTTGGATAGACTGGTATATTTGTTGTTTAATTAATCATTTACTAGATTACCCACATGCTTGGTAATTTAACTTCTACTAGATAGGCATGTCTGCCTCTGAGTGAAGAATTTCCTATTTCCCTGGTTGTTGTTGCTTGTCCTTCAATCTCAAAGAGGACCATGGCATTAGGGTGATATCATTACTTGCAGTGAATTGGATTTAAGTGAAGCAGGACTTTGCAAAGTCACCAGCATCACTCTCTCCTCCAGAGCCCTCTGGGTCTAGTTAGACCCAGGATGAGTGCAGATGTCCCCAATGTTTAAGGCAATTGCCACCACTAAGACAGACAGACTGTGTGACTTGCCCAGGGTCACACAGCTAGTAAGTGTCTGAGGTGAGATTTGAACTCAAGTTCTCTCAACTTCATGGCCAGTACTCTACCCACTGTGCCACCTAGCTGCCCATTTCTCTGGTAAAGACCTGGAAGGTAGGGTTGTGTTTACATACTGATGGTCTCTATTAAATATATCTCTGTTTCTCAAGAAAAACTGTATGGACACTTTGTGAAGTTTCATGCCTTGTTGGTCTGCTATGATTCAGGCCTAATATATACTAGAAGTTCTAGAAATCTCAACAAATTTGGGGGCAACATCTGACAGAAGTTGAGGTGATCATTTTTCTGGTAGGTTGCTCAACAGGGTTCTGAGTGAGGTCTCAGAAATAGTATGACTTCTGTCCAGGAATTTTGTGGCAATTATTTCTGGATCTCAACATTCCTTTACTTTCCCTTCCATTAAAGTCACATTGCAGAATGTTTACCTGAATTATTTGCAAGAATAACAGCCTCTGATTTGTTTGTTGCCACATAGAATTTATTTTTTTCAAAGAACTTTCTCTCTCTACATACATTTGACATGTATGTCACACATATATACATATATATGTATATACATGAATATTCTATATTTCATAATCCTCTAAGGATAGTACTGCTATAGCACCACTAAAACCTGATATAAATTCTTCAAAAGGTATTATGTTTTCCTCTAATATTCAAGGGCCATTTTGGCACCAGTGTATGTCTCATCAGAATGAGCACACAGCTCCATTGAATATCAAAATCAAACATCCCATATTCACTGCTTCCATTTCTATCTGACCAACTATGAGGTTATTGGTCTCCCAGTTAGTTCATTCTCTTAAAGAATCCAATATGACATTTAGACAATCCATCCATTTAGGTCATTCTCTCCATATGTAACCTAGCTCAAATAAGATACATCTAAAGCTTATTGGAAACCTTAAAACACCATGGAATGCCAGCTATTATCACTATTATTTCAACATAAAAGACTACATCAAATGCATTTATCAGTTATGACTATTTGTGTTATTTTTCACCTGTCACACAATCCTTCTGAAATAATTTGTACCTCAGCCTCTGATTGCCATTTACAACTTGTCCCCTCCTACCATTCTAGTTTTCTAACACCTTAAATCACTCTTCAATCTAGTGACACTGACCTCCATCTCCCAATTGAATATTTTCACTGACTGTGCCCTGGCTTCCTTTAAATCCCATTTAAAAATACATCTTCTATAAAAGCCTTCCCAGATTCCCCTTAATGCTAGTCTCTCCCATCTGTTGATTATCTACTTTATCCTATCAATATCTTGCTTGTATTTCAATGTTTTCACATTTTCCCCCATTAGACTATACACTCCTTGCCTTTTTTTGTATTCCCAGTGTTTAGTACAGTGCTTGGAATATAATAAGTATTTAGTAAATACTTTTTGACTGACTGACTGAACATTTGGTGATCACAAACCTCTACTCTTTGCATTTTACAAAGCTAGAATTTAGAGTTTGAAAGTGACCTTTGAGAATATTAATTCAATGCTTTCATTTTACAGATGAAAATATCAAGGCCCAGAGCAATTAAGTGATTTGTGTAAACTCAGTGAAGTAGTAAGCTGGAATTTAAACCCAAATTCTCTGACTAGAGTTTCAGTGTTCTCTTTACTATATCACATAGCCTTTCATTGTAGACCAGTATTCTTATCAGTAGATTATTGTGGGGCACCACCATGGAGGTAACAACATTTATGCTCTAATCTTCAAAGGCATCTCCTTATTTGTCAGAACCTTGTATTCTCTATCTCTTGTTTGGTCATAAATTCTTCCCCTCTCCATAGATCTGACAGGTAAACTATTCCTTTCTCTCCTAATTTGTCTTTGGTATCAGCCTTTATGTCTAAATCATGTATCCATTTTGACTTTATTTTGGTATATGGTGTGAGATATTGATCTGTGCCTGTTTTCTGCCATACTATTTTCCAGTTTTCCCAGCAGTTTTTATCAAATAGTGAGTTCTTATCCCAGAAGCTTGAGTCTTTGGGTTTATCAAGCAATAGATTACTATACTCATTTACTACTGTGTCTTGTGTACCTGACCTATTCCCCTGATCTACCACTCTATTTCTTAGCCACTACCAAATAGTTTTGATGATTGCTGCTTCATAACATAGATTTAGATCTGGGATGGCTATGCCACCTTCCTTTGCATATTTTCATTAATTCCCTTTATATTCTTAACCTTTTGTTCCTCCAGATGAATTTTGGTATTTTTTTCTAGCTCTATAAAATAATTTTGGGTAGCTTGATTGGTATGGCACTGAGTAAGTAAATTAATTTAGGTAGAATTTTCATTTTATTATATTAGCTCTCCTTACCTATGAACACTTGATATTTTTCCAATTATTTAGATCTGATTTTATTTGTATGAAAAGTGTTTTGTAATTGTAGAACTCTCTATTCTCCCAAATTTTCCTATTACTTCCATGTGTAAGGAATTGGTTGTGATTTGGTGTTTCTGTGACCCCCAAATCACAATCAATTCCTTACACAAGTGCCCCACCAATTTTCAGTTGCCAAGGCAACTCTTCACTCAACTTTGCCCCACATGTCTAATCTGTTCTCAAACCTTGTTTTTACCTTCACAACATCTTTCATATATGTCCCATTCTCTTGTGATAAAATAATGGGATTTTGCAGATGCCCAGGGGTCCCCACATGAAGATTTATTTGGAATTGATTGAATTAGATGAGACCGAGAAAGTGACTGAGAACCTACTTAAGCTTGATAAAATCGAGACCATACCTGGCTGGCCCTTAGTGGGTTGTTGTTCTCAGAGGCTGTGGACTATGAAATCAATAGGAGACCACCTTCAACCAATCAGCTTGAAGGAACTCCCATTTCAGGGAGGGAGACAGGAAGTAGGAAGGTTAGGCTCGCTTGCTGGATTGGTCTCTTTTCGTCTGGGACTTTGGTGTGGTGGCAGAACTTCACATGTTAGGTAAAAGGAGGTTTTCTCTCTGACTCTCTTGCATAGATCTAAGCCAGGGTTTTCCATTCTATAAGAGATCTGTTCTCATCCCCTCTCTCTTCACTAACTTCTAATACACTTTAATAAATACTTAAAAGCCTAAACTCTTGCTGAATTTATTAGTAATCTTAGCCAGTTCCCCCACCCCAAACTGGGGAGGGGGCACATAAGGACCCACATTAGATTTTAAACATCACACTCTATCCACTGTGCCACCTATTTTCCCCTAAACATCACACTCTCTTTTCAAACACCATCTTTTAGAGACCTTCATTACCGTCATCTCTTTCCCACTCCAATCTATGTTCCACTAAATTATCAAAGTGATTGCAGGTCTTACCATGTCACCCTCCCTCACTCAATAAACTCCAATGATTTCCTATTACCTCAAGAATCAAATATGAAATTATCCATTTAAAACTCTTCAAAACCAACCCCTTTCCCACATCTCCTATATTCCTTATTCTTTAAATGCTTGTTGATCAATTAAGGGACTGTCTAAAACATATACAGGAAGCTTTGGGTCTTTATCCATTTTGCAGCCATGTTGCTGAAAATAGTCTAATGCTTCCTTGATTTCCAAATCAAGGCAGCTATAAGTCTGCTTTTCAGGCAAGCATTCATGACACATTCACTTTATTTTTATTAAGTTCTCTCCCCAACCCAGCAGGTTAGCAGCTTAGCTTCTCCTTTGCAGTTTGTTTGTTTGTTTGTTTTGGTCCTGGATATTATCTGAAAAATGCCTAATCATAAAAAATGAAAAAAAAAAGCAATTAATTTGCCATTGAAAGACCTAGGGTCTAGTCTTGACTCTGCCATTATTAACTAGCTGTGTGACATTGGGCAATTCATTCAGCCCTTTTAAGGCTCAGTTTCTCTCTTCATCTATATAAGGTCAAATGATGCTGTATTACCTGCCATACAGGGTTGCAGTGAGGATCAAAATGAGCTTGGGGTGCTTACAGGAGTTGTGTTAATATGCTGTGTAAGCCTGCTATCTACAGATGAGCTCTTGAGGTATTATTAATAATGATAATCATGATGCTGACCATGATATTGATTCTATTTGCTAATCAAAAGGCTAAGTCAGTGTCTCCTTAGTGGTCCTGAATCCTCTGGGGAAAGTTGAATCCCTTTGCTGAACTCCTTTGTAGATGTTGCCTCGACATGGTTTGGCACACAGCTTGATTCCAGGACTACACCTGGCATTTATCTTCTATATGATTAAGAAGATAAACGGAGAAGATTTAAGAGTTATGTTATCATTTCAAAGAAAATAAATGAGGCAGCATGTTTCAGTAGAAAGCGTCCTTAGCTTTGAGTTAGAACACCAGGGGGCCAATCCTTCTAACATCCCACATGACCATGGGAGAAATCACTTCACCTTTCTAGGCCTCAGTTTCCTCATCTGTAAAATGAAGGGGATGATTCAAGTCAGGGGTCAGCAAACTATAGCCCAAGGGCCAAATCCAGAAGAATTTTATTTTACATTTTAAAATAGAATTTTATTGTATTTTAAAATGTCAAAATCATTCTTAGCTCACTAAGCTTACAAAAAGAGGCAATGAATCAGCCTAATGGACCTCAAGCTTTAGTTTGCCAACCCCTGGACTAAATGATATCTAAGATTCCCCTTCCTTCCAGCTCTAAATATAAGGATCTTAAGTACATCTGATTGATCAAAATTTTCCCTGATGTCTTGCCTTCTCTGAGTAGGAGACAAAACTTCTGGGAGGCAGCGGGACATAAGAAAAGAGTAAAATACTCCGAATCAACATAGATCTGGATTCAGATTCCATCCCTAATGCTTATTAACTGTGTGGCTGTGGACAAGTCATTTAGCTTCTATGAGGCTCAGTTTTCTGATTGTTATATAGAAATGATAGTGCCTGTAGTATGTACCTCCCAGGTTTGTTCTGGGAGTCAAGTGTAATGGCTAAAGCCTTTAGATTTTCCCAGGTCTTTGAGACAGGAAGCATGGCATGGTCATAGTAGATAATGGAAAAATCACGGCCTTTGACACATGCTTGATGAATAGCCCTGGACAAATTACTTAACCTCTCAGTGCCCTCGGCATCTGCAGCCACCGAAGAAGTTTCCATACTGAAAATTCCTTAAACAGATGAAATCATAAATTCAAACCCTTCTACCTCTGCTTCCCCACCCCACCCCCACCCCCAAAAGCCCTTTGAAAATCTTAAAGTATTATATAAATGTCAATTATGATAGACCTGGAGTTAGGGAATAAAGGTGCAGCTTTTGAATTCAGCTAGCTACTTTATCATAGTGTTCCCTAGCCAGTCAGCTAAACTTTTTATATCACAGATTTTTACTTCTTAAAAGCTTCCATTTCCCTACTCCTCCCCCTCCAGTTCTTTATGTCTTACTTCTTTATTCCTGCTCCCTGTTCATGACTTGCAGTGAATTGGATTTAAGTGAGGGAGGGCTGTGCAAAGTCACTCACTTTCTGCAGTTAGGTATAGAACATTGACCCTGGAGTCAAGAGGACCCTAATTCAAATCTCCCCTCAGACACTTACTAGCTGTGTGACTCTGGTCAAGTCACTTAACCTCAATTGCCTAAAAACAAACAAACACCCAGGGCTGTATCCAGTCGCCCTGATATGTATCTTGCCTCTGGACCCAAATGGCTCCGGAAGAGAGAGTGAGTGATGTTGGTGACTTTGCACAGCTCTCCCTCACTTAAATCCAATTCATTGCAAGTAATGACATCACCCCAAAGTCATGGTTCTCTTTGAGAATGAAGGACAAACAATAATTCCTGCTCTCATTCTCCTGAATTCTGGAAACTGCTATATAGAGACTGCAGAGAAGAGAATGGTAGGTGGTAAAGGATTTAGAGGGTATTTTTGGGAGGGGGTTCAGTTTGTCTTATAGTTTGGGTTGGGGAAAAAGTATTCTGTATATTAAAGCTTCTTTGTTAATAGGGTTAGGAAGACCCTGCTACAAGTGTGTAATCTTACCTTTTAATTAGGCAGATAAGAAAAATGAGGCACAGAAAAGTTATATAATTTGGTCAAGGTGACAAAGGTAGAAAGTGATAGAGGCAGGTTTTGAACTCCAGACCTGCCTCCATCACCTTCTAGATTAAATGGCCCCTAAAGTCCTTTCCCAGGTTTCAGTCTGATTCTATGACACCCAGTGAATATAAGTGACTTCCCCATAGTTACACTGCTAGCAAATGGCAAATCTGGGGTTTGAACTTGTCTTGTGACTCATAACTTGTATTCTTTCTTTTGTTGTTGCTGTTTAGTCGTTTCAGTCATGTCAGACTCTTCATGACCCCATTCGGGGTTTTCTTGGCAAAGACACTGAAGTGGTGTGCCATTTCCCTCTCTAGCTTATTTGACAGCTGAGAAATCTGAAGCAAATTGGGTTAAGTGACTTGTCTAGAGTCACACAGTTAGTAAATGTTTCAGGAGAGAATTGAACTCAGGAAGATGAGTCTTTCTGACTCCAACCCTGGCACTCTATCCACTATGCCACCTGGCTGCCCAATCTTGTGTCAAGTTGGTACTAAAGAAATCAGATAATAAACACCTTTGTTTTCCTTCCCCTCATCTTGATTTTCAGAATTGAAGAAGATAGTCACAGAATAATATGAACCTGTGCCCTGAGTAAAATATTCCCACCCTTGGAACAAAAACTTGGCAATAGGAGAGAAGGAGTTAAGCTGCTTGTACGGAGCTGGAAAGGTAGGCTGGATCCTGAGCTATTCCTCTCTGCCCTTTCCCCTACAGATAATTGTCAGGTTTTTCAAATACAGAGCTTAGCAGCCTCGTTGATAGCCCTGATAAGTGAAAGGTAGTGTGTTTTCTCCCTTCATTTTGTTGAAGATCAATTCTGTTCTTCCTATGTTTTCCTTTCATATGCTGATAAAGGGCAAGAACAAGAGGATAACAGATCTGAAAGCTTAATAATGTTGCTAAATGTTATGGACTGACACAAACTGGGTTTCCTTTATCTAGCCAGCTGCAAACCAGGTTTTATACAAATAATCTTGAATGGACTCTTTGTTTGCCTTGCTCAAAGATTATGTGCAACACTGGAAGGTACTTTTTTTTTGAAAGGTCACCTTGACTTCCCAAAGGAACTCTAAAGGGTTTCATAAGTCTTGATTCTTGGTCTGAGTGCTATGTAGCCTGAAGAATATTTAACTCTATACTAGGTTGGACCAGAGTGTTTATTGCAGAGAAAATTTGTTAGGAAATAAAATATGGGAATTTTAGGGACAGGAAGAAAGACTGGACTTTTGATTTCAATGGCATAGAGAATGATTCACTTCCTCTACCAATGGAAATCAACTTTTCTCTCAATGTATAGCCTTAGAAACTTGACTTGGGCACTGAGAATTAATTAAATAACTTTTCCAGGGTTATATAGCCTTTGTTTGTGGAAGGGGGACTTGAACCTGGGTCCTTCTGGTTTCAAGGTTTGCTCTCTAGTCACTGAACCCTTTGTTTGGAAGTTACAATAATGAAAAATTAATTTTGCATAATTCCAAATTCCTTCCTCCTGACTTCCATGACTCTGGGCAGTTAAATGTCTATCACATGGTGTAATGATTCAGTTAGTTGTTCAATCTAATGTATTAACTAGGACTAGCTATTTAATCATTAAACATAATTACTTGCCCAGTGTCTAAAAGGACTCATTACAAGCAACTGCAGTTCATAAACTCCTGGATAGGAGCACAGTACTATTGAAAACTGACACCTGAAACATAGAGTTCATTTCACATTTTTTTTCCTCTGATAATTATACATTAATTACATTGCCCAGTGCTGTGTGAAGAAGTATAATGGTATTCTGGAATTCTATGTCATTTTTCCTTTTGTTCTTACTCCCTCCTTCTTTCCCCATTCCACACAAAGCTCATTGAGTTTGGTCACTGGTTCTGTGACCTACATTTCAAAATGTCACTTAACACGTAAATAGTGAAAGTCTTTGTGGCTGTGGAAACAAGGTAGATGCATCATATTGTTTGGTTTGTTGTTAGTCGTCATCTGAAGTCATCATCTACTGGTTTCCAAAACCACTCTGCTCCATGAGGTGCACGTCTTTAGTACATACCATTCAGAATAGGGGTCACCGATTTTTCAAACACTGGGGTCTAGTTACTGATGTCAGATTCCAGGCACGCCTAGAATGTCCATTATCACACTTATGATTTCAGGGTTGGGACGAGAGGTAGAGGATTTCTGTGCCATGGTGGGCAAAAGTTGCAAGTGGCAAGGAAGGGGGTGGTCTAGAAAGAACACAGACAATAATATGGTGTAATCCCAATTTTACAGAGAAGGAAACTGAAGCTCAGAAAGTTTACATGACTTGCACATGGTCACACAGTTAGTAAATGTGAAAGGCAGGATTTGAACTCTAGTTTTCTGCATTCCTAGTCCAACATATTATTTATTATACCAGTAACTGGCCCACATGCTAATATTTATTGAACTTATCATTGAATTCTCTAGGACAGTTGATATATTTTTGGCTTGAAAGGCCCAAATCCTCTCCTGACACCATTTATCTCTTCTGTGGTAGTCATATAGGACATAGGTGCTTTGATTTTATGTTTAGGTTTGTATTTCCCAGGGACCAGAGTTGCTTAGCTCCTAACTTTGTCCTCTTCTGAGATGACAGGCATGAACTGTTCCCCTCAGTTCATGTTTTATTGTTTTCCCTCAGAGACACCTCACAAAACTGTGTCAGGAGGGGTAAATCATACACTTAGACTAGGGACAGATTTATTGGAATCTATCCAAGGTCATAAAGTGGACAGTGAACCTCTGTTCAAGATGATGAATGGTGTGCTATACATTGCCTCCCTTTCTCGGCTACAGGCCAGACACATTTAGCTTCCTAGAACTTAGGGAGGGGGGAGTAATCCACCTCTCTTCATTGGCCTATAGATAATGAGAAATACTGGGAAAAGGGCTAATACAAAGTCAACACAGAAGAACCAAGATCAGGATAGGGGCTTCTTTGAGAAAGACCAGTACCCAATGCAGCAAGTGATCTCAGTGGTAGTGCCCTAGACACTCTTTGCTCAAGAGACCATGCACAGGGTGGGTAACAAAGGGACATGAGTCAGCTCAAACTGGAAGACATCCTATTGTGGCTATACATATTTTTTTTTTTTTTTAGTGAGGCAATTGGGGTTAAGTGACTTGCCCAGAGTCACACAGCTAGTAAGTGTTAAGTGTCTGAGGCCGGATATGAACTCAGGTATTCCTGACTCCAGGGCCAGTGCTCTATCCACTGCGCCACCTAGCTGCCCCGTGGCTATACATTTTTGATGCCATCTCAAAGCATACCATAGAATATAGGATGAGGCCTGGGATTGGCTGTGCCATTCAGGGCTTCCCTCTCAAGGCTACTGGGATGGGCCTGATTTGGTGTATCCTGCAATAAATACTTCTCTAGCCTCGATAATCCCAAATATTTCTCATGTAGTAACTTCCAGCAATTTCTAAATTGAACAGAAGCATGGATCAGCTTTTTCAGCAATGTACCACAAATGACACCTGAAGCCACTAAACAAATGTCTCTAAAACATTTGTAAAATGAAGAACTCTAGATTTAGACTTGGAAAACTTTGGCTCAAATATTGACTCTTCTGTTTCTGTGATGTTGAACAGCTGTGCTTTCCTCTATGGCCCTTAATTTTCTCAGCTGAAAAAAAAAGGAGGTTGGTCTAGGTTATTTCTAAAGGTCCTTATCAGCTTTAAATCAAATGATTCTCTATGACCTTATTTCCACTCAGGGCTTGGTTCCTAGTAGGTGCTTAATAAATAGTTCTTGGTTGGATGAATGGATGCCATTGAAACTCTCCCAATAGTGGAGGTATTCAATGAATGCCTTGGGGACTAATATTTGCATCTAAGTCACAGATGACAAAACCATGACCTTGTGATACTTTGCTGTTGTTGTTCAGTGATTCAGTCATGTCTGATTCTTCTTGGCCCCCACGGACATTATTCTTCATGGGGTTTTCTTGGCAAAGATACTGGAGTGTTTTGTAATTTCCTTCTCCACCTCATTTTACAGATGAGGAAACTGAGGTAAACAGGCTTAAGTGAATTGTGACCTTGGAGTCACACAGATGATGATAAGTGAGGCCAGATTTGAATTCAGGAAGACAAGTCTCCCTGACTCTAGGCCCAGCACTCTATACATTGAGCTACCTAACTGCCCAAATATATATTGTTTTTCAGTTATTCAGTCATGTCTGACTTTTTGTGATCCTTTGGATCACAGCATGTTAATACTGTCCATGTGATTTTCTTGATGAAGATACTGAAATGGTTTGCTATATCCTTCTTCAGTGGATTAAAGTCAACAGAAGTTGAGTGACTTGCCCAGGTTCACACATTTGGTAAGTGTCTGAGGCCATATTTGAACTCTGGTCTTCCTGACACCAGGCCCACTGTTCTAACTACTGAGCACCCTACTTTCCTCTTAGGTAAATTCTAACCTGTTTTAATACCTAGACCCTCAAAATAATTGTCAGTAGGTTGATGTAAGCTTGGAGGGTGGAAATAAGTGCAGTGTCCAAAGGAACTGTCTTTGATTCTTCACCTAAGAACGTAGCACAACAACCTAGAATGAGGTGAGGTGCTTAATAAATGCTTGTTGATAAACTGATGGAAAGGCACTGTCAAGCTAGGGTGCATATAGAGAAGCATGACCAAGATGGTAAGAAGACTAGATACTGTGTCACTGGAATTAGGGATATTTAACCTGAGGAAGAGAAGGCTGAGGAAGACATAAAGGCTGTCTTCAAATGCTTGAAGAGCTATTATACCAAAGAGGGAATAGATTTGTTCAGCTTGGCCCAAGAGTACAGAACTACTATCTCTGGGAAGAAAGTAGAGAGAGGTGAATCTAGGGATGATGTGGGAGGGGGGAAGCTTTCTTAACATTTTTAGCCATCTAATAATGGGCAGCCTTGAGAGACAGTGGGAACTACTTCACAAGACATCTTCAGTGAAAGACTATTTTTCAGAGTTTACATGGAGGTCAGTCCTGTTCAGATCTCTGATGTACATGATGGGCTTTCATTTCCCTTTTACATCTGATATTCTCTGATTCTGTGAAGAGAACACTGGATCTGCAGGCAAGAGACAGCCAATGGAGAGTCCTGGCTTAGGACTCATAAGCTATGTGACCCTGGGCATGTTACCTGACCTTTCTAATCTTCAGATGCTTCCTCTGTGAAATGGAGATAATGATGCATGCACTTCCTAGCTCACCCAATTGTTTCAAGAAAAGCACTATGGGAGCCTGAAAGTAGGACAGAGATGGGAGCTATGATTGTTGGATAATTTTATATTATTCTAGCCCCTTTTTGATAGCAAGTTTTTTTGAGGGACTCATTTTTGACACTTTTGCAGTTGAAAAGTCCATACAAGTGTACTTTGGGACACTCTTTTATCACCCAAACTATTAATCTGTTATTAGGAAGACAAAACCTGCTTTTAGCAAAAGTGCTAGATTTTGAAGTGAGAATTACTTCTAGGTGGAGCCAAGATTGAGGAGTAGAGAAAGAACTTAGCTGGGTTCTCCCAATGTTCCCTTTCAAATGACTTAAAAAGAATACCTTACATCGTATAGAGTGGAAAACCCTACAAAATGTCAGAGTGAAACATTCTTCCAGTCAAAGACAACTTAGGAAGTTGGAAAGAGAGATCTGTGACAAAGGGGTGGAGGCTGGCCCAGAGTTCATGTCAGTGGAATAGCAGAAATGGGACTATGTGGTGGTGACAAAAGCAGCTCAGGAGCTCTTAAGCCAGAGACAATAAGGAGGCCTGTCAAGCGGTCAAAAAGAGATTGCAGGGTAGTCCTCTACTAGTATTGGATGGAGGAAAAGACACTGATGGCAAATATATTGCTTATACCCACCTCTGGATCATAGGTCAAGGGCAGAGAGGAGTACTTTTGGTAAAGAGGCAGCAGAAGCCCTGAGGGACAATATCACTTTTGGTTACAAAACAATCAGGGACCTTGAATAACAGCATCACTTCTGGTCCTGAGGAATCAGGAGCCATTCCTGGGTAAGGACCAGAGTATATCCCATGAGAACAGTTCCCACACCTCTCTCCAGATCACATCACCTTGGAAGTACTGAAAACTTACAAACAGCCAGAACTAGCACTGAAAACAGCAGTGAGAAAGAACCTAAAGCTCTAGAGTGTCCTATCCCACCTACTGTGCTGGAAATAGAGTACAACTTTAACACAAAGTTCAAAATTAAGAAATAAGGTGGAAAAATGAGCAAACAACAACAACAAAAGGACCTGACTATAAAATGCTACTATGGTAACAAGGAAGATCAAGACAGTGAAGTCAAAACAGCTACAAGCAATGTGAATTTGACAGAAATCCAACAAAAATTATTGGAAGAACTAAAATTATTTTCCAAATGAAATGAGTGGTAGATGAAAAATTAGGTAAAGAGATGAGAGTAAAGAAGAAAATTATTAAAAGACAATTATTAGGGGCAGCTAGGTGGCATAGTGGATAGAGCACTGGCCCTGGAGTCAGGAGGACTTGAGTTCAAATCTGGCTTCATACACTTAACACTTACTAGCTGTGTGACCCTGGGCAAGTCACTTAACCCCAATTACCTTACCAAAAAGAAAAAAAAGACAATTAATAGTTTGGTAAATGAGACAAAAAATAGTGAAGAATATAACCCTTCATAAAACAGAATTGGCCAAATGTTAAAAGAGGCAGAAAAGCTCACTGAAGAAAACATTTTCTTTTTTTTGAAAGTATCTATCTATTTTTTTTAAGAAATAAATATTTTTATTTATAGTTTTAAGTTCTGATTTTTATTCCTCCTTCTCTCCATCCCCTCCACCCCTGGTTGAGGTGGTAAGCAATCAGATGTGGGTTAAACATGTACAATTATGTAAAAGATAACAATATTAGTAATTTTGTGGAAGAAAAATTGAAAAAATGAAAAAAATGAAAGAAAGTGAAAAATAGCATGCTTCAGTCTGTGTTCCATCAATATCAGTTCTTTCTTTAGAGGTGGATAGTATGTTTCATCAATAGTCCTTTAGGGTTGTCTTAGATCATTGTATTGTTGAGAATAGTTGTCATTCACAGTTCTTCAATAAATAATATTGCTGTCTCATTGCATAAAGTTCTCTTGGTTCGGCTCACTTCACTATACATCACTTCATACAAGTCTTTCCAGGCCTTTCTGAAATCATCCTGCTTGTCCTTTCTTATAACATGATAATATTCCGTCACCATCATATACCACAACTTGTTTAGCCATTCCCCAGTTGACGGACATTCTTTTGATTTCCAATTCTTAGCCACCACAAAAAGAGCAGCTATAAATATTTTTGTACAAATAGGTCTTTTTCTCTTTTTAGGGATGTCTTTGGGATATAAACCTAGCAGTGGTATTGCTGGATCAAAGGATGTGCACAGTTCTATAGCCCTTTGGGTATAGTTTCAAATTGCTCTCCAGAGGAGGCAGAGCCAAGATGGCAGAGGAAAGGCAGTAAATGCTCAGAACTCCTGACAAAATTACTCCCAAAACTCCAAACACAGCCATAAGACAATTCCTGGAGCAGCAAAATCCACAAAAGGACATGCTGAGATAATTTTCCAGCCAAAGATGGCTTAGAAGTTCAGCAGGAGGGGGCTGCTGTGTTGGGGTGGGAGTAGAATCCAACCCTGCAGTTGTGCTGACACAGATCTAGTCAGTCCCAGGCAGGCTGCAGCAGAGAAATTTACCTGTGAGCTTCCAAATCAGCTGCAGCACCCTCATCTTCTGGAACTAAGCTCACAGTCTGGTGAGAGGGCTGAATGGCTGGCCAGGGGGAGACTACAGGGGTTTCTGCAGGAGCTGAGGTAGAATTCAATTATTCTACCCGAGCAGGGATCCAGGAAGAAATCTTGAGTGGCAGCGGCCCAGGTGGCAGAGGGGCACAGACTCGTCAGAGCTAACAACCACAGAAAACAAAATTTTGTTGCCTGGTTTATTAGCAAGTTAGCCTGGGGTAATTTACAGACCAGAGCATAGGCAAGGTGAGAGAAGAACCTGCCCCTCCTTAAACCATACCAACCTGGGAACCCCTGAAGCCTGGGACAGTGCAGCCTGGAAGCAGTGCCGCACTTTAACAAAGAGTTAAATGTCAAAAAAAAAAGACAGGCAAGATGAGCAGGCAGAAAAAGTTGCAGAAAGTTTCCATAGAAAGTTTCTCTAGTGACAAGGAAGATCGAAATGCACCCTCAGAATAGGATAGCAATGTCAGGGCTCCTACATCCAAAGCTTCCAAGAAAAAATATGAATTGGTCTCAGGCCATAGTGGCACTCAAAAAGGACTTTGAAGACAAAATCAGAGAAATAGAGGAAAAAATGGAAAGAGAAATGAGAGTGATGCAGTCATGAGAAAAAAAATCAACTGCTTGAAAAGCCAAATGGAAAAGCTCTCTGACCAAAATAATTGCCTAAGTATTAGGATTGAACAAATGAAAGCTAGTGACTTTAAGAGAAACAAAGGCACAATAAAGCAACACGGAATGAAAAAAAAATAGAGGGCAATGTGAAATATCTTCTTGGAAAAACAGTTGACCTGGAAAATAGATCCAGGAGAGATCATTTGAAAATTATTGGACTACCTGAAAGCCATAATCAAAAAATGAGCTTAGACATCATCTTCCAAGAGATTGTCAGGGAAAGTTGCCCTAATATTCTAGAAGCAGAAGGTAAAATAGAAATAGAAAGAATCCACTAATTACCTCCTGAAAGAGATCCCCAAAATGAAAACTTCCAGGAATATTGCAGCCAAATTCCAGAGCTCCCAGGTCAAAGAGAAAATATTGCAAGCTGCCAGAAAGTAACAATTCAAATACTGTGGAGCCACAGTCAGGATACCACAGGATCTAGCAGCTTCTCCATTAAAATATCTGAGGACATGGAATATGATATTTTAGAGGGCAAAGGAATTGGGGTTACAACAAAAGTCACCTACCCAGCAAAAATTTTATAATCTTTCAGGAGAAAAAATGGGAATTTAATGAAAGAGAAGACTTTCAGGTATTTGTGATGAAAAGACCTGAACTGAATAGAAAATTTGACTTTGAAATACAAGACCATAGAGAAGCATAAAAAGGTAAACAGGAAAAAGAAATTATTAGGAATGTTAAAAGATTAAACTGTTTACATTCCTACATGGGAAGATGATATGTCTAACTCATAAGAGCTTTCTTAGTACTAGAAAAGATGATAGGAATAAATTTAGACAGAGGGCACAGGTAGGAATTGACTATTAAGGGATGATATCTGTAAAGCATTTATTTTTTGTTTCTCTTTTTTTGTGAGGCAGTGGGGGTTGGTGACTGTCTTGCGACTGGGGCCAGATTTGGGCTCAGGTCTTCCTGGGTCCTGTCCACTGTGTCACCTAGCTGCCCCATGATGACATCTTTAGGGTAAAATTGAGGGGGGAGAGGATTGCACTGGGGGAGGGGGAAGGGTAGATGTAGAATGGGGTGAAATCTCACCTGAAAGAAGCAGGAAAGGGCTTATGGAGTGTGGGGGAGGAGAGATGGGGGAGGAGTGGGGCAGTGAATGAGCCTTACACTCATCCGAATTAGCTCAAAGACCTTACTCTCATCAGAGCTGGCTCAAGGAGGGAATGCCATACACAATTGGGTAGAGTAATCTATCTAACCCTGCAGGAAAGTAGGAGGTGAAGGGGATAAGGAGGGAAGAGTGAAAGAAGGGAGAACAGAATAGGGAAGGGGCAGTGAGAAGCAAAACACTTTTGAGGGGGGATAGGGTAAAAGAAGATAGAAAATAGAGTAATATCATGGGAAGGAAATAGGATGGAGAGAAACAGTTAACAAATTGTGAAAAAAATTTGAAGCAAAGGCAAGAGTAATGTAAGATGATGATTGATGATGATGATGGTGGTGGTGGTGGTGGTGATGATAGATTGATGGTGATTGGAGGAATATGGGGATTGATTGATGAGGACTGACTGATGATGATGATGAGTATTGAATGAAGAAGATGAGGATTGATGAACAATTATGAGGATGGACTGAGGATGATGATGAGGGTTAATGAGTGATTATTGATGATGATGGCAAAATGTATGGTACTCACATTGCTGGGCTATTGGGAAGGAAATTCTTTGTCAAGTATAAGGTACTATATAAATGTTATCTATTACTGTTCTTGCAGTAATCAACCTCATGGGTTTATTGTAAGGAAATCTCTCTTTAAAGTACTATATAAAGGTAGTTTACTATAAAAAATGATGGGTAGGATGCTATCAGAAAGACCTAGAAGGACCTGCATGAGCTGATGGAAAGTTAAATGTACTATATACAAAGTAACAGTAATATTGTGATATGATCTTCTGTGAATGACTGTTATTTTCAGTAATGCAATGATCCAAGAGAGCTCTGAAGGTCTTATGAAAAATGCAATCCATCTTCAGAGAGAGAGAACTGATGGTATTTGAATACAGATTGAAACTTTTTGTCAGTTCCTTTATCTGAAGTTTTGTTTTTGTTTATTTTCTTTCACCACCTGACTATTGTGGAAATATTTTGCATGACTGTTCATATATTGATTATATTGAATTGCTTGAGTTCTTGGGGTTGGGGGGTACAGAAGGAGGTAAGAAGAGAATTTGGAACACAAAGTTTTTTTTAATTAATGTCAAATTTTTTTATTTTACATGTAATTCGAAAAACAAAATTCTAAATATTAAAAAAAAATTGCTCTCCAGAATGGTTGGATCTTTTCACAACTCCACCAACAGTGGATTAGTGTCCCAGCTTTCCCACATCCTGTCCAACATCCAATATTTTCCATTTTTATTATATTTGCCAATCTTATAGGTGTGAGGTGATACCTTGGAGTTGTTTTAAATTGCAAGGAAAATAATTTCTTAAAAATCAGAATTGGGCAAGTGGAAGCTGATGATTCCATGAGATATCAAGAAACAAACAAAGCCAAATGAATGAAAGCAATAGATGAAAATGTGAAATATTTCACTGGGAAAACAATTGACCTGGAAAATAGATTGAGGAGACACAATTTAAAAGTGATTGGACTATCTGAAAACCGTGATCAAAGAAAGAACCTTGACATCATATTTCAAGAAATTATAAAGGAAAACTGTCCCAATAACCTATCACTAGAGGGTAAATTAGAAATTTAAAGATTCCAACATTAAAGCAGCAGCCCTGGATTCAGAAGGACCTGAGTTCAAATCTGATCTCAGACACTTGACACTTACTAGTTATGTTACCCTGGACAAGTAACTTAACCCTCATTGCCCCTCAAAAAAAAAGAAAGAAAGAATCCAACATTTACCACTTGAAAGAGATACCAAAATGAAAACTCCAAGGAATATTATAGCTAAATTTCAGGTCAAGGAGAAAATATTGCAAGCAGACAGAAATAAATAATTCAAAATGGAGCTAGAGTGAGAATCATGCAAGATTTAGCAGCTTCTGCCATAAAGGAGTGGAGAACATGGAATATAATATTCTGGGAAATAAAAATTCTGGGACTACAACCAAGAATAACCTATCCAGAAAAAAACTGAGTACAATCTCTCAAGGGAAAAATGGATATTTAATGAAATAGAGGATTTTCAAGCATTTTTTATGAAAAGACCAGAGCTGAATAGAAAATTTGCCTTTCAAACACAAGACTCAAGGTAAACACAAAAAGGTAAATGAAAGAAAAATCAAAAGGGACTTAATAAGTTAAATTGCTTATTTTTCTATATGGGAAGATGATAATGGAACTTCTAAGAACTTTATCATTACTAGGGCAGTTAGAAAGATTCTACATAGAAAGAAAGCATGAAAGTGAGTGTATTATGTTGAGATGATATAAAAAAGGATAAGCAAGAATGAAAGATTCCCTGTGAGAAAGGAGAAGAGAAAGAAGAATGGGGAGAATTGTCTCACATTAAAGAGATACACAAGGAAGAGCTTCCATAGTGGAAGGGAAAATGGTGGTGGTGAGGTGAGCAATACTTTAACTTTACTCACATTTCATTTGGTGCAAAAAAGGGAAATACATTTATATTCTCAATTAATAATAGAAATCTATCTTACTCAATATAGAAGTAGGAGGAAAAGGGTGTAATGTAAAGAGGTAGTGATAAAAGGGAGGGCAGATAGAAGAAGGCAGTAACCAGAGACAAAACAGACTGTAGAGAAAGGGGGAGAGAGGAAGAGGGAGAGAGAGAGAGAATCTGGTTTTATGGGGTGGAAATAAAAATAAACCACTAGTTAATTTAACCAAAAAGTAAAGAAGAAAACTACTAGTACTAGTATAAAAATGAAAAGGATGAATGCACCATCAATGAAGATGAAATTAAAGGAATTATTAGGAGTTATTTTGCCCAATTATATGGCAATAGAGTGGACCAACTATTTAAAATGGATGAATATTTACAAAGATGTATGCTGCTCAGATAAACAGAAGAGGAAATAAAATACTTAAATGATCTTATTTTAGAAAAAGAAATTGAATAAGCCATCAATGAGTTCCCTAAGGAAAAAAAAATCCCCAGGACCAAATGGATTCACAAATGAATTATATCAAATATTTAAGGAACAATTAATCCCAGTTTGAAAAAAACAGGTAAAGAAAGAGTCCTGTGGCACAAATATGGTTTTGATACTTAAACCAGGGAAATCAAAAACAAAGTAAAACTATAGAACAATTTTCTTAATATTAATGCAAAAATTCTAAATGAAACACTAGCAAGGAGATTACAGCAACATATCACACAGATCCTATGCTGTGATGAGGTGGCATTTACGCCAAGTATGCAGGGCTAGTTTAATATTAGGAAAACTATCAGCATAGTTGATTTCACTTATAAAAAATTATAGCCAAAATCATATGATTATATCCTTAAAGTCAGAAAAAGCCTTTGACAAAATACAACTTTCAATAAAAACTCTAGAAAGCATAGGAAACAATGAAACCTTTCTTAAAATGATAAGTAGTATCCACCTAAAAGCAAGAGTAACCATTATCTGCAATGGGGATAAACTTGAAGCCTTCCTAATAATACAGGGTGAGGCAAAGTTGTCAATTATCACCACCATTATTCAATATTGTACTAGAAAAAGAAATTGAAGAAATAAAAATAAGCAATGAGGACACAAAACTATTACATTTTGCAAATGATATGATGGTATACTTAGACAGCCCTAGAGAATTAACTAGTTGAAGCAATAAACAACTTTAACAAAATAGTAGAATAATAAAAAACAGCACATAAATCACCAGCATTTCTATACACTACCAACAAAACCCAACCACAAGAGAAAGGAGACAAGCCACTTCAAATAGGTGAAGACAATATAAAATATTTGGGAGTCTACTTCCCAGACAAACCCATGGATTATATGAATACAATTACAAAAGTTTTCACACAAATAGAAACAGAATTAAATAATTGGGAAAATATTAGTTGCTCGTGGGTAGACTGAGTCAGTACAATAGAAATGACAAGTCTACTTAAGTTAATTTGCTTATTCAGTGCCATACCAATCAAACTACCAAATCATTTTATAGAGCTAGAAAAAGTAAAACCAGAATTCACTAGAAGAACAAAAGTTCAAGAATATCAAGGGAATCAAGGAAAAATATGTGAAGAAAAGTCAGCCTAACAGTTCTGGATTTCAAAGTATATTACACAATAGTAATCATCAAAATAATCTGGTATTGTTTAAGAAATAAAGTAGTGGCTCAATGGGAAAGACTAGGTACATAATACACAGTAGTAAATGATTATAGTAATCTAGTGTTTGATAAACCTGAAGATATAAGATTTTGGGGTAAGAACTCACCATTTGAAAAAAAATTCCTGGGAAAACTGAAAAGTGGTTTGGCAGAAACAAGGCATAGACCAACATCTCACATCATATACCAAAATAAAGTAAAAGTAGATTAATGATCTAGACTTAAAAAGTGATACCATAAATAAGTTAAGGGAGCATGGAAAAATGTTCCTGTCATATGAATGGATAAGGAAAGAATTAATGACCAAAGAAGAAATAGATAGGTTCATGGGAAGTAAATGAGATAATTTAGATTACATGGAATTAAAAGGCTTTTGTGCAAACCAAACTAATGCAGCCAAAATTAGAAGGAAAACAGTAAACTGGGAGGAACAATTACACTAAGTTTCTCTGGACAAAGACCTCATGTCTCAAGTATATAGGGAACTGAGCCAAATTTACAAAATAAGAGCCATTCTCCACTCAACAAATGGTCAAAGGATAAGAACGGGTAGTTTTCAGAAGAAGAAATCAAAACTATCAACAGACACACGGAAAAAAGTTCTAAATTACTGATTAGAGAAATGGAAATTAAAACACATCTTAGGTACTACCTCAAACCTATCAGATTGGATAAGATGACAGAAAAGGAAAGTGTTAAATGCTAGAGGAAAAGTGGAAAAATATAAACATTAATACACTATGGCGTAATTGTCAACTTACCTAACCATTCTGGAGAACAATATCAACCTATATCCAAACAGCTATAAAATTGTGCATACAATTTAACCCAGTCCAAAGACATTAAAGAAAAGAGAAAGGATCTATGTATTCAAAAATATAGCAGCTCTTTTTTGGTAGAAAATAATTGGAAATTGAGGTGATGTCCATCAATTGAGGAATGGCTGAACATATTATGGTATATGATTGTGATGGAATATAATTGAGCTATAAGAAAGAATGCGTAGGATGCTCTCAGAAAAACCTGGGCAGACTTATATGAACTGATGCAAATTTGTTTGTTTGTTTTGCGGGGCAATGGGGGTTAAGTGACTTGCCCAGGGTCACACAGCTAGTAAGTGTCAAATGTCTGAGGCCGGATTTGAACTCAGGTACTCCTGAATCCGGGGCCGGTGCTTAATCCACTGCGCCACCTAGCCGCCCCAACTGATGAAAATTTAGTGAGAAGAACCAATGGAATGTTGAATGCAGTGACAGCAATATTGTATGATGATCAACTAGCTATTCTCAGCAATGCAATGATCCAATACAATTCCCAAGGACCAATGATGAAAAATGCTATCCAACTCCAACTGATGAACTCTGAATGCTGATTGAATCATACTTTTTTACTTTTTTGTCTTTGTTTTCTTTTGCAACGTGGCTAATGTGGAAATACATTTCATATGACTTTCCACAGTGTAAGAAATTCCCAGGGAATTAACTCTCTTTTATCCACACAGATTGAGCCTTGTGCTGCAACGTCTAGTTTTGGAGAGTTATCTAGGTCATCAAGAGGTTAAGTGACTTGCTTGTGGTCACAGAGTCTGTGAATCATGGCCTGAACCGAGATTTTCCTGATTCTATTTAAAGTTGTCTCTCTTATTATGTCATACTGCTTCTCCCATTCCATGTTTTAGAGGCAAGTCCTTAGGAAAAATGAAGACCAGAGAGGAGTGGCTCCCCCAATGGCAAACATAATAAGTATTAGAGCTGGGATTCAAGTTTAGGGCTTTTGTCACCAAACCTATCATACTTTCTCTCTGTCAGACTGGGCATGGGTGAGCTAAACAGAAACTCTAAACATGTCAGCACTAAAATGTCAGCACATTTTCAATCCCTCTCCTGTGGCTTGAGTTTTCTGATAATGTCTAAAGCTCCTGCACATAAGGTATTTAGGAATTGACATAGAAAACTCACTCCAAGGCTTCACTATTTTACTAAGGTTTCTTTTATTAAAAAAAAAAAACAACACTTTTTTTTTATCTCTCCCACATGTGAGTTTGCTTTCAGTTCCACTAGATAAATCCAAGTTGCTGTTGTGATCATGCATCATTTTGGTCCCTTGGAACAAAAAAGTTTTCTTAGGGAATATTCTGGGAAGACCTGTCTTGATGGTTGGTTTTTCAATTTTGAGTAGTAATTTAGAAAGTAGATGATGGTCCCGAATCACCTCTTCCTCCTCTCATTTAAAATTTAAGTTGTGCCGGATCCATTTCTGGATGATTCTATAAAGCTCAAATGTGAATAGAAATAAATGTCTGAGATTTGCCAACAAAATTACCAGAAATAATAGTTTTCACTTATAGGTTTTAATTGAATGTGTTAAACTTTATTTTCTTGAAAACTAGCATTTTGTATTGCTATGCAGCTGTTAAGCATCTGTTGACTTCCTATAATGATGGAAATGGCTGTAGTGTGCTTTTTACATTGGATTTGTATCTCACTTTAGGATCCTACAGGGCGAAATAAGAAACATGTGATAATGTATATCAATTGTTCATGCCTATAAAGTGCTATGTGAATGAGTTATTATAAGGTAAAGAATTTTTTATTTTGAGATAAGTTAGTAGTATGCTAATAATTATCCCAACCTACTTGTTCCAGTATCTATTTTCATCATTGTAGGTATGAGCTATGTGCCCTAACTCCTTCTTCGTATTTCATAACCCATACAAATTAGCCTCATATGCCAGTCCTTCTCAGGCCCATCTCTGTCTTTCTACCTTTCCAGTACTCTCCTTTCCCCTTCACTGTGTACTATGGAATTCCACTGAATGGTCTAGACATTAATAAGAATGTTGATAAGAGGGGAGACCTTAGGAAAAAAAGATACTGAGCTCTGTTCTGTTGTGGATATGTTTATGAGATATTCAATTTGACATGTCTAAAAGTGAGTTAGGGATGTGAGACTGGAATTCAGGAAGGAGAGAAGAGTGAGATAAATAGATCTGGGAAACACCTGCATAGAGATGATAACTGAACCCATGGAAGATGATGAGATCGCTAAACAAGATAATATGGAGCAAAAATTCTTAACCTAGGATGTGTGACTTTTTTTGTTGTTGTTTTGTTTTGTTTTTGTTTTTTGCAGGGCAATGAGGGTTAAGTGACTTGCCCAGGGTCACATAGCTAGTAAGTGTCAAGTGTCTGAGGCCAGATTTGAACTCAGGTCCTCCTGAATCCAGGGCCAGTGCTTTATCCACTGCGCCACCTAGCTGCCCCAAAATTTGTTTTGTTTTCTTTTTTTTGGTGAGGCAATGAGGGTAAAGTGACTTGCCCAGGGTCACACAGGTAGTAAGTGTCAAGTGTCTGAGGCCAGATTTGAACTCAGGTCCTTCTGAATCCAGGGCCAGCGCTTTATCCACTGTGCCACCTAGCTGCCCTGGATGTGTGACTTTTCTAAAGAAATATTTTGATAAACATATTTCAATATATCTGGTTTCCTTAGTAATTTTATATGTTTTATTTTGTGCATTTAAAAACATCATTTTGAAAAGGGGCCCATAGGATTCACCATATTGCCCAAAGCATGTATTTATGTATGTATATGTGTGTGGATTTATGTGTATGTATATATACATATATATATATATATATATACACACATATATACATACATATATACACACACAGAGAGGGAGAGAGAGGGGTGGGGAGAAGAAAAATATATTGGTTGACACCCACAAATAGTAGGTATTATCTGAGGATGCAGCAAAGGAGACTGGATAGGAGAGGTAGAAGGAAAAGCAGAAAATAATAGTGTCACATAAACTTAGAGGGCGAAGAGTACCTATGAGTAGGTGATGATAGAGTCCAAGTCAGCAGAGAGGTCAAGAAGATTGAGGTTTGAGAAAAGGTCATTACATTTGACAAATTAAAGATCTTTGGTAGGGCATGGAAAGAGAAGGGAATATGCACTTATATAGGACCTACTATGTGACAGGCAGGGCAGCTAGTTGTTGCAGTAGATAGAATACTAGGCATTAAGTCAAGAATATTTGAATCCAAATCCTGTAAAAATAGACACTAGCTGTGTGACCTTGGGCAAGTCACTTAACCTGGTTTGCCTGTTTCCTCATCTATAAAATGAGCTGGAGAAGGAAATGGCAAATCACTCCAGAATCTTTACCAAGAAAGACCAAAATGGGGTCATGAAGAGTCAGATACAACTGAAATGACTGAACAACATATGTGGCAAGTACGGTGCTATGGGATTTAATAGATATTATTATCTCATTTGATCCTTCCATTTACCCTTCAAGTAGTTGCTATTATTATCATCTCTTTTTTATAATTGAGGAAACAGATTAATTGACTTGCCCAGGATCACATAAGTGTCTGGGGCCAGATTTGTAGATGGCTTTCTCAAGGAGTTTATCCAAGGAGAAGGAAGAGTTAACTATATGGAATATACCAGGGCTACAAGGAGAGTGATTTTGCACCTCCCTGCACACTAGTTTCAGCTGCTATTCCCCTAGTCTATAAATGACCTCCACTGTACCTCCTAGTGTTCCTATTTAGAGAGTTAATTCCCTGAGAATTTCTTACACTGTAGAAAGTCATACGAAAGGAGGTGCAGAATCTGCAGTTACTTTCAAAGTATGTGACTGTTAACTCCCAGTAGTCTATGTTCTTTGACATAGACCCTTTTCAAGACTAGGAAAAGCCTCACAATGTTTTGTGATGGATACATCTTGTGACAGAGTCATCATTACCTGATCCTTTGGCCATGCCTATGCTTAAGACATCAGGCAGCTTGGCCTAGAGCCTAGTGCATAAGACATTCCCTGATATCTATACAGTATGGGGGAGCACGGCATGAGGACATAGGGACCACCACTTAGGAAGCCAACCCCTTCTAAGCTGCATGACAGACTTTTTCCTCCAGTCAATACTGAGTCATAGTATCATCTCCAGAGAAAGCAAGATAAGTTCAGACCTGGGCTTTCTCTTTTTATATACTACATAAAGCCTGCATCAAAGTGGAGAAAAAAGACCAATGTCTTCACTAGGGCAGCTTCCAGCAGTTCTTTGCCAAGAACTGACCCTATATCAACCACTTCAATGAATCCCTCCACCCCTTGGCCTTCTGTAATTCTCATCTTTCTAATCTGAAGCTCTGGCTACAACCCCAGGGAACTTCTGGTTTGGCAGCTAAGCAGCTGAGCATTGCTAGGAAAAGTCTTGAAAAATAATTGATTGTATTCATATCAACTAATACAATATTCAGCTGGACTATTACTTGGAAATCTTTTTGTTGCACCATCATTCCCAATCTCATTCTTGGTCTTGCCTATTATAAACCTTTTCCACTCTTCTCAACAATGCCTTGCATCCAGTTACCCTGCTGCTCCTTTCCCTTACCATAGCAGAAGACTTCACTTACCAATTTACTGAGATCAAGGCAAGTGATATCTCATTAAGACCCTCAATTTCTTCTCCCCCAACTACTAAAATTCTCAGAATCCTAACCCATATTGTCTTCCTTTCACTTGTTTCAGAGGAAAAGGTGGCTCCCTTTTTTGTATCCTTAATTTGATCCTAGAGAGATTCCCCCCAATCATCCTCCATCTTTCATTTATCTTCAATCTTTCCCTTTTGACTGGTTCCTTCTTAGTTAATTACAAACAAACTCAATTCTTATCATAAAAACATTCATTCAAGCACTCTATTTATTCTTCCTTTCATGCCAAAGTTGTTTAAAAAACTTTTTTTTTTTAACAAGAAGCTATCACTTAGAACAAGAATCAGAGAGAGGCGAGATAGCTACCTAGAGGACACCATGTAAAGGACATTCTTTAAATATTATTTTTGTAATTGTATATTATGATAATCATGGAGTTGGATTATGAGACAACAAGATAGCAGCTATTGCCAATATATCTAATAAAGTATCTCTTCTACTCTGAGAACACCTTGAGGCAGCATATAAAAGCAGAGATATCCTAAAACTTTTAAGGGGGGTGTTTAGATTGACCCCACTATACTTCAGTAGGGGAAGAAGAGATCCAAATAAAGTATTTTCATGTCAAAGGAACTCTGGGGTCTGGTGCTCCTGGGTGACTTTTCCTGTTGATGTTCTCCTGTGTTTTGTGTGTTCCTGGGGAAGTCTCATGTGGTAGGTTGTGCTTCCTAGTTACCATAGGTTTTCAGCTCAAAGAACAACTAAAGATTTGGTGAGGATGACTTTGCCACAAGTTTGGGAGTAACCGTGTCCTTAATAACACCTTTTGGACTCTATTCTTTTGGGCATCTTTTTTTCAATGATCATGGGACACTGGTGATATTTTTTTCAAAATGGAATGAGAACATTCATTCATTTGAGATACATAAGAGGTTAAACATGGAAATAAGGATATCCAGATTACCAACAAGTATAAACAAATATTAGGGCCATTTTCCCCCAAATTATTTTGAATAACACCATAGAGATTATTATAAACCATAATGCAGTTTCCCTGTTTGTCTTTTCTAAGTCATTCAAAATAATTGTTTCAAAAATATTTGTGATTCATATTACCTATTATATGTAGTCTTACATAAATTCTCTCACAGTCACCTAACTGTAAAACTGATCTGTCCTTTAAAACTCTTAAATCTGGGTATCTGAGTACTATAGTATATCTCATTTCCATCTCCTCCCAAAACCACTACCCTCTTTCAAGTCCTTATTGCCTCCACCCTGAACTATTCCAATAGACTCCTGATTGGTCTCTCTGCTGCTTTCAGTCTCTCCCCCTTTCCATACATCTTCCACGCAATATTTTTTTTCATATTTTTATATTTAGAATTTTATTTTCCCAAATTACATGTAAAATATAAATTTTGACATCAATTTAAAAAACTGGTGATATTTTTAAACCTAGAATATTCCTCTCTGCAAATAAAAAGGTATTTATTTATTTTTTTGTTTTGTTTTGTTTTGTTTTTAGTGAGGCAATTGGGGTTAAGTGACTTGCCCAGGGTCACACAGCTAGTAAGTGTTAAGTGTCTGAGGCCGGATTTGAACTCAGGTACTCCTTACTCCAGGGCCGGTGCTCTATCCACTGCACTACCTAGCTGCCCCGGTATTTATTTTTAATAGCTCAAATTAACCCTCTACAAAGTCCTACTTCAATGTTTCATCATGGTACCTAAGGAATCCTGGGTTCTTGAAGTCTTTCCCAAGTAATATTCTATAGTAGCCCATATCTTTACAAGCACCCAATTGATTGAGAAAGAATACAAGATTCCACTGGTGTATAATTTGTTAAGTATAAAAAAGCATTAGGGGCAGCTAGGTGGCACAGTGGATAGAGCACTGGCCCTGGAGTCAGGAGGACCTGAGTTCAAATCCAGCCTCAGACACTTAACACTTACCAGCTGTGTGACCCTGGGCAAGTCACTTAACCCCAATTGCCTCACAAAAAAAGAGTGAATATTACCTTAAAGCTTCTCCTACAAGAAGGTATCTTGTATATATATGTAAAATTACCTAAGATACCTTGAAAGATGTAACAACAGAGATAACTTTGTTCCACATGGACTATTAATATCAGTGAAACATAAAAAGGACATGTAACAATAGAGATAAGTGTTCCACCAAATTGAAGTGTATTTCCCTATAGGCAGTGAAGTACTTTAGATATTTCTATTTGTGGATGACATTGTACTAACTGGCTCAAGCCCAAGAATGTTTCAGAGTCTCTAAATGGTATCTGTTACTGCTCCAAAGAGTTTGAGTTAACTATCCATATTGGAAGAACCTAGTTCAGATAAGAAGTTACCAATGGGTGGATAACTCATGGAGCTTATTTATCTGTACATATATTGGGTAAAGACAGTGTAATAGATAATGAACTGGATCCAGAATTGAACATGGAAACTGGGCCAGATTAACCTTTAGAAAATTGAAAAGTACTTTTAAGGACCCCAAACAAACAAAGGCCCATTTTGCAATAGGATTCTTCCAATTATACTGCATTACTGTAAATTGTGAAATACTATAGCATTTGCATAATCCAAAGAAATGAAGATGAATATCACCTAATGAATAATAGAGAGATACATGGTTGCTATTAGTTGGCTATAACATGTTACAAATGAGGAGTTGGGCAGGAAATCTTAATAAACTCCTCACTTTCAAGGACAACAGAGCCACCCCATTTGAACTTTGATTTCACAGTCCTAGATGTGCCACAAGAGGAAGTGGAAGTAGAGGAAGGTAGGAAACACAATTGGATTAAATCAAGTACACATAGGAGGTCTGTACTGGAGGAATCAAAGTTTTGAGGGATTTGAAGAATCCATTCTCAAGGTATCTGAAAGAATGGAGGATACCAGAGAACTGGAAAAAAATGCTGACTTTGTTATTACTAAAAAGGGTAATGGAGAAAGTAACAGTAATACTCAGCTCATAATCTTACTATCCCATCTATACAAAATTTGTATAAACATAATCTAGATACTTGTCCAGGGCATCCTCAGTGAGGATGGTAGAATAGAATAGGTACGCTTTTACAGGGAACAATTGGGGCTGCTCCTCTGCCAAAAAACCACATCCCCATACATTTTATTATTTGAGTCTCACAAAAACTCAATGAGTTAGAAAGTATTATTGTCATCATTTTGCTAATGAAGCAAGGAGAAGTAAAGTGACTTGCCTAGGGTCACACACCTAATAAAGTGAAGCTTGAATGTACCTCTGATTTGGAGTCCTCTTTCTATTCTATTCCATTACCTCCCTAAAAATAACTCACTCTATATAAGATATTATCATTAGTCAGACTTTACGTGTATTATCTCATTTGATCGTCACGACATACTTAAAGAGGAGACACTTGAAAATGGTGTGGGATAAGCCAAGCTATTTTCCTCCCACTCCCCCTTGTTCTCCACTACTTTGTGTATTATGGGGAAAAAAGTGAGGACTGATTCATAGGTACTGGGTAATTACCTCACTTCTCCACTTAGCTTTATTTATAAAGAACACATCAGTTATAGCAGACACATTTCAATGTCAGAATGTTTAGCAGAGTTTATAATAAACTGTGTTCTGACTACTTAATCTCCCAATCATATAACAACTTCACTGGCCAGAGAAAATTCCTTAGGTTTTTACAGTGAATGTGTTCTGAGGTCAAATTGACTTCATGAGTCAATATCTTATAGGTTGTATTAAAATATTATTATTCTGCATCCACAGAGAGGTCAGAGCTAGTATTATCTAAGTATTACTTTTAGTCCTATATGTCCCCTTACCTCTGTGTCCAGAGATTTAATCAACTAACTTTTATGCAACAAATTAAATAAATTTCCATGATACCAGTATATGAAATAGAGTGTAAATGCAGTCAAATTTAATTCAACAAATATTTGTTAAATATCTATTATAGGCCAAGTATAGTACTTGGCACAGAAGATACAAAGATAAAAATGAAATAATTTCTACCTTTGGGGAATTTTCCTCTAGTCAAGGAAAATAAATATAGTCAACAAGTAAATTAAGAAAAAAATCAATAAAAATAATTTCAGCAAGGAGGGAAAGAAAATGTAAAAACTAGGATAATCAGGAAAGGTTTCTTGTTGGAAGTAAAATGAGTTGAACCTTGAAGGGAATCAAGGATGAATCACAGGTGAGGGGGGAGTGAATTTCAATCATGGGGGACATCCTATGAAAAGGGTAGGAGATTGGAACAGGGAACAGCAAGCAGGTCAGTTAGGGTATAACAGAGAGTGTATTAAAGGGTATAAAGTGTAATTGACCTAGAAAGGTAGGCTAGGAGCAGATCATGAAGGACTAAATGCCAAACAGAAAGCTCTAGATTTTATCCTAAAGGTATTAAGGAGCCACTGAAACTTCGTAAATAGGGAAGTGGCACAGTCAGATCTGTCCTTTTG
Source organism: Dromiciops gliroides (assembly GCF_019393635.1). Lineage (NCBI taxonomy): Eukaryota > Metazoa > Chordata > Mammalia > Microbiotheria > Microbiotheriidae > Dromiciops > Dromiciops gliroides. Next base: position 372,504,963 of record NC_057864.1, read on the forward strand.
GAATATCAGTTTGGCAGTGAGTGGAATATGGATGGGAGAAGGGAAAATATGTATACGTGAAGAACAATTAGAAGACTATTACTATAGTCCAGTTTCACTTTCTATGTCTATCTATGGTTAGAACTATTTTGGTGGCTATATGAATGGAGAAAAAAAGATAAAAGATATTTTGTGGAAGGAAGTGAATGAACCATAACAGATTGGATATATTTTCTCCTTTGCCTTAAAAAGTATCAAAAGTATATGATATTGCAGGACATATTTTGGATGATACAGTGTGTGTAGAATATCTTTGTAATAGAATATTGTAGTTGTATAAGAAAAGACAATTAGGATAATTTCAGAAAATCCTGGAAAGACTTACATGAACTGATGCAAAGTGAAGTGAACAGAACCAGGAGAACACTGTACATAGTAATATCAATATTGTTCGAAGAAGAACTATGAATGACTTAGCTATTCTTAGCAATACAATGCTCTAAGATAATCCCAAAGGACTAATGATGAAGCATACCATCTGTCTCCAGAGAAAGAACTGATATTGATTGAATACAGACTGAAGCATGCTATTTTTCACTTTCTTTGTTTCGTTTTTTTATTTGAGTCTTCTTGTAGAAAATTACTAATATGGGAATGCTTTACATGATTGCACATGCATAATTTATATCTGGTTGCTTACTGTCTTGGGGAAGCAGGAGGGAGTAAGTGAAGGATTAATAGAATTTGGAACTCAAAACTTTAAAAAATTTTTAAAATTGGGGCAGCTAGATGGTGCAGTGGATAGAGCACCGGCCCTGGATTCAGGAGGACCTGAGTTCAAATCTGGCCTCAGAAACTTAACACTTAACTAGCTGTGTGACCCTGGGCAAATCACTTAACCCCAATTGCCTCAAAAATAAAATAAAATTTAAAAAAACATTAAAAAATTTTTAAAAATTGTTTTAACATGTAACTGGGGGAAATTTTACACACACGCACACACACACACACACACATATGTAATGTTGGAGTGTGGATGTGGTTATGCATGGGTGTGTATATGTGTGTACATATGGATGAAACAGCATGTACTACTATTGGAGAATAACCTGAATACATCCACTCAACATGTTCAAAATGCAAGTCATATTTTTCCCTAACCCTTCCCTCTTCCTAATTTCTGGCCTGAAATATTGTCTCCATTAAAAGCACCATCATCTTTCTAGTCACTCAGTTTTTCAATATCTGGGCTATTCTTGGCTTTTACTTCTTAACTTCTCCTATCCAAGCAGTTTCCAAGATTTATCAATTTTTCCTCTACAATATATCTTTTATCCATCCTCTTAGCTCCACTCAGCCCCCATCTTGGTTCAGGCCCTTGTTACCACCTGATCTAAAGACTCCTAATTGTAATACCTTCAAATAACTCCATAAGACAATTCCTTGAGCAACAGAACCCACAAAAGATGGGGTGAGATCATTTTCCAGCCAAAGATGGCTTAAAAGGTTGGCAGTAAAGATCTATTGTACCAGGGTGAGAGTGGAACGTAGCTCCATACCATGCCATGAAGATCCAGCCCCAGGCAGGCTGCTGGTGGTGGCTGCTTCTAGAACACAGCTCACAGACAGTGAGGGGGTCAAGTAGTTGGCCAGGGGGAGATTACAGGATTTCTCCTGGCATGGAGGTGGGACTCTGTTGTTCTGCCTAAGCTAGTATCCAGGTCGCAGTCTTGAGTGGTGGCCCAGGTTGGGCAGGGGCACAGGCATGCCAGAGGTTGCAGTCAGAGTGGAACAGGATTTTCTTCCAGGTCAGAAGGCAAGCAGGCCTGTGGTTGCCTGCAGATCAGAACACAGGCCAGAGGAGTGGTGAACATGCCTCTTCTTATATCATACCACCAGGTACCCCCTGACACTTGGGACAGTGTACCCTGGAAGCAGTGCCCCACTTTAAGAAGGAGTTAAAAGTCAAGAAATAGGCTGGCAAAATGAGCAAACAGAAAAAAATATTGACCCTAGAAAGTTTCTTTGGTGACAAGGAAGATCAAAATATACCCTCAGAAGAAGATAACAAAGTCAAAGATCCTACATTCAAAGCTTCCAAGAAAAATATTTATTGGTCTCAGGCCATAGAAGTACTCAAAAAGGATTTTGAGGATAAGGTAAGAGAGGTAGAGGAAAAAATGGAAAGTGAAATGAGAATGATGCAGGAGGGTCATGAAGAAAAAAGTCAACAGCTTGAAAAGCCAAATTGGCTAAATGGAAAAGGTATAAGTGCTCTGAAGAAAATAATTGTTTAAAAATTAGGATTGAGCAAATGGAAGCTAATGACTTCATGAGAAATTAAGGCACAATAAAGCAAAATCAGAAGAATGAAAAAATAGAAGGCAATGTGATATATCTTCTTGGAAAAACTGCTGACCTGGAAAATAAATCCAGGAAAGATCATTTGAGAATTATTGGACTACCTGAAAGCCATAATCAAAAAAAGAGTTTAGACATCATCTTCCAAAAGATTGTCAGGGAAAATTGCCCTGACATTCTAGAAGCAGAAGGTAAAATAGAAATTTGAAGAATCCACTGATCACCTCCTGAAAGAGATCCCAAAATGAAAACCTCCAGCAATATTATAGCCAAATTCTAGAACTCCCAGGTCAAGGAGAAAATATTCCAAGCAGACAGAAAGAAACAATTCAAGTATGGTGGAGCTGTAGTCAGGATAACCCAAGATCTAGCAGCTTCTACATTAAAGGATTGGAGAGCTTGGAATATGATATTATGGAGGGCGAAGGAATTGGGATTACAACCAAGAATCACCTACCAAGCAAAACTGAATATAATCTTTCAGGGGGGAAAATGTGAATTCAATGAAAGAGAAGACTTTCAGGTATTCATGATGAGAAAACCTGAGCTGAATAGTAAATTTGACTTTCAAATACAAGACCCTAGAGAAACATAACAAGGTAAATAGGAAAAAGAAATTATAAGGGATACTAAAAGGTTAAACTGTTTACATTCCTACATGAGAAGATGATACTTGTAACTCATTAGAACTTTCTCATTATTAGGGCAACTCAAGAGAGTGTATTTAGACAGAGAGCACGGGTATGAGTTGAATATGAAGGGATTATATCTTTAAAAAATAAAATAAAGAGGTGAGAAGAATGCACTGGGAGAAATTAAAAGGGAGAGGTGGAATGGGGTAAAGTATCACATAAAAGAAGCAAGAAAAAGCTTATGGAGTGGAGGGGAATATGGGGGAGGTGCAGGGGAGTGAGTGAGCCTTACTCTCATCAGAATTTGCTCAAAGAGGGAATAACATACACACTAAATTGGGTATAGTAATATATCTTACCCTGCAGGAAAGTAGGAGAGGGAGGTGATGGGGGCAATTGGAAGAAGGGAAGGAATATTGAAGGAGGAGGCAGTCAGAAGCAAACCCTTTTTGAAGAGGAAAAGGGTGAAAGAAGATACAAAATAGAGTAAATATCATGGAGAGGGAATAGGATGGAGGGAAACAGCAATAGTAACTCTGAAAAAAATTTGAAGCAGAGGCTAGAAAAATGTAAGATGATAATGAGGAGGAGGATAAAATGTATGGTATGTACTTTGCTGGGCTATTGTGAAGAAAATTCTTTGTCAGGTATAAGGTACTATATAAATGTTATCCATTATTATTGTTGTAATAATTAACATCATGGGTTTATTTTAAGGAAATATCTCTTTAAAATACTATATAAATGTAGTTTGCTATAAAATATGATTATCAGGATGCTATCAGAAAAACCTAGAAAGACCTACATGAGCTGATGCAAAATGAAATGTACTGTATGCCAAATAACAACAATATTGTAAGATGATCTGCTGTGAATGACTTAGCTATTTTCAGCAATACAATGATCCAAGACAACTCTGAAGGACTTATGAAAAATGCAATCCATCTACAGAGAAAGAACTGATGGTATCTGAATACAGATTGAAGCATAATTTTATTAGTTCCTTTTTTCTAAAGTTTTTTGTCTGTTTTCTTTGAAAACCTGACTAACGTGGAAATAATTTGCATGACTATAATGTATAACTTATATTGAATTTCTTGAGTTCTTAAGGGTGGGTGGGGAGGAAGTGAGGAAGAGAATTTGGAACACAAAATTTTAAAAATTGATGTTAAAATTTGTTTTTACATGTAATTTAGGAAAAATAAAATTATAAATAGGTAAAAAAAGACTCCTAATTGTTTTCCCTGTTCCAAATCTCTCCCCTCTCTAATCCATCATCCACACAACTAGCAAAATTTATATTCCTAAAGTCCAGGTCTGACTATGTCACACCTCTCCTCAAGAAGTATCAATGGCTCCCCATTGGCTTCGGGACAAAATACAAATTCTTTGGTTTAGCCTTTAAAGTTCTTCAAAATCTGGTTGGAGATACCTTCAGAAGCTTATTATATAACATCCCCCTTCATGAACTTTGTGGTCCAACCAAATTGGCCCACTTGCTGCTCTTCATACACTACAGTCCATCTCTTGTACTTTTTTTATAGGCTTTTGCCCCCTGGTTTGAACACACTTCTCACCTCTGCCTTTTAGAATCCCTAGTTTCCTTCATAGTGGAGCTCAGATATCACCTAATATAGGAAGCTTTTCTTTGCCCTTTAGTTGCTTATCCCCCACCCCCACCCCGCCTTCTCTCTCTCTCTCTCTCTCTCTGGAAATTCCTTTACATATAATTCTATGGAAATGTTGTTTCTGCTCCTTGGGGCAGGGATGGTTTAATTTTGTCTTTGTATATTTTCAGGGCTTTTCATAGTACCTGGCACATAGTTAACAGTTAGTAAGTTTTGATTGATTCAATGACTGATTCCTTCACTCTAAAAGAAAGCCTAAGAAAGCAAAAAAAAATCTTTAAACCCTAAATACATTAGGACCTTTTTTTCAAAGGGCAATGTGAACAATATAAAGCCTGGTTCAAATCATATATAGAATGGATTAAATTACTTTATCAGACTTCCACGCAAAGTTCTCCTTGTCCCACTTTCTTTTTTTTAATTAAAAAAAATTGGGGGGGGGCAATGAGGGTTAAGTGACTTGCCCAGGGTCACACAGCTAGTTGTGTCAAGTGTCTGAGGTCAGATTTGAACTTGGGTCCTTCTGAATCCAGGCTTGATGCTTTATACACTGCACCACCTAGGTGCCCCCCTTGTCCCACTTTCACAATGAATGTGACAATATAACAGTTTTTTTACATTGGACTTGGCACTGGATGAAACCAGAGAAAGAATTTAATATTCATTTTTTTTAAACAGATGAATAAACTGCGGACCAGTGAATGACTTGACAAACTTTACATATGAGATTTTATGCTTCTTTATACATCATGAAAGAGTGATGCCAGATCAAATATTTCCATTTCCATCTACTTGTTAAGGTTGCCTTTAGATACTGGAGTTCATCTGGAATATCTAGGGAAGTAGCTTTGTTCTTGGAGGCTTCTCTTATCAATGAGGAAGAAAGGTAGGGAAAAGGTCAGTCTGTCAACAAGCCAGGCATTGCATTATGTGTGGGGAATATAGAGAAAAAAGATATAATAATCCCTGTACTCAAAGAGTTTACCTTCTGTAGGGGAAGAAAAGATGAGTTGTAGGGTTCAAAGACAGCAGAATGAATATATTGAATGAAGTCCAAGGAAACATATTTCCTGCAATATTGACATTGTCACCCAAGCTGGAAAAGAATATACTCTCATAATAGGTTAAAGCTTTTATGCCATAGAGGTGCTTGGTAAACATCCTATAAGGCATATGTATACCCACATGCATATACATACATATACACATGTATATATATATATATATATATATATATGTATATATATATATATATGTATATATGTATTATATGTATTATATGTAAACATATAAGGCATAATGAGAATTATGCTACATCTGTTGGGCAGGATAGTTTATTCTCTGAATTAATTAATTTTCTTATTTATGGAGAATCAGAAACTGATTTAACTGATTTTTGCTGGTTATTACATTAAGGATGAAGAACTACTTGAGGATATTAGAGTTAATAAAACCTTGTGAGAAGTGACTATATCATTTTCAAGTACATAACACATAAAGAAATAGGTTAACAAAATCAAAACTATCTTTAAAGCAGCTTTTTAAAAGACTAAGAATAACCAGACACAAACTCTAGACTTTAAGGAAGTAGATTCCAAAAAGTTAAAAGAGAAGAGAGATATGAGCCATAGTCAAAGTCTTTAAAACTAAGTTCTGAAAACATGGTCACAAATGATCCCTACCTACCTTTCCAAATTTTAATCAACATCTTGGACAAGGGATTAAATATAAAATGTTGTAAATGACAGATAGATGATAGGTGTCATACATTAAGGTTAAAAAGAAGGCTAGCTAGGGAGAGTGAAATTAATACCAAATTGAATAGGATTAAATGTAAAATCCTACACAGTAATTTAAGAAAGAAATGACAGATACGGGATAAGGGACTCTTTGCAAGCTTTATGAAAAAGATCTGGTTGTTATACTTGGACCAAAAAAAAGGTCAGAATGAGCCAAGAGTGGGATATGGCCACTTAAAAAAGGGTAGTGCATTTGTAATGGGTACATGGAGTGTCTACACCCATTGTAGCACCTCGCACCTTTCACTTGGGCATGTGAGAACCGACTTACTCTTTTCTCTTTGAGTTGGGTCCCTTCTTCTAATCTGCTCTTACACTGGCAGATCTAAATTCCCAGAGAAGGATTACCACCATTAGATTATCCTCAAATTCCACAAATCCTAGGCAAAACCTTGTTGAAGAGGAAAATCTTCTTACTATTCCAGCTGTTGAATTCCCATTTAATGTTTTTCTATTTACACTATTAGGTAATCACAATAATGACATTTAGATCTTAAACAAAACCATCTATTAAAGCAAATGTAATAGTAATAGAACATTTACTCATAGATCATAATAAATGCATTAAAAACAAAATACATCACAACCAATACATAAACCTGGGCCACATTCCCCTACCAGTGCACTCAAGCTGTGAGGAGGATTGGGCACATACTTCCAGAAACCTGCCAAGAGGACACATGAGTGAGGAGAACCAAAATACTAAGGATAACTCATAACTCTGGAACTCTAAACTTTGGCATTCTCTGTCTCAGGAACTGTCTATAAAAGACTCTTACTGAATATAGCTCCTGTTTTGAATCAATGTTTACACTACTAAGCTGAGCTGAATAGATGTTTCCACTGCTAAGCTGTTTCCACTACTAAGCTGTACTTACTCATCAACAGTAGCTCTAGTATTTATCACTTAACAACTTCAAACTTGCATGATGTCTTTCTGAAACCTGTCCTTTCACCCCTCTCATCCTTCTGGGGTCAGATTTTGGATCTGTAAACGACTTTACCTTGTTTAGTAAATACCACCAACAACCTTCTCTGCCCCCCACCAAACCCCCCCCCCCAAAACCAACTAACACTCATCTTCTCTCCATAATCAGACAACTTACATTTATTCCCCAAATATATAGTGCTTCTGCTATCTGTATATTTCCAGAATATAACATCTTGTCACATTTAAAACTGAGCAACATTTGTCTAAGAATTCTCAGTAAGATTCAACTGTCAGCAAATGTCTCTGGGCAACTAACTCTTAGAACTCTGAACATACCTCAATTCATCAACAAATATTAGATAGGACAAAAGTGTTAGATTTGGAATCAGGAAGATCTGAGTTCAAATTTCTACTTACTAAACTGGGAGACCATGCACAAGTTATTTAGTATTCCTTAGGCTCAGTTTCCTCATTTATAAAATGAGGATAGTAATAGCAACAGGGTTGTTTCAAGGATCAAATAAGATAATGTATGTAAAGCGTTTTGTAAACCTTAGGGTGCTATTTTAAAAAATTTTAGTCTTTATTGGTATATTTTGTTTTTAATGTCATCTAAATTTGTGCCTTTATCTGTTCTTCTCCCCACATTCAGGCTATAATGTAAGGCTAGGAAGTTAAGGCATAGTTCATTTTTCAGGGAGTAGATTAAATGGAATTTTGAGAAGAAATAACAGTTTTCCCCACACATTTCTTATTCTTTGGCCTCTAATCCCTAATCACATGAATATACTGGATTGTTGCTTGATGTTGCTTGTACTCAAAGGCTAGAGGTATGTTTTCTGTTCTTATACAGATGAGATGGGCAGAAATGATCATATCATGTCACATCAATTAAAAAAGAGAGTTTGTTGATGTATTATGGATGTGTGGGGGTGGGGGCAGGTGAGAAGGGGTAGGAAACAGAAAGAGATGTGGCGTCTATTCAACCCGAACATTACAATTTCCATCATTTGTGCAGCTTTCAGAGCTTCCCAAATGATTCATAATAACTCAAGAAAAGGAAAAAAAGTAGATGAAGAAAGTCTATTGCCTAGACTGATATACAGTTAGGCAGATAACCCATTGAGTCTGTCCATTGGTACCAATACCTTGGACAGGCACTATAGATATAAAAGATTCCTGTGTAAAACCTTCTGTGATCTCTACTTCACCCTCCATTGCCTGTTTGTGTTCTTATCTTCCTCAATTTTCCTTCCACTATTCTTATTATATACATATTGTATTCCCCCAGTAAAGCAGAAGGTCTTGGAAAGCAGGGGATGTTTCGGGTTTTTTTTGGGGTGGGGGGGAAGGCAATGAGGGTTAAATGACTTGCCCAAGGTCATACAGCTAGTGTCAAGTGTCTGAGGCTGGATTTGAACTCAGGTCCTCCTGAATCCAGGGCCAGTACTTTATCTACTGCACCACCTAGCTGCCCTCAGATGTTTCATTTTTACCTTTGTAGCACCAATGCTTGGTATAATTTCTTATTGAACAGAAGGAAGATAGCAAATTGGATTGCAGTTAGAAAACTTTGCATTGAATTGTGAGTTCAATGTCCTCAATCATCCCTCTTATGCTATATTTTAAATTACAATATTCTTCTAGACAGTCTATATGAGTTGTTGTTCAGTCATTTCAATAATGTCTGACTCTTCATGACCCATTTCGTTTTTTATTGTCAAAGATACTGGAATGGTTTACCATTTCCTTCTCCATCTTATGGATATAAATCATAAAATACCACAGTCTTTGAAGAATAAAAATTACAAGCCCTTACCACCTCATGTCTGGACTATTGCAATAGCCTACTGGTGAGTGTATGTGCCCCAAGTCTCTCCTTACTCCAATATATTCTCCATTCAGTCACCAAAGTGATTGTTCTAAAGTGGAGGTCTGACCACATCACACCACCTCCCACTCCATAAACTCCAGCGGCTCCCTCTTGCCTCCAGGTTCAAAATGCTCTTTTGGCATTCAATTATTTTGGCATTTCATAACCTGGCCCCCTCTTATCTTGCAAGTCTTCTTACGCCTTACTCCCTGACACATCCTATTCCAGTGACACTACCCTCCTGGCCATTGCAGGAACAAGACACTCCATCTCTAAGCTCAGGGGATTTTCTCTGACCATTTCCCATCTCAGGAATTCTTTCCTTCTTCTGCTCTGCCTACTGACCTTCCTCAATTCCTTAAAGTCTCATCTAAAATCCCTACTTTTATTGGAAGCCTTTTTCAATCCCTCTTAATTCTAGGGCTTTCCTTCTGTCAATTACTTACCATTTATCATATATATATATATATATATATATATATATATATATATATATATATATATATATATACACACACACACATACATACATACATATATATATATATATCTTGCTTTGTACATATTTGTTTGCATGTTATCTCATGTATTAGATTGAAAGCTTTTTGAGGGGCTGAACTTTGTCCCTTTTTGTATCTCCAGTCCTTAGCACAGTTTAGGGCATATAGAAGTAGCTTAATATTTTTGGACTGATTGAGGTAGTTCAAAAGGTGATGAAATGATTCTGATGCACATATGTAGATTTCTGAATATTATCAATGAAGACCTGGGCACCAAAATGGGAAAACAAGAACAAGAACAGTAACAACAACAACAATAACAAAAATCATGTCTTTATTTAGAATGGGAAAGGAAGTGGGCTGGTCATGTAGTGAGAGCAAGGGATAACTGATGGGCATATCTGTTTTCCACTTGTACCCCTACAATATTAGATGTCTAGAAGAAGGTGTATAGCATGTCAGGTAGAACCCTAGGTGGAGGATTTCTAGGAGGACACTGGCAAGAAGTGTGAATTGATCGTGATCCTCACCAATGAAAAGAGTATCTGCCCTAGTAAAATCACAGAGGTTTTAAAACATGGAATTCGAGGCCAGGAAAAAAGTTTTGTTGGCATATCCCCTGTATCGACTCAGTGTTCAGTTCCTCTGTGTCTCCTCCACTAGTTGTCCACTCAGTGCATTCCTGCTTGTTCCAAAGCCAAGAATTTCCTGTTCAGAAGGTGAATGGACAGGAAACTCCATGTGCTTCCTGGTTTAAGAGGTGGTACAGTATGTAGGGTAGCCAGTAAAAGCAAACATACCAAGCAGGAGGGAATTTGGTGACTTTCTGAGTGCAGTTTTTCTTCTCAACAAAATGACACATTCACTTGTCAGATTCCTTTAAATTTAATGCATAGAATCAGTCCATTACCACCTATTGAGTTCCCACTAGCTATAGAACATTATATTTTCAGGGAATGACAGGCTAATGAAGGAGATAAGATAAATACAAACGTATTTAACTGGAAAAAACCTTAACATATCAAACTAATGCTGACTACTCATGGGGAAGTAAGATGAAGATGGAGGGGCTTCAAAGGTGTGCATAGAATAGATAAGGCTTGCAGGGAGAATTACTATTAGCTCTTGCCCTGAGAGGAAGGACCAAAGGGGATTCTCTCTTAAGGTGTGCCAGCACACCTGACTTTGCAGTTGGGGAGCTTACGGGAAGAAAAAAAAATGATTGGAATTGTTTGAAGCTACTCCAGAAAGGCTTCATGGTGTTGGTGAATCTTGACCTAGGCTATGAAGGAGGGGACCCCTAGTGAAATAATGAAGAGAAGAGAAAGACTATGAAATGTACTGTTTCTACAAGGGTTGATTATTTCAAAGGGTAAAAGAATAGAGTAGAAGGCCTTACACCAGATTTCTTCGGAGCCCACAATTTCAATTTATGCCACTGATTGGAAACCACAGGCAATACTGTAATATACTGTAATAAAGAATGCTGACTTCATAGCTTTTTCTGTCAGTTTCTATATTCCCCATGAGTGTAGAGTTCATTTTACCAAACTATTTGGGAGGAGGCAATTGGGGTTGAGTAACTTGCCCAGGGTCACAAAGCTAGTAAGTTTTAAGTGTCTGAGACCAGATTTGAACTCAAGTCCTCCTGACTCCAGGACCACTGCTCTATCCACTGTACCACCTAGCTGCCCCTGTGAATTCTTGATTTTTTGTTTATTTGTTTTTTGCAGAGCAATGAGGGTTAAATGACTTGCCCAGGGTCACACAGCTAGTAAGTGTCAGGTGTCTGAGTCTGGATTTGAACTCAGGTCTTCCTGAATCCAGGGCTGGTGATTTATACACACTGCACCACCTAGCTGCCACCTATAAATTCTTGAAATATCCAGAAATGTCCCCCAAATGCTTTTGGCAAGGACTGGGCTATGAATTAATTTTTTAAAAAACATTACTTCAAGTCTCTCTCCTTAACCCAAATCCTAAAATCACTCTTCTCTTTGCCACTTTATTGGCCGAGAGGTAGAGTTCTGTAGTGGATAGTGAGCCTGCCTTGTAGATAGGGAGACCTGGGTTCAAATCTCACTTCTGACTCTTCTGATTGTATGATCCAAGATAAGTCAACTAACCATTCAGTGCCCACAGAAACTCTCTAAACATGAGTTGCAGGGTATATATAACCCTGTACTTTTATAAGTTTCCTCATTGGGAGTGCTTTCTACCAATGGAATCACAGGTACAATCCCTGCAAAAATCAAAAAACTACTTGTACTTTTAAGTATTTTCTGGGTGACTAATCTGCATGTTCTTATCTGTACAATAGTTTCTTAGCTTGTTTGTAAAGTGTCCTCCACTGTTCTAATAAACTTGTTTTTGTCTTTGTGGTTATCCCTCTAAAGGCATCTGTCTAGTTCCTTAATAGCAGGGCAGACATATGCTTTATTCACCTACTGGTTTTAGAGCTGGAAGGAAACTCAGAGGACATCTCATTTTGTAGATTGAGGAAACTGAGGCCCAAAGAATTTGCTGCTTGCATAATCTTTCATAGAGTGTGAAAACAAACAGGAAAGCATTTATGAAGCACCTACTATGTACCAAGCACTGTACTTTAGAAGTATTATCTCATTTTACCTTCACAACATCACTGGGTACCATTATTTCCATTTTACAGATCATGAAACTGAGTCAGAAAGAGGTTAAGTGACTCACCTAGGGTCATATACCTGGAAAATATCAGCAGTCCAGGTCTACCAGCACAACCTAGGGAGAACATTTACTATTAGGTTTTTCCCTGAGGGCATGTCCAACATACACTGGGACCACATTCTATTCATGCTTATGGTGACTTGGCCAAGTAATCAAAGCTGGAATTTGCAAGTGAGGTTTGTGCACTAAGATCCAGTGTTTTTTCCACTGTGCCAGATATTGCAATGATGTTTTAACCCTAATACACTAAGTCTGATGTCTCAAGATCTGGGGATGCAAAGTAGTATTCAAATTATGACTGCCCAAGAAAGAGAGAAAGTCTTTTAACTGGCTGTAGAGAGCCTACTTTACCGCCCCCCCCCTTTAGGGTGCTGAAAAAAGCTATCAAAAAGCAAAATAACACAAAAGGAAGATTCTGGCTATTGCATGTGGGGTAGCTGAGAATATGGAGAGTCAATGACAACTACGGGTATGCCTACAGGACTGTAGAGAAGGCTGAATTTAGATAGATGCTAATTGGGGGCAGGGAGGAGAGGACAGATGGAAACAGAAGGGTACTGGCTGGGTTGAGGTGCCACCACCTATGTTGGGAGAGTTGGGAAGCAAAACTTAACTTATCCAAACCATAACTAGCCACTTAATCAGTGGAGCAAGTATTTATTAAGAGTTTGTTATCTACCAGGCACTGTTCTAGGTGTTGGGGGTATAGCTACAATGAATAAAATGTTTCCTACTCTTAAGGAACTTACATTCCACCATGTATTTCATTTCTGGGGCCAGTGAAAATGAGCTCACTTATCTAATATGTCAGTCTTCAGGAACATGATACATTGAATCTACTTTTAAAAAGTATGAATCAAGTACTCACAAATGGTGCCAGTAGATTCGCTTATTGTTTTAGAAACTGGAAGCTATTAATATCCTTTTCTCCTTTATTCGTTGGCTATAAACTCTTTGTACTTTCATCAATATGGATAAGCCCAAGGATGGGAATGCTATCCACTGACATAGATTACATTTTACCTATGAGTTAGGAGGTAAGTCCCCCTTGTCTCCTCGGGAGCTGCTTGAAGCACACAGAATTTAAGGGTGGCACAGCCAGAAAGTGTCTGAGGTAGATTCTGAGTCCAATTCTGACTCCAAGACAAATGCTCTACTTTCTAAAAGAAAGGTAACATGATAGGCTGGAAAGAACACTGAATGGAGTCCAAGGACCAGGTTCAAATCCTATCTCTGCCACTATTACCTATGGGACCTTGGCTCTGTAAGCATTAGTTTTCTATCGATAAAGTAAAGATGTGTGATTCCCTAATCTCTAAGGTACCTTCCAGCTGTAAGTTTATAAGCCATGGTTCCTCCTTGATTAACTGTTTTATTCACTACTTCCTTTATTTAATGAAAAATTAATTTTCTCTAGGCAGTGCCTCTCTTGAAATTTCATAGTTACATGGTATCTGTTCATCAAAAATTAAGATTTAACTAGCGAGACAGCTTCCACCAAATACATCCAGTTTGGGGACCAGCAAGGGATAAGCATGATGGCATTCAAATCTAAATTCAATTTTCCCTAGGGACTAAAACTAGGGAGTATTTGGCCATGTGGGGTTTTGTTTCTTTCCCCTTGAACCTATTTGGGGTAGGGGAAACAAACTTATTTTTAGTAATTAAAAGAACTTCCTTCAAAACTTGAATTTTTCCCCTAGTTGTGTGACTGACTTTTCTAACACTAGCATTTCTAGAATAACAATTCTCCTCCCTCGAAATGATTCTGGACAGTCCCAAGTTCTTCCTTTTAGGCTGGCCTTCAGTGTTTCCTCAGAATCCTTTGGCTAGCAATATTTATTCATATGTAGGTAGAGATAAAAATTGGACTTGTCATTTCATTGATATAGTTTCCCAGGTGAGGAAACTCTCTCTGATAATACAGGTCAACTTCTTTTCTGAAACTCACACTCTTAGACTAGTAAATTACCTAGAGCAATGTCAAACTCAAATAGAAACAAGGCCCATTAATCTATACAAAAGGATCCATATATGCAGCCCAAATAGTTTTAAAAGGACTTCATCTTAAAGTGTATTGTTATCTATCTTCTGTTGCATTTTTACTTATTTTGTGAACAATTTCCCAATTACATTTTAATCTGGTTCCACAATCACTCAGGAGGGATGTGGGATGGGAGATGTGAGGAGCCATTGTGTATTTGATAACTTTGACCCAGAAGTACCAAGAAGTTAAATGACTTGTCCAAGATCAAACAGCCAGATCACATGTCAGAGTCAGGACTTGAACTAAGTTCTTCCTGGCTTCAAAGCCAACTGTTTATCTATTCTGCTATAGTGCCTCTGGTAAGTTTTGACATATGGGTTCAGTAATAGCTAACATTTATAGAGGGCTTTCAGATTCATAAAATGCTTTAAATATATTATCTCATTTAAGCACAACAACCCTATGAAGAAGGTACCATTATTATTTCCTTTTGCAGTTGAGAAAATGGAGGCTGAAAGAATTGAAATGATTTGCGCCAGGTCACGCTGAAAGTATGTGCTTGAGGCAGGATTCAAAGACAAATCTTTCTTATTCTAGGTATAACACTCTATTCACTTTGGTAATGATTACCATTATTTTGCAGTTGTATATGTTTCTGTCTTTTGTGTCCAACTAACCTTTTCCTGAGGTAGCTAGGTGATACAGTGGATCAAGCACTAGCCATGAAGTTGATAGGACCTGAGTTCAAATCTCAGCTCAAACACTTACTAGCTATATGACCTTGGCAAGCCACTTAACCCCAATTACCTTTAAAGATCTGGGACCATCTCCAGTCGTCCTAACATCTATCTTGCCACTGGACCCAGATGGCTCTGGAGGAAAGAGTGAGGTAGATGACTTTACACAGCCCTCCCTTCCTTAAATCCAATTCAGTGCTAGTCATGACATTGCCCTGACGTCAAGGTCCTCTTTGAGAATGAAGGGCCAACAACAACAAAACCACAACCTTTTCATAGGTTAACTTTGATCTAATTAGGATCTAACTTTGATGTAATTTTGATCTTAACTGGTATCATAACCTACATTTAGCCTTAGAATGGATCTCAGTAACTGTTTTGGGCCTTTCTCCAAGTGGTAGTAGATAAATGTGTGAATCATCTGTGATAGCAATACTCAAAGCTTATAAATGGAAATACTACAGAAAGTAACATAAAGAATTCCAGAGGCAAAAAGAGTTCTGTATCATGAAGCTCTTTTCCGGTTTCAGGAGCTGAAACACAGTAATATTACTTTATTCATCCCACTGCACACATTCTTCTACAATGAGCAATTCTGGTCAATAAATACTTTATCCAATCCCTGTAGAAATAGCAGTCACTTTCCACAATGCACCTGATAGTGTATATTTTGCAGAACACTTCTCAGTGGCTAATTCACTCTTGAAACAACTGTAGAGCTGAACTGGGATTGATTCCCTCCTAGATTTTTGTTGTTGTTGATAGAATTGGGGAGTTACCTGTCAATTCTCCTCATCTTTACTGTCTTCAAATATGCCAAGCAACCATATCTCAGAGAAAAATCTATCTCATATGGCAACTAAGTGTTGTACTGGATCTCATCTTCTTGAGTTAAAATCTGACCTCAGACATTTATTAGCTATATGATCTTGGGCAAATAATTTAATTCTCTTTGCCTTAGATTCCTCATCAGTAAAATGAGCTGGAGAAGGAATTGACAAACCATTTTAGTGTCTTTGCCAAGAAAATCCCAAAATGGGATCAGGAAGGGCTGGGCATAACTGAAATGGCTGGATCTCATTGGACCTGGAGTCAGGAAGACCTGAGTTTGAATCTTATCTCAGATCCTTGCTACTTTAGAGGGTCATTTTGAGGATCAAATGAAATAGCACATGTTAATTACTTTATACGCATTTAGAGAGCATTGTTTTATTTTATTTTTTTAATTAATAAAGTATTTTATTTTTTTCCGTTACATGTAAAGATAGTTCTCAACTTTTGTTTATACAAGCTTTACAATTTCAGATTTTTCTCCCTCCCCCCCTCCCTCCCCCCTCCTCCCTCCCCTAGACAGCAGGTAATCTGATATAGGTGTTATATATATATATATATATATATATATATATATATATATATATATATATATATACATACACACACACACAATAACATTAATCCTATTTCAGCATTAGTCATGTTATAAGAGAAAAAAATCAGAGCAATGATGAAAAACCTAAAAATAGAAAAAAAAACCAACAACATCAAAAACAAAAGAAATAGTATGGTTCATTCAGCAACTATACTTCACAGTTCTTTTTTTTTTTTTCCTGGATTTGGAGATCCTCTTCTATCACGAGTTCCCTGGAACTCTTCTGTGCCATTGCATTGGTGAGAAGAATATAGTCCATCACAGTAGATCAACACTCAATGTTGATGTTACTGTATACAATGTTCTTCTAGTTCTGCTCATCTCACTCATCATCAGCCCACGCACGACCCTCCAGGAGAAAGCATTGTTTTATAAGCAATGTTATTATTATTAATTTCACACTACCCATTGAGAGAAAACAACAGGCACACTTTTAAAAACCAATATTTGGAGGAAGACAGGCAAAGGATAAAGTGTCATGTGTATGGTACCTTCTTATTTCCTCTAATTCAAAGGATTCTTACTGATTTTCTCTTTGACCATTACAGAAAGGTCAGGGGTCAGTCTGATCATTTGCAGATACTATTGAAGATTAGGAATGTCATCCTGAGCAATGTACTCATTACAACCAAATTCTACTATAACAATCCCATGCAGCTTCTATGTAAAGATGCTATTTAGAATTTTTTTAAAAAAATCATCATGCATCATAGCTTTGAAAGGATATAAGGAAATTATAGGATTGGATCCTGTCAGAGATGAGAATTTAGTTTCATTCCACATTGGGGGTAGTGTGGCAAAATCATAAGAGCTTTGGGTTAGGAGTCACTAACTTTAGCTCCAGTCATTGCTTGCTATGTGCCTCTAACTTGTGTGACCTTGGACAAATCATTTAATCTCTCTGTACCTCAGTTTCCTCATCTGTAAAATAGGGATAATGATTTCTGCCCTCCCTCCCTTAGATTTAGAGTTGTTGTGAGGAATGAATGTGGTAATATAGGCAGGGATATTTGATAGAGTTAAAAGCACCAGACAGATATAAGGCACTTTCATTACTATCACTCAATGCAGGAATTTACTGACAAGGCCAGGAGTGCCATTTATTTCTAATATCAAATGGAGATAGCGATTCGGGTTTTGTTTTGCAGCTGTCGAGTGATTCAGAGACTATTAAATATTGGAGGCAGAACTCTCCAAGTGCCTGACATCATATCTCAAATTGCTGTGAATACCTCTCATGGATTTTTGTTGCAAGTAAACACACTGAAATAATCATTTTGCTATTATTTGGGGGCAAACAAACTAAAGCCATTAGTTCCTATGAAAAGGAACACATGAGATATAATTCTGGTTATTTCCTGTGCCAAAATGGCTATTAGTTTCCATCCCCTGCCTCCAGCCCCTAAAAAGGAGATCACAGACCTGAGTTTCAGTGTTGGGACTCAAGCATGCACTATTCAAATTAATCCAGAACATCCAGATGTAGATATTCTGTTCATCCAGAGTTCATAGGATGTTCACTTTGGCTCTATTCCTGCAAAAATGGGTCCACATCAGTTCTTTTTTGAATTAGTTAACATATTTGGTATCATGCAAGAATTATACTGCTTGTAAAATTATGCCATCTGCCCTCGACTCCTTTTTTTTTTGCACATATTCTTTTAGTCTAAATTTCTCAAATAGAAGCCTCCTCAAAGATCATAATTGCCTGCTCATATTTCACAGCAAATCTAGTTTATTCAGGATGAAGAGTGTCCTTTTCCTGACATTATGAAGATTGGAAAGTATAAGGATGTATATGGATAAACTTGGCTGGATTTTGAAAACATATCTTTTCTTTCCATTTTAAAATCCTGGCCTGTTTTTCTGCACTTGATTTGTTTATATGCAATTAATCAAAAGCAATGACTCAGGCCTAGAGAAGGGTGGTGAATGTTAAAAATGGTAAGGTATCGTCAGTGGAAAAAAAAAAGAAACAGCAGTAGGAAAGTTAGATTGCAAGCCTAGCAACCTGCATCTACCAGCCTTGAGTTGGAAGTGACTTCAGAGGGTTCTTTTTGGCAAGGGAGATTCACTAGGATATTTGATGAGGGTAAGGGAACTGAAGGTGATCCCCACTTTCTAGGAGTGGCACAAATTCAAATACTAGATCTTGAAGCATGATTCCATGAGACACATCTTTCCTCCTTGCCTTGATAAACAAGAAGGACTAGGAACTCTTCATCTGCCCTATTGTTGTTGCTGTTTAGTAATTTTCTGTTGTGTCTGGCTCTTCATGACCCCTTTTGGGGTTTTCTTGGCAAAAACGTTGAAGTGTTTGGCATCTCCTTCTCCAGCTCCTTTTACAGATGAAGCCCTATTTGGGGTTTTCATGGCAAAGATACTGGAGTGGTTCACCATTTCCTTCTCTAGCTCATTTTACAGATGAGGAAAATGAGGCAAATAAGGTTAAGTGACTTGCCCAAGGTTACACAGATAAATGTCTAAGGTCATATTTGAACTCAGGTCCTCCTGACTCCAGGGCCAACATTCCATCCACTATGCCACTTAGTTGCCTTCCTTATTACCTTTCATTTTCCAAACTAGGCACCAATTCAATTCTTTCCTCATTTCCCCTTGTCCCCCACCCCCTCCCATAATCCATTCAACACTGGGAGTACTTTACACATGCTTTAATGCTTCATAACCAGCCAAGTCCCAGGACTCCACCCACCCTGCTACAATGACCATCAGGTAGTACTAGGGTCTAATTGTTCTTGTCACCACTACTATCCCTTTCTCTTCTATCTGTTGTTTAGGGCTTAATAATTAAATCCACATTATTATATCCCTACTGTGAAGGACATGACAATCTATTTCCCTTTGGCTCCATTCATATACCCCCAGATTCCCAGTTACAGGCTGCCTTGGCCAAAGGACTCTGACCTAGAGTCATGCATAAATTTCTAGCCACTAACTCCTTACAAAAACAAGAGCAAATCTTATTTTAGACATTAGAGTTAAATCAATATGGGGGTGTCCATACTGAGTCATTTTATCAAATTGATTCTGAACTATTACATTTTTATGGGTAAAAATTCAATTTAATTCTACTCCCCCCCAAATCACAAAATGTTCCTGTTCTTCACAAATCTGACTCTAACCTACTTTTCCCAGTCTTATTAAACAGTACTTCCCTTCACTCACCTTATAGTCCAAGAAAAGTGATTTTCTTATTGTTCCTCATACAAGTTGTTCCATGTCCCATCTCCCAGACTTACACTGATGATCCCTTAAGCCTAGAATATTCTTCGTCCTTACCTAATACCTAATTTTCTTCAAAACTCAACTCAAGCAAATCCTTCCATATCTTCTCACATAAAATTACTTTGAATTTATTTTTCATATATGTATATACATGCATACACACATATATATACATACATATTTAGATTTATAAACATATATGTTGTATTTGGAAGAAATTACAATTGATCAATTGATTACAAGCATTTGTTTTAATCACATACTATATGTATAGAATTGTAAAGTTCTAGGGATACAAAATCAGAAATGAAAAAGTCCATCTTCAAAGAATTTATATTCTTTTGGGAGAAAGTATACATATAAGTATATGCAAATTATTTATAGTATTTATTTATAGTATAGTAAAATTTGGGGAGGGGTGGTATTAGCCCTCAGAGGTTAAAGAAAGACCTTATGTAGAAGATGACCCTTGAAGTGAATTCTGAAATAAGCCAAGGATTAAAAAAGACAGAAGTGGGGGCAGCTAGGTGGCGCAGTGGATAGAGCACTGGCCCTGGAGTCAGGAGTACCTGGGTTCAAATCCGGCCTCAGACACTTAACACTTACTAGCTGTGTGACCCTGGGCAAGTCACTTAACCCCAATTGCCTCACTAAAAAAAATAAAATAAAATAAAAAGACAGAAGTGAAGAGAGTTTGAGTGACAGTCATTTTGAGTGGACTGGAGGCTACATAAAAAAGTACTGTATATAGGCAGCTAGGTGGCACAGTGGATAGAGCACTGGCCCTGGAGTCAGGAGGACCTGAGTTCAAATCTGGCCTCAGACACTTGATACTTACTAGCTGTGTGACCTCGGGCAAGTCTCTTAACCCTCATTGCCGCCCAACAACAACAACAACAACAAAAGTACTGTATAATGAAACTGGAAAGATAGATTAGATCTAGGTTATTATGGGTTTGAAATACCAACAAGAGATTGTATTTGTTCTAGAAAGGTTCTGTTAGGGCACTGGTGGAGTTTGCTGATCAAAGGAGTTACATGGTCAGATCTGAGCTTTGCAAGTATTAATTTGGCTGCTGCATGGAAGACAGATTTGAGGAGGGAAAGGTTTGAGGCAATTAGGCCAAATAGGAAGCTATTGTAATGATGGATATGACCAAGAGAATAGACATATGCAAAAGATGTGAAGGTAGCATCAGTAAAACTTGGTAACTTATTGGATATGTGTGGTAAGGGAGAGTGAAGAGTTAAAGATGATTCCAAGGTTGTGAACTTGAGTGATTGGGAGAATTATATAGCCCTTGACATAAATAGGAAATTTTAGAATAGGGCTGGATTTTGGAGAAAAATTATTAAGTTCTGTTTCAAACATGCTGCAGATGCCTTTGAGAGATTCAGTTTGAATTGTCCAATTAGCGACTGATGAATTGAGGCAAGCTCAGGAGAGAGATTGCTATTTAGTTATTCTGTAATGTCTTACTCTTCATGACCTCATGGACCATATCATCCATGGGATTTTCTCAGCGAGAATACTGACATGGTTTCCTATTTCCTTTTCCAGTGGATTAAGGCAAACAGAGGCTAAGTGACTTGCCCAGGGTCACACAGGTAGTGAGTGTCTGAGGCCAGATTTAGAGAGATTATGACTATATATAAATGTGGAAGTGATCTTTAGAAAGATGATCACTGAATTTATGGGAGTTGGTAAGGTCTTACTTGGGTAATAGATAATTTAGAGAAAAAGAGCTTGGGTCAGAGTCTTGGGAGTATAGCAATAGTTTAGGGGACAGGCCATAAATTATAATACAGCAAAGAAGACTTCATTCATTCACATAAGAGAAATTATTGTTAGGCTCTTTAGAAGGCATGATAGAATGTAGCAACATCAAAGGCTATTTCAAAAAGTCATGGATGGAACAAACATTTCTAGATTCAAGTTCCTTATCTACCACTTAGTAACTATGTAATGTTGGGCAAGTTACCAAACTCTTCTGAGCCATAATTCTCATGACCGTTAAATGGAAATAATATTATTATTATTTTATTTACCTTTCAGAGGTATTACAAGAATCAATTGAGATCGATGAAAAATTGTGTCATCATCACAAAACACCATATAAATGGGAACTCAAAACAGCCTTAAGTTTTGTCTTAATTTAAACTCACTACAGATTTAAGTGTCATGTTGTTCAGACTCACAGCAGACTTAAATTTTGTTGTTATTGTAGTTGTTGAAACGTGTAAAATGTATCTTCAATGATTTTCAGGAGATAAATTATGTTTTTGGTACCGTTTGATAGCCACAATGACTGTTTACTTTGGGAAACCAAAAACTAATCAAAAGAATAAGATGTCTGAATAGTGTTCCTTAAAATTGGAAGGATTAAAGAAAGTCATGGAAGAGAAGCTAACTGAAGAGTATGCAAACCTTGCTCCCTTTCTGGAATGCATGGACTTGGTGGATGATTCAGACAAGAAAAAACCCAAGTGGAGAATTCTATGGTAGGAAAAACATGAAGAATTATAGGTGACACAACTGGTCCATGGAACTGAGTAGATGCTTAAAGTGAAAAGTTAGCAGAATGAAAAGAAGACAAGGCTAAGTCACACAAATTAAAGACCATAAATAAAATGTGTAAAAGAGAACAAAGGGAACAAGAGAGGAAAACACAAAAGTACCTCAAAGAGCATCATTCTTGGGTAGAAGCCTCTGTGATGCTGGAACTGTGCCAGGAGACAGAGAGAAGGGAAAATTAGTCATGGTTGTGAAGGGCAAAAATTTACTCCACACCAAGGGGGAAAGTTACAATTTATATGTGAGGTTTTCTCTGTTATTCTAGAGAAAAGAACAGAGAAAGTAGAGGACAACCATCTACACAGAGAATAAGCTGAAGAGGTCAGGATCAAATACAATATGCTATAGTGGATAGAAAGATGGCCTTAGAATACAGAAAACCTGGGTTCAAGTCTCATGCCTGACTTATACTCACTGGATGATCATGGGCAAATTTTGGTACCCTAGGCAGCTCTCTGAGGCTACAAATTTCAGAAAAGGTGTTGCTCTACATTGGTAAAGAGTAAAGGGAGTTCTGCCTAGGAAGCTTACTACCCTGATAAGATCATAAGACAGGATGTGTGTGTGTGTGTGTGTATTATATATTATATACTATATATATATACACACACTCACATATATGTATATATGCATGTATATACATACCATACATATGTGCATACATACAAACACACACTTTACCTGTGATTTTATACATATTTATATATAAATATTATTTTATATATTTATAGATAAATCATAGGTACAGTGATTAGATATACACACACACATATATTTATCTATATGTATCCATATGTGTGTATGTATATGTATGTATGAATGAGATGAACTAGCAGAGGCATAGGAAGTGCAAAGTGTTGTAGGGCAAAAGCTAGGCTTCTGGATTACAATGGGCTCTGCAAGGAATTGTATGATACGTAATTGACTGTTAAAACAATCCTTTGGGAGAGCTTTTTGGCCCAGTTTTAATGACTGGAGAAATTATCAAATTTATGGTATAATCCAATAACTGGACATAATTCTTACCAAATGTTAGGGGTTGGGGATACAAAGATAAAATTGACATTGTCCTTATTTTCCAAAAGCTGACGTCCCACTGGGGGAACAGGTGGAGTGGAGTGGGGTGTGGGGAATGGTCATATATAATATAGGTGGGGAAGGATGGAACTAAGGAGATATCCAGAGAAAGTGTTATAGAAAACCTTGAGGAGGGAGAGTATATTTTCATCTGGGGATAAAACTGCTCAGAAAAGAGGTGATACCTGGTCTTAACTTTTTTTTTGGGGGGGGCAATGAGAGTTAAGTGACTTGCCCAGCATCACACAGCTAGTAAGTGTCAAGTGTCTGAGTCCGGATTCGAACTCAGGTCCTCCTGAATCCAGGGCCAGTGCTTTATCCACTGTGCCACCTAGCTGCCCCCAGGTCTCAACTTTTAAGAAAGGCAATTCAACTCAATCCATGAGACCTTTATTAAATATCTACGCTGTGCAAGGATTTATGATAGTGTAATGGGTTTCTGGTGCAAGGGCAGTTGCCATCAATGTTCTTGAGTAATGCAACCTATCCATGTGGAGCATACCAGGCAGCTTACTTCTGTTAGAATAATGATTATGCATATGGAAGTATCTTGGAAAAACTGGAGGATGCAGAACTGATGTACTAGGGATCCAAAGGTAAAAACAAAATAGTGCCTGCCCTCAGGAGCTCCAGCATGTACATGGGTAAGTAAATATGTTTAGGAAGGAGATAACTTAAACAGCTGGAGAAACTAAGGAAGACCTCTTAAAGGAGGGGCCATGAGAACTAGAGAGAGGACTTCCAGAGGACCTACCTGGGACCTTTGGGTAAGTCACTTAATATCTCTAGGCCCCAGTTTCATGGGGTTGCACTAGATGGCCTCTGAGGTCTCTTTAGCTTTACATCTATACTTCCATGATTCTTGATTTGTGATTTTATGGTAAGACTTCTCAGAAGTGAAGATGAAGAAGTGCATTCCAGTCTTGGTGAATACTTCCATGAAAGCACAGAGACAGACAATGGAACTTTGGCTTTGGGGACTAACCAGTAGTTCAGTCTGGCCACACCATAGAGTGAGTAGAAGTTATTTATTAAAACTAGAAAGAGATGTTGAAGCCAGATCATTCAGGGTGTTAAAGGCTAGGCTAAGGAGTTTGTATTGTATCCTAGAGGAGAGAGACAGAGAGACAGAGAGAGACAGAGAGAGAGACAGGGAGAGAGAAGGAGAGACAGAGACAAAGACAGGGACAAAGAGATTCTAAATTTTTTAGAAGAGTTGCTACAAGGTTAGCAGTCAGGGACAGGGGAGGGACAGAGTCAGGTCTATGTTATAGGAAAGATAGATTGAAGAGGAAAGAGGCAAAAGTCAGGAAGAGCAATTAAGAAACTATTAAAATCCACCAGGAGAGAGCTGATGAGAGCTAATGATCTATTTTCTTTAAATAAAAAGGAAATTACTGAACAATTGGGGAAAAAATTAAGGACTACTAAAAAAAAATCACAGAAGAGAAAATATCAGTAATGACTGACTCCTATGCCTGATTTCTCACTGTAAATAAGAGGAACAGGCAAACTTTCGAAATAATATTCTGTAGTAAACTACGTCTTCACAGTCAGACATAAATAACTAAAAGACACTAAGAACAAGATCATGCTGTGTTTACTCAATAAAATATTGAGCACCCTCTATGTGCCAGGCACTGTGTTAAGCACTGTTTATAGTTTGTGTATTGCCCACCTTGGAATGACTGTCCTGAGGACCTGAGACAGCCCCCTCGCCCCCAACCCCAGCTATATGAATTTCAAGTCCTTGGCTAGGATCAGCATTTTGTGATGGGGGCCCAGCCATGCTGTTCACTTCGCTCCTACTACTAGTAGTCCTAGCTGGACTACTTTACCTCTATACCAGCTACCTTGACTATGTAGGGTCTCCCCACTCTATTTTTTGTCTTTATACATCAGAATGTTATCTCCTTGAGAAGAGGGACTATTTTGAATTTTTAAAAAGGTATCTGAGGGGCATCTAGGTGGTGCAGTGGATAAAACACTGGCCCTGGATTCAGGAGTACCTGAGTTCAAATCTGGCCTCAGACACTTGACACTTACTGGCTGTGTGACCTTGGGCAAGTCATGTAACCCTCATTGCCCAGCCCCTCCCCCCAATGTATCTGCAATGCTTAGCACAGTGCCTGGCACATAGCTAACAAATAATAAATATTCAACTATATATCTATGTATTATCTATCTATCTAGTAATCTATCTTTAAAAGATCTTAAAAATAAAAAAAAATTTAAAAGATCTTCATTTGGTGAGGCCCTTTCAAATTTGATCATTTAAAGCCTCAAAGTCTTTCCCTTGAATTTATTAAGGACACAAGAGTTCCTTTCATTAAAGGAGCAAGAGATAATTTTGTCCAATAGTCCTAATCATGAATACCCAACGTCGGGTAAAACAGCCAAAGATGCTTGCCACTAGTGTGGAGGGCTGGAAGAGGGAAACACCTGTGTAGATGAGGAGGTGTTTTAAATGTTCATCTAGGCAGTTACATTGAGCTTTGGAATACTATAGAGTTTTTTAAACAATATCTATCATGACACAAGAGACAGATCTAACCATCTAGGAAAAACTAAGTAAATGCAAAATCCCTAAGGTTCAGAATGCCTATGATATGCAGTTATATGGGCAGACCATAGAGCTGAGGCATCAGTAATAAATCTTACATGCAGATGCTGCAGATGTACAATGAATTAAGTCCACAATTGAATAGGAGTAAGAGAGCAGGCTAGAATGCATTTGGCAAATCACATGGCCCATTCTAAGCATCTCATTGAAACAAAATCACTTCCTTTTAATAACAATACTCTTCTAGTGATGCTCCATGCATCATGGAATACCATAATCTTCAAGGATTCAAAATTGTTTGCCACTCAGAGGGCAATGGAGAAACATATGGAGGATTTAAATGGGCTACAGCATGTTACCAATAATAAATTGTGTCCTGAAAAAAGCATAAAATATAAATCATCAAAGAGATGTATGACCAGAAAAGAAGGTGGGCCTGTCATGCATTAGGAATGAACAGTAACAGATGGATACCACATGTGCTGTAATGGTACCCACATCATGTTTAAAGGAAGAGCAACAAAATATTGGGGGTGGAGAGAACCCATGGAGGACTGACAGGAGAATGTGGGCAAGAGTTGTGCAGGATGAATGGGTATAGATGGGTTGTGATCTGTACATTGGAAAAAGAGATCACTCATTCAAAAGAATAGAAACATTAGAATTTCAAAGTCTTTAATACTATCATATTCTGACAGTGTAATGTATCCTGTCTCCATCAACCCACAAAATGGTATTTTCACATCATTATCTTTCAGTGATATATCGTCTATTAGTCAGTCTGTCCCTCACATAACTTTGTTAATGTCTTTAGAACACCAAAGTAACTGGTTAGAAAGTGTACAAATTCAGGCAATCACTTGGTTCACTTCATCTACAAAACATGAAACATCTGCACAACAGATTCTTCCCCTGAATTTACTAGTTTGGGCTTTATGTGCATATGTTCTTCTCCCAGTACCATAAACATTCAGAGTGAATGAGAATGTCTGGTCGACCACCTTTTGAATTCACAGGAAGTCTGAAGAAGTGCAGAGGAATCGAGAGAGGATGATATGGCTGAAGCTTTTATTAAGATTCTTCTTTGTCAAGGTCTGGGTTTCAGATTCAGTGGATTGGTTTTTTTTTAATGTCAATGAATTTTGTTAATGAACAAGCAAGATAGGTAATGTGGAAGGCACAGCTTTAGTTCCAGCTTGCTCTACCCTATGACTGAGGATTATACCTCAGATGTTTCTCCCCTACTCAATAAATTCTAGTGGTTCCCTATCACCTCCAGCATCAAATATAAAATCCTCTGGCATTCACAGACCTTAATTACCTTCCTTCAGATATCTTCCCATCTTTCTTATACCTTACACTTCCCTTTTCACTCCCTTTGAGATCAAATAACATTGGTCTCCTTACTCCATAAGACTCTCTATTCCTAACTGGGCATTTTCCCTGGCTATTTCCCATGCCTGGAAAGTGCTCCTTCTTTATCTCTACCTTCTGGCTTCCTTGGCTTCCTTCAAGTTCAAGCTAAGATGTTACCTTGTATAGGACCTGTTTTCTAACCTCCCTAAATTCTACTGCCCTCCCACTTTTGATTATTTCAAATCTATTCTGCATCTAGCTTTAGTGTCCATATCTGTTTATATATTGTCATCCCTAGTCAACTGTGAGCTCTTTGAGAGCAGGGACTGTCTTTTCTAGTTCTTTGTATCCCCATTGCTTAGCACAGTATCTGACACATAGTAGGTGCTTAAATGTTTATCGTTTGGCTGATAATTCTCTTAGTAGCACAACAGAGTGGATACACATTTATTTCCATAAAGTATAGAATGGGAGAAATAGCTTATCAACATGTTCTCATTCATTCAGGTCTTCAGAGAAGACTTGCCTTGTAATATTTGTTGAACCATTTCTCTTAGAGGGCAACCACATCATTACCCATCACAACCCTGATATTAGTCCAAAGTGAGCTGGATTTAAAAATAGTGCTCCAGCTGTTTGATAGTGAGTGACCCAGAAAGTATTGAATAAATTATAACATCTTTTTAGTGAGTGCTATTCTTATTTTTGAGTTTTTGTATAGTCAGACTCTCCCCTACTGGGTCCTTTTTCCCTTGCCTACAAGTATATTAAGGTCTCCTAACAAAGGACAAACAACAATGACAACAGCAGCAGCAACATTCCTGCTAAACCCATTTCCCACTCCCTGTATCTCTCATCCTTTTCACTCCCAAACTTCTAGAAAGAATTCTCTGCCTATACTTCATCATCAACAATTGAATTGCCACCTTCTTATAATCTGCTTTATTTCTCTATTACTCCGCTGAAAGTCACTCATGACCCTGAATGGCCTAAACAAATAGATTTTGCTTAATCTTCATTCTCTATGATGTTTCTCTTGCATTTGACATCGACTTCTCAATAGTCAATTACTTAGAGGTTTTTTTTTTTTTGGAAGGGGTAGGATAGGGAATGGAATAGATAATTTATTCCCACAGAGAAAAGGAATGCTATGCATTAAAAAAAGTTACAGAATGTTTAGAGCAGAATCCATTAACTTATCACATTAGTATAATTGGTTGGGAAGCCAACATTCAAGCTTAATTGGGAATAAGGTGTTTTAAACTTCAACTCCAGAGAACACAGTCAGATTAAACATCATAGAGATTGTCTTTCTTGGGTCTTCTCGCTCTATCATCATTTCTGCTCTTATATTTCTGATCATTCTTTTTTTATTTCTTTTGATTTTTCTTACCTCCTTCTACTCCCATATCCCAAACAAGTCCATGCATCCCCCAAGTCATCCTCTCTATACCATATTAGAGAACAGCTCAATTTCCATGATTTCAATAATCGAATTTAGGATGATGAATCCTAAATCTCTATATCTCTATTCCTGATACTTTTCCTTGAATTGTAACCACATTCATCAAGATATCATTCTAGCACCTCAAATATGATATATCAAAACCAGAACTCTTTATTGCTTCCCTGAAATTTGCCCTTTCTCCCAACTTTTATCTTTGTTGATGTTTCAACATCTATGGAAACAACCAGGCTTGAAATAGGGGTGTCAGTGTTGACTCTTTGCTCTCCAACATCAATATCCAACTAGTTGATAAATCCAGTTGATCTTACCTCTAAAATATCTCTAGGAAAGGTAAAGGAATAAGTATTTATTTTTAAAGTATTTTAAGTGCCCACTACATACTAAAAGCTTTACAAATATTTTTCCATTTGATCCTTGCAACAACTCTGGAATGTAGGTGTTGTTATTATTCCCATTTTACAATTGGGGAAACTCCAGGAGACAGAGATTATAGTGACTTGCCCAAGTGCTATATATCCAAGGGTCCATCTGAACTCAGGTCTTCCTACTTCCAGGTCTAGCACTCTATCCACTGTGCCACCTATCTGCCTCTATCATCTATCTCATTCTTTCTACTCCCATTTCTATCACTATAATTCAGACCTCTTTGTCAGACTGCTATAACAGCTTCCTGCCTGCTCTGCTCACCACCAGTCTTTCCCTTCTCTCCTTTACACTGCTTCCAAGGAAACCTTCCTAATCATGGTATTTCCCCACTTAAAGACCACTGTTGTCTCCTCCTTACATACTGAACAATACAAATTTCCTGAATGCTTTACACAATTTGGATCTAACCTGTTTTATTTCACGCTACTCTGCTAATTCTGTTCCAGGTAAACTGAAAATGAATCATTTCTCAATCTCAAGCTGACCATCATAGCTGAAATAAACGCACCTCTATCTTCATGACTTAACTGAGGTGCTACCTCAACTATGAACTTTTCCCTGATTCCCTCAACCAGAAGAAATTTCCTGATCAATCTCTCATCATTCTTTTTTGACTTCTTATATGTTATAATCTGTATTATTTGTGTGTATTTCTCATTCACTTACAAAACTGTAAAACCCTTGAAGGCCAAAACAATAGCATTTTCCTCCCCAGATCCCCAATACCTAGTATTGCACAAAGTAACCATTTAATTAGTTTGATGAATTGAACTGGACCTTTTTAGAATGCAATTTTGACTACAAATTATTTTTCATTTTAAAAGCAAATGATAATGTATTTCTTTTATAATAATGGCTATGTAATTATAACTAATACTCCATAAAATTGATTTAATTTAAACCTAAGGGATCAATAAATTTGGAACAACCAAGTTTTAATTATGTGAAATCCGAAAAGAACTTAAATACTAAATGTGTTTCATATGATGAATGTCAAGAAGTTTATTAGCTAATAGAATGAACCAGAAAGTCATGAAATCTTAGAATTGGAAAGGACTTTAGAGGCCATATAATCCAAGCTCCCCCACCTGAAATATTAATCCACTTTACAACATCCCTGACAATTATTTATTGAGCCCCTGCTCAAATATTTCCACTGACAGGGAACTTAGTACTTCTTGAGAAGGCCAATTTAATTCTCAGGAAATTCCAATGATTAGAAACTGCTTCCTTTACATTGAGCCAAAAATTGCTTTCCTATAGCTTCTGTTCATTGCTTCTGGTTCTCTTTTCTGGGGCCAAATAGAATGTCTAATTTCTCTTATATGCAGACAGCCCTTAAAGTATTTAAAAGTTGGCAATGGAGGATGACTTTTATTTTAGCTGATAATGTAGTTTTTATTTTGAATTTGACACTGATCAGGAATACTTGTGAGGTTAATAATAATAATAATAATAAATGATATCCTGAAATGGCCACTAACATCTTTTTCAGGTACCTCATCATCAGGTAGTACCATCTTCAACTCTTCCCTATTCCTCATTCCTCCATCTTATTAGTTGTCAAGGTTTTATTACTTTCACCTCCACATTCTTTCTGATATTTGTTCCCTTAACTTCACCCACTTGCCCACCATCCAAGTGATCCTTATCACCACTCTCTTGAACTATAGTAATGGCCTCCTAACTGGTCTCCTTGCCCCCAGTGTTTCCCCTAGGCAATCAATTTTCTCTAAAGCTATTAAATGAATATTCTTAAAGGTATGACCATATCACTCCCAAACTGCAAGGGCTTCAGTGGCTTCCTATCATCTCTATTACAAGGTACAAACTGCTCTAACATCTAACCTCCTTTTCAGTCTGGCCAAAGCCTATCATTGCTTATTACTTGCTCTCCCTTCTGTGTACTATCCAAAGTAGCTTACCTGCTACTCTCCTCACACTGTATTCCAGCTTTCACTTTCATTCCTTTGTAGGGACTATCATACCTGAGATGTATTCTTTCCTCCCCTCCATTTCTCTTAATGCCTAGCTTCCTTTAAGACTCAGTGCATGTTATTTCCTTAAATAAACCCTGGTAGACAATACTGATAAGAAAGAAAAACAAAACACTTTAAATGAGCAAAACAGCAAATGTCAGCAAGGTGCAACAGTGGATAGATTGCTGGCCTTGGAATCAGGAGGATCTGAGTTAAAATCCAGCCTCACTTAGCTATGTGATCCTGTGCAAGTCACTTAATCCAATTTAACTCAGTTTCTTCATCTGTAAAATGAGCTGGAGAAAGAAATGCAAACCACTTCAGTATCTTTGCCAAGAAAACCTTAAATGGGTCATGAAGAGTTAGATGTGACTAAGTAAACAACAAAAAAATAAATTCTACCATTCCTATCTGATATTTACCTGGCGTTTTAAAGAATTAACTATAACTAAAAGACTATATAGTGGCACGTCAAAATTAGAAATAAATTGAGGAGGCAGCTAGGTGTTGTAGTGGGTAGAGTGCTCAGCCTGGAGTCAGGAAGACTTGTTTTCCTGAGTTTAAATCTGACATCATATACTTATTAGCTATATGATCCTGGGCAAGTCACCAAATCCTGTTTGCCTCAGTTTCCTTATCTATAAAAAGAGCTAAAGAAAGAAATGGCAATCACTCCAGTATCTTTGCCAAGAAAAACTCAAATAGGGTCAGTTGAACATGACTGAAAATGACTAAACAACAACAAAAACAACAAAATGTCACTCAATAAAATGAAGAAAGTCTCTTACAGAGTAGCCTCTTCCACAACTGACTAATATAGGCATGACATGTTCAATCAATCCTCTTTGGTCGATTGAGTGCTTTAAATGTATAATTCACTCAACAACATTTAATCATCAGTGGTTTTGAGGTACAGAATGCTATATAAAATGTTTCAGCAATTTCAAAGGAAGTGAAAGCCATATACTTTGCCCTCAGGTAGCTTACAATCTAATGTTGTCATCAAGACAAATGCAAAGGGAAAATAATGTCCAGAAACATTACCTTAGAAAGAAAAACCAGATTAGGTTAACCTGGTGACTAGACTGTTGTGCTTTATTAGGAGTGGCCTGTTCAAGTCAAGCATTGAGCTCAGTGTGATCACATTGCTTCGGTTCCTCTGAGTAGAAGCCTTTGTCCATTACCCCTGGTGACCATTTCTCAAGAACACAATCTTCTTGTCTCCATTCTTGACTTTTCATTATTGTTAGTTCTGAAAACATAGCTATCTGTGCCAACATATTAGCATAATGTTCCATGGCATCTTTTGCTGTTTTATTTATTTTCGGCTGACAAACATGGGGTCCAAAAAAAAAAAAAAGAATCAAAATGCCGAGGAATAGCAACTGGAAAACTAAGGATAACTACCATCGTTGACCCTTGTGCTATGATGAGCATCATACGAATGGCAATTCTGAGCCATGATAATAATAATAGTAATAATGACAATAATAATAACTAACATTTATATAGCACTTATCACAAAACAGTTTGCAAAGCACTTTACAAATATTACCTCATTTGATCCTTACCACAACCTCGGGAAGTTGCTACTGATATTAACCTCATGTTACAGATGGAGAAACTGAGGCAAAGAGAAGTTAAGTGACTTACCTGGTACTCTATTTACCTAAATGTTCCCAAAGAACAGAAGGGTAGAATTTCCTTTTGCATTTTTTGCTTTTAAATGAATGAAAGAACATTTAGTAAGCTCTAACTATGTGCAAAGTAGCACCTAGGTGGCACAGTGGATAGAACTCTGGGCCTGAAGTCAAATGTTTGAGGTAGGATTTGAACTCAGGTCTTCTTATCTCTAGGCACCCTATTTACTGGACCATAGAACTACTCTTTTTAGTCCTATTTGTCCTTTGCCTTCATTCTTCTCTACCATGTCCTTTCATTGTGCCCTCCTGAACTCTCGTTCTTGTTCTTTAACAAACTGTTCCTCTTCTCATACACCTTCTATTTTCTTTCAGCCACAAACACTTGACTTCCCCCAAAAGATATTATGCCCTCTCATAGCCTTGTAGCTCACTATCACCCATAATTGCTCTAGCTCTTGTATCTAGAACACTAAAATTTCTCTGAAGATACCTTTTTATCTTTATTTTGTGTCTGCTCCAGGCTACTTCTCCAATCCCTACTCATACTGGCAGGTCAGGCCCAGAGGGCTTGGTAAGCTTCAGTGTCTTTTGAGTTTCTAAAGCCCCCATTGGTATGTCTTCCACTGATTATCAACCAGACTAAAGTAGCTTTTAAAAGAATAGCATTTACTAAACAAGTAAAAAGGGTGGTTCTCAAAAACAAAACAAAAACAACAATATCTCCAAACTGGGAATGGGATTTAAAGAAGTAACCTCCTAAGGGTGTTTAGTTTGTGCCCCTTTTGAAGTTCATAAGGATACTATTTGGCCAGTGGGGTCTGGGGGTTGCTCTTTTCCCATCTATTGCATACACCTAGAAATTATCTCTCAAGTGCTTCATAGATTGACCTAATCACCCCTCTACCATCTCTAAAACTAGCTTGCTATTTTTATATATAGCCATATTTGGGAATGACCTATTTTCTTCATCTGTTCACAAGATATTTCCTATGTGGTATCATCTACTTTCTTCCATTGACCAAAGCCACTATGATCCTTTCAAATCAATTAAAGAATCAATTATTCACACCTGGCTTACTTTTGAGTGATGTCTGGACATTCCATGATTAATTGGAGCCAGGGTTAGATTCCCTCTCATTACCCTACTTCCTCTTCTGTGTTTTACCCTCAGAAACTTATGCCTAATCCTTACCGAAAATTCTTGATATTCTACCTTTATCTGTTTTCCCAGACTACTACCCTTGCTCTAGCCTAATTTTCCTCCATTCATAATTTTAATGCTCTGGTGAACCAGTTCAAATTTATGAGCTCTGCCTTTGACTCTCTTGTCCTTTATCTTCTTACCATTCATTATCCAAACCCCAACCCTGGATTACTCCCATCCATATACTTACTCAATTCCTACTACTGAGATGTTGAAGCCCACAACTGTGCTGTCTGGGGCCTCTACAAATTTATATTATTTAATCTCAGAGGAGTCTTCATAACAATACTTCTATTCTTCCCCAACTTATTCTCTTTGCCTCTCCATAGAATAAAGTTCCAAATTTCTTCTTTATTCTCATGTCACCCATGCTATCACTTTCAAGAGGGTCTCCCTGCTTCCACTTTCTCTCTTTTCTAAATCCTCCACATTGCTGCCAAGTTATATGTGCCAAAGCACAGTGGATCCCTATGTAAAATATAAACTCTTCTGTTTGGCATTTCAAACCCTCCACATTTTTATTCTAACCTCTCTTTCCAGACTGATTTCATATTATATCCCTTCATGCATAGTACACACCAACTTGACTAACCTATTTGCTACTGACCAGACACCACATTATCTTTGTCACTTCTATGGGCTTGTACAGATATCCCCTATCTATCCCTATCTCTTCACCTCTTCTTGTTTGGATCCCTGGCTTATTTCAAAGGTCAGCTCAAAGGCCACCCCCTATATAAGGCTTTTTTATGATCTAACCATTAGCACCTCTTTCTCCTTCCTCCCAAATAGTTTGTATACACTTATATTTAGGTGTTAATGTTATTTTCACAAGTAGAATAAAAGCTTCTTTAAGGCAGGATTTTAATTTTGGTATATGTATGCCAAGTGTCTGAGGGCCCAGGACATAACAGACAATAAATGTTTTTTGTAGGGAATAGAATTGAACTTATATAGTAGGATGTTTGGTCAGCCATGGTAGTATAGCACTAAAATGTTTTTCAGTCAGATGCTGGCGTTGTCATTAGCAGGGGCCAAAAGACAGATTTGAAGAAGAAGAAATGTGTCTAATATACTTCTGTGTCCCTTTCTAGTCTCCTCTTCCACTTCTTGGTAACTTTTCTTTCTTATTCCTGATGCTGAGGTACCCACATCCGCCTTTTTCTACTAGAATGTGTCTTAAATTATAAAATATTCATCAAACTGACATCTGTTTTAGGGTTTTGTTGGGAATTCAGATTTCCAATTTGAGGAGTCAAAAAACCATGACCTCTAAGCCTTGAAGTAGTAACTGGAACTTCCCCTTATTCTGCCTTTTAGGTAATGGAAGCAGGGACTCTCATGGCAATATGGTGGCTTGGGTGATTTGGGCAAGGGATCCCAGGAAGATAGAACCTGGGGTGATTGTCATAGTGTTAATATTGAAAAATTATATGAAGGTAGGGCTTTTGACATTCTAAATCCCTAGGAACCGCTTTTTGGTTATTAGATCATTAGAATTAGACAAACTTCTCATTTTCTAGATAAGGAAACAGGCAACTCAAGCTTTATTGGTTTGTTCAATGTCACACAGGTGGTAGTTTACAGTAGAACTAGGATTTGAACTCAGATCTCCTATTTCAAATGACTAAACAACAAATGATTATTATTATCATTATTATTAGGAATAACAAAAGAAGATGAGATGAGATGAGAAAAATCTCCTGTAGACTCTAATCTTCAGAAATAAGGAAGCAAGATTGTGACTGTTTGGTTCAGGCCAGGACAATGACCTGGATGAGAAGAGCAACATCTTGTATCACTTTCCAAAATTTTCATTCCCAAAGAGGACTCTTGAATGGGTCAGTGAGAACTTCATCACTACTTACTCATTGCTGCTGCTAGCCTTGAAATGAATCATTTTGCTGTAAATGGAACTTCCTTGGTAATGGAGCCATCTTAGTATTGTTTCCAAAGAGATCGAACTTATGTTTCACATCTGTCTAAAAAAATGCATGATATCATGTTCTATGGGGAATAATCCATTTCACATATAGAAGGCAAGTGGCTAAAAAATAGTCCTAGTGGGAAAACGATGTGACAAGGTACAAAATAACATGTAGCAACATATATATATATATATATATATATATATATATATATATATATGCACACATATACATAATCCCATTGTGAACATTACTGGGATTAATTAGACAGGAATGGAGAGCTCAGTGGAAACAAATCAGCCCTTCAACCTCCCATGGAAACTTAGATATTATATTTTCTGACAGAAATGCAACTCACAAGAAAATAGATCAGTGGCAGAATAAAGTTAACATGATATGCAGAGTAAATTTTCAGAATGGATTCCGTTTGTGCTGAAATGAAGAAAACAGAACACCCTGGAAGCTAAGTACAGCCAAGTGAGTGAAATGTATAATGAGCTTTGGGGATGGAAGGAAAGGACCCTTATTCCACAAAGCACTACTATCTGCCATCTGGCAACTGTCACACTCTGAAGACTGTTCCATTTGCTGAGACTTCAAAATGAGAGGTAAAACCTGGAGATGTGATCCCGCCTTCCAACCACCTCCTCCAGGCCCTTCTTCTCTTACCATAGCTGTCTCCGTGTTTGCTTGTATATTTAACCTTGAGGTCATGATTGTGGTGTATTGGAGGTGGGTTAGTTATTGCGTACAAAGTATAATGTTAAGAATTAGGGCTAGGGGCAGAAAGTAGAGCTTCATAAATCTCTTAAATAAACTTGCCATGGTGGCCAAAACTAATAAGAAAGTTTGTAAATGATAAGTGAAAAATAGAAACTATTAAATACTACTGGGGATGGGAGAGAAGGAAGGCTGGAAATTCCAATGTTGGTGTAGGAAGGACTGACCAGAATTCACTTGTCCTTGAAGCACAGACTCTTTTTTTCATCTTTTCATGATGCTGACTCCTTCATCTATCTGACCATTAAACAATATTGAAATAAAACTCTGATTCCTTTGTATTTTAAGTGGATTTTCATCTTCCTCCATGAAACTGCTCTAAACTACAATTATACCAAGTAATATTTAAGCCACAGTTATAATTAAAAAAACAACATACTTTTATTAAGTGTTTACCTGAGGCAGAGATGAAAAACTTTAGATTGAACATGATTCTTGCCTTCAAGAAACTTACAGTTTAGCTGAGGAATAGTAATATAGTAACACATAGTTACTATAACTTAGTAACTATAACTATAGTAACACATAGTTACTATAGTTACACAAATTCGTTTAATATTATTGAATGAGTGAATGAATGGACATCTATACAACTAATTGTATGGAGACCAAAATAAATGGTCAAGTTTGCAGTGTATGGGGCATGTTAGTGACCAGGACAAATAGTCCAGTATCTTTCATTGCTTCATACCTTCTTTAATCAAGGGATTACCCCATCCCTAGACAACTTAATTTTGGGTAATTAGCAAGTTAATTGTTAAAGTTCTGTCCTCTCCATTTTTTAGTGTGTGTTGTCTGATTTTCTTGATTGATTGACAGGTCTCTGAAGTCACAGGCTTTGGTTGGTATTTTAAAATATTGCTTTATTATGTGCCCTTTGGTCTTGTGTGGACACATAGCTTGAGGAGACTTTGAAGTCTTATGCTTTTCAATGTTTAGACTTTATAGATGTGGAAACAGAGTTGTTCAGTCAATAAATATTTATTAAGCATCTATGATGTGCCAGTCACTGTATAAGAACTGGAAATATAAACAAAGGCAAAACACAATCCCTGCCCTCAAGGAGCTCTGGGGGAAGACAATATTTCTTAAAAATACATTTAGGGGCAGCTAGGTGGCACAGTGGATACAGCACTGGCCCTGGATTCGGGAGGACCTGAGTTCAAATCTGGCCTCAGACACTTGACACTTACTAGCTGTGTGATCCTGGGAAAGTCACCTTACCCTCATTGCCCTGCAAAAAATTAAAAATAAAAAATAAAAAAACATTAAAAACCATGAGGCTTAGAAGGGTCAAATGACTCACCCAGGGTTACCCAACTAATAAGTACCTGAGACAGGATTCAAACTCAGGTCCGGTAAACTCCAAATCTAGTGACAACTAGACACCTAATAGCATGTAGAGAGAGCAATATAGTACTGTGCAAGATCATTAGATTAGGTTTCCATGGATTCATATCTACTATTAAAGTAAAATACCTTGTAAAGTAAAGTACCTTGTTTTATTTCTAGAGATTCTAGGCTTGAATGCTCTTTCTACCACCTCTGAGACTTCTATGAATACTGTAACGATTGGAATGACGCCACCTGCTGGAGACTTACTGTAGGAAAGCTCCAACATTAGGAGAGGGCCTCTGAGGGCAGGACCATGTGGTTTTTTCTTAGGCGTCAGGAAGTGATGTTGGCTTGTGGGAGGAAGAAGTGGGAGGCTGGCACTCTGACGAGTTCTCTTTCCTGAGGGCTCTGGTGGAGAAGGCAGCTAGAAATGCGCTCTCCCTTTAATAGATAGATGAATCTAGGCCTTTCTCTCTTTACCAAATTCTTATTCTCCTTAATAAATGCTTAAAAGTCTAACTCTTGCTAAAGCTTATAATTTATTGGCGACCACTCATTAGATATTTTAGACAGACTAGCTAGAATTTTAGCCCCTTACAGATGGCTGACCACGAAGAGGAAAGCTGAACCTCAGTCTTCTGATCTTCTGGTTGGGTAAGAAATTTCCCCTACCCTGTCCCTTTAAACTGCTAAGTACTGGCTGTTTTCCCTTTAAATTTTTTCAAATGGGTTTTTTCAACTCCCTAAATACCTCATTTCTGATTTTACTCTGTTTAACCAGACAAATGGGGGATAAGATCATGTTAATGCTTTGTTTTTGTGGATTTTCTCTTTTAATTTTTGTTAGGAGAGCCAGCAAGGTGCTCACTCAAGGGAATATAAATATCCCCCCTCTCCCAACTATGCTTTTTCGGAGAAACCTCTGATTCCTGCAGCTTTTCCAATTCTAATACTAATTGTTGCTCTAATTTTGCATGCCTGGAGGTGACGACCCAACCTCTAGAAGCTTTTAATCCCCTAGCAGTGGAGAAGGGGAAACCAGGCCTGAGTTCAAAATCAAGTCTGATTCAAACTGCCCTGGTCCCTCCCCTCCTCTCTAGAGGACCCCACCTCCTCCCCCTTCTCTGCTTAATTCCCTTGCCTGGAAAGTCCAGAGATCTAATGAACATTAGCCCCTTACAATACACAGAGATAAAGGAGCAAGGACAATGGAGGAAGAATGGGAAGGAATTGAACTAACCCATTTGAAAAAGATTCTCCATGAAGAGATAAGTAACAATAGCAGGACCCCACTCCACCTCATTCCTATATCCAGATTTGGAATCAAAACCATATAGACTGGATGTGGATATATCTAGATATATAGATTGACTACAGGAAAGAAAATGTCTACATGTCTGTCAACACAAGATTCTAATGGACCAATTTTTGACCTTTGGCAGCAGAAGCTACAGAGAGAGGGGGCTGCTAGGTGGTGCAGTGGATAAAGCACCAGCCCTGGATTCAGGATGACCTGTGTTCAAATCTGACCTCAGAGACTTGACACTTATTAGCTGTGTGACCCTGGGCAAGTCACTTAACCCTCATTACCCTCCCCTCCCCCCCAAGAAAAAGAAGGTACAGAGAGAGTTTTATTGTCCATGTATTTTTAAATAGATATGTAACTATTTTTTTTAAATACTGAAGAATTCATCTTTAAACTTGCATCACATAAAAAATAGCTAGCACTTAAACAGCTCTTTAGGGTGTACAGAGCCTTTAATACGCTATCTTATTTGATCCTTACAATAAAGAGAGGCATTATATCCCCATTTTACAGATTAGAAAACTGAGGATGTATAAAAGTCACATGGATAAGTGTCTGAATGTGGATTTCAGCTCGGATCTTCCAAACTCTGCCAGGCAGCTCGGTGGCACATTGGAGAGAATGCTAGGCCTAGAGTCAAGAAGACTTCCTGAGTTCATATCTGGCCTCAAACACTCACTGGTCGTATGACCTCACTTAAGCCTGTTTTCCTCAGTGTCCTCATCTGTAAAATGAGCTGGAGAAGGAAATGGCAAATCACTCCAGTATGTTTGCCAAGAAAACCCCAAATTGGGTCATAAAGAGTTGGATACAACTAAAATGACTGAAAAATAACAACAATTTCCTTACTCTAAGTGCAGCAATCTAGTGGCAGATAAAGGGAAATGTGCTTAGGTCCGTCATAGGTCATTTAAACTAGCTATATATGTGATATTGTAAGTTATTAAAAACTGGAGTCTGTTACTAAAATTTTGGGAATATATTTTTTGGAAGAAATTTTTTAAAGTAACGTCCTTCTGTCTGACTTGTCTATGCTATGGTCTGATCTAAAGATATGGCTTACTTTGTATAGATCTTACTTGGAAATTTTCTGGCTCTAGATTTTGATAAATCTGCCCCTTCAAAAAACTAAGAGAAAAAAACCTCACATAAAATGAGTCAGCCATTGAAAGAATGTTAGGACCAATTAGGCAAATTGTTATTTAGGACTTTAGCATTTAGAGCTGGCAGAGAACTTAGAGGTCAACTAATTCAGCTCCTTTGTTTTACAAGATGCAGGAGCTGAGACCCACAGAGGTGAATATCTGGTTTCCAGTCTTGTCTCTGAGATATACTGTGTTACTCTTAGGCAAACTCAGAGGTTAAGTACCTCTGAGTTTCCCAGGCAATTCTCCACAACTATATATTTTATTATTTTTTTATTTTTTTTTAGTGAGGCAATTGGGGTTAAGTGACTTGCTCAGGGTCACACAGCTAGTAAGTGTTAAGTGTCTGAGGCTGGATTTGAACTCAGGTACTCCTGACTCCAGGGCCGGTGCTTTATCCACTGCGCCACCTAGCTGCCCCACAACTATATATTTTAAAAGTGTTGCTGATCTGCCTTGATGGAGGGAGTTTCCATATTGGGGGTCCCCCATATTAATAGGTATGGCCCCAAAAAAGTAGGTCTTGCTATGAAATCTCCAGTCTTTCTACTTCCCATTTCAGCTCCTCCACTTTCACCAGTATGATGTTCCTGAAATGCTAATTTCATCATGAACATTCTTTGCTTACCAGACTTCAAATTTCATATAATGTGAATTCCATCCTCCTTAGCCTAGTTTTCAAGGCTTTCCTACAACCTAATTTCTTTGTGTTCCTCAAAACAAACCCCACAAACAGTGTGGCCATCTTAACCTACTCGGACTTTTCCACAGAGGCAGCTAAGTGACTTGGTGGTTACAGTACTTTTCCTGCATTCAGGAACATCTGAGCTCAAATCCAACCTTAGAAACTAGCTGTGTCACTCTGAACAAAGCACTTGTCTGTCTGCCTCAGTTTCCTCAGCTAGATAACAAGGGTAGTAATAGTACCTTCTGCCCAGGGTGGTTGTGAGGATTAAATGAGATAATAATTTTGGAGTGTTTAGAACAGTGCCTGGCACAGAGTAAGTGCCATACAAATGGGGGTCATTATGACCATTACTGTTAGTAAATAATTTTTAAAAATTGGGGGGGGCGGGGCAATGAGGGTTAGGTGACTTGCCCAGGGTCACACAGCTAGTAAGTGTCAAGTGTCTGAGGTCAGATTTGAACTCAGGTCCTTCTGAATCCAGGGCCAGTGGTTTATCCACTGCACCATCTAGCTGCCCCCATGAGATAATATTTGTAAAGAGCCTAGCCTAAAAAAATGCCTGGCACAAAGTAGGTGCTTAATAAATGATTATTTCCTTCCTTCTTAAACATGTCCTGATCATCCCTGAATCTTATAGTAAACCTTTTGAAATAATCCAACAAATTGTATTGTTTTGGCTTCTTCCGAGAGGCATGGCATAGAGTGGAAATTTGAGTAAAAATGACCTTGGCTTGAATCCTGACTCATACACTTAAGCTGTGTTATGCTAGACAAAGCATCTAACCTAAAGTAGGGATGATAAATCACTTACCTCACCCAAGTCTTTATGAGAATAAAATAAGAAAATTTACGTAAAACACATTGTGAACCTTAAAGCAATATATAAATATGAACTATGATGGTCTATTAAGGCTTCTGAAGACCTACCAGTCCATCATGACCCTCCTCTAAAATTTTATAGCATCTGCTTAGCACTTTATCACACACTGCCTGGTTTTGTGGTTCAAATACACTGAACTTTTTGTATAAGTTGTCTTGTCTCCCCAGTGAGATTACAATGTCCTTGAGGATGAGGATAATTTAAATATTTTGTAGTCACTTAGGCAAATAGAAATTGCTTGATCCAAGACAATCCCAAAGGATTAATGATGAAGCATACTATCTACCTCCAAAGAAAGAATTGCTATTGGTTGAACACAGACTGAAGAATGCTATTTTTCACTTTATTTCTCTCATTATTTTTCTTTTATTTGAGTTTTCTTATACAAAATGAATAATACAGTAATGTTTTACATAATTTCACATGTATAACTTATATCTGATTGCTTACTATCTCAGGGATGGGGGAGGGGATGGAAGGAGGGGATGGAGGGAGGGGTAGAATTTAGAACTCAAAACTTTAAACAAAAATGTTTATTATAAAAAAAGAAATAAAATGTACCGTACAGTTCACTGTCTTAAAAGTAAAAAAAAAAGGCAATTGCTTAATAAGTATTTGTTAAATGAAAGAATAAAAGAATGAAAATATTTACTGTCAGAGTATGGACAAACTCTTATACACAATTTAGCTGTTAGTTGATAGAAGTCTAATGACCAGGAAGAAGGATTTGGTGTGGTTTCCTTTTTTACTTTAACTTCAGTAATTCCATTCAAGCCAACAGATGTTCATTAAGCATGCTATGCACATGCTTAACCAGTGATTTGAGACCTTAGGAAGATGCCAGATCAGAGTGATTTCACACCAGGTCTGAACTTCATCCACTCCCCCACCTCCCAATTACTGTAGGAGAACTTGAAGGTGTCAGGAGGGGGTGGTTTAGAATTAATATGATGGTTAAGTCTGTAAGGATGGGGATTTCATGTCAACAAAGGAAGCTTTTTTACATCAGCAAAGGCAAGAGCTATATTTGTAGATGTCTGCTTAGAATTCCTACCAGGCTGACTGAACAAACAAGCAGCTGATCCCCAGAGCTATTTCTCTGCTGAACTGTTCCTGAGTTCCAGTTCACAGGAGCCCAGGAAAGTATGGGATGCAAAATACATTCCACCACTGAATTGACCAATCAGTCCCAGAAAGCTCTTGAGGGTTCTAGTTTTGGCTTGAAGCACGAGAGCAAGGGCACCTTCAGCTTGAGAATAACTATACAGCATCAAAGAGAATTGCAGTGGGGAGTTTGGGAAATAATTAAAGGATGGCTTTTCATGGTAAGCAGATTCTATTTGCTTTTTAACAAAAGAAAAATCAGGTAATGTTGAGTTCTTACCATTGGGAAAATATTTTTTCTGTCCTTTCTCAGGATACCCAAACACTTGGAGATTGTTTTCCCTATATTTTGTGTGGAAAATTCTTAGTAAATAA
The DNA here is from genome assembly GCF_019393635.1 of Dromiciops gliroides. Lineage (NCBI taxonomy): Eukaryota > Metazoa > Chordata > Mammalia > Microbiotheria > Microbiotheriidae > Dromiciops > Dromiciops gliroides. The sequence continues at coordinate 372,548,600 of NC_057864.1, forward strand.
TAAAGAATTATGAAACGAGCAAATTACTCATGTTTCCCTATTGTTAAGTAGGACTTGTATAACTTAGGGTTATGCCCTAAAACCTTTTTCTTCTCCTGGTTGGAAGCAAATAAGAAACTGTAAATAGCTGTATGCCCTGCATTTACCTTCATCGTATACCTGTGATCTCTTGCTGGTCTCTTGCCCAGGTTTGTTATGATTTTTAATTTCAGGAATTGCTCAATTGGCTTTTACCTTTTTTTTTGCACTTTTGTAAAGGTTAAAGAGGAAAACAGCTGCAGTTTGCCAGACTCGGTTCCCTACATGCTCTTAGCCCAGCCCCATATGATGTTAACTTGGGACAACACCTATTCCCAGAGAGCATTATTTCTGTAAAGTCTGCTCAGTTACCTGGAGTGGTGGGAACACACCTTGTTCATTGGGTATAGATTCACCAGGAATAGAGTTTCTGGTTGCTACTTCAGTAGCCTGAAGCAAAACAAAACAACAAATCTCTCCACTTTTCATTCCTCATAACAGACTTGAAAGGATGTCAATAACATCTAGATTATCTTCTCAGTAAATGGTTTTCAGTCTGAAGGACACATATCCTTTCAAGGAGTCTATAGAGTTATTGCAAGGGAACCTCAAATCCATGTGTACACCAATTATTGACATTTTGATTTTATTTAGTCCACCCAAAAGGGGAAACAGCTGTTATCACAAATGGAGGGAAGTCCATGAAATGTTTTAACCCTTCAATATTCACAAAAGTTAGGAATCAATGCTCTACATTAAATATGATATTCTGACAGAGTGTGTCCAGGCAAACCATTGTGGCATTTCAAATCTAATGCGTGGTTGCCTTGTTTCTACCCCCATTGTCGGGGGAGAACTAGCTAAGGTTTACTTATAAGCTAGAAACATCAGCACCAGTTTTTGGCATCAAGCATTTATTAAAGAATAAAGAGAATACATGGAGTACAGAAAGTAAAGCAAGAAAAGCCTATCTCCTTTCCTCTCTCTCTGCCACCAACAAGTCCTGGAACAAAAAGGACAGACCCAGGGAGCCAGCCTCACCTCCTACTTTCTGTCCTTCAAGGTCCTTCAAGCTGATTGGTTGAGGGTGGTCTAGTATTGCTGTCTAGTCCACAGCCTCTGAGAACAACACCCCACTCAGGGCTGGCCAGGTGTGGTCTCTATTTAATCAACCTTAAGTAGGTTCTCAGTCAGTCTCACCCAATTCAATCAATTCCAAATCAATCTTCAGGTGGGGCCCTTGGACATCTGCCAAATCCCATTATTTTCTCACACCATTAAGATCTCCACAGTACCTATATGCCTTTTAATTAGAACTGCCTTGTGCCTTATACTCCCTCCTGGCCTCCAACTCTTACATTTCCTCCTTTCCTTCAAAACTCAGGTAAGGCAATTACATTCTATGTGAACCCTTTCCTGATCTTCCCAGGTCCTAGTACTTTCCCTCCCCAAACTAACCTGTATTCATTTTGTACATGCTCCCTCAGTTAGAATATAAGCTCCTTAAAAGGAGGTACTGTTTCTTTAAAAAAAAAAAAAGTCCCTCTAGCACTTAGCACAGTACCTGACCAATAGCAAGATTTTTTTTTTTTTTTGGTGAGGCAATTGGGGTTAAGTGACTTGCCCAGGGTCACACAGCTAGTAAGTATTAAGTGTCTGAGGCCAGACCTGAACTCAGGTACTCCTGACTCCAGGGCTGGTGCTCTATCTACTGTGCTACCTAGCTGCTCCAAGATCTTAATAAATACTTAATAATTGATTGATTCTAGTTAAGTTTGCCTTATTATAGACATTAGGCCTGTCACTGCCAAAATTGTTTGTGGCTATTTTCCTGGAAACAGATAAGTTTGATGTAAATTTCCTCAAAGAAAGAAAACATTTTCTCTCTGAGATATGTATGCTTGTATCTGGAATGTGAAAGATAAATATAAAAATGGATACAATAACAGCCAAAAGGACTTCCAACATAATCTCTTTGGAACAGGTTAGTGATGGGAAAGTTGGGTTTAATGTTCTTTTATTTTTGCAATGAATCAGATCCCCCCCCAAGTTATTCTAGGCCATAGGATTTAATATTTAATTAAATCAATATTTCAGGTTCAAAAGATAGAGGGATGTGGGAAAGACAGAAGAATAAAAATTTTGCTTCCATTTAAAAAATGGAGCTATTTACAAAAGATAGGATTGTTCTGCATTGAAATGTGTTGCAGGCAAAGCTGGTGAAATAGCCTCTGGAGGTCTTTAAAAATCTGACATTCCTCTCTGTCTGGGAAGGCCTGAAGATGATGGGAGAATTGTAGACCTCCTAATGAAGCTCAGAATTCATGTTTACCCATTCCCAACACTGACGCCTTTTTCTTCAGTCTTCTCGAAAACGTGTTTTTTCAAGTTCCCCTTCTCTGCATGAAGCCTATCCTGATCACACCTGCTCCTTTCCTTTCCTAAAAAATATGTCTCTACTAATAGAATGTAAGCTCCTTGAAGGAAAGGACTAATTACTTTTTATCTTTGTATGCTCAGTACCTAGAAAACTACTAGGCACATGGTGGGTGCTTAATAATTGTTTCATGGTTGATTCATTGATTGATTCTGAAAAAATCAGAGGTCCCAATGGAAGCCAGGGTGAAGGTAAACCTTCCCACTGCAGTAGAGGAATATGTACTTTGTATTTCTTCATATTTATAACATGTTGAAGGGAATGTGTACCTCCATTCATGATACACACTCTTGAGATGGATGTTATATAACATCTGGGGTTCTTGAACCCCATTTGGGGATTGGGTAGAATGTCAATCATTTTCCTCAACAGATATGAAACCTGGACTCTAGCAGAATTACCTAGTCAGTATGACAATTGGAACTCCTATACTGGGGCATGTGTCAAGGATGACTTAAGTATGTGAGAAACCTGAATCCAGGAGTTGGGGAAGAAATATACAGATAAATCACAATGCTTCCTGCTTTTTTTGACAGTGGATTAGCATAGCACTGGATCTCATAGAAACAACCATGTAAGGAAAGACTCCTCAGGATACTATGTAACTGAGTTTGCATTTTTCCATGCACACTATAAAACTTACTTGGGTTGACGCTTTCTCTCCCATAATTCCAGTTCTGAACAATGACAACAGGCATTTTTATGGTATATGTCAGAGGTGTTCCAGGTTAGAAGGCCAGCTCTTTATCCACTACCTCAAACTGCCTTTCAACTAAGTAAATCAACAATTAAAAGTAAAATTAATTCTCATTTTATTTCCATTCCTTTCTAAAAGTTTCATTTTCATGAGCTCATTTTCCTACCATTATTTCAATGATCAAAGGACTTTACAAAATCACAAGTACTTAAAAATATACAATTATTTAATACTTTTATGGACATGTGATAAGAGGATCAGAGATTTAGAACTGAAAGGAATCCTAGAGATATCCATAATGTAGGCATTCCCTCAATCTGTTTAGATCATAAGTAAGCTATACTTTCCATCCTTTGTGCCTCTTGCTCATTCACATTCCATAGATCCTCCAGACTCTTTCACCATGCCAGAGACCTTACTTTTTGTAGATACCAATAAAGCATTTGGACTGTTTATCTGTTTTTCCTCATTTTTACCCTATGACTGATCCACCAACTTTTCTGGTCACGTCATTTCTTTCACATTATTCCCCATTAGAAGTATGCCAAATCCTTATTTGGGGATCTGTAAGTCATCCATCATTCTGATGATATGAAGATTCTGGAGTTCCAATATTTATAACCATAACACAGAATTTAAAATTCTAAGACATACCAGAGAGAATTATTCACTTCATATTTTTGGTACCAAAATTAAGGAAATCTTATACTAGTCACCTTGAAATGCAATACAAATGGAAACAAAAGAGATTTGCAATGCACACACAAGGAAGATGGTTTCTACCAATTTCAGAAATAACACTGTAAATGAGAAGGAAAAACATATAATGATGTTGAGGCAGTGCTGTAAATTAAAAATAATGGTAAGATGAATATGAAATCAATTATTCCTTAGCATATGAACTTTGGGAATGAGGATTTTAGTTTCAATAATTTCACAGGAAAATGTATATAAGAGCTTTGCATGTTCTAAAGCATTATATAAATGTGAACTGTTATCATTATCACCATCCTTCTCATTACAGTCATTTTTAGAATATAGGGCACTGGATATTTCCCATATTAAGGAACCATGGCAGCTGAACTGTGGGATCAGAAAGCAGTGGCCTTAAGGAAATTGTCCCCCTCTGAAACTATCTGTAGGCAGCATATGAAAATAGGGAAACCTAGGTAGATGTGAGAAGCTGGCTAGGTTAATGTTAGATGCTAGCTACAGAAGTGGTTCCTTCTGAAGGGGAACAAGTGAAGGGAAGCCCAGGTGAGACTTCCTCACAGTAGAAGCAGTACAACTCTGTGGGTCTGGTGTTCCTGGACAGTTTCCCCAATGTTTGTGTTTGCATCCCTTTATGTTGTGTGTATTAATGGGAGAAATTGTATATATTACACTGAACTTGCAAATTCTGGAGTTCTTGGACACAGAGAATGCAAAGGGTTTGAATGGTACTGTGTTTGTAAGAGTACCTTCTGAATCCTTCTCTAGTCTCTCAGTCAGATCTGTGTCAGAGGTTGTGGAGGATACTGACACAAGACATTAGAAGTAGATGAGAAGAGATAGATAGGGACAACACCGGGATATTGGTACCAACCAGAGTTGTGACTCCCCCCCACACACACACACGCATACACTTATAGATGATCAATCAATGTAGAGATAGAGAAGTCTTTCCTGTGGATTCTAACAAATTATTTCAATTCTTACAAGTGATATCAATCAGAACACTTGTACATATCAATCAAAAATTCTTGGTATCATTCAATCAAGTTGAACATTTAACTTTCATGATATCTAAAGAAGAAACAATATATCTGTGATTATATATATATATATATACATACACAAACAAACATATGTAATATACATATTTTTTCAATAGTGATGTCTTAGTTGTAAGCTCGTGGGTAGCATGCTAGTTCGTGGAGAAGAGGTTTTTTCAAGCAGGAAGAAGCTTTTCTCATAACTATACATTATACTAGTTTATCATTATTTATACAGAGGTGACAGGGCTGAATATTGTTCCATTTGTTTAAAAAGGGGAGAAATTAGACCTTGCAAATCCTCATGTGACCTATTTTTATTTTGGAACCATGTAAGCAATCTCATACAGGGTTATAACATACCTAGGCAGGTCTGAACTTAATAAAGTATGTTCTGAAAGTTGATCAGTAATTCAAATGTATAGAAACCCAATGCCTTTTGGCATAAAGCCAAAGCCATTCATGACTAGGTTGTAACCCTCAGAAACCTGTTTAAGGAGGAAGAGAAGTATCTAGTGAGAAAAGTTACAATAAAAATGATAAAAGTTCAAATGTATACAGTGCTTTAATGTTTTCCAAGTGTTGTATATACATTATCCCAAGGGTGACATTCCAGAGACTAGATGACAGCTCACCTTCATATAGGCTTTAAAATTTGCAAAACAAATTTTGTCTATTATCCCATTTGATCCATACATATATGAAACTGTCATTCTAATGTACCTTGATAGTACTGTAGAAACTATTGTGTGTAATCAAATCTTTATAAAAATACATTCAGAGATATTGCTTGGCTGGCTAGTTATGTTCCCTCTTTCTCCCTTTGGGCCTCCCCCCACAACCAAATAGGCAAACTTCTTTAATCTGAGAATTCTGCAATATTATATGTAAAAATGATCTATGTTGGTGCATTATTACTCTATTGGATTGGAACTTGCATGAGGACAAAAACTGTATCTTGCCTAAATTTTAGATTTCCTCAGAACTAAAACAATAAGTACTTAATTGCTTTAAAAATTGCATTTCTTGTTTAAAAACAGTTTTATTTAAAATTTTGGGTTCCAAATTCTACCGCTCTATGTCCCCTCCCTGAGATGGTAAGCAATAAGATATAGGCTATACGTGTTCAATTATGTAAAACATTTCCAGATAAGTCATTTTGTACAAGAAGACTAGAAAAAAAGAACAAAAGAAAGAAAGTAGGGGGCAGCTAGGTGGCACAGTGGATAAAGCACTGGCCCTGGATTCAGGAGGACCTGAGTTCAAATGCAGCCTCAGACACTTGACACTTACTAGCTGGGTGACCCTGGGCAAGTCACTTAACCCCCATTGCCCTGCAAAAAAGAAAGTAAAAAACAGAATGCTTTAGTCTGTATTCAATCAATATCAGTTCATTCTCTGGAGGTGGATAGTATGCTTCATCATTAGTCCTTTGGGATTGTCTTGGAGTATTGTATTGCTGAGAATAGCTAAGTCATTCACAATTCTTCACTGAACAATATTTCTGTTACTGTGTACGATGTTCTCCTGGTTCTGCTCACTTCACTATGCATCAGTTCATATAAATTTTTCTAGGTTTTTCTGATATCATCCTGCTTGTCATTTCTTATAGCACAATAATATAAAAAGGCATTTCTTCAATTGATGCAAGAATTCAGAAGCCAAAAGTTATCTTCCTAAAGCCTTTAGGGACTTTTTGGTATAAATGTTACTATGATCAGAATAATTGAATGCAAACTAGCCTACTCCAAAATAGGAGTTTTGAAAAGGAGAGAATGGAAGACAAATGTGAGCCATATATCTCTTTTATTGGCTAGAGTGAAGACAGGGCCATTACAGCCTGTAGGAATTCTTGAATGAGGTGAACTAGTTTATTTACATGGACATCTTCTCCTTACTCTGTTTCATATACTATTTACTCACTATGCAGTCTTTTTATGTTGATCTGTTCTACCAATTAGGTTCTCCTAACCAGAAAGAGCTGTTTCTTATTGTAAATCATTAAATTGGCTTTCTAGTATAAAAACGTATTATGTGAGTTTGTCCAGTGAAAGCCAGTTTTTCCAAAGACTTAATCACTATGGATAAGCAAGACATCAAACATTCAGACCTGCCCAGCTGGGTACCCTTAATCTGGAGTGGAGAATAGTAACAGCTACCTTAAGGCCTCTCCTGACCATCCACTCACTTTCCTCAAGTTATTACTACTGCTGATTCTCACTGCCTAGTTCTTAATTGATTCAGAGATATAATTAGCCTTGCCCTTGGTCCTGTGATGGTGTTCCTAATATTAACATCTTGCATTTATTTAGCAATGTAATCATAAAGCGCATGTACAAACAGTTTATTTGTTCACAACAAATGTTGAGAGAATAAGAACAGAATCTACACACCATCCTCCACTTCCTGTGTGTCTCCACATACTTTCCCATTTGGGGCATTTTTTTCTGTGCAAAGGTATAGCTTTGAAAGTTCTCAACTTGATAAATACTCAAAAGGTTATATGTGGATCCCTCCCCCTCCCAGTCACCATTGAGAAGGGGGAAGAGAGCAGAGACCCTGAACATATTCAGGTGGAAAGACAATATGCTACAGTGTAGAGAACATTGGACTGCAAACTTGGAGACCTGGATTCTAGTCCTATCTCTGCCATGAAGTAGTTATGTGGCCTTAATTGAGTCAATCTCTCCTATCAAAAATTAAAGATTTGGACTACATGATCTCTAAAATCTCCATTTTGAAAATTCAGTGGGACTCTGAATGGTAAAAGTTGACAACCTTGGGCTAATTTCTCTGTACTTTCTACTGACATCAAAATTCATCCCTTAACTGTCCCCTGCAGTCTTTCCCCCTATTCATTATGGGTGAATAGTGATCCATAGTGGAAGTTGTTACTTCTTGCATGTATGACTAGTGTCTGGGGCATTTTTGCCCATAGTCCTGCTCCTTCCCACTAATGGAATCCCAGTTTCACTTTGGGTCAATGCAGGAAGCTGTTCATCTCACCAACTTCAATTCATTGCCCCCCTTCATGGCTCCTGCCACCTTGGAGCTGGTTCACATTTCTTGATCCCATGATACCACCAGGGAGAGGGTCTAGATACTCCAATATGTGAATATATCTCCTTTCAGTGACAGCTTGCAACTTGATTTCTTGGGTTTGTCCCTAGCTATCCATAGAAGGAGAATCACATGACTGTAAGACTTAGAGCTTGAAGGAACCTAGGTGTTATATCATCTGGTTCCCTCATTTTATAGGTGAAGAAGTTGAGGTTGAGAGAGGTTAGGTGACGTTTTCAAGGTCACACAATAAGTGGCAGAGCCCAGGTCCTCTATGTTCCTTCCACTGTACTGCAGTGCAGTGCAAAGTAGGGCAGGAAGGGTCAAGAAAAGCCCCCTATCAATTACTCCTTTAATGTCTGGAAGAGTAAAGAGGAAAAGAGAAACAGAAGTGATTTCTGATCTTTCTCCTCTATTGCCTTGCCTTGCCTTGCCTTGCCTTGCCTTGCCTTGCCTTGCCTTGCCTTGCCTCCACGAAAATCACTTTTCCTTGAAAAATGCATAGTGTGATTTCACAACCGGAAAAAAAAAAACACAAGAAAAAAGCTCAGTGAATTCAGATATCTTTTTTTTTTTTTTTTGTCTTGAGGACATTCTCCACAAAATATCTTGAGAATTCAAGCTCTACATCCCTGGAGGAATACTCAGACATAAGAGACTCTGGTAAGTTAGAAAATAGTGAGATTTCAGAACCAATGGCCAATTTGGAACCAGAAAGTTTCATGGGCCATGACAGAATCAGAGTTCCTTTGTATCACACAATCAAAATCTTAAAGTAGGGCTAGTGTTGAAACAAGAACCAGTCACCAGTCCATTTTGAGCTCTCCGTGGTTCTGACTGTCTCTCCTGGATTTTGGATTTCTCCTCATGATCTTCAGTTCCAAACCTCAGGCCACAATCTAACTGTTCATTATTTCCATCCATGCTAATGCCTGTCAACCATCTGGCTTCTTGCCCTTAGGAAATGATGGAAGGTTGGCTGTTGGCCCAGTCCGCAACTTTGGAACATGATAATTCCAAACACAAAAGCTTTAATAACTACCGATGATTTAATGAAGCAGCTGTGGATTTGGAGACAGAGGAGCTGGGCTTGAAACCAGGCTCTGCCACTTAATGCTTGTGTACCTTAGGTAAGTCTTTTTACCACTCTGGGTCTCAAGTTGGACCAGATGATTCTTAAGTTCCCTTTTAATTATAAATCTATGCTTCTGTGACTCCAAATCGAATATCCTCTCTACCATGTTGAATTTATTGTCATAGAATCATGAACTCAGAAGGTCATCTAGACTCAACCATAGCTGAATAGGAATCGCTTCTATAATATCTGTGATAAGTGGTAAGATAGCCATTTCTTCAATACCTTCAGTAATATGGAAGTTACCCTCTCCTGAGATAGTTCATTCCACTTTCATTTAGCTCTCAGGATATTTTTCTTTGACTTAATTTGAAATATGCAGCTCTATGGCTGCCACCTGTTATTCTTAATTATGCAGTCTGTATATAAGCTAAGTAAATTTAATTCTTCTTCTGAATGACAGCACTTCAAATATTTGAAAACAGTCTCATGGATGCCCTAAGTGTTCTCTAGGATCCAAAGTGCTAGTTCCTTCAACAGATCCTCATTTTAGATGGTTATAAGTCCCCTCACCATCTTTTTCTCCCTCTTACAGATATGATCTAGAAAACAATTATTGCCTTTCATAAATTATGTAACAGAACTAAACTTAATTCTTTGCATGTGGGTCTTCTCTCTCTCTCTCTCTCTCTCTCTCTCTCTCTCTCTCTCTCTCTCTCTCTCCCTCTCCCTCTCTCCCCCTCCCCCATTCTCTCTGTCTCTTTCTTTCTTGAATTGCACAAATAACCAATATGGAAATGTTTTACATGATTGCATATATATAACCTATATCAGATTGCTCACCATCTCAAGGAGGGAGGAGGGAAGAGAGGGAAGGATAGTATTTAGCACTCAAAACTTAAACCGAAATGTTAAAAATTGTTTTTATATATAAATTGGTGGGAAACATTACTGCAAAATAAAATGCAGGTAGGCTACATCTTTGGACTTTCTTAGATCTAACAGTCTAGCAATCTTTCCAAGAATAAAAAAAAAATTGACTGGTATAATCTTTTTCTAATGAAGTAACACTGGCTCTTAGTGATCATGACTTCTCTTTCTAAGTGCTCACAAAGCCTCCATTTTAATAATACTTTCTAGAGCTTTTCCAGGAATCCAAATTGAGCACAATATTTTAAAGAATCTGCTTCCTCCATTTTTGAAAACAGATATTTGTCTTCTTCTAGTAGTGGATTAACAATCATTTTTACCTATCCTTTTAGTATTTCAGGATTTAGTTTGTCCAGATTTGGTGACTTGGAGTCATTGAAGTGGATAAGTTCTCTCCTACCATTCCACCATCCATCTTGAGTTTCTGTGGTAGAGAAAAAAGAGGAAAGCAGTTCTTCCTTCTCTCTGGTATCCACACCATCTATTCTCACTCTCATTCTCTCTTTGACTTTCTTCTTGGTACTATCTTGGTAATGCTATCAAAATGACCTTTTTTCTTAGTCTTCACTGACATCCTTATTCTATTGAAAGATTTGATATAGTAGGCACTTAATAAATGCTTTTTGACCTTTTGGCCCTATTTTTAAACATCCATGATCCTTTTGTCTATTCAACCTCAGTTACATGTCTTTAATTCCATTTTTGATATCTCGTTTTAAACATCTATGTTGGTCAAATAGTTCCATATGTAACCACATAAGTTTCTTTATAACACCTTCCTAACTTTTATTCCTCAAAAGATTAATTTGTGGTTTGTTTTTTTTTTTTTAGTGAGGCAACTGGGGCCAAGCGACTTGCCCAGGGTCACACAGCCAGTAAGTGTCAAGTGTCTGAGGCCGGATCCGAACTCAGGCACTCCTGACTCCAGGGCTGGCGCTCTATCCACTGTGCCACCTAGCTGCCCCAAGATTCATTTGTGTTTTAAGAATTTTATTCTTCAGAGTATTCTATGTCTTTTGAACTATTTTTTCTGTATTACTTTAGACTATGAAATCCTAACTAATATTGCTCTGAACACTTGAAAATTTGTTCTCTTAATACCTAAGGTTTTGGTCAAACAAGCCAAGATACCTCTTAACATCACAAACTAAAAGAATAGCATCTTCTTCCTAAGGTTTCAATCATTTCAAAAATTTGAAATCAGGTTCCTTTATTCCAAGTTCAATGTTCTAATACACTTTGCTTTCCCTCTAAACAGTTTTTTTGATTGTCATATAAAACACTTCATATTGAGTTTGTAAAATACTCATTTACACACACATAACTGCATTCTAGAATAATGGCCATCACCCTTTACTTGTGCAGATGACTTTCTGGGGAAAAAAGTACATCTTTGGGAGCAGTTAGGTGGTACAATGGCTAAAGGCTAAAACATTGGTTTTGGAACCAGAAAGACTCATCTTCATGAATTCAAATCTGGCCTCAGACACTAGCTGTGCGACCCTGGGCAAGCCCCTTAACCCTGTTTGCCTTACTTCTTCATCTGTAAAATGAGCTGGAGAAAGAAATGGCAAATCTTTTTAGTCAAAGATATAGGATCATGGAAGGCAAATCATTCCAGTATCTTTGCCAAGAAAATCCCAAATGGGGTCATGGAGAGTCAGACATGACTCAACAACATAATTTTTCATTGGAGAAGCTCTTAGGGTACTTTTAAAATACTAACTTGCAAAGTGAATTCTTGGCACTAGAGGAGTTTCTTTTTTAAAGATCCCGCTAAGTAATTATGGTCACAGTTTAAAACACCCTTTATCAGATCTGAAAGTCCTAGGCAGATGTACTTACCCAATCCTTTGTTATATCCCCTCCTCCCTTACCAAGAGCCCATTATTTTAAACCACAGTATAAAAATCCCATTTTATTCTCATGCACCATCTTCTTAAATAGATGTTAATTTCAAAAATTTTCTTTCTCTTCTGAAGATCCTTCCTTCAATCATTAGCAATAATAACATTAGCACCTCTGTCCTTATTTCTTCAATTTCTTGCCCTAAATGTTAGAAGACCTAGTTATATTTCCATGGATCTTTCTAGGGACTTAATTTGTCCCCATGTAAATCATCAATGGTAGGTAGTGGTTGTCAGGTATAACAGTCTTGGGAAACTGTCATGTTCTGGATATGTGCAAGGGGAAAACAATGTGAACTCTATTATTCAAATGAAGTTAACATATGGGGACCTCAGTACTATTCAAATGGACACATCTTCATACATTAGGCTACTGTTTAAGGCTTTGTGGATTTCATGCCAGGCACAACATAAAATACATATACACATGATATTAATTTGTTTTCTACCTAAGAACTATCTTAGTAAGCTTCCTCCAATTCCTGTATATAACATCACACATTAGCAGATAGGGCATAGAGAAGGTAAAAGGAAGGTTTTACAGGTAGTTTATAGTTGTTTGGAATTCTGTTGGGAGTTTTGCCATCCATTTTCTACAGATTAGAGAAGGACGAAGGGGATCATATCCTGGGATTATGAAAGGGAGGCAGACTTTTCCCTGGTCTTCTTTGAAATTTCAGGTGTGAGAGTGATTATTAGGGTGTTTTTTCCTAGGAATATTCTCTTTCTCTATTATATATAAAACAGAATGGGGCAGAAACAATCCTAGGCTAAATTAATGAATTCTGCCTTTTTTTTTTGGTGAGGCAGTTGGGGTTAAGTGACTTGCCTAGGGTCACACAGCTAGTAAGTGTTAAGTGTCTGAGGCCAGATTTGAACTCGGGTCCTCCTGACTCCAGGGCCAGTGCTCTATCCACTGTGCCACCTAGCTGCCCCCAAATTCTGCCTTTTTATCCTCATTTCTCTCTTTTTTTGAAGCCCTTGCCTACCTCTTGGAGTTTTCTCTAGCCCAGGTTCTATGCACCAAGCTTTTCTATTTTCCTTTGGCTTCCCACTCTTCTCCCCTCCCCTTTCTTTTTTTTTTTATGGGGCAATGGGGTCAAGTGACTTGCCCAGGGTCACACAGCCAGTAAGTGTCAAGTGTCTGAGGCTGGATTTGAACTCAGGAACTCCTGAATCCAGGGCCGGTGCTTTATCCACTGCGCCACCTAGCCCTCCCCTTTCAATCCACTGGCTTAAAAAATCAACTCTTACTTTTCTTTTTTTTTCCATCCCAATGAAGAAATAACCTTTCACTTAGTAAACAAGCTACTTATTAAGTATTTAATATGTATTCTTCCCTGACAGTGAAAAACTATGTTATAATATGCAGTGGATATGACTCTATATTATATTATTTGCTCAAAAGGTTGGAGAAATCACTGTTATTTTAGAAAGAGGTCATGATATCTTGGCCATACAATTCGCAGAGGATCCTCCTAGGACAGTGAATCACAGTGTAGCCAGTTGCTTGGTTGTTGTGCTTCATACTTAAAGACATCACTATGGTGTGAGTGTGTGCGTGTGCGTGTGTGTGTGCGCGCGTGCGTGTGTGTGTGTGTGTGTGTGTGTGTGTGTGTGTGTGTGTGTGTGTGTGTGTGTGAAGGTAAAGTGTGTCTGACCAATATGAACTTGGAAGACTCTATCACAGATTGCTTGGGTATAAATAGTTCACATGGACACTAGGAGTGGAGATGTCTATATTTGCTCATTCCACATTTCTTTTGAGCTACTGCAGTTCTGCTTTGTTCATAGAGCACAGTGTCTTCTTTTATGTGGGTATGCCATGCTAGGCAGTCCTGTGCCAGTGTTTCCCATGTCTCACAATTGATTCAAAGTTCCTCTGAGAGACCTTGAGAATATCCTTGGGGGCAGCTAGGTGGCACAGTGGATAAAGCACCACTTCTGGATTCAGGAGGACCTGAATTCAAATCTGGTCTCAGACTTGACACTTACTATCTGTGTGACCCTGGACAAGTCACTTAACCTGCAAAGGGGGGGAGAGAGAGAGGGAGAGAGAATATCCTTGTATTGTTTCTTCTGACCTATGTGCGAGTTCTTGCCTTGTGTGAGTTCATCATAAAGAGTGTAGCCAGTGGGTACTGGTAGAGGGGGCGGTTCTCATGGGCCAGATCTTTGAAGGAGAAAAATGAGAAAGTTGGCAGTAGTAAATGTGGCTCACTTTTAGTCCAATGGGTTTTGCTAATTAAACTATCTTTAGCATTGAGCATAGGGTTGTGGGGACCAATTTTTAATTGGGGAGTGTTAGCTAAGCAGCTCGCCACAATATTGGGTCAAGGAAGGAGACTGGCAGCCTCCCTCAAAACAGAACAGGATTTATTTTAACAAGAACAAACTTTAAAAATAACACAAACAGGATCAGTAGGATCAAGGGAAAGGAAATAAAATGGGGAAAGGGAAATTATACAACCTGAAAAGATACTACCACCCAGGAATCAGCTGAGAATATGAAGCAGAACTCCTGTCGCCTTCCAGCGTCCAGCTAGAATGCCCAATTCTCTTCCCCCAATCCCAGAAAAACCCCACACAGCCCCAGCCAATAGGATGGCCGCTCTGACAGTCACATGAGTGCCTTCACTAGGCTTCCAATCATTATAATTTTGCCAGGCCCATGTAGGCATTAGCGAGTGGTGATGATGTGAGGTGCAAGCGCCATGGCAACAGCTACAACCAGTGGGTGGAGCACCCTGCAGTTTGTGGAGCCCCAGGCCAGTGCACTCTGAGGCATAAAAACCTCAAATAACAATTCTTTATAGGTTCAATCAAAAATAAAATAGGGGTCTATTCTGTCCAGTGGCCATATAAAATCCCCTCTCCCCAGTCACATATACATGTAATAATAGGGAGTTCAAAACATTCTTTTTATTGGGAATCATGGAATCTTAAATGTCCACAATGAAAGTCTGAAGAGCATTTTGAATATGTACATTACACATTATGGGATTTCGGTAGATCTTGTTGGGTGACTGTTTTGATAAGAAGAATTTTTTTTAATGCAGCATAATTATACAGAATCCAATGACAAGGAGTGGAAGAATATAGTTAGTGGAGAACTTTCAGTGTCAGCAAAGCTAAGTAACATACTTAGGGAATAACAGTACAAATTGTACTTATAAATGGTGCTCCTCAACACCTTCAGTTCATGTGTAGATAGGGAGAAGAACTGTAAGGGATACTAAGTTTTTGCTTGTTTTTAGACAGTGATTTAACATTTTTCTTTGGCCAAAGAGATCACCAACATATGGAGAATTCTTGAAAATATATGGAAATGACTCCCCACCCAAATACCATTGCTTAATACAAAAAACCTAGCACGTGCACACCTTGAACATCAGATGCCATTCTGGTTACAGGTCTAAAAAAGTAAAATGGGAAATGGAACTCTAGGAAGATGACTAAAATGTCTGAAGGGAGGAAATAGAAAAGCTGCTCTATAAGGACAGTCTAAAAACAAGATTAGGTATGGTAGGATTTTTACATAATCTATTATTTGATTGCTTACTGCCTCAGGGGGGAGGAGAGGGTGAGAAGGAGGGATAAAATTTGTAAATCAAAACTTTAAATAAAAATGTTTATTATTTTTAAAATATCAGGGCTCTTCAGTTTGGAATGATGAAGGCTGAAATATAATTGATTGAAAAAATAATGAAGTATAATAATGGCTCACATGCAAATGGACTAGGATATTATAAAGATCTTTTGTCACAACAGCTCTCTAAGGCACAAGTACTCTTGTCTCCATTTTATAAGAAACCAAGGTCTACAGTAGTGAAATGACTTGCCCATGATCATGTAATTGGTTGATATGGGAGTTAGGATTTGAATTCATGCATCCTGATTTAAAAACCACTGTCCTTTCTATTATACCACTCTGCCCTTAATATATCTAGGCTAAACATAGACTGCTGTACCAAATCTAGGACTTCTTGAACCTCAATTCAACTCATAAGTTTTCAAAATTTTGTTTACCAACAATAAGTATGATTTCCCATTTGGAAGCAAACAAATAGAACTGGTGACATAAAGAGATGATAGCAGTTAAAATGAGTAGTTTCTTCTTAAAATCACCCTTGAATATCTGCCCCTGCTCCCCAACCCCACCCCCAGAATCCACAACTATCAGTAACTTTTTTCTTCTGCAGACTCTTTTATTACTTTCTGTCTTGCTCATGATACTACCTTGAAAATCCAGTTAATTGGGTCTATACCTTATATCAATTTCTAGGATGTAAACCCTGTGAGGTAAAGTATTATCTCTAACACATCTTTCACACAAAACTTTATCTAAACTTTCCTTGAATAAAATAATTCAGAAAAGCTCTTTTGAGTACCTATTCAAAAGTCATTGTGGAGTGCAGCTGGGAATAGAGAATAGCCTGTAGTGTTGGAAAACATTAATGTTGGGGGCAATCTTTGAGATTATATAATCCCTTCATTTTACAGGCGAAGAAACTGAGGGCCAAAGGTATGAAAGACTTGCTCAAATTCCCACAGGCAAGATGTGGAAAATTGTAGATCCACATCCAGCTTTATGAGCATAAATTCACTCAAATATTTTATTGTTATTATTGATAATAGCAATATTGATCCTAAGAATAATCTTGAAGAGTTCATAGTAGAGTCCCTTAGAAATACAATTCTCCATTTGTAAATATTCAAGTGATAATGGAATTTCAAATGCATCAATGATATACTTCAACACCAAAATAATTTGTGCTACTAAACTGAGTTTCATTATTTTTTTATCCAGAACATAAAACCCTTGTGAATTTTTTTCTACTGAAAAAAAATTATACTGGAGAAGTCATTAACTAAGAGTCTTTACAGCTGTTTTTCTTAATTATAGCCTTTGGTTTAGAAATTTCTTAGATTTCATGTTCTCTGAATGTTTGATGCTATAAGCATATCAAGGCCATGTGTGGAAATTAGGGAAGTTTTTCCCCCTCTGGAACAAATTTCTTCCTCCTGGCATGTCTGCTCCTCTCTTGCCTTTATTACTTTAGGGCTTCAGTAAATTATATGCTGAAGCTTGGGGCACCTCTCTGCTTCAAACTTCAGAACTGGCCTGTGAGATTACAGCCACACAGTCCTTGGGGTGCTTCTCCCCATTCAGACACCTGAAAAAGCCAGCTTTAAGAAAGAACTGGTCTGAATGTATGATCTTTTGAGGCTTAGGGAGTGCATTGATGGAATTTTGCTTTCTATAGCACCATGAGTATGTGTGTCCGCAGCACATGCCAAACAAAGATGATTTTCCTTGACCCACACCTCTGATTTCAGCAGTATAGGGAGCTCTAGGTGAGAATCCTGCCCCCATCCTCACACCACCCACCAAGAGAAATCTTCATTTTCTCTGCAAGCCATAGTCTTAGAGAGGTCTGGCCTGGTGCACGAAGGCTTTGAGTGACTTGCCCAGGCTCATATAGTCAGTAGATGTCAAATTGAGGTCTTCCTGGCTTTGAGGCTGGCTCTATACCCAGTTGCCATGATCCCTCTATAATATATGATGAGGATTCTATAATAGTGATATTATAGTGAATGTCTGCAAATTAATGTCAATTCATTTAAGAATGAGGACTGTTTGCTTTTTTGTTTGTATTTCTGGTCCTTAGCCTATTCCATCATATAGTAAGCATTTAATAAATGCTTGTAGATTGATTGAATTTATACTCATTATGTCTTTTACCTCCTGTGAACAGATAACTATTCTATATTTGTGGTTTTAACACAAATCAGTGATAGTTCCTTCTGTTGAAGAGTTCTAAAATTGATAATCATACAAATTCTAATTGGGAAAAATACTTATGTAGATTTCTCAGTGCCTACCAAAATCTTTTGCCCATTGTGTATCTTTAAGATATATGAAAAATAATATAATTCAAAGAACTCAGTTGTAGAATAAAGGAGTAAACTGAGCCAAGTTAGACTAGACAATCAAGAAATTATCTGAAAGGTGAGAGATACGGATTAGCGTATGGAGGCTGGAGCAAGGGAAAGGATGCTATTATGAATAAAAGAATGGCATAATGTCAAAACTACGCATGTAAATTATGTTATGTATGTCAAACATTTTGTGCACTTTAGAGCACTATGTAAATGTCAGTCATTATTATTACTGTTTATTATTAATAATGATCATAATGTCAGAGAATAATGCCTTTTTCATCCACTGCTGACAGTGGATATGACATCTGTAGTAGGATGAGAACATTTCATAATGTGCTCATTTATTCTATCACATGAAACTTTATTTCAAAGACTTCGTTTAGATAAAGCCAACATTTTTATCCTTGCATAGTCAATACCCCAAAAAGTTATATGGTGCACAGTAGGCACTTAATAAATAATTGTTGAATTAAATTGAAATGGATTGAATAACAGACACTCTCCCCTCCCCCCATCCCCATGCCTGCCTTTTTTTTTTTTCTATGATAGGTTGAGTGGAAAGGGCATTGATTCTGGATTTGGAAGAAGAAGAACTCAGTTGAAATACTGCCTCTGACATGACCTGTGTGATTATGTTGGACTGGAGTTTATAGCTCTAGATACATGATCTTATGAATAAAAAACATTACAATTGTCCAGGGGAAATATTCCAAATTCTGTGAGAGCATATAAGCAGATAGTGATTTCTAATCTTTCCTCAGTTTCCTTCTTTCTTTGTCTGTCTGTCTCTATCTGTCCTCCTATAATTAGTTTCCTCTCACAAGAAGTCATGGTAAATTGGGGAATCATTAGCTTGGTTGGAGTGAAGAAAGTTGGTTCGGATGGTTTATTACATATTATTATATAGACATATTGTCCCAGGTGAAGCAAGAACCTGGAGACATAGTGATGTACTTTCCTGAGAAGGCTTGTGTCTCCTACTAATGAGGGAGAACTCTGGGCCACTGAGTTGATGTTAGAATTATGGAGAAGTCAGGGATTTTTTAGAGGTTCTATGAAAGGAAAGAAGCAAGAAAAACAATGATGACATAGAATGTGGAGCAGCTGGAGTTATCAGACCACTAGAAAAAGTAGGGAGTTCTATGAATATTTGTTCCTTATCAATAGTCCTTATTGATACTTTGTATATGCTTATTTAAACACATATTTTCTTCTTCCCAATAGAATTTAAGCTCCTTGTGGGTTAGGACTGATTCATTTTTTGTCAGTATCTCCAGAACCTAGAACAGTACATAGAACATACTAAGTGCAAAATAAATACTTGCTGATTGATTGATCACATCTTACCTTGTATCAATTTGTTTTTGTATATGCTTTATTACTCTAATTAGATTGTGAGCACGTTGAGGGCCAAGAATGCTGTTCTCTACCATTGTACCCATAGTGCATAGTACAGAACCTGGAACATACTTTCTTCAATATTCTGAGGAATTGTAATCTCATTAATGTAGGTACTCTCTTCATGGACATGATTGAAACCCTTAATGCTTAACGAACAGTCTTTTATGCTTTTTGTCAGTGAAAAAGTCATCCCCCTTTGGCCTACCTGGTGAGAAGAGTCTCTGAATTCATTAGAGTAGTTCTTTAATGACAGACATACAGTCCATTACTGGACTTAGATTCAAATCTTTTCATGCTTGGTAGGACCCAGTAGATCTTATCTTAAACCAGCATATCATTTAAGAACTCAGGGTCATCCTATAATGAGTAATTTGATTAAAACTTTAGCAGAAGCCTTTTACAAAATAGGTGCTTTAATGCATGTTTAATTAAATTTGTTGGGCTAGATTAAATGAAATGTTGGTATAAGTACATGGATAATTATTTTTCAGGTTCCCGCTACAAAAAAACAATTCTAATTGGGAAAAATACTATGTAGAGCTTGATTCTTGGTTCATTTTGGTATGTTGCAAGTCTGACATCAATCACTTTTGTTTAGACGAATGACATCTGGGAAGCCTTGGCGAATTCCATAGACTTTTATTTCTATTTTAGTGAAAGGGAAGCCAGACTGACCTAAGGCTAGAGATAATCTCAGGTGATTCTGAATGGAATTATATGAATGAAACTCTTCTCAGTCACCTTTTGGATGGCTCCAGATTCACTCTAATGGTTCAAGGTGATGACCAGGACTGATGGATGGCCTGGCAATGCCATCCATGCCTGTGACGAGTTTCTTTGAACCTCAGTTTTCCTAATATTCATCAGCTGATGAATATATCAGAGCATAAATATGTGTAAGTACTCACACTCACGTATAGTAAGTCACGGACATTGTTGCCATCATCTGACAGGTGAAGAAACTCGGAAGCATAGATAGTTTATTAAAGCACACACAGGTGAGCCAGTGGTAGCATTGGGAACAGGAGCTGACTTGGGTCATTGCTTCCTGGATCTTCTCAATCCTGGAGACAGCTGATCATATGTACTCTGAAATAGTCAGTCAGGACTAACCAATTTTCCTGAGCTTGTAGGTGAAAATGGGAAAGATATTAGAAAGATAATCAAGAAATTCCATACATATAATAAATGTTCAATAGTTATGTGTTAGCTGACTGAATTCCTTTTGGTTTTGGAGTAGGGTTGTTATTACAAAATGAAAAGGGATTGAAGTAGAATTTTCTGCTACAGTAAATTCAGTTATACAATATGGTTAAAGAAGGGGATGTTTTTGTTAAACAAATGGTTGTTTTCCTTCTTTTTCAGAGGACCAAGATGATGTCACTATGTTGGGGTCAAGGTGCAGTGTATCTGACTGTGGCTGATCAGACCAGTACAAGCTCAGAAGGTTCTATTATAGGTCAGGCATAAATAAACCATACGAACATTTGGAGTGGAAATCTCTCTAAATTTGTGACCTCATGTTTCTTCTGAGCTCCTGCAGTTCTGCTTTTCTCAGAGTACAGCCCCTTCTTTGATGCATGCACACCATGCTGGGTAGTCCTGTGCCAATGTCTCCCATGTCTCACAATTGATTCAGAGAGAACTGGAGAGCATCCTCGTATTGCTTCTTCTGACCTCCATGTAAGTTCTTGCCTTGTGTGAATTCTCTGTAAAATAATCTTTTAGGCATTTGTACATTTGGCATTTGAACAATGTGGCCAGCCCATTGGAGTTGTGCTCTCTACAGTCGAATTTGAAAGTTTGGCCGTTCAGCTTGAAAAAGGACCTCGGTGTACCTTATCTTTGCAGAAAAAATATTCTGATTAACAAAGAGTTGTATGTAATATAGGATATACACACATACATGTGTGTATATACATACATATATGGGCATATATGTGTGTATGTGTGTCTATATCTATAATCTGCATCTACTTATCTATCCATTTATAGCTGACAGGTCTGGATGATTTTCTAAGCAGGTTGCCATGCTGCTAAAACTCACTATTAGGATCCTAGGGAATCCTCAGGATTCCCCCTAATTTGGGAAAATGAACATCTACTATTCATAATTGAACCTGAACTACTTCTTTTTTAAACAAACCATCCACAATTGTAGCTATAAATCATGAAACATTTTTGAACCGAAGGCAAAGCAATAATACTCATAACACAATAGTCCATCCATAAGCCTAAGTTATACTCTTCCACCAATGCATACATTGATGCATGCTGTGTGAGAGAGAACGGGCACAAACTTAACAGAAATCTAGAAATTAGGAATGTAAGAAAACCCATGTGCCAAGGGTAACT
This sequence comes from Dromiciops gliroides, assembly GCF_019393635.1. Lineage (NCBI taxonomy): Eukaryota > Metazoa > Chordata > Mammalia > Microbiotheria > Microbiotheriidae > Dromiciops > Dromiciops gliroides. The sequence goes on from NC_057864.1 coordinate 372,570,180, forward strand.
CACAACTTGGGACTATAGTCTCTGATTTTCTTACTATGATTGGGTAACATTACTCTTTCAGGCATCTCTGCCCTTGTTGCTTCTCAGCTACTCTTGGAATGCTGCAACAGTGTTAAGCTCTTTTTTTTTAAGGAAACAACCACCTGAAGACTGGGATCTGCAGAACTTCCCACCTCTGCCCCCTTGACTGAAGTAGCAGTATATCTTTTCAGTGAAGAGCAATTCGCTTAAGACTGGGATCTTCAAAACTATTTAGGTATGCTCTCCATGGCCTTAGAAGGCTTCTTCTCTCTCGAGTCATAAAGAACAGTAAAGGGTAATGTAGGTATGCATCTGAGGGGTTGCCTCAAGCTAAAGCTATAGAGAAAGGGAGCTTTTCTCATCAGCTCTCCAAATAGCAAAAAGCATTCTGCTTTCTCCAATCAAATCAGCTCCCTGCATTAACTGCAGAACCGATCTAGTTAAGTGTCTTGGCTGATCTGTGCTGCTGTTCTGTCCTGTGTCTCTCTTTCTGTCAAGTTTCTCACCTCTGATGGCTTCTCAGCTCCAAGGGATTGTCTTTTGTATTCAGCATCTAATACTGACTCCTAATCCCATGATTTCCCATGTGTCCTGACTCAGGCCCGGGCCCCCTTAGTAAACCACCTTTATCTTAGATTAAGAAACTCCAAATTCATCTTTCCCTCAGATATGACACAAATAATTAATCTAGTTTTATTGTCCCATGGTCCCCAAACAGTTCTTTGATTTAGAGTTTCCCAGAGATGAACCTCATAGTTCTAAAAACAGTTATATGTAAATTAGCTACTAGAAAACAATGTGCTGCAACCATTTTTAGAATGAGTCGGTACTTTTGCCTCTGAAAGGGCTGCTTTCATTCAGGTTTTCTCAGAACTGTTTCTCCTCAGTTTTGAGAAACTGTTTCTAACACAAATGTCCTTATTCTTCCCCAATCAATAAATAAAATATTCACATAGGAAGGAGGTACTACTTTACATAACAAAATACAATTAAATTATAAATTATATTTAAATAATTCAATTTTACTTAATATTAAATTATAGGATACATTATCTTTATTATAAATAAATTATATTCCATATGAAACTAATATATTATACTTCATTATATCTATGTATAATAGTTTATAAATTATATTTAATACTAACACATTAGAACTTTGGTGGATCTTTAGTGTAGGTATTCTGTCCACTAATTGCAGAGTGCTAACAATTCATACAATATAGTTTCTTTATCCATTTGCTTCATCTTATTTGGACTGCTAATCCTATTTCTGTGAATGACAATGAATCTCACTGAGGAGGCCCTCACTGTGATTGGTGGTTGTTGTAACACAAACATCTGGAGAACCTCATAAACAAGAAGAAATCCTTTCTGTTTGGGCTTTGTGCAGGATATCCTTCATGAAAGTGGCAAATACCTTTGATGAACACAATGTTTTCATTTTAAGCCTTGCTTGATGCTGATATAGCATCCTTGAACAAAGTTATTTCCATGGTTTCAGGCTTCAAAGATCACAGATCATGTAGTTAGAATGGAAAGGGACCATAGAGCTTATATAGACAATTCTTTGGGGGCAGATAGGTAGTCCAATGGATAGAGTGTAGGGCCTGGAGTCATTAAAATTCATCTTCCTGAGTTCAAATCTGGCCTCAGTCACTTACTAGCTGTGTAAACCTGGACAAATCACTTAATCATGTTTGCCTCAGTTTCCTTATCTGTAAAATGAGCTGGAAAAGGAAATGGCCAACCATTCCAATATTTTTGCAAAAAAATCCCAAATGAAGTCAGGAAAAGTCAGAAACCACTGAAATAATTGAACAAAAGTTAATTCCTCATATTTTACAAATGAGGAAGTTGAGGCACAGAATGGCAAAGTAATTTGTCCAAGGTCACATAAGTCATCCACATTAGAGGCAGGATTTGAACTCAAATTCCTTGACAGTAAATTTAGTACTTGTTCCACTCCAACATTCTGTTTTTTTTTTTCAAAGCTCATATGATTTTAGCCTCTGAATGGAAGACATATTATTGAAAGTGCCCCTTTAAAGGTGTGTTTTGCTTTCCCTATCAAATACATTTTTGGTAACCAACAAAAATTAAGCTCAGCAGAATCTCTACACCTTCCACTTAAGCCTATGGTGAACATAATGGATAGAATCATGCTTTCAGAGCTAGAAGTAGGCTTAGAAACCATTGAATCCAACTTCCTCAATTTCACAGGTGGAGAAACTAAGACACAGTGAAGTGTCAAAGGTCACATGAATGGTGTGTCTGAGGCAGGATTTGAACCTCAGTCTTACTGTTGCTAAGTACAATGCCCTGTGCATTACATCATGCTACCTTCATTCCTTCTTTGATTCAGAATGGATTTCAGCATCTTGTGTTACCTCGGATTTATACCTAAGAAGATTGATCATCGTTCCTGTGAAGTGGGGTTATCATCGTACAAGTAAACCAAACCAATACAAAATTCCCAGAATTTCATAGACATTCAGATAATTGGGTGCTCAGTCCCTTCCATCCCTTCCATAATAGGGCTAATAACTGCAGACTGGAGCAATTTTCCATTTTTCTCTCCTCTTTGGCAAGCTTTGGCCCCCCCCTCCCAGCATTCCCCCATTCCTAGGAAGCTGTTTGGGAAACCTGTGTCCAGTTGATTGGATACCTTGAGTGGTCTAAGCTCCAACTGTCCTGACTTCTACCAAGTCCTCTTCCTCTTAGAGTCTCTCTGCTTCTTCTCCAGCTGTCAGAAGCTCCTTAAGCTTTATTAGGTAGCACATTAGATAGAAAGCTGGGTCTGGAGTTAGGAAGACTTGAATTCAAATCCTGCCTCAGACACTTACTAGTGGTGTGACTCTGGGCAAGTCAATTAACCTCTGCCTCAGTTTCCCCAAATGAGGATAATAATAGCACTTACCTCATAGGGTTTTTGTGAGGATCAAATGAGCTAATATTTGTAAAATGTTAAGCACAGTGCCCCCTGGCACACAGTAGACAGTTAATAAATCTTTCCTTCCCTCCTTTTTCCTTTGTTGCCTCCCTCCTTCCCTCCCTCCATCCTTCCTTTCTTCCTTCCCTCCCTCTTCTTTCCTCCCTCCCTCCTTTCCTCCATCCCTTTCTTTCTTTCTCTTTTCCTCCCTCCCCTATTTTCTTCTCTCCCTTCTTTCCTTTCTCCCTCCCTCTCTCCCTCCCTCCCTTCCTTCCTTCTTCCCTCTCTTTTTTCTGTCCTTCCTCCCTACCTTCTCTCTCCCTCTCTCCTTTCCTTTCTTCCTCCTTTCCTCCCTTGCTCCCTCCCTTCTTTCCTTCCTTCCTTTTTCCCCTTTCTCTCCTTCCTTTCTTCCTTCCTCCCTTTGTTCCTTCCTTTCTTCTTTCTCTCCTTCCTTCCTTCCAACTAGTATATATAGCTGTCACTGACTGAAAATATTCCTCCCTTTATAGTCTTTGAGACAAGGCACCATCTCTTCATAGCTTAATTTGTGTGAGGTTAAGACCCATCAAAGGGAACTTAAGGACATTCATTCTCTCAGGTTGAGAAATCCAAGAGCTAAAAGTTTCAGGATCTTGTCTTTGTCAAATGAGCTTGTAGGGGGAAAGTGATAGACCATGAGATCACTGTGTACTTTCAGATGATTTCCTGTTTCCTGTATATTTAAATACACAGGGAATAACCCTTCTTTTAAAATGAGGCCCTGTATATGAGGATGGGCAGAAGTTCAATGAAAAAAGAAGAAAACTATGTTTGCCAAATACCAGATGCAAAAAGCACAAAGCCTGCCAGAACAAGTGGGGGAGAGCTTTGCTTGTGGTGGACTGCCTAGAATACGAGAGAACTCCGGGGTCACCCAGGCATTTGCCAAGCAGACTTCCTTAAACCATCCACTGCCTCAGAACAATAAAAGTCTGAAAGAGGTCTGCTGCCTTTTGTGGTCTGAAATGACAGTTCTAGGTCCCAGAGGTCCTGCTGGATTGAAGCCTTTCATGAAGGCATGTTGCACTGCCCTGTTCAGTCATTCACTAACATCAGGATCACCCATATGTCTAAATCCGAGGTCTCAACTATGCCCTGTTTTTGCTTTCTGTTCTCCATCATCTTAGAAGTTAAATATAAGTATCGTAAAGTCTAACACTTTTTCACTGAGGCTCCTGTTTTTAAAAGGTGTTGTTGCAGGAGAAGGGAAAGGAGGGAGTAAGAGTGGGAGAGGGAGTAAAAAAGGGAGAGGAAGAGAGAGAAGGTAGGGAGATATGGAAAGAGAGAAGGAGAAGGAAGGGTTGTGGGAAGGGAGAAAAGAAAAAGAAGAGAGAAAGGAAAGAAGAGGAAGAGAAAGAGGAGTAAAGGGAAAGGTAGCAGGGTGACTGGATATAGAATGTAGGTCTTATGAGTATCTGTGTTTTGGCAGAATCACCCAAATGTCCTTAACAAGTGTCTGGTCCCTGGCTTTTTAGATTCAATATTTCCACATTATTATCTCATCTGAGTTTTAACAGGCTATAGGATATAGATTCACATTGACTTTTTCCACTGGACCCACATGGCTCTGGAGGAGTGAGGCTGGTGTCCTTGCACAGCCCTTGCTCACTTAAATCCAATTCACTGGAAGTCATGACATCACCTTCCGATGTCATGATTCTCTTCAAGAATGAAGGACAAATAACAACAACTAAACATATACAGTTAAGAAATCAAAATGCTATTTCATTTATTTATTTGCAGTAATGACCAGTTATTTATACAAGGCACACCCTCCTAGGGGCTGGTCTACTTGTAATGCAGAATTACAAAACATACTATTGGTTGGTGAACATAGAACTTGAGAAAGTGAGGTAGGTGTGCTTTGGGAAATATTCCCATTATTCTGTGAAAATTTTGTGATTTTTTTCCTCTTCAGTTGAGGAATGTTTCTTTTTAGGGAATTGGTATCTTGCATATTAGAGGTACACTGTGACAGATTGTTACTCTTTGAGTCTCCCCTATCTAGACTTCATGGAAATCACTACTTTTGTAACGTTACCTAAAACATATTACAAGTAATTATATAATTCTATATTTTATTTATGTCATTTGAATTTCTCCGACAAGATTTAAGAATCTCTTCAGTTCCATCAGGAAGATATTTACAAATAAAATCAGAAAGTAACCTTTTTTTTTTAACTTCTTCCCCAAGTTACGCAGGTAAACCCTTAGGATCAGAACATTTCAGGGTTGGAATGAACCTCTGTAAACATGTATTCAGTACCTGAAAAAAAATTTACCCTACAAAATGCCCAATAAATCATCTAACCTTTACTTAAAGACATTCATTGAAAGGAGCCTATTCTTTCCTAACAAAGTCCGTTCCACTTCTGAATAGCTCTAATCATTAATATGTCATACCTTATATGAAGCCTAACTTTGTCTTTTTGTTGTTTTCCCCCAATGTTCCTGGTTCTGTCGTCTGTGGCCATGTGGCAGAAGTTTAGTCTCTCATCAATGTGTTGTTATTATTTAGTCATTTTCCAGTCATTTCCAACTCTTCATGACCCCATTTGGAGGTTTCTTGTATACTAGAGTGGTTTGCCATTTACTTCTCCTGCTCATTTTATGAATGAGAAAACATGCAAACAAGGTTAAGTGACTTTCCCAGGGTCACACAGCTAGTAAGTGTCAGAGGCTAGATTTGTGACAGTCATCCAATTACTTAAAGACAGTTATTATATGCCTCTTAGGCCTTCTTTTTTCCAACTAATCATCCACAGGTCTGCAAACAAATTCTCATATTACATGAGATCAATGCTCTTCCCCATCGTGGTTCCTTTCCTCTGGACATCCCAGATTATCTCCCTACTTATATACAGCATCCTCCTAGGCTACAGAGTCTCAAAAGGGGTACTGGGAATTGTATAGAACTTAAGTTTGCAATCACATGTACTCATAAGTCCTTTGACATTCCCATTGTGGACTTCATTTCTCATAACAAAAGATACTATTTGCAGAGGGGGGGGATGGAGCAAAACATTTTGAGAAACAGTGCTCTAGGTACTGACAACATTGCTCTCCAGAAATGCCAATGAAAAATGAGTTTATCCAAAATCCCTTTAATTTTTTCCCTTTTGTCCTTCTTCTTTGCTTCTAATGCTTTTTCTTCTTCTAAAAGTTCAGAGAATTCTTAGGAGATATCTTGACATGAAAGCTAATATGTAAAACTATATCATATCCCTGCTTGGGAAGTGTTCTCAAAAGAAGCTTCCTCCTTAGGAAATATGAGCTCCATCTAAAAATTGACACTGAAACAGGCAAATCACTGGTATTGACAAAAATGACCAATAAGCCAAAAAAGATTAAACAAAGGTGTCTCAACACATATGAGCCTAAGAATCATTTATAATTTTAGCATTTACCATTCCAGAGAAGTGGGACCCAGGGAATCACTTGACTCTGTGTGTGTGTGTGTGTGTGTGTGTGTGTGAGTTGGATGAAATCTTGACAATGTCAATATCTTCCTTTTGATGAAGACCTCTGGAAGCCTTTCTGTTCATGACATGTTAACAGTAAAACATTAGCTGCTGATGAATAGGTGTTCAGAAATGGTATAGCTAGGCCAGAGGCAGAGATGAACCAATGAGAGATTAAAGGCTAAGAGGAGAAGCTGTAGGTAAGGGGTTTTGAATGCCAGATTTTGCCTGAAACAAAGGCTTTTGAATATGTATTGCGGAAATTTGGCTAAATCAATATGAATTATTAAATTTTTGGATTTCTCTCATCTTTTAAAAATCTTTTCTTCAGTGGAAAATTTATTTGCAAATTCTTTAGAGGATGTAACTCTTTTCATACAACTAGGTAAATTGGCATTTTTTTCAGCTGATCCAGTGTTTAAATAAATAGCATCAAAGACTACTGCATTTTCAGCTGAGAATATTGAGAATCCTGGGATCTGATTCTCCTACTTACTACCTCTGTGAGCTATCTGGGCTTCAATTTCCTCTTCTTAAATCAAGGGGGTTGCATTAAATGATAACAAATTCTAGGCCTATGGCACTAAAAACGAAGTTTTTTGACCATGTAAAATAGGAGAGAGACAAGTCACAACAGAATAGGTAAATCAAGGGTCAGAAGAGTATCTTCTAAAGCCAACTTGGTATGTTTGAACCAATAGAACCTCAGAGTCATTAGGAAGTAGGAGTTTGCTGGTGAATGTTTAACAAGTAGTTCTGCCCCCTCCCCCCTGCCTTCAATGTGTATACCAACCATTTTAAAATATAATCTGCATTAATAACTTTTTCTCCGTCAATTTCTGAGAAGTCAACCCAAAAGTAAATCATGTCCTTATTTGTATCATTTGTTAATTTCCAAGGTGTAAATGAACAAAATTGGCTCTTGCAAGACAGATCAAGCTGCTTTCAGCATAACCCTGAGTCAATAGAAAGGTGGCCCCAGAATCATATCCTGCCTCTGACAGAAACTGGCTTCTGTGACTCTGGAAAAGTCATTTAACCCACCAGTGGCTTGGGCAACTCTTTGAGACTGTAAATTAATAAGAAGTTGCAACTTGCTTTGGAGAAGGAAGTTACCTTTCTCATAGATGTAGTAGGCAAAAAAAAAAAATCACTATTTTTTTCTTTTGTAGTTTTTCTCTCTCTCTACTCCTCACCCTACCACCACTTCCAATTCCTTTGTCTTTTGTGTGCTCTCATTCCTTTGTGTTTGCCACCAATTACTGTTGCTCAGCTGTGTGGTGTGGTAGATAGAGTGTTGGGCTTGGAGTCAGGAAGACTCATCTTCCTGATTTCAAATCTGACCTGACACTTACCAGCTATATGACCCTGGGCAAGTCACTGCACCCTGTTTGCCTCAGTTTCCTCATCTGTGAAATGAGCTGGAAAAGGAAATGGGAAACTATTATCTCTGTCAAGAAAACTCCAAATGGAATCATGAAGAGTCCCACATGGCTGAAATGACTCAATAACAACAATATGCATAATTTTTAAGCAAAACTTTTCTCAGCATTTGACACCATTTCTCATACCTAACTTTAGAAAATAGATTGCTAATGTTAAGTAGCATGGTAAACTGGAATGAACACGGGCTATGGAGTTAGAGGATCTGAATTCAAATCCTTTGACTTCAGTCCTAGTACTCTTTACATTGTACCACACTGTCTTCTTTCAGGGAAAGATAAGACCAAGAAGGAATTGAAAGAGATCTGTAGGATTTGGGGGCTGTGAGAGATTAAATTTGAGGGGTAATGTAAGTGATTAAATTTGAGGAGGAAGTATTTCAGAGAATTGAAGAAAATGATGGAGGAGGAAAAGGACCTGTGTGATAGGATAAGGATTAGAGGAGCAGAAGGAAGATGTAAAGAGAAGAAGGAAAACAAAATGTACTTAAAAATGAAGAAAAGGAAATTGGTAAGAGAAAAGAAATGAAATTATGTGTGCTTATTAAGATTCCAAAGAGGTAAGAGGTTATTAAATAAGTAAGGAGGCTTCCTCAGAGGAGTCTGCCATAAGAGTTACATGCAAGAAAGCCTGAAATATCTTGCTTTTAGGATGAAAAATAGGAGGGGTTTTAAAGACCTCTATAGAGTTTGACAAATTTGTCTCTCTGCCACATGTTCAAAGTGCAGCTAGTTTCTCTCCTAGAAGAGAAAGTAAAGGAACCTTAAAAATATTTCTCTGTGCCTTTGGTTCACAGAGAAATTAAAGGTAAAGAAGAAGAAGGAAGAAGAAGGAAGAAGAAGAAATAATAATAATAATATACTCAGGAGAAACTTGTGTCAGGAGGTATGGGAGTAGAAGAAACACACCAAAGAGAAAGAAAAGGACCACTGAAAACTTGTAGCTAAGAAACAATTGTCTCTTTTTTAGGGGGTATGAGAAGTATATGGTTCATCTGGACAGGAAATAGCTGCCTGTTCTCTAAGAAATCATTATTTAGATCCACAGGTGCTAGATGTGAGAAATCAACCAGGAAAGAAAGAGGTAACAAGAAACCAGTATTGGGTATTGATGACCCACTTCCCTTTCTGATCCAATGAACCAAGAGTTTATTGATGAGTGAATCAAAAGAAGTGTTGGCTGTATTCCTATACCATATATCTAAATAGGAAGACACTATTTCTAGACTTTTCCTATCTGTGGAATACTGCCCATTTGTGGTGATCCATATAACCACAAAGGGTATTTCTAGAACGAATCTATAAGGAATTAAGTTGGTGAAATCCAGGGTAAGAAATTGAAGAACTTAATTAAGATGCATAAGAGGGAGTGCAGCTAGGTGGCGCAGTGGATAAAGCACCGGCCCTGGATTCAGGAGTACCTGAGTTCAAATCTGGCCTCAGACACTTGACACGTACTAGCTCTGTGACCTTGGGCAAGTCACTTAACCCATTGCCCCACACAAAAACAAAAAACAAACAAACAAAGATGCATAAGAGGTCAAAAGATGGTTGATTACAAAACTTGAATTTTCAGATCATGGTTTAAAATATAAAGATAATAATTATAAGAGCTAACATTTATTTACTACTTCAAGATTTGCAAAATTCTTTACTGAGATATTTCATTTGATCCTCACAACAACTATGACTGGTTCCTGGCTAAGAATGAAGTACATCTACTAATGACTAAGAATTCATTTTCTAGGAAACTTGTAAATCTAATAAAGATCTTTAAACTGAAAAAGAAGGGGGAATACTAAAGAGAAATGCTGCAATGTGATGTGGCTTAGTAACAATAATATCTTGGAATACTAAAGTTCAACATGAACTGAGGTCAGCAAGGAATGATAGTAATCATAATCATAGCCAGCATTTATGTTGCACTTTGAAGGTTCATTTGTTCCCAACAACAACCATGGGGGGGGGCAGCTATGTGGCACAGTGGATAAAGCACTGGCTCTGGATTCAGGAGGATCTGAGTTCAAATTTGGTCTCAGACACTTGACACTTACTAGCTGTGTGACCCTGGGCAAGTCACTTAACCCTCATTACCCCACAGGAAAAAAAACAACAACCATGTGAGGCAGGTGATATTATGTGGGTTTTTTTTTTTTAATTATTGGGGTAGGCTGGGTTTTCTAAATTATTTGCTACTTATATATTAATGGCTATCTTATAATAATGACTCTTGTACCCATTTTGGCAGTAATCATTTATTATTAATTAATATTAAAAGTTAGAAGAGTACTGACCATGTGGCATTTAACACGAACAGGAGGAAAACCCCAGCGCCATATCTCTCAAGAGAGAGAGCACATGTCCTACAAATCTATCCTGTTGTAAGAGGAGAGCACTCACCAACTGACAGCCTTTCAGAGCCAAGAGTATGTTCCAAGATAGAGACAGCCAGGAGCCTACGTGTTCTTGGCTTTTATTCTCTTTTTTGATAGAGGTGGGTTACTATATGCTGATCAAAGATAATTGGCTAGTATCATTCAATTCCATTGGTTAGCATGACATGAGGGTGGCCCATATTAAAATGATCTCTATGATAACATCAGAGGGGAGTATCCAAAAAGTCTCACCCCCATGGTGCTCAAGGGAAAGTCCATTATCTAAGTATGGCTTAATGCCCTCAGTGAACTAGACAAAAAGAATCTATCTCCATTTCCATCTCCATTTGGGATCACCCTGAAAGAGATTAGAACTTTTTCAAGGACTGGCCTTTCTCAAGTGAGGGGGAGAGAAAAGGCTAAAACTGATCTGGGTTTCCCCGGCTCATTATTATTATTATTATTATTATTATTATTATTATTATTATTAGGGGCAGGTCAATGAGGGCTAAGTGACTTGCCCAGGGTCACACAATTAGTAATTGTCACGTGTCTAAGGACAGATTTTTTAAACTCGGGTCCTCTTGAATCCAGGGCTGGTGCTTTATCCACTGTGCCACCTAGCTGCCCACAACACTTATCATTAATAATTATTTTCTCACAATTATTATCTCTATTTTAAACTAAAGTTGAGATAAGTCAACAGACCTACCCACTGACCAAGGTGACATACGAACTCAGAGCTTCCTAACCTTAAATCCAGTGCTTTTGCTCACTGTGCAGCTACCTAATGACAGTCTGCCAATAGGGCTGAATTCTCATTCCATGAAATCACATTTTCTTTGACATATTGACTTATTGAGGAAAAGATGAAGATCAAAGAAGGGCCCTCCCTCACTACTGCACTACAATCCATTTATTCTTCTACAATTAAATTTACCATGCTATCTCCTTCAAGTATTTCAAATCTTTTCTTCTCTCATTCTTCTTACACTACCCTTTCCTCCAAGTCTCTCAGTAGAAGTCCTTGCTTCCAACTTCACTGAGAAAATATACGCTTTCTATCTTGAGCTCCTTCTCCCTTTTTCCACACCTCAAACTCTTTCTAAATCTCTCTGTGTCTCTGTCTCTCTCTGTGTCTCTGTCTCTCTCTCTCTCTCTCTCACACACACACACACACACACACACGCATGCACGCACGCACGCACGCACGCACACACACACACACACTTCTCCCCTTTTTTTTTTCAATATACTCATCAAGGTCAACCCAGCTCTACTCATGCTCTTGGTGCCATCTCTTCCTTTTTCCTCCCTTGATCATCTCTTGACTTCAGGCTCTTCTTACTTGTATTTTTCCTTGCCACCTATAAACATGTATAAGTCTTCCTCACCCTTGACAAGTTAAAACAACAACGAACCTTAATGTTACCTTGCCACCTCTCAAGCTACCATTCTATAACTCTTTTCCCTTTCATAATCAAATGCCTAGGTCAGTTAGGTGGTGCAGTGGATAGAGTGCTGTACCTGGAGTCAGGAAGACTGTCCTTCCTGAGTTCCAATTAGACCTAAGACACTTACTAGCTATATGACCCTGGGCAAGTCACTTAACCCTGTTTGATTCAGTTCCTCATGTGTAAAATGAGCTAGAGAAGGAAATGAAAAATGACTCTAGTATCTTTTCTAAGAAAACCCCAAATAGGGTCAGAAAGAGTTGGACAGGACTGAAATGATTCAACAACAAAATCAAACTCTTAAAAATGAATAATACTTGTCTTAATTTCTTTACCTCTATCTAATCCCTTGCAATCTGGTTTGTGATCCCCATATTCCCTCACCTTCAACGTACTGGACTGTAACTTTCTATTGTTATAAACAAATCTTAACTGTTAAATGTAATCATTTTTTCTCAGTCCTCATTCTATTAGAGCTTTTGATACTATCAACCACCTCCTCCCTAACACATACTCTTTCATCCCTTAGCTTCTGTAACAATGTTTTTTCTTGGTCCTATTTATTTGAGCATTTCTTAATTTTATTTGCTGGATTGTCATCAATATTCTGACTACAGAACATAGCTATTCCACAAGACTCTTACTTGGTCCTTCTTTTCTTTTCTTACTCAGGGTTCTTTGACCCATCCCTCTCCCTTATCTTCTAAACTCAAATATCAATTAACTGAAAGGACTGTTGAGAGAAGCAAATGAAATTATGGAGGTAAAATAGTTTGTAAAGTGTAAGGTGTAATATATCAGCTATTATAGGATAGGATTTGAGAAAACCATTCTATATAACCTACTAATATGCCCTGTGTCTAAATGTCTGGATAATAGATGGGTTTATTGGGGGTGGGTTGCATAGGGGGCTAAGGAGAATGTTAGGGGGGTTTTGAAACTTTTAACCAAAATGAATTTATCAGATTATCTTTCATGTTACCCATCATATTTAATCAATACACTGTGCTTAGGAGCAAGAACGCACAAGAAAAATTGATAAATGCTGAATGGTTATAGTGGACCACAGACTGAATTTGATTTAATGATGTAATGTTGTTTAAAATACTAACATGCTAGTGATATGACACATCATAAAAAATAAGATTGTAACTACAGCCTTAGTAGAGTACTTTGAGCATATGAACAGAAATCTGAAGAACTGGAGAGGGTCCAGAAATAAGCAACAAAAATGATTAAAGAACTGGAAAACGGGCCCTGAAGAGGAAAGTTATAGGAACTGGGATTACATAATCACTGGAAAAGATGGCTAATTTTTTTCTTAATGACTATCTTTTATGTTTCAAAGGATTGATTTTCAGACCAGATGATCTTTTGAGGTTCCTTTCAGTTCTAAGATACACAATTCTGATTATATTTAAGGAGAGTACTATTCATTACTAAATAAGAAAGTGAATTTAAATTGCAGCAGGAGAGGTCAAGGTGGGACAAAAAAACAAACAAAAAAGAATCCTTTCTTTTAGTAATACTAGAACATTACTTGCATAGCCAAAAGATTAATTTCAGCATTGCAGAATATATCCTTTGCACATGCTGATCCTGGTCCCTTCCATGCCTTAGTTCCTGTAACCAAAACCAAAAATGAAACCCTTAAACCCACAATTCTTGACTAACCAACTTTCTGGTGATGAACTTTTGGGGACTTAACTGTTAAATTCAACAAATATTTAAGTAATACCTCTCTTCAGGCTGGATCTTCAGGTGGAACAACTATTCTTGTTTAAAAATACTCTGTATGTGTACTACTTACATTATAGTTTGCCACCCCACATTGGTATATTTACCTGTAATATTCAGGCAATTGATACTAATTAGCTCAAAGTCAAGGTGTTTCTTGAAATGATATAGTAAAAACAGTAGTAACAAAATATTCACTTCCACAAAACCTGGGGCTCAATGTCCCACAAATATATACAACCTCAATGGGAAGAATGGGCACACACATAGAGTATTGTAGTTAAAAGGTCCACACGTAGAGAACACATGGTCAAGGTACTGCACTGCCACAGCGTCTTTTCCCTTCTCACATTATACTCATCCTGAATATCCTTAGCATGATGTATCTGCTGGCCCTGTTGATCCACTTGACTCCATGAACCTACTTTTTCTCTTCCCAGCTTGACTCGAATCCATAGTTGAACCCTCTCCTTGCCTGACAGAATGTCTCTCTTGACTGAATCCTTACAGACTGTGCTTCTCAGGTATAGAAGTGACTGCCTTTTTAAAACCATGAGAAATATAACTTTTTCTTTAGCCGGCAAATGACCAGCCACGCTTTAATTCCATCACATTGGTGGAGGAACTTCTTTGTACCTCCTAAAGGATCAAAGAAGCGTAAAAACACTTCTTATACTTCCTTTCAAACATTAATACTTCATTTCCTCAGTTATCTTCTCCTTATATCCTATAATTTTATCAAGTGGGCTAGGGCTAACCGAATTATACCCCCACTGTCACACTATATTAATTAAGCATGCATTTTGTACAAGGAGCTGTGGAAGGCGTGAGGGATATAAAGACAAAAAAATGAAACAATCCCTGTCCTCAAGAAGTATATATTCTATTGAAGAACAGAATGTGTACGCAGATAAAAAAAAATAAATATCATGGCATTTGAGGAACAAGAATAATAACACCTGGGGGTCAGAAATTACTTCAGGGAGGAACTAGCATATAAACTGAGATTTGGAGGAGGATGATATGAATGAAGGCTAGATCTAAATCACTGAATTAAACAATTAGCAAGCATTTATTAAGGGCCCAGTATATATAAGACATTGTGCTAAGTTTTGGGGATACAGAGACAAAAATGAAGTAACCCTTGCCCTCAAAGATTTTATATTCTATTGGGGGAAGGCATATACATATAAAGTATATAAAAATAAATACAATATAATTTTGGAGGGAAGCACTGGTGACTGGGTGGATCAGGAAAGACAAGACTTCATGTTTAAATTGAATTTTAAAGGAAACTCAAGATTCTTAGGAGCAAAGGTGATGGGATGTTGAATTCAAGGAACTTGGGTGGAAATGAGTTCGTGGAGGAAAGTTATATGGAATATGTGGAATTATATGGAATAAAGTTCGAAAGATAGGTTAAAGTTAAAGATTGTAAAGGACAAATCTTCAATTTTATGTCTTCCCCAGTATAGGTAGACTGATGCTCAGACGCATCGTCTGTTGCCAGGCCAGTACTCAAAACCTTTCCACCTTGGTATGGCTTGCTGGAGTTTGTGTTCCACTGGCAGAGCCTTTAGCCTTTCTTCTGAATACATCACCCATCATCCATTGCCTGCCAGATTGCTTACTGATGATAATTTCAAATTGACTAAGTCCCAAATGAAACTCATTACCATCCCCACCTAAATCTGTCCTTCCCCCAAACTTCCCTATTTATGTAGAATGTAGCACTACTCTCTCTGGCATAACTCAGAAATCATCCTTGGCATTTCTCTCTCCTTCATCCCCTATATCCAATCATTTGCTGAGTCTCTCTATAAAACATCTTTCAATTCTGTCTGTCTTTTTCACCCACCCAGTCACCACCATTGCTCAGGCCTTGAAAATCTCTCACCTATACTATTGCAATAGCTTCCTAATTGGTCTTCCTGCTTATGGTTTCTCTCCTTCTGTCAGTTAATAAGCTTTCATTAAGCTCCTACCATATTCCAGGGACTGTACTAAGTCCTGGGGAGAAAAAAAACAGGCCAAAGATAGTTCCTGCCATCAAGGATCTCACAGTCCAATTAAGGAGACAACAACCAAAGCATTATGGACAAAAAGCCATATACAGGATAAATAGGAAATCATTTTAAAAGGAAGGTGGTAGAATTAAGAAGATTCGGAAAGACCTGCAGTAAAAGATGAAATTTTAGTTAAGACTGAAAGGAAGGGGGAAGCTAGGTGGTGCAGTGGATAAAGCATTGGCCCTGAATTCAGGAGGACCTGAGTTCAAATCTGGCCTCAGACACTCAACACTTTCTAGCTGTGTGACCCTGGGCAAGTCACTTAACCCTCATTGCCCTGAAAAAAAAAAAAAAAGACTGAAAGGAAGCTGCAGACGCCAGAAGGCAAAGATGAAGAAGCATTTCAGGCATGGGGCACAGACAAAAAAAATGCATGGAGTCAAGAAACGGAGAATCTTGTTTGTGGAACAGCAAGGAGACCAATTTTGTTGGATCTAAGAGTATGTGATGGCGAATAAGGTATAAGAAGTAAGGTAGAAGGGGACTAGGTAATAAGGGATTTTTGCATTTGAACCTGGAGATGATAGAGAGTCACTAGAGGTTATGGAGATGATAGAGAGTCACTAGAGGTTATGGAGTCGAGGGTGACACAATTCGAACTGCACTTTCAGAAAATTACTTTTGTGGCTGAATGGAGGATGAACTGGAGTGGGGAAAGACTTGTGGTAGGGAGACCAACCAGTGGCCTGTTGCTAGAGTCCTGCTGTGAGGTGATGAGGGTGTACACCAGGATGGTAGCAGTATCAAAGGAGAGAAGGGGGCATCATATTTAAGAGATTTTTCAAAAGCAAAATTTATAGGCCTTGGCAACAGATTGGATATGGATTATGAGAGACAGTGAAGATAACACTTGGGGTTATAAACTTGGGGGTTTGGAAGGACTGTGGCGACCTTGACAGTAATAGAGATAATTGGTGTTGGGGAGGGTTTAGGGGAAAATATAATGTATTTTGGTTTGGACATATTGAGTTAAAGATATCTACTATACATTCAGTTCAAGATGTCAGAAAGGCCTTTGCAGATGTGACAATTGAGGTCAGCAGATCGATAGATTGGGGCAGGAAAGGAATTTGGACAAAAATGAGGCAACAGTTAGCGGGGATGGAAAGATCAAATGAGAGCTTTTTTGAAGATAGAGATGATGTGGTGTATTTGTAACGGGAGGAAAGAACCAATAAACAGGGAGAAATTAAGGATAGGTGAGAGAGTGTATATGACAGGTGGGACAATCTCTTAGAGGAAATGGGATGCAGTGGGATTGCTTATGCGGGTAGAGGGATTTGCCTTGGTAAGGAATAAGCCTCCAAGAAGGCATTTCTGTCCCAGCACAGTGTACCTTGCATAAAGAAAGCAATTAATCAAAGTTTGTTGAATTAAATTCAATAGAATTGCAATTTAAGAACCTAGAGTAATTGCCATGCTGGAGAAGAACATAGGGAAGATGATAGTACAGAACCGGAGAAGTTTAATTAAATGAAATTATTGGATCTCTCATTTGGGGATTTTTAGGACTGGGATGGATAGTGTTCCCCGTTGGATTGTTTAAGGTAAATGCACATCAAGGTCAGGAGGTTAGATTAAATGATATCATGAAGGCCCATCTGTTTCTGAGAATCTACATTTCAGCAAGTTAAATAATATTCAATGTAGCTAATGCCTTTGTTTATACAGAGATTAATGTAAGATTTTCTTAAATGGGTAGGTGAGAAATATATTAACTGAGAGCAGAAGGAGAAAAAAAGTTACAAAAATTAAATGGGAGATAAAAGGCAAGGAGTTGAAAAGAGCCCAAACTTAGAAGATTTTATAAAATGGTAGGAGAAAAGTTTTTTTCTTTAAAAGTGGAAAAAAATTCAAAATGGAGAAAGAGAATGTTGACTATTGCCAAGTATTGAAGTTTGTGGACCAGCAAAAGGAGAAAAAAAATCACATGAGAAAAGATAAAAATCAAGATGAAAAGTTATTTGGGAGGTAAAAGTGATGTTAAATTAGTCATGAGAAACTTTATCTGAATAGGTAAAGTATTTCAAAAATTCTTTGTTAAATAGAAATAACTGTTAAGTCTAAATGAATAATGATACTGAAAATGTGTCCCAAACTCATAAAACAAAAGAAAAAAGTCAAAACATCAAAATGTTGATAAAAACATATGTAAGGAATTTTAATGTGTGAGTAATACACAACATAATGCAGTTTTATTGGCTCCAATAGGGAACACCATTATAAACATATGGAAGTTTATTATATCTTACAGCTCACAAAAACGTTCAATTTATGCAAATAGCATTTTTTTCCCCTTTGGTTTGTTCACCATGGGAATATAAAACCTAAAAATTCACTCTGTTTGTTTTGTTGGCTACATCATATTCAGAATAGCCAAGACTGGTTAGGGAAATTTGAGCTGTGGTGCCTTTGAATATAGACCTGGCAATGAAGGAAAGGCTTTAAGCCTCAAGGCTGTTGTTAACTGGTAAGCATTTTAAGAAATAGCATGACATCATCTTTTTTAATCCTAGTAACCCAGCACCCACAGGAGTACTTTTGTGTCTTTATCATATTTTATTTGGGCTTCTTTTCTTTTCTTTTTTCCTTTTTTCTTTTTTTGTGGGGCAATGAGGGTTAAGTGACTTGCCCAGGGTCACACAGCTAGTAAGTGTCAAACATCTGAGGCCAGATTTGAACTCAGGTCCTCCTGAATCCAGGCCTGGTGCTTTATCCACTGCGCCACTTAACTGCCCCCTATTTGGGCTTCTTTAAGCTAAAATGTGACTATTTAAATAGAATTCACCAAAAATAACCATACACAATCTGAGATATCTACTCTTAGTATAAAGGTTCATGTGTATAACTGATAATATGAATAATAATAGCATTTATATAGTGCTTTAAGGTTTGTAAAACACTATATAAATTGTCCTTCTGGGGCTTTCCTTCTGATTTTTTATAGGCAATATGTTTTGAAAGGATGGGATGACTAGTTACTGTTGCAACTTGAGAAAGCGAGATGATCAGTTATGATACTCACATTACCATGACTTGCAAACTTTCACAAAATTCTGTTTTGATGCCTTATTATGGCAATTGAAGTAGATCCTGATCCTTCAGCATTAATGGAATCCCCTATTCAGAAGTTCTATCAAAGTAAATATGTGACCGTGAGTATGGGCTTTGCAATACATTGTGTCTCCTGTCTGAAGAATAGCCTAGAAAAATCTGCAGATCCTCATCACCAGAAGATTTGGCACCTGATGATGATTTTTGGGAGAGGCAATGGCACTCCACAAAATAGACCAAAACACAGAAAGACCCTCAGTCCTGTGTGGCTTGTTTGTGATTCTACTGTGCTGGTGGCAAAGTAGCAAAGAAGGGGATATAGAGTGCTAACAATCACAATGTTTTTAGATTGTCTACAAACATTCATTTCAATACAGGTAATCTTAATGTGTGATCTTTGTCCCATGACCGAAATGTCAAGCCTTTGCTTAGAGACAATGGACAATACCCATGTTGATACATTCGCCATAAATGAAACCAGAAGACAAAAAGCAGTTGCATCTGAAGAGGATGGCTCAGAGGGTCTCAGAGAGGTGAATAAAGTAGAAGATAGAGTTTTATCATGTAGCTAAAGATAATAGGAACTACCATTCCATGAGATACCTGGTCTTACAGTTCTTATGTTGAGCTTAAGCAAACAGATCACAAGGAAAAGTTTTATACTTTATCTGGCAACATCCCTACATCTACCATACCTTCAAAGAAATTCTATGAGGAACTTGACAAGTTCCTGCCAAAGTTAACATATTCTGGCATTTGGTGACCTCAGGGCAATGGTGGGCATAGGGAAGAACAATGAGAACAAGGGAAGACAGTAAAAAGTATGTTTTGAATATGATCCTAGATTAAAAAATTAAAAAGGACCAATGCTTGTACTCTTCTCAGAAACCTAATGCCCATACATCATCTATAATTACTTTATTTTAAAATGTTATTTTCAATTTCAAATTACCTCCTTCTCTCACTTTCTCCACTTTACCCACTCATTGAGAAGGTCTGTATCAGAGACTGTCACAACCAAAAAATAATTTCCTTGCCAAGGAGAGAAACATATCAACCAAGGACAATGCCTAGTTAGAACACAATTTTATTGGTCAACAAGAGAAGAGGTTGGAAGATTATTCATTAGAAGTACAAGTTGTGACACCATGGGCAAGTCATATAACCTCTCAATGACTTTGCAACTCTAATTCTTTGAAGTGATGTGTGAGCTAGATAGAGCAAGGCATAATGGATAGTGTTGAGTATGGAGTCAGAATATTTAGATCCAAGTCGCTACTCTGCCATTAACTAGCCATATAACCTTGAAAAAGTCACTAAGCAGAGGCTCAGTTTCATCTGCAAAATGGGAATGATAATATTTATACTAGTTACTTCACAAGTTCATTAGATCAATCGAGACATGTAAAATGTTTTGGGACTGCATAGTGTAAAGAATTGATAAAGCATGATCCCTGCCTTTGTCAAGCTTAACATTTAGTAGTGGAGTTTATAAATAATGGATACACAATGGTAATTATCCTTTTTTAAAAGACAGCTAGGTAACACAGTGGATAGAGCATTGGCCCTGGAGTCAGGACGACCTGAATTCAAATCTAGCCTCAGACCCTTGACACTTATTAGCTGTGTGACCCTGGGCACACAACCCCAATTGCCTCCAACATCCAGGGCCATCTCCAGTTGTCTTGCCACAAGACCCAAGACTCTCTGGAGGAGAGAGTGAGTTTGGTAACCTTGAACAGTCCTCTGTCACTTAAATCCAATTCACTGCAAGTCATGACATCACCTCCTGATGTCATGGTTCTCTTTGAGAACAAAAGACAAACAATATTAACAAAATTTTTAAAAATATATATTTTCTTAACTTTTTTATATTTAGGAAATACTTAAATTCTCTAGTATATTTGTGATTTAATCAACATGGATATTTTCTATAATGAGTCAGCTCCTTGCCCAACCATACCTGCTAAAATTATATCCTTTTCCTCATGTCCTTTCCTAAACCAATTCAAGAAATTCCCTGAACTGTGCTGGAGGTGTATCTCATGTTCTCTTGACAGGTCATAGATGTCACTAGAATTCATGAGCTAATTCTCAGTTATACATCATTCTCACCATATAATAGACCCATTTCTTTCTGCTGGCTCAGTCCTTATTTGATGATGTAATTTGATTAACATCTATCTAAGATACTTGTACAAAAAAAGAGGGGTTCTCAGTAAAATTCTTCACTTTGTTTCTCCCTGTTAAGTATCTTGATAAACATACCAAGTTTGAGTTTTAGGTTTAATTTATATTTTTAGTAAGTAATAGAGTCATATACTTATCTGACATTGAAATTGCACTGAAGAATAATTACTGAAAAAAGCTAGGTTTCTAGTAGAATTCTATTTTGTAGTTTGGCCTCATGAGAATCTTGGTTATTTTGGTATGCAAGATAGATTGTGTGTTCAAAAACCACTATTACATTCTGCCTAGTATTTTATTAAAAATGTATTATTGTATGGCCATCCTCTTTAACCACATTTGCCATTCAATAATATATCAATGCTTAGAAATAAAATAATTCTTATCAAAGAAAAATTATTTAAAAACCAGAGGAAATAGTAGTATAGAAATCCCCAAAATTCAGCTCAATGAAACCTTCCCAAGTGATCAAATATGCTTTAAAAAAACAAGTGGACTTTGAATCATCCTTTAGTTACATTGAAGGTTCAATACCTGTGTATTTGTAAATCTAGAGTTACTCAAAGACTCTAAAAAATTATAGATAGGAAAAACATTTTTGTTTCCTAGTATCTTGCAAATATTTACGTAAGCATGATGATTGCAAATTAACCAAAGAAATGTTGGCTATTATCTTTGGTGTAAAGAGATAATATACCTCTAGCCAAAAAGGGTTCTCCTTTATATTTAAATGCCAAGGTTGAGGAACAGAACTTTTTGTATTTATTTAACCATTCATAAGTACCAATGGCAGTACTTCTAGAAGTAGTTATGATGTGCTAAAGTAAGTCATCATTTAAGCAAATTACTGTTCTTAGCCATTGGTAAGACGATAAGCAATGTAGAAAATGTCAAGATAACCTGGAAGAATAGTCTTTGAACACCTATTCTTTGACCTCGGTGTCAAAATAGCCAAGACCATCATGAGACCAAACTTCAAAACAGAATTCTACTAGAAATTTTGTTTTTATTCTAAAAGAAAAAAACTTATTTAAATGGTTTATCTCAAGAAATTTACTTCTTCCAAATGACAAAATAAGCTTTTATAAGAATTTTGAAGTCCAAAGAATAAGATTTCTTATTTTTTTTTTTGTGCAGTCCTGTTAATTTCTATTTGGAAAGGAAACTTCCTCCAATAAAGATCAACAGTTATTCTGCAACATAATCTTAGAGAGCTGACTATAACCCTGAGAGGTTAATTGACTTACCTAAGGTCACACAGTCAGTGTATGTTACAGGCCATCCTTAAATCCAAGTATTTCTGGCTCTGACCCAACTGTCTATCCACTATACTACACTGTTTGGTGGTCTATTAAAATAGGTATTATTTTATTATTTATCATTTATGCAGTTTTTAGTTATCTTATATTTTTATTTCTTCTGCCATATGGCAAAGTATAGAGATGGGCAAGCTAGTTTGAATATAGTAAAAAGCAATTCAGAATCAAAATCACAGGATTCCAGGAAAAGACCTGAGAGGGCATCTAGTTGAATTTATTTATATTTATGAAAAATAATTCTTCAATATATCAAAGAACTAGCCTTCTTTGCATGAAGACACTTAATTAAAAGGAAAGTATTCCCTCCCAAGGCAACCCATTCTAATTTAGCTAATTAGCATCTATTGTGCTAGGCACTGAACATAATATGAAGAAAATGAAATAGTTCCTTCCCTCAAAGAGTTTGCTTTCAACATTAGGAAGGTTATCGTTAACAGGGAATTTAAATTTATCTTTGTTGTTGTTCTTTCCATTCTTTGTTTACAGTTGTGGTTTTTGGGGATCAAGCAAAATAAGTCAAATCTTTTATGTAACAGCCCTTCAAATACTTGAGAACAGCTATGATTCCTCCCCACCTCTTCCAAGTTATTTCCTCTCCAGCCTAATTCCTCAAATATAATCTAAATCAGAACTGACCACTCAAAAATATCATTTTACCTATTAATTGGCTGTATTCCCTCTTCTGACTCCCATTTTTGGAGTCTTAGCAGTGCTAGGAAGGACCTTTTCCTTCCTACTATGTAGTTAGTCCTTTCTCGTTACTACCCATTACTCTACTCCTGTGTAGTTTTCACTGCAAATAAATGGTTAGAAATGGATGGGTGATTGAAGCCATAGCCCAGACTTACCTCAGATGGCAAAATCGTGTTCTGACTCATTTTATCCTGGGGGAAGAAGGAAAAACCTAGATTTTCTTTAGAATTGTCTTTTGGGAAGTTCATCCAAAAATAAATCAATCAGAAGCATAAAGTTCTCTCTCAGTTTCACTTGGCCCCACAAGGAGAAAGATTAGTATTTAGGAGACCAATTCTCAATCATGGTCCTTTCTTTATCTCTGTATACCAAAATCCAAACATTGTTATTTCCTTCTGCAATCCCTCCTTACCTATTCCCAAATAAGATAAGAGATATATCAAGAGCAGTTAGATGGATCAAATCTATTTAACCAGCAAAAGAAATTCAAACTTCTTTTTTTTCTTATTTTTTTTATACCATGTGCTTCCCAGCAGATCATCTTACACTAATGCTGTTATTTTGTATACAGTACATTTCTCTCTGCTTCAGTTCATGTGGGTCATTACAGGTTTTTCTGATAGCATCCTGTTCATCATAATTTTTATATAGTACCTTGAATTGACAGAGAATTTTCTTCACAATAGCCCAGCAGAGTAGGTACCATATGTTTTATCATTGTAGTCAATCATCATAACTATTTTCCTCCATCCCATTCCCTTCCAATGATATTTACTCTGTTGTCTATCTTATTTTGCCCTAATCCTCCTCAAAAGTGTTTTGCTACTGACTGCCCCCTCCCCCGCTCTACCCTCCCTTCATTCACCCTTCCCTCCTTATCCTCTTCCCCTCCTACTTTCCGGTAGGGTTAAAGAAATTCAAACTTCTTAAAGAAAAGTAGTTTTACATAATTGAATAAACTTTGGAATCAGTTTCTACTTGGGCAGAGAGGAGAAAGAAGAAAGAAGAAACCATCTGTCACAGTCCTTCACCTATTCTACCAACTGCTGAAAGTGGAGATAACAATAGGCCAAAGGCCAAGGACTAAGGGCTCCAACAGGGGCCCCATTATTTACTGCTGTGCCTCAATGCAGAGCCCTCTATCTAGTCTCTAGACCTCTACTTGAACCTCCATTCCATCTCCTCACTTGTTCAAATAAAACATTGCCATATGTTTGCTTGGTCTACAAAGATCTGTCTCCAAAAACCTCTTACATAGGTTTATCAAAAATAAAAATGATACCAAAGATATTTTGGTTGTTTTCTGCACAATTATATCTAGGGAAAATGATAGACACTGTAAAAAACAAACAAACAAAAAACACTGTCTTTTAAACCCAATGTTTCAACTTCAGATTCAGATAATTTAAATATTCATGGTTTAGCAAGCTCAAGAATTCAGGCATAGATATCTTATCCTGAGTCTAATCTTTCCTCTCCCTCATGTTTTATCTAATTTTGACCAGTTCACTACTTATTAACACCTCCATCTGCAAGCCTGTAAAGAAATCAGAGGCCAACTCATTTCTTTCAGGCATCAATTCTCACCTCTTATACATCAATACTAAAACACATAAAAGAATTTGGAACAGTAATAAAAATCTCCTTTGTCTCTTGACTTGATACAAAGCACACATGCCATTCAATTCAGATTAACAAACACTGTATTTCTTCTCCTTCACATAGCCAAACTAGAAGAAGTATTCTACAAGTAATCTTTTACTTCCTTACTTTCTTCCCATTTCTCAAACACTCATAATTTGACTTCCAACCTCTCCACTCAACCAAGATTACTTTACGCAAGGTTATCAATGATATCATAACTAATCAATCCAATGGCCATTTGTCTGTCTTCATCCTTCTTGACCTGTAACTTTGGATCCTATTAATTACTTTCTCTTCCTTTATATTCTTTTCTCCCTTGGCTTCCTTTGATGATGCTCTTTCATGCCTCCTCTTCACTATGTGGTCCTTCTGATATAAATAGGAGCAGATAATGAAACCTAAATAAAACATGGATAATCTTGCAAGATTTGTGTCAGGAATGACAAATTTATGAGCTAAAGCTTGCAAGTAAAGCTAAGGGAAAAATGTGATTTTTAAAAAGTTTACCTTGACTAAAGGGAAGAGTACAATCAAAGAAGAGATAGGACTATTCTTTGGTGTAAATGGAATGATATTACTGGACTACCTAGGCAGCTGAGTGGCACATTTGGTAGGAGTGCTGGACTCAGGAAGACCTGAGTTCCTATCCCTCCTCAGGCAGTACTAGCTGTGTGAAAGTACTAAACTCAGAAAGTCATTTAACCTCTCTTAATGCTCAGTTTCCTCATCTATAAAATCAGAATAAAAATACCAACTACCTCACAAAGTTGTTGTAGAGATAAAAAGAGATGACATATGCATAGCACTTCGAAAATCTAAAAACATTATAGAGATGATAGTGATGAAGGTGATGATGATGTGAAAAGGTTGGGAGTTTTAACTCATTTTGCCTTTTTTTTTTTCCTCCTGCACTCAATCCACTTCATTCCTATTCTGCTTTACTGGTCATTTTGGAAAAGAGTCAGAAAAATGGACTGAAGGTTCTTCAAGAGAACCAAAGGAAGGCCCTCAGCACACTGGGTGAACACCATGTGGTACCTTTTGCAGGAAGGTATGGAAGGGACTCACATAAGATAGACAAGTATGAATGGGTTTCAAGGAGATCAGAAATCTATTGATACATTAAGCTGTTGTCTTGTCATAAATAATCTTTTGATTGGAATAGACAGAGCAACATTAATTAGGGGGTGGAAACCTAAGATATATAAAGATGCCTCCAGAGAATATGGTGGCATCAGACCTTACCACCTATTCTGCTTCAGAGCACACTGTGCTTCACCATCCCCTCTCTTCATTCCCTCTATATTCAAAATTTTTAGCTTTGGAATGCAATCAAATCAACATTGTCATTGCAACTGAAAAGGATGTGTTGATTCACACCAGTATGACTCCACTCCTCAACCCTGTGACTTCCCAAAACAAAACACCTTCCCTATTCATCACTCCCTATAGTATGTATACTGTTTCCTCCAATTAGATTTATTTACTTTTTATTTTTTATTTTACCCCCATTAGATGTTAAGTTCCTTAAGGGAAAGGATTATCTTCTTT